>NC_138993.1:72015648-72686898 GCF_964341445.2 Mesoplodon mirus | reverse complement strand
TTGGGTTCTGAGTGCTTAGAAAATTGACATGATCAGCTGGATGGGAACACTGGAGGTATGACACAGGATGGCTTTTTAGCCTCTATCCATCTATTCGTTCTACAGCTGGTTTGTTAGGTCGTTTGTTTCGCTTAATAAACAGAAAACAAACTTTGCAAATCAGATTTTTAGGATTGCATTTTCTAATGTGATATTTCATGTTTCCAGCTTCATTCTAGGAGGATAAGTTTTTTAGATTAGTTCACATATAGATTTGTTCTAAGCTCTGGTGGATTTCTCTTCCTTTCTTCTTGTGAGCAGACATGTCTCAACCCAGCCCAGTGTGTTAGGGGCACAAACATATGATTGGCAATAGTTACTAACATCTCCTGACAGACCAAGAGCTCTCAGACAGGTTCTGTCCTGGAGTGGAGTGTATGTCTGAAATATATCACTCTGAATGAGAAAGAAAAGTAACCGTTTGCTGAAATCTAGCTGCTCTCAACTCAGATCTGGACAGATTAAATGCAATTAATGTCATGTTCTTTGGACAACCATAGTATTTGTATCAGAAATTTGCAGGAATATGACCCAGTGACTACTCTTTTGTGGCACTTTTTGGTGGGCAAAGTCATATTTTATATGCAAATGTATACTCTGTTTTTGATATTTAATGATAATATAATGATTTCTTCATGTTTTAAGCAGTCATCTTACGGCATGTTTAAAAACTACAAAATAATATACATTTAAAAAATCTCTAGTGTCAGAAGGTGTGTTTCTGACCCATTCAAAGCTTTATAGCTAAGATTTGGGGACTTATGTCTAGAGATACAATGAAAGCCAATTGTTGCATTCCAAGCTTCTGAAACAGATCTTCTCTGGGCAAACTCATCAGAAGAGTACAGCTCCTGTGTCTTCTAGGCTTAAAATCCTTTGTAATGTACTGTTAGCTACAAACCATCAGGGATATTTTTCCCTGAAGGTAAAAGCCTGGTCCTTCACTTTACCAGTGAGGAAGAAAACGCATTGTCTGCATATGTACAATTTTTATAAAGAAGTCTATCTCAGATTATACTTCATATTCAGTAGTTGCTACACAAGCCAAAGAAGATCTACATTATCTTTTAAATCCCAACCTAACACTAATCGGCCTTCTGGAAATGTCCTGAGAGAAGGTCCTGGAAGGGTGCCCATATGCGTGAGCATGTAGTGGAGGAGAAGGCTTTGAGGAAAGTGACTGGCACAGATGTTAAAACAGTATGTAATATTATAGGTTCAGGACTGATGATGTCTGATGTCTAGGCATCTTCCACCAAAATTTCCAAGGTATCTCACAATTCCAATGGTCATGATGTCTTGGTGTTTACAATGACACCAAACTACATTTTTCATCTTAGCGGTTCTTAGGTGTGAATTACATTTTACATGAATCTGCATTTTAGTCTTAAACCAGAAATTACTGGACTTTGGGAGGGAGGGTTATTTATGCTTAATAATGATGTTAATGAGTTACCTGTGTAACTGTGAGGGCCCCAGGTGTCAGCCTGTTCCATCCCACTGACCCATCAGAGGTCTTAGACATTTTCATGCTCAGATATCAGTCCTACTTGAAACCAGAGATTGCAGCACAAGTGCAAGAAGGTGGGCTTAGGATAATGAACTGTTGTCCGTTAAGGACCTACTATACATCAGGCATCATGCTGCACAGCACACTACCTCCATTAGTTCCCAGAAATTTGGATACCATCTGCTACATTATAAGAAGGAGCAATTGACTGAGAGAAACAAGTTAATATACGAAGGAAATAGTGACTAGAAAGTAGCAAAGCTGAGAGGCAATTTTCTGTCAGCATGAGTGGCCATGTGATGCCTTCTGCTTCTCTACCTTTATTCTTCTGCTGGTGTTCCTTTTATCCAAGCCCCTCTCACTGTGTGTTTAGATACTGCTTAGGAATCTCTCGTCATGTTTCTCCCAGAACTCTTGTTCCGCAGTGTCTGACTCTGTTTCCTGACCCTCCATTTATTGGTTGAGTCTCTGTCATGACTCGCTTCCTGGGCCTGGCCCTGCCTGTCCAGTCCTGGGGTGCCCACCCAACCTCCCCTGGACTTACTCGAATTCCTGTGATGCTATGTCTGGCCTGCCATGTGAAGGCTTGGCCCACCTAGTTTGCGATCGAATGGTATTCTACTAAGAACGTGTGTGTGTGTGTGTGTGTCTGAAAGAGAAAGAGGAAGAAGAGTAAACATCACACAAGGACAGACTCTTTCTAGGCAAACTTTCCTGAGAACCTGCACATGGCCTCAATGGGCCTCCTGGGCATCCACGTGAACCTTGGGGTCTATTACACACCCTTTGGGGCACACATATCTGATGGTCTCCTGCCCAAGTATTGTGGTTGCTCTCATGAACCAGATTGGGCCAACAATGCCTTCGGGGCTGGACAAGGCTGAACCTGCAGGTAGAAGGTAAGTCTTGCTGGCAGTGGGAAGAGCTGAGGCCGACAGAGCCTGGCCTAATTAATGCTCAGGCCTCCAAACACATCCCAGACCTGGACGCCTCCCAGCTTTCATTCTTCAACTGCTGCTCAAATCTCAGCAGGATAGGATAACCAAGAGCTCATCAGTCCTGATAACCCTTCACTTTTGCTCCAATAACTGGCAGCATTTATCAAATGATATGTCTGGGTTAAGTTAGAGTTTAAGAAGAACCTTCTATTGCTTTTTCCACATTGATGCGTGCTGGAGCTTCTTGAACTGCTACAGGCATTCTTCAGCCATTAGTGCTAACAGATGCTGTGTAATAGTTCCTGAAACTATTGCTTGAGGAGTGCTCCTTGGAATGATCTTATTCATAATGATGAAGGCCATAAATTCTGAGGAATGTGAGACAATCAAATTCCTGACCTGTCTGTGACTATGGAAACTAACTGCTATGTTCAGGTAGGGCCTGAAGTTCAAAGAAAATCAGCCCTGCAGCTTTTGTTTTTTTATTTGCATGACTTAATGCTGAACCAACCCCCTGTGCTTAGTGAGGTTCAAAATAAGGTCTAAATAATCATTTCCGTCTCAGGCTTCCTGCTTTCCCAGTGACACCCTGTTTATTCCAGTTTGGGTCAATACCAGAAGCGGAATTGTCATAAAGCCTGAGGGAAGGTTTCTGGTTCTTAGGGATCAGAGAAGGACATAAGGATGGGAGGGGGTTGCAGAAGGGATAGTGATACAAGTCAATTTTCTGGAAAGATAAGGAGACTGATGAACAAAGGAGACCAAAGGAAAAAGAGACACAGAGAGATGAAAACCCAGATTTATACAATTTCTCGAGCCATCCTATGCTCATGCATGAACTTACTAACCCCCTGGAGCTTCACGTGTCTGGTACAGACACTGAATGTCAAGGGCATGTTCCTGCTTTCTCCTATTTGCCCTCCTCTAATCTCCAAATCAATTCCTCATTGCTTTATATTCAGGAACCATGGAAAAATATATTCTTTCCCTGTGGTTCAAAAATCCTTAAGACCTATGTCGTTTATGTATAATAGTAATTATTCAGAAGAACAATATTCTGTGTCAACACAAAAGGAAGGAAAATAAGTTAATTTCCTTAAATAATAAATACAAAATGCTTCAGGACATCCATCAACCTTCCCTTTCTTCTCAGGCCATGTTAGATCCTGTTAACACTGGCAAATTACCTAAGGCCCTAAGTGAAATGAACAGGTCTTTAGCTCTATTTTTGCAAAATCTGTTATAGTTTTTAGGCATTATATTTTGAAACCCTAGGGTCAGATACTGATAGTTTATAATGCAGCTTTGCATAGTTTTGGTGGCATTCTCCAAAGGTTTCCATTTTCACTGGAACAAAAATCATTCTGAATTGTGGGGAGAAACTTACGTTTAAATCCAATCCGACTGAATCATTTCACGTGATTCTGTTCTTGAAAGCTGTGCTAAAAAGCCCATGATTCCATACAACAGAAATTTATTTAGCACATATTATGATAAGTCATTTAATGCAGTAGCCAATTCTGCAGGAATAGGAAAATGCTGAAGATGTAGTGTGGACCTCAGAGTCCAGAGTTCATCAAAGAACATGGTGAGGAAGGTGTTAATTATAGATCAAGGCACGCATGACCAGGCAACCAAGGAAGGCTACAAGTTCAGAGGAGCAAGCATCTTTGTGTATCACCAACTGCAATCCACAGACTTTCTAATGTTGTCAATGTGTAGCTCATGTTTACTGAACACATGCCAGGACCAGGCTTTTTCCTGAGTATCATCTCATTTAGTCTCTATGCAATTTCTTTCCATTTCTATTCTCATCTTACAGATGAGAAAACTGAGGCTCAGAAAGGTTTCCTGACTTCCTGAAAGGTGGCCTGTGTAGCAGCCAGCTGGTCCAGACCTCTGCCACCTGCCCTTAGAGGTGGTCATGTGACAAGATGACCTGGGTGATAAGCATTTGAAAAGTTACATATTTATCCTCTGGTTTTCATTATGTCTTTAAGCAGATTATATTTTTTGAATGGTATCTAGTTGCTCCAAATAACTTACCCAAAGAGATATTCAGTCAATGATTTATTATAGTAACTCCACCTTATTTATCTGGGTCAATAAAGGTCATTTGAATGTCTAATCATCACATTTATTTCACTGTTTTCCTTTGCTGATTTTCATTTTTTGTTTAATACAGAATTTTGAGAATTTAGGTAGTTTTTCAATAACAATACAAACCAAAGAAATAGTATTATAATACTTATTTAGATAATTTAAATGTTATTCAAATCTCTACTAATTGAAATGTTATAAAAATATCTGGACAACTTAAATTTTATTAAAAATAAATAATCAAAAACATATTTCTATATACACTAAAGTCTCTATATATTTTTTACAACTTGACTTCTGTAGAGGATTGCCAGGTTTAGCAAATAAAAATACAGACTGCCCAGCTAAACTTGAATGTCACATAAGCAAAGAATCATTTTTTAGTAGCAATGTAAATATACTTCAACATCACATGAGACATACTTAACCTAAAAAAATAATCCATGGTTTATATGAAACTTAAATTTAACTGCATTCTCTATTTTCTCTATCGACACCACTTATAGGTAAACTAGAAGCCAGTTAAATTTTTATGTGGCTTTATCTGTCATTATCTGGCATTATCAGTTCTATAGAATTGATCATGATTTTCATATCTAATTTATACTCTGAGGTCCTCACCTTTAATAATCTTTTAATTTTTTAAAAAAATTACTGTGTGTGCTCTTATAGCAAGAGTCTGCTACAGGTTTGTGGAAATATAGAGGGAGAGTTGTATAAAATATATTCTCAGTTGAGAAGCAAGGCTTACTTAATATATTTTTAAAAATACTAAAATGTATCCTCACCTGAAAGCTAAAAGATCTGATTTACCAAATATTATTGTATATCATCACTTCAATGAAGCACCGGGGAGAGTTACAACTGAATGAATTCCAGGTTCTTTTCCATCCCAGAGACTGAGGCACTGACAATCAAAAAGCAGTTGGAGGTACAGTCTCTTACTCACTTTCAAGAATATTGCCTGCATCAGAAATAGAGACACAGATGTAGAGAACAAACGTATGGACACCAAGGGGACAAAGTGGCTGGGCAGGGTGGTGGTGGGATGAATTGGGAGATTGGGATTGACATGTATACACTAATATGTATAAAATGGATAACTAATAAGAACCTGCTGTATACAAAAATTAATAAAATAAAATTCAAATATTCAAAAAAAAAAAAGAATATTGCCCACATGCCTCCTCGAAGAGACCTGGGTTCATAATTTTCCCTCTGAAGTTTTATCTTGCCTCCTGTTTCATGAAGGCTTCTTCTACAGATGGAATAACTATATAGTTAACAATGGTTAGGTGATTTGCCTGAGATGACACCTTGAGTCACACTTTGAAAGCTGTCATCAGAGTCCACAGCTTTCAGCGTTCAGTCCCTGCCTTGCTCAGAGGCCGACTTAACCCGCCTTTAAAACTCATGTCCCTGGTGACTGAAGACAATAGCCATCATCAGTGATTGAAGAGACACAAAAGCCTAGACCTGGAGCCCTAAATCAGAATGTAGATGCAGCCAGGAGTGTTAACGCAGTGCTGTGCCAGAATGTTCCCTGACAGCATCCTGAGGACTCAGTTGCCCTAGAAAGATACACATTTACCTCTTCATGAGACAGCACACCAATCCTAGTCTTTATAAGCCAAATGAAAGAAAAAGGACCTGGCATTTTTAGAATCCTCTACTGGAAGATAAATGTTTACTTGGAAAATTGACCTTTTTAATACCCACTTGCCTATCATCTCTACTTTCAAGAGAAATTTCAAGTTGGATGGGCTAATATGAATAAACTTTAAAAGTAAACACAGGCTTTTAGTAGTTTTCAGGGTTTTTTCTGGGTCAGCTTGTTTCTCTCACTGCAGACCTGGTGGAGGAAAAAATACTCACACTTCTTTTTTATGTGTGTGCCCTCATTTTCTTCCCCAGGAAATAAACTGTACAAGACTGCCAATCATTACTTTTAAATCATTTTAGAAGAACAATTTCTGACATTTTATTCTATAGGTACCTTCAGCATATAACCTAGGAGTCTTTTTTTTTTTTTTTTTCTGTAGTAAAAATGTTACCATTGTTTTACCATGTACTTGTCTCTGTCATAGCTTCCAGAAAGAATCCATTCCAGGCCACAGGGACAGATCACCTGCCTATTTTCCTCACCTCTCAATAGGATCACTCTTGTTGGCAGAATAAACAAATCACCATTTTAAAGGCCTCCCTCTGGCTTTGCCTCCTGAGATCACCCACGAGAATTTTATACCAGTCAGTCTGCAGTGCAAACGGTTATGTGTGCTAGCGTTAATTAGAAGAAGGAAAAAAAAAAAACAACAGTACAGTATAGTTCTTTTCCATACGTTACATGGATTTTCTCTGTATTTATTGTTTATGTCCTACAATTATCATTACTTGTGTTTAGTATTATAATATGTTGAGTAGCAATGGAATACTTGGGAATACATCATCTTCCAACTCAGATGGTATGTTTTCTGTCAATCTGGGACTGTGTCTTTCTGCTTTATCATAATAAAGAGGCTTATATATCAGAATTTTATAATTTCTACATTTTCAACTGCACTATGAGTATTTATGGAAAAAAATAAAGTTGGCTTTCTTTTTTAATGCAGTGAATTAGATACTTTATTTTTCTCAAAGGGAAACAAAAAATAATAAGAAAACATAACAAGAAAACAAAAATAATAGGAATATAATAATAATAACAACAAGAAGAAAGAATATGAAGAAAACAAAAACAATAGATACCCAGTGAAATACTCTTATTTCTTTTTTCCCTTTTAAAAATGGATTTCTCTCAGATTACATAACAGAATAAATTATATAACCAAGTACTTTTATTTCTCATATTTTAATAATTGAGGGCCCAATTAAACTAGGAAGAATACCCATAGAATCCATAAGATCCAAAAGCACTTAATAGTTATTTTGTAGTGAACTTTACAAATTAATATTTAGAAATGTGATGCTAAATATTCTGTTTGTTATGTTAATATTCAAATGAGTCAAGAGTTTCTGGTTTTTGAAAGTTTCATAGTGTATCTTTTTTTTTTTTTTTTTTTTTTCGGTACGCGGGCCTCTCACTGTCGTGGCCTCTCCTGTTGCGGAGTGCACAGGCTCCGGACGCGCAAGCTCAGCGGCCATGGCTCACGGGCCCAGCCACTCCACGGCATGTGGGATCTTCCCGGACCGGGGCACAGACCTGTGTTCCCTGCATTGGCAGGCGGACTCTCAACCACTGCGCCACCAAGGAAGCCCCATAGAGTATCTTTTGATCTTGCTGAAGTCTGCCAAATAATTCTCCATGCTTCCTTAAGAACCAATTCATATATTGTGTTTTTATTCAAAAAGCCTTTATATTGCAGTTAGGACTTTGGACCGATTTTGCCAAGAGCTATGTGTCAAAGATCAACTCTTTTATTAGTCTGACGTGAATAAAGGTTATAATTATAATCAAATGTGATTGATTTATGTGTGTGACTTTTCATTAATTTATAATAGTCTTTGGATTTCATGTAACATCTTCAGTGTAATTTTGAAATATAAGAGGAGTCTGTTGAAAGCTGACAGAGAAAATTACATTCTTTTCTCAACCACATTTATACCTACTGGAGTTCTGAAAAACAGTAAGTCAATCTTAGACAGTGAATAATGTTCAGAATGTCCAGAAACATAAAACTCCAGAATTCACTCACCCAAAGTAATATACAAAAATTATCCACTGGGCTTTCCTGGTGGCGCAGTGGTTGGGAGTCCGCCTGCCGATGCAGAGGATGCAGGTTCATGCCCCGGTCCGGGAAGATCCCACATGCCGTGCAGCGGCTGGGCCCGTGAGCCATGGCCACTGAGCCTGTGCGTCCGGAGCCTGTGCTCCGCACCAGGAGAGACCACAACAGTGAGAGGCCCGCGTACTGTAAAAAAAAAAAAAAAAAAAAAAAAAATTACCCACTAAAGCCTAGTTTGGTTGCTTCTCTGAAAGTCCGGATCTATTTCAAGGTGAGAAAACTAAAATACATAAATAATAAAACTAAAAATGTTCACATTAAATCAACAGCATTTCATTAACTTACGCTGCATTAAAATGAAAATAACAGAGTCAAGTAATAGTAAGATAATAATCAGAACCAAAGACTTTAGCTTTGTAAAGCTACTACAATTAACTCAAAGCTTCAATCAGAGCTTCCTAGTAGTCAGAGTGAATATAGAACATCAGAGGTTTTATGGCTCTCCTTTTCTAGTAAAAGAATGTATATTCATCAGTCAGTAGAGGCAACTTTTTGTCGAATCTGAGTTTTCCCACATCTCATTTTTATGCAGTATTGAATGTCATGGGGAAGGCTGTCTTCTAAGGCAGTTTTACCAAAAAGAAAAAAAAAATGCAGGGGTGTTCCACCTATGGCTATATCTTATAGTCATCTTTTATAAAAGCTGCTAGCAGATATTGTTTGGCTTCATGAAGGCGTGACTGGTACGTTATCTGCTAACCTGTCATCACCCGAAAGAGTGATTGGCATCCTTAAGTACCTGTGAAGCGTAGCCTCTGTGCTATATCCACTGATGAGAACACAGGCTCTGAATCAGACCACCTGCATTTAACGCCAGCTCTGCTCCTCAGCGGCTGTGTGACCCAGGGCAAGGGCAAGGCACTAACCAGTATCTCTGTACAGGGAATAAATTGCGTAGAGCATGTCTGATGCATATTAAGTGCATTAAGACAAGCTAGACATTGTTATTTTTATCTGTTAGTATATTATTATCAACATGTCCTTTCAAAACCAGAGATATTCTGTGTCTTCAAAAACGTTCTAGTAAAGAAGAATCTGTGACCAAGTAGACAGCCCTCTTTCTTCTTTCCTTCCCTCTTCCCTCCCCAAATCACAATGTTTTGAACACTCGTGTTCTATTGCTCAAAGATATTGCGAAAAAAGATTTTCATTGGGAAACCAACATTCATAATGCTCATCACGTCTTAAGCTGCTCTTCCAATGGGACGTAGAATATACCTAAAAGGAGAAGAAGCTGTATTTAAGTACACAGTGGTGTACTTTTTAAGTGCAAAATAGAATATTCACAGTGGTAGGCAGTGGTGAAGAATAAAGAGCTCTTTGTAGCAAGGTCCATTGTGTCACCAGCTAAGAGGCCAAATGACAGCCATAACCAAGTCTGGGAATATAACATGTCACTTCTCTCATTCCTATTTGCCCACAGGTGTCCTTGGGTTTGGCTCTTCACTTAGATCATGGAAATCCTGGGGCCAGAACCAAATTCCTCTGCCTGTTCTCACTCACATCACTAAAATCAGCTTACAATCCATTTCTTACAGTCCATTTGCCCAAGCTATAAAAGTTATTTTAGTCAAAACGCTCAACCTCTTTGGACATCAGTTAGCTCACCTGCACTTGAGGTTAAAATACCTGGTCCCTCTGACTCACAGGTGTGCTGTGTTGGTCAAGTATGACCCACAGCACTGACAATGGATTGACCTTATGATTGAACAATGGGATACAGTGGGGACATCTCTGCTCACCCACTCAGACTGGTTACTAGCCGGGTGAGATTGCTCATTTAAGCCCTCTGAGAATAAGCTTTATTCTTTGTGACATGTTGGCATCCATATCCATCCCACAGAGTTATGCTGTTATATTCACTGATTCTTTCAGCATACATTTATTGAATGCTTATTATGTGTAAGGTACGGATTTATATGCTTAAATAATGATCTACTGTATTAGAAATTGAAATTGAAGAATATATCAGCAGCAGCAGCATTGTAGCAGCTAATATTTTTCTGCAATTATAATGTATATCTCACTGTGCCTCCATTTTCACATGGACTGTCTCATTTTGTCCTCACAACATTTCTACCTATATCACAGCACTAATATCACCATTTCACAGATGGAGAACTCAAGGCTCCAAGAGCTTAAGGAATGTGCATATTTTCACACAGAAATGGTTTGCCTTAGTTACTATGAAATTTTGCCGTGATTATTAACAAATACCATTCCTCATATCCACAGTCTACTCTAAAGGGTTTGGGGCTTCCCAGAGGCCAATGAGTGTAGACAGGGATATCTAGGCATGTGGATCTCACTCCTGTTTTATATAACTATGTGAAGAGATGGGAGAGGCTAGTGACTTTTAGTCCCAGTTGTGTTATACAAGATTGAAGAAGCCAGCAAGGACGAGAGATCTGCGCTGAAGACTTCATATCGCATTACCCAGATCCTAAGTCATCTGTCTCTTAGCGTTGCCATTATTCTTCTGGTCTGTACAGCACACTGTGTGTGTTGTACATGAAGGTGTGTGCGTTACTGTCTGGTTTGTCCAATGATGTCTCAGGGCCCTGATGCCTGCTTCCCAAAAGTTTTGGTTTTCTCTTTATGGAAGCCTATACTGACTTCAGCATTTGGATTTGCAGCTTCATTGCTGTTTCAGGGCTTGCTACTTAGTTAACTTTTGGTGGACCATCTGGGCTCTTCAGAGTTTTGCATGGCATTTTCTCTATCTCATCTTGGAATCTTACGTTTGGACACATTGGTCTGTTTATGAACAAAGTTCTTTGGTAAACAGCAAGATCTATGCATGAACCATTAGAGAACTGTAGGGAAGAGATAACCACGTTTGATTAGTTTTAGTTTAGGATCGGGAAAGCTAAAAATGTATATGTTAGTCTAACTTGGAATTACCTGTTTGTCGTGTAAGCTTTTTACACGAATTTTGGAGAACAGTACCGTGTTTAGCACCCCTCACCTCATATTGCTTTGTGATTCAGCCTTACTGCTTTAATTCTGTTCAACTTCAAGTTTTGGCAATTGAACAAAAAAAGATATGGGTGCATGTTGCAAATACTTTAACCACGTTTCCGATATTAGAACAAAGATGTTCACAGAAAACATATTGTTTCGTATATATTTTCCTTAAATTTGTTGAGTGATGTATTCCATTTACACACCAAAGTTTCTTTGTAACATAAGTCATATCCAAGTCGGCCTGCTATTGGCGTCACTGTGTGCACTTCCTTATGAATAACTCTTCAGTCGTTTAGTGCAGTGAGCTAGTAATTGAGGTTTAACTGTCTCAAACATACATATAACAAATTAAAAACAACTATATATGTGTGTACACACACACACATTATGTGCTCCAGATTACTTTAAGATACACTGGAGGGTCATGTCTGTTTGTATGAGTGGGCTTAAGAAATTATAAGCAAGAAATAATATAAATCTTTATTTTCCCTGTGCAAACGCTCTTGGATATACTACTGTATAAGCAATTTGTTTCTTAATTTCTTGGAGCCAGTAAGTTTGGGAAATTCTTTCTAATAAACATAGACCATGATATTTGCTTTTTTCTTTTGGAGAAAGAACTATAAATTCAATCTGTAACATGTAAGTAGTTTAATTTAAAATGACTCATACATATTTGATTAGGTGTTGAAAGATTTTTAAAGACAAACAATGACACAGAACATGATCATGTATGTAGAAAATTAATATTCAAAATTCTATATCATTTTTGTCACTTTTTTCAAAAAAGAAGACTTTTGTCTTAC
Organism: Mesoplodon mirus; assembly: GCF_964341445.2. NCBI lineage: Eukaryota > Metazoa > Chordata > Mammalia > Artiodactyla > Ziphiidae > Mesoplodon > Mesoplodon mirus. The sequence continues at coordinate 72,674,756 of NC_138993.1, read as the reverse complement.
TTTCTCTAGTCTCTGAAAGTCATTGAGAATATAAATATTGTCATGGTAATAATCCAAATGGTAATATGCGTGAACATACTTAACAGTAATGCATCACTCTGAACAAGTTCCCGGTCAGCTGAACAAAAGGACAATTGAAAAAAGAACAACAGGATGGCGAAGATGATAATGATGATAATAGTGATGTGGTAAAACCAACAACAGAAATAATGAGGTATCATCCTAAAATAAATTTGGTCCTTAAGAAATTGCTATGTGACCCTAAAAAAGCTATTATCTGAAAGGTTTTCCTTTTTTTAAAAAAAAGATGAAAGCAGTATATATTTTCTCTTTTCTAAGTCCATTTAGCATGCTTCAACTTTGACCTGACAGGACTTCTAGGTTTTAATAAGTACGTAGCCAATCAGCCTCAGTTCTGACTAATTACAACAGAAGTTTTTGATCAATGTGATAAAGGGCAAATTGCTTCCCTGGCTGCTTTGGAGAGTTTTTTGGTTCAAACTCCCTCTAACATATACACGTTTATAGTCCTAGTCCTTTTATTTATTATTGTCAGTGGTTTTTCCAAACAAATTTTCATCAATTTTCCCTAAGCTGTCTCTAAGCTTCTTATCATTTTAAAAGTATAATTAAAAATAATCTTGGAATTCTAAACTTTATGTTACAGAAGAGACTTATACTGTGGTTCTAAGGGAGAAATATACTGAAAAAACTATGCAATATCTTCTTATAGTGAACATGGGGGCCTTTCTTTAAGTAGTATCACCAAAAGCCAACATTGTTTAGTCTTTTTTTTCTTACCAAATAGTTTTCAAAAGATAAGTTTAAAATAATGGGAAATATTTAAACAGTTTGGAGTCTTACTTTTCTTGGTTTTCCTTTCCCTTAATAAACCATCTCTTTAAAAAATGTTTTTTTTTTAATTTACTTAAATCGTTGGGGAAAGAAGAATTGAAAGAATGTTAGACATCTTAGAAAAGGAAATTTCAGAGTTTACATTCTCTGAGATGGACACTAAAGGAAAGGAAAACACAGGACAGTGGAGTCATCAAGGACTCTGCTTTCAGGGTCACTCAGACCTGGATTTGAATTCTGGCTCTTCTGCTTATTCGTTGGATGCCCTCGGGTCATCGAATTAACTTCTGAGTTCCTTGATCCTTAAATGACAGAAAATATAATTACTTATCCCACAGAGATGTCATGGGATTCTTTGTTTTACTGGGTTTGCATTTTTTAATTATTTCTTATGCATCACATAAACTCTCCATTGTTCTTGGTGGCTCAACATCATGACTCGAGGTGACAAATAAATAGAGGATGATTTCTTGATAGAATGAACAATAGAGCTTGTGGCGAAATTATTAAAACAATGACCTGAACTCATTCAGTAACTTCTAGAGAAGTGTCCCAAAGGAGAGAATCAGACATTAAGCAGCTGTTATCCATTGGTCCCAAGTTGATTTGTGGAAGAAGTGGTAAGGATGGAGAATGAATCTCTTAATGTTCCAGGTAGGACTCTTGTTATATTGTGTAAATTTCCTTATTATTGAAAACAATATCTATGGTCAATTGTAAAGCTCCCTGTGTTAACAGAAGAAAATTCCAGATGTAGGGGAATGATCGTGGACAGCATCCAACCTCTAGGAGGAATGAGGGTCCAATGTAATGCCTAAGGAGAAGCGTTTTAATGAGTCAAAGCTAAGAACACTGATGGCTACAGAGCTAAAAAGTGAGAACTGAAAATGAGGAATGAAGAGAAATCAAAAGCTTTTTGTTCACATAGTAGGCCGACTCTTAGTTCTTCTTTCTGGATCTTTTCTTATCCTCTTAGTTCCTTATTTTGAATTGCACTGTTATGCTCTTGTGTCCCTTGGAAATCCATACGTATGGTGAACTGAAACGATGACAGTCTCCTCACTCTGAGAGTTGCTTCCTAATATTTTTCCCATTCCTCAGCAGAAGGATAAGTGGATCCCAAGGTAACAGTCAGAAGGATAGAGCTCTGAGGCTTACTCTTTTTGTGCCGACTTTAGTTCATTGGGGGCTGCTATTTTGACATTATAGAAATGCTTCTCCAGCCGAGCTGTCAATATGTGACATAGTTGTCAGTGTCCTCAAAGCCATGTCATCGACATGCTACATCTTCCTGGAACATTTGGAGGTGGGAAAAACCATTTATAGCAAAATTGAATATGGGCACATTATAGTAGAATACTGGAAATTCACATACATTTTTAGGATAAAAACAAGCGTTCAAAAAAATGTTTTATGTTCAGTGTGATGCATTAGGACCTGACTCTGGCTAGTGGTGATGGTGATGGTATGGGGGTGGTCAAGGATGGGAGATGAAGGAAATGCTTGAAAGTCAATGTCACATATTAATAAATAGTACATATTTGTCTATAGTATGTATGGCTTTTAATCTATTTCTATTAGGCACCCAAGTCACTGTCATTGCCAATTCAGAAATATTCATCCTGGTCACCATCATCATGACTAAAAATTATGTATGCAATGGCAGTGATATTTTGCAAGTCATAGAACAAATAGAAGGGATTTTTTAAAATGATTCTTTTGATGCTTAATTTTAAGATTTAAAAAAATAATCTGGGTTGGTTGCTTTATATTGGCTAGAGAACAACTTTCAATCAAATATTTCTTTTAGAGGACCTGTAAAGGTACATACAAAACTATGTGTGTTTGTATAACTAGAAGTTTTTTCTAAGAAAATTAGTTTTTTCTCTTTTGTAGTGCATTCTCACATGGAGTTATAGCACATTAATGGATGTCTAGGACTAATAACTAATGGAATTACAGTGTTTATAACAATTAACTGTTCACATAGTAGACACACAGCTGTTTGGACTTTTTTGTTTGTTTTCATCTACTGATACTTCTCCAAGAAAATGTTCATGAAACTTGTGGAAATGGAAAGTTAGGAGAACGTCATTAGACAAACAGATGCCTGAATTGCATTGATCTACTCTTGCAATTTTTATAACGCCATAAATGTTTACACATGTGTAAGGTACAGGAAGTTCTCCAAAGGTCAAGAATTTGTTTAGGCTGATCTAATTGGTTTACTGGCTTGGCTACAAGAGCTTTGGAAAGGCACATGTGGAACATCTTAATGATAACTCTCTTTTGAAGTCTCAAGTAAAATGGAGGCAGTAGTAGTAAATGAATCTGACTAGTGCCCCTCTAAAGCTAAACAACCACAAACATTGTTATTCTTTAAGAATACTGTGTAGGTGAAGAATTGATATGTGTCTCTTATGACTAAATATCTCCTTTTAGGGTTTTTTCACATCTTTTATCACATTAATTGCCACCTAAGGGCTCCTGAGCCTCCTTTTCTCCTCTGCCTTCCCCAAAGCACCATTTTCATCACATCAAGCCTTAGCCCTAGAACCTCCATGAGATTCTGTTCCCTAAAATTTCAAGAGCAAACAGCTCTGTCAATATTTTCAATTTGTGCTATGTTCATTGTCTTTATATATTTATTAATTATGTTCCTGTGTGTAGTTCTATGGTTTAAAATGGTGTTTTCATTTTCCTTTTCCTTTAGCTAAGACCCCAGGCCTTGTTTAAAATTGTTATTAATGCATGTAAAATTGACAGGTATGGGATCTTCCCTAATAGATGTAAGATCTCTGAATTTACATATAATTGTACAGTTCAATCATGGATTTCTTTTTTTAATTCATTTTTTTGCAGTCTAGTTGATTTACAATGTTGTGTTACTTTCTGCTGTACAACAAAGTGGTTCAGTTATACATGCATTCTTTTTCATATTCTTTACCATTATAGTTTATCACAGGATATTGAATATAGTTCCCTGTGCTCTACAGTAGGACTTTGTTGTTTATCCATCCTATATATAATAGTTTGCATCTGCTAACCCCAAACTCCCAATTCATCCCCCTCGCCACTCCCCTCTCCTCCTCGGCAACCACAAGTCCATTCTCTGTGTCTGTGAGTCTGTTTCCATTTTGTAGTTAAGTTCATTTGTGTCATAGTTTAGATTCCACATATACATGATATCATATGGTATTTATCTTTCTCTTTCTGACTTACTTCACTTAGTATGATAATCTCTAGGTCCTTCCATGTTGCTGCAAATGGAATTATTTTATTCTTTTTTATGGCTGAGTAGTATTCCATTGTGTGTAAATGTACCACATCTTTAAATCATGGATTTCTTGTAACTGACAAACCATAATGAAGTAAATGAGTATGACTTTAAACAAAGCAATGAGTGTCACTACTAATGAAAGTATAACCTTGAGCCTAGTAAGTGAATTGGCTAAAAGTTCTTATTTGATAGTGAGTGTGGACTTTAGCTTTCTATGTATTCATTATAATCCTTCATTTTATTGATATATATGTACTATGCCTATTAGAAACAGTTGCTAAAATATCTGACTTCTTGGAGGCTATAGGATTTTTTAAGTTGTTAATATTTGCAATGTAAATTAGAGAAGCATAAAATTAAAACATGGAAATGCTTTTAGTTCTCTAAAATTTAAAAAAAATACCTTTTTTTTTAGTTTCTGAGGTTGGTTTCCTAAGATTTATATCATTTTTTACCTTTTATTCCCGTGAATATAAGAGATGGAATGAATGTAAAGGAGTTATTCAGATCAGTAGAAATGATTTATTTATTTCTCATTTGTTTCTCATTCATATAGTAGTAGTTTAGCCTGAATGTGATATACGACGTTCTTTAGAATAACCCAAATACAGTAAAAATTAGAAAGTGCAAATTGGAGATGGGACTGTCATCTTCACAGCTCCTGTTGTTCAAGAAAAAAATGCATATAAGTTGGAAACTAATTATAGTTTGATGCATTCATTTATCACCATCATAACAGACATAGACATACATTCGGTCATTTGCAGCTGTGAGATGAAAGATTTATTCAGTAACTTTAAAAATACCTTACAAATCCATTAGTGACTCAGCTAAGATGTCTACAAATGCACATACTTAAACAGGTTTCAGCTTGTATCAGGTGCTGTGTTATTCAACATTTGCAAATTCAGTGTTCATGCTATGCTCTGTAGGTGTGAAAAGTTTAGTTGATATTTTTAGTTCAACTGGCCAGTGCGTATCCTCTTCACAGTTCTTCTACAGAGGAGTTTTTTAAAATTGTAAACACAAGTACGTTTTAGTTTTTTACCATTTGAGGAGTGCATATATATATATATACACACACACATACATATATATATGTATATATATATTAAAATATGCACACTAGAGATTATACAGTATGGTATATTTTTGTCAGTATTGGAAATATTTATAAACAGAGCAGAAAACATAACAAATAAAATTAAATAACACCCACTGTTATAGAAACTTGATAAGAATAAAGTCTTTCCAATTTGGTTTACAACTGTATCCCCAGGAACTAAAAAAAGGCCTGTCACACAGTAGGTGCTTAAGAGGTATTTGTTGAATCAAAAAAAGGCATACCATCCTCCTCTTTATAAAATGGTAAGGGCTGTTCTTAGTGCTGGCACCTGATTACCCCTTGCCCAGGGACCCCAATATGGCTGAGTTGAATTCTGGTACCAATGCTTATACTAGCTCTATGATTATGGGCAGGATACTTACACTTTTTAAGCTCAAGTTATCTCATTTATAAAACCACAATGATGCACTTACTCTTAGGATGCTGAATTAAATGAGTAACAGATGTATTGATAAATTGTTTAGGATAGTGCTTGAAATAAAATAGACACTCAATAAGTTATCACTCCTTTATTTCCATGGGTACCACATGATGATGCCATACCCAGGTCTGTTATCTTTGTTCGGGTTTAAGTATCTCCGACAGTTGGATACATTCTGCTTTGCTTTGATCTGGTCTGTGATGATTCTGGAAAGTGATCTAATAAACTAACACCCAATTAAAGTATCAGTAACAGACAATAGATTAGTACTTGAAGAGTGACGAGTTAGTTTTAAAGGGATTTCTTGAAGTTTTAAAAGTCTCAACCCAATAGAAGAAGATATAATGATAAATTTTTAGATACAGTGTCAAGAAAATGAGGAAGATAATTTTAGCTAGGAGTATGACTTTCCAAAGGACCTAATCTCATTTCATATAACTACCTGTGCCCAATATCAAGGTGGTGATTAGAATGAACATTCTCAGATTTTCTGGGATGTGAAAAGCTAATATTATTTCTCACTTAAGCCTTGAAAATGAGCTTGAGGCATGTAAGTGTCTGATAGATAAGGCAGTGGACTCATAGCGCAGTACGGGCAGGCTTCTCTCTCTTTGGAATCTCAGCACATCATGGAGAAAGGGAACACAAAAAACAAATATATGACTATGATACCTAGTTTTGGACAATTCTAGTTATGACTTTGAGAGTTGCTGGTCAATTATAGCGACTAATTGGGAAAACCTGGTAATATCAGAATGTGACTTTTCCCTGGATTCGCTCTCTTGTCCTTAAATACCAGATCCTCTGTGGAGCAGGTCAAGGATTTCCAAGGGATATTGATAAGATGTGAGAATTCAGCTGGAAGAGATGCAACATTGCTTTTCAAAGATAACAACGACAGCAATTCATAAGTTGTTCCCATGCAGAGAATTTCAGAATCTGTACATTGTACATCTAGGCTAATGACTGACCATGACTACATAAAACTTATGTTAATAATGATGAAATTTGAATAATAAGACCATCCATTTCACAGAGTTATTTTGCATATCAATTAAGATAATTAACTTAAATCACACTGACCACAAAGTCTCCACCCCAGTCCGTCTCAATCTTAAAAGCATTACGTGATTCAGTTCCAAGTTCTATTGTGTAAGAAGGGATTTATGTCAAGATCTTAACTTGCTGCATGAAGCTGGAGTAAGCCTTTTCTGGCATCTGGGCACCTCAGTGAATCTCCTATTCATAAGGAATGAGATCTCAGAAGGGAAGATAAAAGGAGGGTTATGTTAGTGGTGTAAAAATGATCAACAGCCCCCAGAAATCACCAACTGTGTGTTCCCACTTAGTACTTCAATGTATATTGACTGCCCACATTGTTTGAGATTCTCAGAAGGGCCTGAGGGCATAAAGATGAACAAGAAAAGCTTCATTCTCTTCAACACACTATACAGTTTTGGGGAAAAATTCCTATTTAAAAAGTGTTGTAAGTGGCTTCTCTGGTGGCACAGTGGTTAAGAATCCGCCTTTCAATGCACGGGACATGGGTTCGAGCCCTGGTCTGGGAAGATCCCACATACTGCGGAGCAACTAAGCCCATGTGCCACAACTACTGAGCCTTCGCTCTAGAGCTCGCAAGCCACAACTACTGAGCCCGTGTGCCACAACTACTGAAGCTCGTGTACCTAGAGCCCATGCTCTGCAACAAGAGAAGCCACTGCAGTGAGAAGCCCGTGCACCGCAACAAAGAGTAGCCCCCGCTCACTGCAACTAGAGAAAGCCCATGCACAGCAACGAAAACCCAATGCAGCCAAAAATAAATAAAATAAATAAATTAATTTAAAAAAGAAAAGCATTAATATATATATATATATATATATATATATATATAATTTTAAAAGTGTTGTAGAGCTATACAAAGGGAATACATAGAATAGTTTTTGAGAACCCAGCAGAGAATATTGTCTTCTGCTCAGGAAGGGGGGTAGTGTCAAGAGATGCTTCAAGGTTTCAAAAAAGATGAGTAGGTATTTTTACAAAAAACTAAGAAATAATGAGTTTACAGGCATTTGATCTGTTCAGGAAGATTCATGTAAGGCGGTATTGTTATCATTTGGATATATTAGAGGACAATGACAAATAATGGGGCTGGAAAGATGGCCAAGGCTTAGACATTTGATCTTGTGTGCTAAGCTAAGGAGTTAGGCTTACAGTATTCTAAATCATAAAGAACATTAAAGAGTTTCAAGCAGAAGAAAATATGATAATATGATTGGATTTGGATTTTATAAGGATCACCTTCAGTGATAGGAAAGCAAGCATGCAGGTCAGCAAGACAGGAGGCAGGAAAAATAGTTGAAGTGTGCTGCATCCATTTGGTCCAGAAGTGATGGTATTTGAATCAAAGCAGGAGGACATAATATGGAAGAGGCCACTGGGAATTATAGTCTTTTGGGTAGGAAACAGTGTGTGCAGCTAAAATGCAGGGTTTTGTTAAAGGAGGAAGGAGAAAAGGAATATTGGGACAGGCACGTAGAGTTCTCTGCCATTGTCAACAAGAAGCCGTCAATGACATCGAACAATTCTCCGTCAACTTCTCCCACAGCTCTGGCCTCTCCTAAACTGATGGTCTGGCCCAATGTGACAACATTTACGTTGGAGTGCTACACGATGGTAATTCCAGTGTTTTTAAACTTGAGGTTTGAAAGTTTGTCTTGGCAGATTTCCCTGGGTTTCGGTTTGGTTTGTTTGGCTAGAAAGTGGCATATTCAGACAGGCTTAAGTCCCAATCATGGCAAACACAATCTTAAGCTTTTCAGATTCTATAGTTCAACATACCAGTGGTCCTAGGTAGACAGCCCTGGATTACACGTGTGACGTGCTGGCACGATGAGGGGTTAGGTCATGAATCCAGCTTCCTTGGCTGCCTGGGAGAGGAATAGGAAGAAAACTGTGTCTGGAGTCTGGAAACTTGGGGCAGCCTTGACTCTGACACTCACTCATTTTTATCTCCTCAGGGAAAATACATCAAGTGTCAGTTTTTGGATAAACTGAAAAACAGTTCCACTTTAGACAAACTTCGTATAAAACATCACCTATCATTTCTTTCCCAGTTTTATCTTTCTAGCTAGAAAACGTTTATAAGCAAAGCATATTTCTCTTTTGTGTCTTTAACCTCTGCTTATCTTCTTGTCTTGAGTAAAACAGCCTTATTGATCATTTAAAATCTATTTTCTGGGTATTTATATGTGTATGGAATTACTGGCTTAAATAAAATGATTACTGGCATTTGATAGTTTAATGAATCTTTATTTTTCCTGGAACTGAGCACCTCAATGTTGCAAGGGAAATGATTATAAATGTTTCATTAAAAGAAAATCCGGTAAATCAAACACAATCGAGAATTAAGAGAAGTGCATATGGCTTAGTGCACTGGTGGTACATCATGTCTTTCAGCAGAAAGATATCTATTATAAAAGAAATAACCAGCAGTTGTCACCTTGACAACTCTTTGGTCCAGGGATGTCTCCATCTGATATATGGACACCTATTAGCTAAGTTATGTTTGTTGCTGATCTTGTACAACTCGTTCAGAAGCTGGAAATAAGATTGGTCATCTCGTTTCACTGGGTAGTGAGGAGTAAATAAAACAATGCATATAAAAGCACACTGGATGTTTAAAGTAAAATACAAATGTTTATTATTCTTCTTCTCATCACAGGAGATAGATTTTCCATTAGTTAGAAGGGCTCTAAAGAGGCTTCAGGAAGCTGTTTCTTGAGGCATAGTTGGCCATATACACATAGAATTTGGGGGTTTGACTCTTAGATAATACAAATGGTTAACCTTACTTCAGTTGCTCAAGGAAAGACATCCATCTCACTGAGGGGACTGGGTAATGACACTATAAAACATCCTTGTAGACGGCTCTAGTGAGAAATATTAAACTTAGAACAAACATGGAAAATTACCTATTGCAGTATAAGATAGTTGCTTTAAAAATTGTCATGGAGGATATTGATCCAACCAAGAATGGCAAGAAAAATACATGGGAGTTGCCTATATATTTATATATATAATATATACACACATAATTTATAAATATTTATACTTAAATATAAATATATATTTATAAATATATATATGTATATATATATAATCCTTTGTGGCAGAGAAAAAAAGAAAAAGGGTAGCATTTAACAAATAAAATAACCGAAAATTACAAATGTGACTTATGCACAGAACAGTGTTTGTGTTGGGACGATTTAATTATGCTTTTAATGCTAGAAGGTATGGTATTCATTGACAGATGATTTAATATCCACACACAAACTGTAACTGTTAGATTATTCTAATCAATCCTCTGAAAAGGTACCAAGTTATTTTTTCCCCAAAAGTTTTTCACATACTCTGTAAGTGCAATTTTAGTATAAGTTGCATTTTTCTCCAGGAGTAATAGGGGTTTTTTTTTTGGAAAAAATATCCCAGGAAATATGCTGATTTCTTCATAAACAATATCTCACTTTATTCTGCAGAAGGAACACTTAAAGTAGGTATTATGCTCAGGGCCAGCTGAGTCCCAGACAGTTAAATATCTATCCTCTAGTCACATGGTCAGTAAATACAGCACCAGAACTGACCAGTAGGTCCATCTGAGAGCAAAACTCCTTACTCTTAGGCAATTTACCAGACTGAGGCTAGTGGATTGTTATCATCTCAGAGAAGGACTTTCAAACAATCCTTGGCAGAAATGTCAAGTATAGTTTTCATATTTTAAAATTTTCAGCCCATGGAGAATTAATATTTTTGTAAAATACAATATAATGTCACAGCAGTGTTCAACTGCTATAAAGTTCCTAAATACTTTAATTGTAATTCTATCATAAAACTGTCCACAAACTGGTTTTAATCTCCTTTCAAGAGCATGAACTTAAATTCCAGTTTGGGATTTCTTAGCTCTCACTTTCTAAAAGTTTCTGATGTTACTGAATTCAAGTTGCAGAAAGTTTCCTCCAGGAATTTGATTATTTTCACCCTTTGCAACAACCGATACAAAATGTCTAAATTAATTTGGGAGCACCAGGAAGTTTTATTACCTGTGCTCCAAAAATAACTCAGCCAAATAAATTCTCTCAGTTGTATTAGCTTTACAGATTGCATATTATAAAACAGGATAGTTTATGAAAATATATCCCTTTTTACTTAGATATGTTTTTCATCATTATCCAAAATGTTATGGGCTGGTTTTAGGGTTTATGGTATTATTTACAATGGGAGTAAGAATTCAGTATATTATGCTGTGGTTCTATTTCTTTCTTTATCCTTCGAATTCCCTTCTCCTTCAGGTAATTTGATGAACGTCTGAAGTTTGGTAAGATTCGCCTTCATATGGCATGGAAAGTAAGAGTACTGGACAGCTCCTTAGATACATCTACTAATATTTCTAGAAAGTCACAATTTAAGTGAGTCCAAACCACACTCTCTGGGTTTCTATTTTGAGTCGGATAAGTATTTGTAAAAAACAGAAATTGTGCTGTGCTCTTTAACAAATATGTTGGCTAAGAGAAGGTTATCATTTATCTATCGGAATCAGAGATGGCAACCTTACACGACCACAGGAGGCATGTAGTAATTAAATGAGTGCAGGCTTCTGGTTTAAAACAAAAGATCCTGGCGCAGCCTTGGCTGAGTGGAAAACACTTACCCCATATGAAGGCATTCGCGTTCAACATTGTAAAGCCCTCTATGAGGCCAATAAAACAGGCGTCTCGGCAGATTTGGATAATGGCATTTCTATTTTCATCCTTGCTATATATCAGCAGCATGAATTTTCAAAGCTTTAAAATAAATAAAAACTAATTCTAGACCATTCAGTTTCATCTAATATAAAAATGCTTTCAATTTCCTGATTTACAAGCTAGTTATACGGGTTTCCCACACACTAGTAAAATCTTCCCACTTTTGAGGATCATACTGATGAGAGGGGAGAAAATGGAAAAATAAGAAGCAGAATGGGAAAGGCATTTCTGACTAAGTCTCAGAGGCGGGACCAAGCAGCCCCTGGTCCAGCGAGGCAGAGATGTTGGTTTTGTGTCGGGTAGGGTAGGGTGTGATAGCAACATGGGAGGCTGGAACCCAGTTGAAGAACTGCTTCTACTCAGGGTTAAGATTTAATGAATTCTTACTCTGTGCCAAGCACTGCACCCGGCATTTTCCACGGAGTATATCATTTGCTACTTAGAACAACTTTTTTTTTTTTTTTTTTTTTTTTTTGCGGTACGCAGACCTCTCACTGTTGTGGCCTCTCCTGTTGTGGAGCACAGGCTCTGGACTCGCAGACTCAGCGGCCATGGCTCACGAGCCCAGCCACTCCGCGGCATGTGGGATCCTCCCGGACCGGGGCACAAACCCGTGTCCCCTGCATTGGCAGGCAGACTCTCAACCACTGCGCCACCAGGGAAGCCCTAGAACAACTTTATGAACTAGTTACTCTCAAGTTCTCATGAGATGAACTATGTTCTCACTAGGGATGTTTAGGTATATTTAGATTCTTTTGTGCATCTTTATTTACCATATTTACATGCATAATTCATAACTTCTTGTAGCAAATATTGAGGACAGAAGAGATTTTATACATTTTAAACATTCTTTTTTACCCAGATCATGACTTATTTTGTGTTTGTCTCTCGAGTATCCTGCAGGTAACAGTCATGTTTCCATTCTCTTTGGAGCCCATGAGAACGTAAGCTTCATGAGGGCAGGAGTTTTCCTGTCTAGGTCACTGATGTATCCTCATGTCTAGGGCAGCATCTGCCTCATGCTAGGATCTCAATGTCATTTCCAAAGGGTTAGTGAGTGAATGAATTGTTCTCATTTACAGAGGAGGAATGGAAAGATTTAGTAACCCGATTAGTGTCACGTGGCCCAAAGAGTCGGAAGAACAGCCACTGCTCTTAACAATAATCTTAATCTCTGTGCAGTGAGGACCCATGAATCAGAATAATTATTATACTTGTGTGAGTCTGGACTCAGATGATCCTGGAAACAGTGAGAATAGATGGTCCTAAGGAGGATTCAAGGTGTGGGGGGCATGGAGCCCAGGACTGAGCATCTTTAATAAGAGAAGTAGGGGGATTAGAGAGATGCTCTCCAGGGCAAATGGGGAGTGGGAGATAAGAGAAGGATAGTCACAGGTGACTTTAAATGTTCTAGGACTAGAGACTGAATCTCTTCACGGGAGTGTCCAGCAATTTCTTCCTCATCCTTGACCAAAGACCAGTTCCCTGTTCAACTGTATTACTCTCTGTAACAGGGATGCCATCTAAGACAGGAACAAAAGAATGATATCACCACATGGCCATCCCATCCAGCTGAGTCAAGCCTGGGAATTCCAGAACTTACCAGAGCCCAATCCTCCTCATGTCCAGTCTGAAGTCCTGGCAAGAAAAAAGAAGACACGGGAAGGGTCCTTCTCAGGGCTGTGAAGAGCAGTGGCCCTGACTCACCATCCCAGTGCTGCTTGGATAGCACATCTAGGTCTGGCACTCGGAAGTGTATTCCAACTACACACATCCACTCTGCCTGTGAAGGCTGTGAAGGTTAGTCTGTATGATCTTAGTGGCTGCATTTTCATCTTCTCTGTTCTAAAACATACCCTCTTTCATTTTCTTAGAAGCTGTTTTAGTGCTATTCTCTTATCATGCGTGTTGGATATATGTTTGAATTTTGAGTAGATCATAAGCAATTAGAGAGAAAAGACCATATATTTTATTCATATATGTATATATGTATATATATACATATATATATATATATATATATATATATATATATATATATATATAGGATCTTCTATAATTTGTGGTGCAGTCATCGTATGCTGTATGTGCTCAAATGTTGATACAGCAATACCAGCTTAATTGAATGAACCCCTTCCTTCAAGTCAGTGATGATAGATAGGTAGATAGTTTACGATACATAGATAGATGGACAGGTAGATGATACAGCCTGGCCTGACCTTTCCCAGGGAATAATTCATACCTGCTGGAAAATTACCTACTTTTGAGGAGGTGAATTGTCTATTTTTAAGGCAGAAGGGTATCATTGACCAAAGAAGGTTACTTTATTCTTTTTTCTTGAAAAATAACCAAAATGTGTCTTCTAAGTATGGGCGATTTATTTCCAAGGACTAGTTTAGTCAGTGGGAACACTACCCATGCAGTAAACATCTATTGGTTGATATAGGATGCTAGACAAGATAGTTTCAACTTTCAGAGCCTACATTCTGCAACATACTTTAACCTATTTGAAATTCACCAGAGAATCTAATACAGAATAATAAATATTCAGGAGTCAAACTAATAGTGTAACAGGACTCTAGAAAATCTTCCTGTCTCCCTCTGACAGTTTTCTTTTGCTGAAGTACTGATTTAGTGTCACAGAGTCAGAGCTCTGTGTAACATAGGAATACAATACATAATGAACCTTCATGCCAGTTGTAGCCTTTATCACAAACACCTCTGGAGATTGAATTGCAGAAGAATTAATTTTAGAGATAATATAAGCTTGAAAGCATGGTTGTTTGCTAAAAACAATATAATTCTAAGCTCAGTGATTCTTTATACCAATTAACGATTTCAGAATTATTTATTAGGGCATCTCAAGTTCACAGAAAGTTTTCAAAGCACAGAAACTGTTTACCACACTGTTATCTCTGAAGCAATAGAAATGAAAGCAAAAAGGAAATGCTTCTACCACCTTCAAGAAGGAAGAGATATGGGAACATATGTATATGTATAACTGATTCACTTTGTTATAAAGCAGAAACTAACACACCATTGTAAAGCAATTATACTCCAATAAAGATGTAAAAAAAAAAGTTTATTGAACTGCTCATTTCAACAGCAGGATATAAACATAGAAAACAGCCCTTAAAAATAAATATTAAAAGCTCATACTCATAGGAGAGAACAGAGAGCTAACAACCTTTGATATAGCTTGGGAGACTCTTCCTCAGCTGGAAATGCACCAAAGGAAATCTTTCTAAGAAAGAAATCTTTTTTTTTCTGAGAAAGAAAGGGAAATTCCCTAAAAGCCTATTAAAATACTCAGTGTGAAGTAATAGAAAAAATGAAAGGATGCATCATAAAATAATCCGGCCTACAAAATCAGCAGGTTATAACAGAAAAGGAAAAATACCACCTCAGTGATGCTAATAAAATGGGAAGTGAAATTAAACACTATAAATAAGATTTCTCACAGCCTTTAAAAAGAAAATGGTTCAAAGGCAATCATTTTCTGAGGCTTAACTGTTTAAAATAATTCCTCTTTCAATGAAATTCTATCATTCTGCAGCTCGGTCTGGCTTGGGGTCTTGACCCCTGGGTGCTGAACATGGTGGAAAGACCAGGATTTTGCAAGCAAATGAAATCAAGTTCAGTTCTTGGTCCTGCTTCATGTTACAGGACCTTAGACAGTTACTTACTCTCCATGGTCTCAGATTAATCATCTGTAAATTAAGTGATCCTGTTTTGGCTGTGGTAGAGAGCATGGATTGTAGAACTGGACCGAACTGAGTTGTAATCTGCCATTATAACCTATGGGCAAGCAAGTCACCTTTTAGAGAAGTCTGTTTCCTAATCTGTGAGAAGGATACTAAGATGCATCTCTCATAATTGCTGGGGTTGAATAGCCAATAGGAAATGTTTTGTTTAGCACCTGGGACACAGTAAGTGCTCAATAAATCAGGCCAACATGAGGTTGGTGATGGGGGTAAAGAAGATTAAGTGATATTCCTTGTACAAAGCTCTTGAAATCTGGCAAATTCTGAGTAAACAGGAATTCTCTTCTCCTGTCCCACTATTTTTGTCCAAGACGTAAAGTCCTTAATGGCAAAGGCCAGTGGTTATTATAGTGCCTATTACATATAAATAATTAGTTAATATCTGCTTAATTAATGACTGATTGAAACACACACACACACACACTCACAAGTATAGTGCCTAGGTGGGTATGATTCATTCTTGTGTAAAAATGAATCATTCTTGGGTCTGTCACGTCATGTGAATCACCAATGCCGAAAGCACAGCCTTCCTGTGAGGTAGATACCACTAACATAGTTTTCCTCATTTTTCAAAAATGGTTAGGATTCAGAAGAATTAACTTGCACTAGGTGAGTAACATGGCTGGTCAGTAGATCCAGTGCACTTGTCACTTAATTAGGCATACTTTCTATGATCACACACACACACTGGTCTCTGGGGAGTTCTAGAATTTTTGTACAGAGAAGTTGTTGCTCACATGTAAGAAGCAAGCCTCTGCTTAGGAACACACCAGGACTCCCTCAGAAAGATAGTTCTGGGAAAATCCACAACGTTGACAGTTCGGCAGCCCTCTTTTGAGGAGATCCCAGAGTTTCACTGGCCTCAGTCAGATTCGGAATATCTTCTCCAGAGACAGAACTAACCATAATTCTGTTCACTGTGCACAAAAACTGAGTCTTTTGATATCAGAAGAGCACAAAACTTAGTGGGCTTTGATGCTCCTTTAATCAAAGTACAGGACCAAGTTTTGCATCCTGCTTCTAAAAGACTGCAATATTATGGGGCCAAAAAATGGACTGGAAAAGAGTAGACAGAGGACGTGAAACAGGAATGCTTCTATTTACTGAGAAGGTAATGCTTCTATTTACTGAAACTGAACCCAAAAGACCAGAAGAATCTGGGTCAAGAATGTCCCCCCACCTCTGCTTATGAAACTTGTTCTTTTCATGTGAAGTCAGTTTGCAAAATTCCCGGCTCCTGACTTCCCCCTTCCCTTCCTGTCTTAAGCTCTGTGGATTAACATAACTGACAGTCAGAGCTGGGCAACCAGGGACCACAGGTGTCTCTTGCTTGTAAACAGAAAGTTAAGGTGGTTTTATTGTTTATATGGAGTGACTGAGCAGATCACTGGGTGGATTAAGTAGAAACCTCTTCTTCCTGGGAAAGGTCGGACTCATGCAAATAGGTAGGGTTCTTTCAAGCCTGTTCCCACTGCCTGAAAAACACCACATCTGCCTGTCCTCCCTGTCCTAAGACACAGGTCATCTCCCCATTTTATTAACAATAATTAATTAATGGTGTTATGGTGGCTACCTTTCTGATGTTCTTAAAATGGAAACACTCAAGAGGGGGAACAGGGCAAAAAGATCTGGGATGTAGAGACACAGGTGAGAAAAAGCTTTAATTTGGAAAGAGGCAAGTATGGCCCCAAATAAATGGTACCATCCAAAGTCCTGGGAACGTTTTGCAGTTTTTTTGAGATACATTCATTGAATCAGTAGTATAATTACTCTGAACCTGGAGATGACAGAAATCTGCTTAAGGAAACAGAAAAATTGAGAATACCTTTCCAGCCTCAAGCAGTAATGCAGCTGCCTTTGGAGTGGTTTGTGGCATCATGGAAAGAAGTTGTGCTTGACTGAGATTCAGGTCTTGTTTAAAACAGGTTTTCATCTGATGATCAGCTCTGTGGCTTTGGAGAGTTTTTCAGCTTCTCTTGTTTCCCTGGTAGGGGTATTTATTTTGCAACACATATGCCGTAGCTCACCGTGAGCGTTCAGTAAATAGAAGCTCTCCTTCTATTAAGACATCCTCTCTGATGAGTCATTCCTCCTAACAGCATCATTATTTTGGACAGCAGAATGAGATGTATCCAGAGTGTTTGTTTCATCTGACTTGTTATACCCAGTTGTATAGTCAGCAAGGGGCACGGATATGATAGAACCTTTTGTTACTCTGAGCGAATTAGTCATGAACTGTGACGGCCAGTCCTCAAGGAATCGTCTCACTGTGCTTAGTTCTACTTCTGTCATATAGGATCTGCTCTTTCCTGGTCAGTGTAGACAAAGATAATTTAGGAAACTTGCTTAATCATTTGTCAGTGTACCTTGATCCAATGAACTGGTG
This sequence comes from Mesoplodon mirus, assembly GCF_964341445.2. Lineage (NCBI taxonomy): Eukaryota > Metazoa > Chordata > Mammalia > Artiodactyla > Ziphiidae > Mesoplodon > Mesoplodon mirus. Next base: position 72,657,126 of record NC_138993.1, on the reverse strand, counting down.
AACTGCCTGGTGTGAACATGAGATGGCCTGCAGACAATGATGCCAGTTATTCTAATGAAAACCTGAAATAGTGTGTTAACAATAGCCTTGTTAGTAATGCAAAGTGTAAATAGCTAAGCATTAGTGTGTGAAGGTGAGCACAGTGCCTAGAGCAATTGTTATAGAATAAAGCACGCTTTTATGCCAATAGATCGATGAGGAAGAGAAAGAAAAATTCTCTTGGAACTGAACGAATGGTATGGATGAAAAACAGAGGTTGTGAAAGTAGGTGCTCCCAGCTCTCAGTGTGACCTTGCAAGTTGGTGGAAGGCAGAATTCTGCAGACTCTGTGGGGCTAACACAGACTGCCCGTCCGAGGATGGCAAGACACTGGTGAAGCAAACACGCTGAGATTAAAGGACACCCGGTGATCAAATAAGGAGGACTTTTGTTCGTGTCTGCCTTCCTGGGGCTGGAGATTGTAAACAAAGACAGCGGCCTTCACAAAAGCAGTCCTATGCACCAGGATTTTCAGGCCTTGAGTAAAAGAGTCCTCTGGAATTGAAACTTCTCAGGGGTATTACATCAAAAACTATCACTAAAATCCCTTCTCACCGTCTTTCTGTCCTACCAGGCTACTCTGAATAGGAAATTATGAATTCTGTGTGTGAAAGAGTTGTCTGGGTGAATGTAGAAGAAAATAAAAATCAGTAATTTTGATTCAGTGAGTCAGGACGTGTCTCTGGAACCTGCACTTTCATAAACATTGCAAGTGGCAGTGATGCAGGCTGTCTGTGGACCACACGTATAAACATAACTATTCTGTGATACTTACTGTAGTTTGCTTCTCCAGCCTCAAAGTCTGGCCTCCCTGAACTGGCAATTCCAGCCTTGTGCTGTCTTCCAGAAGCTGTATTCTCAATTCTCTGCTTTCTGCCAGCCTTCTGCAACTCGGTTATACTTTTGGTTCTGATCACACCTGGGAAACAAAGCTGATATTCCAGAAAAATGTTCGGTGTTTTCCTTCATGTTGTATAGATAAGACAAGAATAGGAAATTTAGAAAGTAATCAGGGTTTTTTTGGTTGTTGTTGTTTACTTCATGTCTTCCATTCTGTTTATAGAGGCAATGATATGAAAATGTCTATCAGAATATATGGAAGTAGTTCAGGAAGAAGAGAGACATCCAGAGGATACAGGTGAGCTGGGGAGGGCAGGGGCAATGGGGAAATTATACATATTTGGAAATAGTGGATGGAGGCCAATTGGCCGGAATTGATTCTTTTATAAATTCACAGGTAGATCACTAAGCTGGATTCCAGATTTCCCCTCCTGTAGGCAACTTTAATTGACTTCTAACTATCCCTAAAGTTTCCATGGGTCGTTATCAAAGAGAGGAACATTCGTTTTACTTAGCTTTTTTTTTTTTCAACTTTTCTCTCTCCTCTGCCTGCATGGGGAGGGGACTCCCATATCCCACTGGTGGAGGTGGAAGGGCAGGCAGTCCCCCCTCCCCCCTTGAACATCGTGAACCTGTTTGGGCCTTAATGTCTATGTTTGTCATAAGACAGGGACTGTTTAAATATTAACTCATATTTCTTTGATTTATGTAGCCCAAATCTTTATATCTTTTCTTGATTGTAAAGACTGATATATAACTGTGGGTAATAATTTTATCATAAAACTTTGCTATATTTTTAAAAATTTAGTAACCATGTTTTCAAGCATTGAACGTTTAATGTAAGGTAAATTTACTATACTGACTGATTTTAAACTACTTTTCCTTTCCACCAATACTGGTAGAAATTAGGACATTTAGGCTGCAAAGACCCTTATTGAGAATTCTTCCCTTTGCCCAAGTTTGTGTAGCCCCCGAAAGTCTTCCTAGTGGCTTCGTGCTGCCTTCTAGGCCTTAAAGTCTGACACTGGGTGAGATTACAAGGCATTATCCTTTATCTATATCCTTACCCTTCCCACACTCCAAATTAAGTCAGTTTTTCAGTATTCCTAATACATTGCCCATCTATTAGCTAACTGTGTCTGGATGTAGAACATGATAATTCTGAACGTTACATGCTTATATAACCATAATAGAATGCCTGCTATTCCTCGTAGTTCTGTTTTCGTTTTGACAGAGAGCTCATAAAGACTAAGAATGCTTAAAACCAACATAGCTTTCTCTCATACAATGAGATTTCAAAAATTATAAATAGCCAGGGTAGTGGTAAACTTCATATCACACCATGAAGACATCCACTTTGCTTGCTGGTGTACAGAGTTCCATACACAACTGCAAATATATTAGCCTATATGTGAATCAGTGTACCAATGTCAATTAAATATGTACTTGGAGTAGTTTTTGGCTCAAGGATTATCTTCATTTTTCTTTGAGATATTTCAAAAATAATATTTTCTGTTTCTATTTTATAATAACACTGACATTGATGACAAGGGTCTAGAATGATCTGTGTGGTATTTGATTCGAGTTGAAGACATCATCAATATGAACTCACATTAGGTTAATATAGATCACTTGGCTAAATACAGAAATACATGTTGATGTATATATATATACACAGATTAATACACACATATATTTTCTTGCTCTGTCAGCTGAGAGGGACCAGAAACAATGACACCCCAGTATGGTGAGCACACCCAGAACCCAGATCTCAATCTCTAATTCCATTCTCTAATGAAAGCATCCAGGACTCCTTGGAGCAATGGCTGCTTCCGGGACTTGGGCAGGAAAAAAAATGATCCTGGATCATCTTGAAATGTCAGAAGGCATGGAAATGCTCAGATGGAAAAAAAAAATCTACCTTGATGGGGGTATGGCAAAAGGACATAGGAACCAACTGGAAGAACCAAATGGACAATGCTGGAATAATCTGAGCAACAATATGGAATAGTATTAGATTATAACTCAAGGTATAAAATAAATATCTAGGTCCATCCATGTTGCTGCAAAAGGCATTATTTCATTCTTTTTTTTTTTTTTTTTTTTTTTTTGTGGTACGCAGGCCTGTCACTGTTGTGACCTCTCCCATTGTGGAGCACAGGCTCCAGACGTGCAGGCTCAGCGGCCATGGCTTATGGGCCTAGCCACTCTGAGGCATGTGGGATCTTCCCGGACCGGGGCACGAACCCGTGTCCCCTGCATCGGCAGGCGGACTCTCAACCACTGTGCCACCAGGGAAGCCCTATTTCATTCTTTTTAATGGCTGAATAATATCCCCGTTGTATATATGTACCACAACTTCTTTATCCATTCCTCTGTTGATGGACATTTAGGCTGCTTCCATGTCTTGGCTATTGTAAACTGTGCTGCAATGACCATTGAGGCCCATGTATCCTTATAATACAAACGAACTTATTTACAAAACAGAAACAGACTCACAGACTTAGAGAATGGAATTATGGTTACTGGGGTTGGGGTTGGGGGGTGGGAGTGGGGAGGGTCAGGGGAGGGATAGTTAGGGAGTTTGGGTTTGACATGTGCCTGTGCACACTGCTATACTTAAAATAAGAAACCAACAAGGAAAAATAAAATAAAATCAGCATCTAGGGGTCCACATTGGTATAAATAAATGATTGAAAAAGTCAGTACATGAGGAAGGAGAGACAAATTGCCAGTGCAGAATAATTCCAAGGATTGTGTGTAGACACCCCTTAAGGTGGGGCAGAGCTCCCACTCCTCTCGATGCGTTGCTCATAATGGCTTCCTTGCAGTGTGTACACAACGGAAAGGGGTTATAAAAGAGTAACTTCACAGTCAAGAAACCTGACAAACACAATCTCATCCAGGTGATCAAGGTCAACACCAACCTTGGCAAGGGGTCCGTCACGTTAATAGGTCCTCTTGATACGATGTGATAAAAATCACACACTAGCTCTGTCCTCTCCCACCCGAAAACACAGAACCCCAGTCTGGCTATGAAAAAAAAAACAAAACAGACCAATCTTAACTGTGGGACATTCTACAAAATGTATGACTAGTGCTCATCAAAGCAGTTGACATTAAAAAAAGAGAAAATCTGAGAGACTGCCACAGTCAAGAGAAGTCTAAAGAGACGTGTTGACTAAAGGCAAAGTGGTATCCCAGATAGGATCCCAGAATAGAAAAAAGACATTAAGTAAAAACTAAGGACATCAGAACAAAATATGGGCTTTAGTTTAAAGTGAGGTGACAGTATTTATTCATTAATTGTAATAAATGTATTAGATTAATAGAACATGTTAATAACAAGAGAAACTGGGTGTGGGGCATATGGGAATGCTGTCCTATCTTCTCAATCTCTCTGTAAATTTAAAAAATAAAGTTTATTTTAAAATGGAAAAGATATTCTATAAAATTTTAGAGTGTAAAGAAAGAATAGCATTTTAGCCCATTCCGCCTAAACAATGAATAGGAAATGTGAACTCCCATTCATCCATCATTTTTAACTTTTAAAAATTTCAAGAGAGCATTTTAAATGTGATATATTTTCTTTTCCCCTCTTTAGTATGGTGCTAGTGTTTCAACAGGGAGGCATTAAACTACCATCACATTAGACAATTTACTTTCACAGACTCTTTCCTCCAAATATATGTTTTGAATTTTTTTTCCTATCTGACACTTCCCTGTATTTTTGCCCCCTCAATTCTTTTGTTATCGACTTTTAAAGCCAAAATTTGAGTCCCTCAGCAGTATACATAACAATTTAAGCTTCACCAATTAGGTGCGGATTGAAATGTTATCTTCTAATTACACAGAGATAATTTAAGCAACACAAATTATGTTAGCTCATTTAGGAGAAAAAGCATGATCATCTCTATAAACCACAAGGTTTGAGATATATCAGTACAATGTAGAAGGTTAATCTTGCTATATTAGTCTAGTTTACTAAAACTCACTCTGTAGGTAGTGGAGACAATGCTTTTAAGGGAGACAATAAAAATATTTTTAATAAACTAAACTTATTACACACATTTAGTGATTCTACTCTCCAATGTACATTTCTATATTATAAATGTTTTTTCTATTAAAAAGCACAAGATTGAATTGTTTTTAATGTAGAATTAAGGAAACATGTAAGAATCTATTTTTAGAAAAATGTACATTTTATTTTGCTATAAAATGTAGGCTATACATACAGAATTAAAGCACTGTGCATCTTTTTTCTTTTTAATGTACTAAGAGCTAGAGAGGATGTTATGATCCTTTGCTGATTATTCCCAGTTTCCAATATCTAGTCTTAAACTCTGACTCTATTGCCTGAAGGCACTTCTCTTTAGGTATCTGGTTATCACTTCTTACTCAGGGCTTTTGAGGATTGCACCCAATCCAACTTGCTTTCTCATTTCTATTAAGAGTACCATTCTTCTCATCTTCTTATTCATGATTCCTTTCTCCCATTTTTAAGGCCGCACATTCATCACTGATGCATTGACACCTGAGTTTGTGTTGCATGTTTGCTGAGACCTCTTTTATCCTTCTTGAGTTGTGTTATTCTTTAAAGTCTCAGGCCTCAATAACTTGGAATCAAAACTAATTTGGGGGGGGTGGCTTTTAAAATGTATTTGGGATCTAGATAACTTACCACTATGGATCATCCATCTTTAACTTCTAAGATGCCAGTGGTTGTTCTATCCAAATAGCTAATGAAGGAAGAACATGAGTGACAAGACTGGAAGGTATTTAGGTTTAGGGAGTCAGGCTTGATGTCACACATTGCTTTTGCTGACAGTCCTTTGGCTTCAACTCAATCCCTTGGTCACAGCTGACTACAAGGGACCCTGAAACAGAAAGACTTGCTGTGTATCCAGTAGCAGAAAGAAACTTGGGTTTGAATGAGCAAAGAGTGGTCTCTGTCATAGTGAGAATGTCTTTACCCTCTAAAGTTCACTAAATTAAACAAAAATTCAGTTAACACACAGGTATTTTTTTCCTGTCTCAACATTTTAAAATATCCAGATGTGTAAGGGTTAATATCCAGATGACTCAAAATTTTCTGTCTTCACCAACATGAGGGTGCTGTACAGCCCTGTGTTGAATTTGCATGTCTGTTATTCTCTACAACTGGAAATCGGCTTCTCAACTCCTTTTGACTAAAATTACTTCCTATAAAAAGATCTAGGAATTCCCACAAGTACAGCTCAGTCAGGATCTTTATTTAGTCTCTTTAAAATAGAAAACAATTTGGAAAATAAAAATTTTAGGATGAAACACTATGCATAGAGATTGTAATTAAAATACACATATGAAAAACAAGCAAAAAAAAAAAAAAGCATTAGTCTTCTTGGAAAATCCAGGAGGAGAAATATGCATAATTCAATGTCATTGTCATCACTGTTAATTGTTCTTACGACATTTGCAAGCTTCTATATTACCCGTATACCTCTAAGAACCAACAGTGCTATTGTGAGTCACATTACTTCTTAACAATCATGAGAGACGACTTGCTAGGATTTCTTGTCATCTTCACATTCTGCTGAGCCCCCACCTCTTTTTCCCATCTCTGTTTTTTCTTCTCTCTCTTCTTTCTCCCTACCCATACGCAAATTTCTTTTCCTACATTCTTGCATTCAGCAATCGTATCTCATTCTTTATCTTCAACTGTTTCCCCTATTGATCCGTTTCTGACCCGCCATCTTAGATGTCCTTCCATGACCTAAAACTAAAAATGTTCAATATCACGCATGCTCTTAACCCCCTCTCCTTTATTAACCCAACACATGTACCCTAGCTTTTGAAATCTGAGTTGTTTTTGACAACTTTCTTTCCCCGTAATTAATCACCAGTCAAATGCAATGCTGTTAATTCCATCTTTGCTATTCCTCATATTTTACTTTTACTGCCTTATTATCTCCTGCATGGACAAGTGGTACAACCTCTCAATTCACATTCTAATCTCTAAATCTTACTCACATCCATAGTTCACATTTATTTTTTTGCAAAATTAACCTAAATCATAGGTCTAATAGTGTCATTCCTATATTCAACAACTTACAGTAGCTTCTCATTATTCAAATGGCATAAAAATCCAATTTTTTTAATATAACATACAAACTCCATTAAAATTTTGCCCCAAAGTTTACTCTTAAAGTAAGTCTTTACTTTTACTTAATTATTTTACTTGTGCTTTTTTCTTGAACTGTTATTAAACTTTGACATCTATCCTTAAGGAACACAATAATGTGCTACCTTACACGACTGTTTAGAATGGATATACCTAGAACAGGTATACTATTTTCAGGGCAGAAATTTGGGTATGCAAATTTCCTTAAGCTCATCTTTTCAAACTCACCTTTATTTTGAGCTTATTTCCCTTATGGAAGACATTTTATGTAGTTAATTAGGGACTGTCTAAATCTAATCCCATTTCCTCCCAGGGAATGATCTACAATTCTAGAGATTTTTGTTTTGGAGTTTTTGTTTGTTTGTTTTTGCTTTTGTTTTTCTTTCTTTCTTTTTTAAAAAATAATAACAGTATAAGGGTGTGAATGTCTGATCTTTTTTGACTGGTCCACACTGGCATCCTCACTAATTGCGTGGTCCTGTCTGATCCTTTTGAGCACCCACTAAGATTATTTTGATCTCATAAGCAGTCTGACCTATGGCCCACATGGTCATTGGCAAGCACATTGCCTAAGTTTTGATATCCCTCCCCTTGACACAATTCCTCGTGATGGGGGAAAGGGGGTCAGGAAGAGGAAGAAAACTCAACTCAAAAACTCAAAGACATCATCACAGCCTCCCCTCAGCTCCCCAGTCCAGAGAAGGGAAACTGACTCCTATTCCTTGGATTTTTTTTTCCATCTGTATCCAGTTGCATACACATTATTCTGGGAGTCTTTTCCTATCAATAGGCCATGATTTCAAAACTTTCTTTTACATGGTGCTTGACATTAACTCTTTTTCTTGCTGTATCATTCCTCCCCTGAGCTAGTTGCCTTAGAAAGCCTAAAGTATTAGCTAAAATGTGTTGGAGAAGCAGAGGAGAGGCCAAAAATATTGTAAATATAAACACCCAGGCTAACAGTTCCAAATAACCTTTTTGGAAGGAAGGATGTAATAGATATAGGTCCAGATAATGTATGTATAAACATATAGTCTCTCTGATACTCAAAGACCCTGGTACTAGACCTTACAGGTTTCAGATGTGGGTTGAATTAATGAAAAATATAAAACATATCTTTCTACATATAATGGAACTTTTAACTAAGTTGGTTCAAACAATCATAAAACTGAATTAATTGAGTAGTTGCTTGGGTATTCTATTTTTATTTGATAAATAAAGTGGTCACTAAAATATTATGTTTCAAACATTGGTAGGAGTTTGTCATTTAATTTGTTTCATTCACTTGTAAATGTTCACAACTTATCAGTAAGTGATGAAATTTCTATAGCATAGGTATAAAATGAAAGCTTTCAAAGTACTATTTTTCTCAGTGCCAGATATTAAAGTCTTAAATGGCCAATTCTAAGGATAGTTGAACATTGTGTATTGTTTTACAAATACTTTATATAACATGTAAAAAATGGCATTTATTAGCTCTCTGGTTATTTTTCTTTGTGGTTGTGAACAATGTAGTCAAGGAAGGGAAGAAAGGGATTGAATTTGAAAGCTGAAAAGGTTACAAATAATTAACTGGAAAAAAATGGCCACTGGGAAGAATGAGAGAAACAAAAGAATGAAATTAAACATTGATAGAGTGAGAGGTATAAAGTACATTCAGAAAATAAAAGATTTGCATTTCCTCTTTTATTGGTTATTTTGTCTTAGAAGTCTAAAAATACCATTTTTAAATTAAGAAAAAAATCAAGAGTTGTGACTGTAATCTCAGATGAGACTGAAATTTATGATAAGGATACTTGATTTCTTAGTGGTCAGCATTAGGAATTAATTCAAAGCTTTGTAAAAATAAGTGACAAGTTATTTTTTAATCTATTGTATCCATTCACTGGGTAGATAATTACTGAGCATCCAGTATGATCTTGATTCAACGATAATTACTGAACCAATCTTAAAATTATATAGTAGAAAAAGCATAGCATTCAGGTCAAATTACTAAATCCTTTTAATCTGCTGTTTTATCATTTGTAAAAGGGGATGATGATGAGAATGATAAAAAATATCTCACTCAAATAAACCACAATTGAAAAGACTATGAAAAAGAATATATATGTATAACTGAATCACTTCACTGTACAGCAGAAATTAACACAACATAGTAAACCAACTATATTTCAATAAAAAAATTTTTTAAATAGTCTCACTCATACACTTGATGCATAAAACTTCAAGCTAATGCATATAAAAGTGCTTTGTAAACTGCTAATAAAAATAAAATGTAATATATTTCACATTTCAGTCTAAGATTTTTTTCCCTTCCATTTCAAATTTTGCAAGGTTGAAAATACCTAGAGAAAGAGGGAAATGTGTAGGGTGTGTTCATGTGAATTCTTATTTGACTCAGGTCTTACCATTTCCACCCACCAGGTTCATTGAAGTCATTTTCATTTCCTTTATTCCTGAAGTCTCTGATGCTATTTGATACCCATCTGCATTGAGTTGAATTGCACTTAGAAAATTATTTCTCTATGCAACTCCAAGAGAGCCTGGTATCACATGAGTCAGGTATTACTGTAAGGCATTGTGACTCAAAAGAGAAAGCTGCTCATTATGTCAATTACATTTATGGGAAGCAAGGGAACCCAGTTTCCCATCCCTCTTGTGAATTCGTTCTGCAAATTAAATTATGGGCGGGCAGACTTGTTTAATTAATGGAGTGCATTGCAACTTGGAATTGTAGCATCTGTCCACAGAGAAATCAGCATATCACAGTCTCAGACATGTTTTCTACTTGGCCTTTCATCATGGATGGCTATTCATAGCCCTCAATTTTCGAAAGAAGAGAACACTATTGTTGTGTTTATATAAAACACCAACGACCTCTGAGTCTAGCATCGTACATTGTGCTTAGATGCCTAATAAATGTTTGCTTAGAATAAAATACTCTATAAAGATTGTAGAGCATGCTCATTGTACAAATTCTTTTCCCAGTAATTGTGACTGACAAATAACTATGATACTTTTATATGTCACTGACACTGGAAAAGTTTGTAACTTCTTACTCCATGTTGTATGATCAAAGCTGAGTGGATTAACACAAATAATATGAACGACTCTGAAATATTTCTGTTGCTAAGTGTACAAAAGTTGAAATTAGTAAATGTTTACTGAGCTTGTGTTTTATGCAAAGCACTTTCTTGGGCATCTTGGTTTACAAAGTTGAAAAGACTTAACCTTGGCAACTAAGAGAGACTGAAATATAAACATAAATTCCCGCATATCTACTTGATTATTACCTTAACAGGGATGTTTGCAATGTGCCACAGAAATACAGGTCCAAAAGCAATAATATCTGTCAGAGGAAGGGGTGGACTTGTAGAGGTGAGGACCAGGAAATAATCTACAGCACAAATGCTATCCCAGCTAAGAGAATAACAAGCCATGGAAGTGTAAAAAATGAATCCCATTTCTGAGAAAACTGAGCAGTTTAGTTTGGACCGTGATTAGAAATGGAGCCTCAAAGGGACACTGAAATAGCCCGAAGGCTATGCTTAGGAATTTGAATATTTGTGCCAAAAGTATCTATTAAGATGTTTTAAAGGAGAGTGACAAGATCATACCTGTTTGAAAAACTTTAATTTGAAAAGACACATGTACCTCAACGTTCGTAGCATCACTATGAACAATAGCCAAGATATGGAAGCAACCTAAATGTCCATTGACAGATGAATGGATAAAGAAGGTGTGGTGTATATATACAGTGAAATACCTACTCAACCATGAAAATGAATGAAATAATACCATTTATAGCAACATGGATGGACCTAGAGATTATCATACTAAGTGAAGTACATCATACAGAGAAAGACAAATATCACATGATATCACTTACATGTGGAATCTAAAAAAAAGGTACAAATGAACTTATTTACAAAAAAGAAATAGAAAACAAATTTATGATTACCAAAGGGGAAAGGTAGGGGATAAATTAAGTTTGGATTAACAGATACACACTACTATATATAAAATAGATAACCAGCAAGGTCCTACTGTATAGCACAGGAAACTATATTCAATATCTTGTAATAACCTATGATAGAAAAGAATACAAAAAAGTTATATATATATTTAACTGAATCATTTTGCTATACACTTGAAACTAACACAATATTGTAAGTAAACTGTATTTCAATACAAATTAGAAAAAAATTTAAAAAGATTATACCTGCTTTTATGAAATCAGTGATCTCACCTGGATGGAGAATATTGGGGGAAGAAGAGGAAGAATAATCTCTGCAGGGCAGTAGATGAGCACAGGAGTTACGTGCAGTGTCCTAGGGAAGGATGCGGAAGCCTGGACAGCGGCGGTGTGTGTGGAGGGGATAGAGCAGCAGGGGACACCTGTTGGTTGTCACTGGCATCCATTGTCCATCCTTCTAAGTAACAGGACCTGTCTTTGGACAGACCACCTCTTCCTCCACGGTCACCCATATAGTTTGAGGAAGTTGACTCTGTCCTTCAGCAGCAAGTGATGAAGAACAAGCCAATTTGCATGTTTTCCTTGTCAAGATACTAAGGGATCAGGAGTAGATACGTGCAATCAGAATGAATCCCAAGACATACTAAGAATTTACACACACAGTACATCTTAAACGTTTTTTATATCTTCACGTTTCTTCAGCATTATTTCCACTTACTCACATGAATTCCATTATAGTACTATACCACAATTAATTTAATCCATCCCCTGATTGTGGCCATTCAGCGATTTCTCCTCATATTTTTTTTTCTGTTATAAACAATGAACATCCTTATAGAAAGTGTATAATTATGTTCTTAGGATACATTTTTAGACCGGGTTTATTACAGGATCAAAGTGGGATATCTAATTGCCTTTTATAGGAAAGCAAAAGTTCCAGATTATCTAACTCTGACAGAGCTCACATCCTGTAGTTAACAGCAGCTGACTTATAATTGGATCCATGCAAGTAATGTTTTTATAAACCTTAAACCTATTTACAAGACTAGAGTCTGAAGTGGCTTCTCCTCTCTACACTGTTTGATAAAGATAAGGCTCAACTAGATGTGAACCACTGATGGCCACTCAGGAGATTTTAAGAACGGAGTCCAGTCATTAGGAAGCAAATTTAGGACAGAAAAATTCTCTTTGTCTTCCCCATCCCCATCTATTAATGTAAAAATCCTATTTATCTATCTTTCAAAAGACAACTAAAAGTCTGCCATTCACAAAAACTTCTTTATCTAGAAGTAACCTCAGTAATCTCTCCTTTTTACCACTTTCTTTGTTTTCACTTCCTTAACACTTCTTTTTTTCTACAACCATCTCCTCACCCCCATCCTCAAACCTTTGCTTGGAAAATATGGTCACTTCACACACGAGTTCTCCATGCCCCCATCACCCTCATAGTCCTCAACCAAGATACTGTTTTTTCACCTACCACTCTTTCTCAACTGACCCTATTTTCTGTGAAATAGCAACAGTTAAGAGATGACCTCTCCTTTCCACTGTGCTGGCACAATGGAGAAAGGGTATCATTCATGTGTTTAATGAACAGTTCAGTCCTTGGATGCCCATTGTCTCTGCTTTCTGAGTCTGCCTTACTATGAAAGAAAGAAAGAAAGAAAGAAAGAAAGAAAGAAAGAAAGAAGGAAAGGAAGGAAAAAGAAGGAAGGAAAGGAAGGAAGGAAAGGAAGGAAAGAAGGAAGGAAGGAAGGGAAGGGGGCAGTGATGGCACAGTCTATAGTCCAGCGATGGCAGTGGTTGGTGGCATAGGGCTTACAACGTCCACACACAACTTCAGTTGTTTCTGTGTGTGACCTTAATTATTGTGATAGCTCACCAACTTTCTGAACCTGGGTCCTCCAATCTGGTTGTCCAGGTTCCCTGTTGATTCTCTGAGTTACCTGTAAGCCTATGATTCATTTCTTTCTGTTTCTGTTAGCCAAGTCCATTTCTTTTGTTCCAGACAGTAGCCTTGATTGACAAAGTTTTGGCCCTGTGTGACAAGAATGTCAGGCTTGTGTAATTTAGATTATTTGGGAATAATTAGACCTAAGTTCAAAGACTTGATAGAACAAGAAACTACAGAGGAATTTTTATGACACATCTCATAGACTGAAAATGAATGATGGCTAGATTTCTGAAAAATTGGAGCTACAGAGTAACATATTTATTATCATTTTGAATCTAACTGTGCCTGATGAATCATCTGTTCTGACAAAATAATGTTACAATCTTAGACTAATCAAGTGTCTTATAAAACAAAGTACAGTTGTAGCATTTTTTAACCCCATCTCATCAGAAATTATTCAATGTGCATTTTTAAATCATACAATTTTTAAGTACTATCCCTTGCTTGAATTTATTTTCCATGAATTAAAACTTTTTTTGATTTAGTACCCTTTTCATATTTCTTCAGAAATTTTACCATCTCAGAATCTCAATTACTTCACATGGACATCTGGATCAGACAAATTATTGTATCTTTCTCATCCAATACATGAGCAAGTGTCCATAAAAAATAACATCTGCTGTCTGGTTAATTGCACTAGTATCTGGGAAAATATGAAATAATTTTATGTTTTGTAAGTAGCGTAACTCAAATAGGAATCTGGAATCATCTTTCCCATCATCTTCTTCTGATTGTCTATTTATAGCCCAAAGTGATTGAAGAACAAACTTTGGTATGATTGTTACTGATAGGACCCTTTTTGAAAATAATTATCTCACGATTTTACTTTCTGTTTACTTTCTTCTTCAAATGCCAACTATCAGCATTTGGCATACAGAATAATCTCACTCAGAAGATGGATTTTCTCAAAGTTCAACAGATTTTTCTGAGAAGAAAAAAACATGAGTTGGAATTTATGATAAAATTGTAACAAAACATAAATATAAAGTGATTTTCTGAAGATAATGATTAAACTAGTTTATCTCAATTGTTTTAGCTTCAGCCATAGTTATGTGGGCTACAAACAAATACTTAAAAATTAAAGTAATTATTTTTTGATGAAAGGCTGTTTCCTGAAAGCAGGAAGGTAAATAGGAGGAATGGTTCTGAGTAGAACTTAGCTTTTACTCTCTAAGTGGAAATTCTACATGAAACAATATGAATGCTGGTTTCAAATCACACTAAATGCTCTGTTACCAGAAAGTGATGAAATCACCATTGCATTGCTCAGACATCTTGGATTCTGCAGAGCTATTCAGGGTTGCTAAAGGAGGTAAGACAGAGGTGAAAAGAAAAAGTTCATTTTTAAACTGGCAGGTATACTGGAGTGTTATAAAGGATTTCATCTGTCTTCTCCTTTTCAAATTTGAAAATTACTGCCTTAAAAGTTGGCATACAATTCCTAAAAAGAAAACTACCTTTAATTAAATTTCATCTTAAAGAAGTGAAGTATTTTCTATGCCATATTTAGGGAGTTCTGTGACTTACAATCAACCTAGAGAGTGATAGGGTCTTAGGGCAATAAAGTCAATCCACAAAACAAGGTTTCTGAAGGATAGAGTTTCAGGCAAATAGAGCATTTAACCTGTTCAATTCACTCTAAATTAGAGCTCATTACTCTTCATGATACATTTGATTGCTCTCAAATTCTCAGTAAATGTACCCTGAGAGGAGCAGTGCTATTACTTTTGATCAGCAACCAAAGCTTCCTTGGGGTAAGTCAGAGATGTCCCTCATCTCTGGGCTCTAGGAAGAGTCAGAAGAGGAGAGCTCTCAGAAGCTGCTGAGCTCGAAAGGACTCAGAAGGAGTGCAGGAGAAGCACATGATCAGAAGCAAACAGACGACAAACAATTTAATGCCTGGAGTCATCACTCTTTGAAAGATCAGTACTTAAGCTAAGAGGATCAATTACTCACATCTCTTTTTCTCAAAGGTTCCTTCTTTTGTGTTCACTAAAACAGGGCACAAACCTCCTCCATCCCAAGAATATGGACAATCAACTGCAAAGACATTTAATTATTTTCCATATTTGGGCGGCCCCAGCTGGATAGCTCTGCTGGAGCCCACTTTCTCTTGCTACAATCCAACAGAAGTTGAGGAGGTATATGGAAAGGAGTGTCATGTATGAGTGCTGATATTAATCTATCTCCAATATATAGATATAAAATTAGTATACAAAATATCAATAGTATATATACACACATATATAATCAGTATATAAAATATCAATATTATATATATACACATAATCAGTATACAAAATATCAATAGTATATATATGTACACACATATATAATCAATATATGAAATATCAATATTATATATACACATATATAACCAGTATATAAAATATCAATATATGTGTACACATATATAATCAGCATGCAAAATATGAGTATTATATACACACATATATAATCAGTATATGAAATAACAATATTATATATACACATGCATAATCAGTATACAAAATATCAGTAGTGTATATATACATATATAACCAGTGTATAAAATATCAATATTATATACACACATATATAATCAGTATATGAAACATCAATATTATATATATATATACACACGCACACAGTCAAAATCCCTTGGGTCTTCCTTTAGTTTTTCCTCTTTAATGGCAGTACTTTGCATCTCCTCAGGCTACCTATGCTGAATTTTGTGCAGAAGATATGCAAAGGAATAACTAATATTTGCTCCTGTGAGAAAGTTAGGTGGAATAATTATATATTTTTAATTTTTTTACATCTTTATTGGAATATAATTGCTTTACAATGGTGTGTTCATTTCTGCTGTATAACAAAGTGAATCAGCTATACATATACATATACATATATCCCCGTATCTCCTCCCTCTTGCATCTCCCTCCCTCCCACCCTCCTATCCCACCCCTCTAGGTGGTCACAAAGCACCGATCTGATCTCCCTGTGCTATGCGGCTGCTTCCCACTATCTTACATTTGGTAGTGTATATATGTCCATGCCACTCTCTCACTTCATCCCAGCTTACCCTTCCTCCTCCCTGTGTCCTCAAGTCCATTCTCTATGTCTGCGTCTTTATTCCTGTCCTGCCCCTAGGTTCTTCAGAACCATTTTTTTTTAGACTCCATATATATATGTTAGCATACGGTGTTTGTTTTCCTCTTTCTGACTGACTTCACTCTGTATGACTGACTCTTGCAAATGTAATTGCCGTGTGCCTACTACAGCAATGAGACAGGTCCCTGCCCTTATGAAATTATAGACCCATTATGTTTCATGATAGACTCTTTTAAGCCTCAGACAGATGTTCTCTGCTTTTACATATTTTTTTCTTACTCATTCAACCAAAGTTACCCTCATCCTCAAGAGAAGTTTTCTAGAAACCACAGAGGTTCCTGCAGAAGTGGGTTATCTCACACCTGGTTAGCTGCAGGGCAACACCCCACCTCACACACCATGTCAACTGCCGACCCAGCTGGTGGTCCCAGATCATCCTCAGAGAAACCTTGGGCTTCACCTCTTATTGGACGCTAGACCCTCACTCATTTATTTCTTTGCCTGACAAACTAAAGTCTAACCGGTATATTCTGGGTTTTCTCCTATTGCTCTTGAACTCTGATCTTCCATTGATCTCCAACACCAAATTTTGCCTCCAAGTTTTTAGGATACCTGTTTCCTTTCTGAATCTACACAATCACTCAATTTTTTTTAAAAAAATTATTTTATATTGGAGTATAGTTGATTTACAAAATTGTGTTAGTTTCAGGTGCACAGCAAAAGTGATTCAGTTATACATATACATGTATCTTTCCTTTTCCAGATTCTTTTCCCATTTAGGTTATTAGACAGTATTGAACAGAGTTCCCTGTTCTACACAGTAGGTCCTGTTGATTACCTATTTTATTTTATTTTACATTTATTTATTTATTTTTGGCTGCATTGGGTCTTCATTGCTGTGTGCAGGCTTTCTCTAGTTGCGGCCAGCGGGGGCTACTCTTCGTTGCAGTGCGTGGGCTTCTCATTGCGGTGGCTTCTCTTGTTGTAGAGCTTGGGCTCTAGGTGCATGGGCTTCAGTAGTTGTGGCACGTGGGCTCAAGGTTGTGGCTCGTGGGCTCTGTAGTTGTGGCTCACGGGCTCTAGAGCACAGACTCAGTAGTTGTGGCGCACAGGCTTAGTTGCTCCATGGCATTGTGTTTGCAATGTGTCTCCTGCATTGGCAGGTGGATTCTTAACCACTGGCGCCACCAGTGGTTACCTATTATCAATTACCTATTTTATATATAGAAGTGTGTATATGTTAATCCCAAATTTTTTACAATTCTGCCATACAGTTATCAAACCTCATCTCCTCATCACTGATTGTACATCTTTTCTTGGGACACAAGTACCTTAAAAGAAGCTTTTCAACCCTTCTTCTCCTAATTAAGGCTCATGATGCCTGGTTTTTTCTATGACTGGGGGAACCGTATTTTTACCACATTCTCCACTCAGGAAGACTTCCCTTTTGATCACGACAGTTTTGTTGTTGCTGTTGATCTGGCTATTAACTTGGAGCTCAGAGCTGCTGGGAAATTCCTGCCTGAACCTATTTGATTAATGAAACAAGAGGCCTCTACACTCAGTTTCCTCGGTTTCTTTGCTTAGCCAGTTTCCCAATATGGTATGACCTTGGAACTGCTCTTCCCCTTGAAATTGACACTTAGAGTCACTGAGACCAGTGTACGTAATCAAAACGGAGAAAGCAAAATAGATCAGCCACGGTCAAGACTCTTTTCATGCCTGTTGTCTTCATAAAGCCGTGCACAAGGCTACTTACAAAGTTGATACATATGCTAGTCTCTGTTTGGCATCACCCATTAGTAAATCAAACGTGTCACATGTATTTATTAAAGCAGATCTAATTGTCCCCATTGGGTCCCACAATGTACAACCAAACACATTTTTGAGTTTATGCAATGGGAAGATAAGAATTAGCAAATATAAAAGAATATTATAGTGTGAAATACAATATAAATATTTATGAAAAAATTGGGAGGACTGAAAGATCTCAGAAGATCTTTATGGAAAGTAGAAAATGAAGCTGAGGTTTTTAAATAAATGTTCTTGATTTCTTACAATATGGTAGAGATATTGCTCTGATAGGTGCAAATATTTGCTGTGTGCTTTTCCTAGAGCTGCATGGATCTGTTTGAACACCCTCACTAATGTTATCCCAAGGCAGATGTCCTTTGTGTTTCAATGATAACCAACTTTACAAAAGCTCTGGGAAAGTAGGAATATCATGGGCAAGTGTGCCCTGCGATTCTCTCCCTTGAGAAATTTCTATTGATCTTCCAAAGTCCTTGGTTCTTTAGAAGTAGGGTATATGAGAATTCTTTGAAAACCTGTTAAATTTCAGATGCACGATTTCGTATGTCTTGGGTGGGTGTAGAAGTCAGTACTATTACCAAATATCTGAGGTGATTCTGATACTGGGGGTCCGTGGGCTGCTTGGATAAACGTCATCCTAGTACAGCCAAAGTTCTAATCACCACGTTCATTCATTTTTTTGTCATGTGCTTATTCTAGACATTAGCATCTGGCAAGTAATCTTGTCATATTATGGTTAACTGTGTGTGTTCACCCTGCTTAGGTCAGTTCTCCCCATTCGTGTAATAGAGGGATGGGGCAATATTCTCTAAGGAATGTCTCATACACACTGGTGCCAGAGAGTTTGGGGAATGTTCTGAGAACAGCAGGAGTTTTGCAAATAATGGGTTAAATAAAACAAAACTGGCTCCTTTCTTTTAGATGGCCTCAGCATATGAGTTAAAACACAGTTATAGATTATTAAGAACCTCCAGTAGGAAGTTATTATATGTAGTTCTTCCCAAGTGTATTTAAGCACAGAAATATATATTTTTTGAAAGTCATCCTACAGAGAAAATAATCTCGGACATGCTGTCAGAAAATGAAGAAGCTCAGACAGGGAAGGCACTGTTGATGTCTCTCCTTTTACCCCATTCATGTTGCATCTGTTTATTATAAAGAGTCATAAGCTCTATCATAAAAAGGCTGCCATGGGCCCTGCAGGAGTACAGCTGGTGACAGAGGATGCATGTAAAGGACCAAAGAGGAAATAGTTTACTCTTTAAGGGAAGCCAAAGACAGAGGTAAATGAGTGGGTGTGACTGTTTCCAATTAAATTTTATTTAGGAGGCCAGACCACATATGGTCTAGGGGTCGTACTTTGCTGCCCCTTGGTCTAGAGCTGGACAGCCAACATCCAAAGAAAACTGCTTTCTTTTCACCTTCTTCATAGTGTTTGTTTCCTCCCTGGAAAAATGCAAATAGGGAATCAGCTTGCTTTATCTCAGATTTTTATTGCAAACATGTTTGAGAACAAATCATTTATTCATTCATCCCACCAACTAGTTGAGCATCTGCTATGTGCCGAGCACACTGATGTTTTCTTCCCATTTGATGCTGGCTAATAGTTCTTGCTGAATGGTAGAAATTTTATGGCCTTTTACTTGATGCCTTGCTTCTCTGTTTGGGATAATGATAGATCCTTTAAAGTGAGATTTGTATTAGGGATTTTAGCAGCTGCTACACTGACTCCTTATCTTCTGTTTACAGCTAGTTCTCAGTTCTTTGTAACTTGAACATAGGAAAGAGACTATTTTTAAACTAAATGGAGAGTTTACACTTGTCAATCGTTCCTTTCTTTTATTAATTTTGGGCCAATATTTTTGTGATTGTTTTCTCATAGTTACCTACATACACTACCTCACTCTGATTTTAAGAAGAAAATATCTGATACTTTCTAACATCCTTTATAACACCTTACATAGGGTTAGTCCATAGTAGATCTTCAGTAAGTATTTGTTGAATGGATTAGTGTTATATTATTTCAATTGATCTATAGGCTACTTTGATAAGCATAACAAGTTCTCATTTCTAAAGTGGTGTGTTTATTCCATATTTCTTTTGATTTAGTTCATTTTGCAAAGGATATGGGGTGGAAGGAAGGCTGTGAAATGTTCTCTTGGAAGATCAAGAATAGACATAAAGTAATATATTGATTCTTTTCATTGAATCTCTACTAATGTGGATAAAAGTCATTTATTATCATTAACTACTCAGAGGGAAATGATAACTGAAGAAGTAAAAATTGGGTGTATTAAGGTAAGAAAAGTAATGATTTGGAAAATACAGAAAAGTTAATTCCATTTCAGTGTAAAGAATTTCTGTGCCTCTATCTGAAAATCCTTGCCATGGAGGTGTTCTTGGTATGATATGATGTAGGTTGAACTTGATATGATAAAGATTGAATTTGGTTTTCTGTTGATCTCTTGGGCAAGCATTTTGTTTTCTGAAAATAAAGTGAAATCTATTTAAACCTTAATGAAGGTAAGGATCAATCTCTATATTTCACTTGAGGGAAACAGTGCATACGTACAGCTTAAAATGAATTGTTAAGAGGGAAATATATAAAAGAACAGAAGTGATCTTTGTTGTTACAGAAAAGTACATAGGTTGATGGTCACATTCTATTGTAAGAACGCAGCCATCTACACTTTTGCACTCAGGTTCTCTCCTTATTTTTATCTTAGGAGATGAATGTCAAGTCCATCTTTCATAAATCTCACCTGAGGTTGGGTTTAAGCAGGATTTATTCTTTGTGAAGTGAACATTTTTCATGGGTTTAAAAATAAAGCCTTAATTTCCTTTTTAGATTTCCACCAGTAGTTTGGCAGAAACAACATATTCTTCTCATAATTATATTTATATCTCTGTATTTCCTAAGTGGTATTTATTACATTTCCTTCTCAGGAGAGGATTTTTTTCCCCTCAAAATTATTCAAACAATAGGTCAAAAGCTAGGAACAATTAAAAAGCCATGCTCAGCATAATTTCCTACAACAATGCTTTACTTCTCATGAGCTGTTTATTGCATTTACCAAGGAGGATCTAAGCATAGGGGAGCCATTTCCTGTAGCTTTTTGGTTACTGTCTTGCTTTAGAATTAAGGGTGATTGTACCATAGTCCCCAGCGACATCTTGAATAAAGTTCAGTGTGGACACAGTGTTTTAAAATCAGTTTAAAAATAAAGTGTAGGATACTTAATTTCTTTCATTGTTCTAAAATGTGTACATTCCCCCAGATGGCCCCCGATTTGAGTGTCTACTAAATGTGGCTTACTCCACTTGAGAGCACTGGGGTGTAGATGAGCTCTGATGCACGTTTATATGTACAAACTTTAGAAGGCGATTTGGCAAATTCATCCAAGGCTAAGACATGCATACGTTTTTACTTTTTTGCACACACCTCTAGGAATGTATCTTACTGAAACTTAAACACAAGTGGCAACGTATATGTATAAGGAGAGTCATTAAAACATTTCAATAACAAAAACTGGATATGGGCTGTCTTCATTAGTAGTAGGGGGGTTAAATAAATGATGGTGTATCAAGGGAAGATAAGGAAATGTGGTCCCAATAGAACATTAAGTGGAAAAAGCAATTTAATAAAAAAAAAAAGTATGGGTTGCAAACTCAAAATGCTCCCAGAGGCCAGACAAGTAACATCAGGCCAGATGTGACCTAGGACAGCTGACCCTGGGCAGGTGGGAGAGTAGAAGGTAGTGTGAACAGAATGCAGCATCCTCCCAGTGTCTGCTCATTATTGCCATAATGGAGGAACCAATACTCCATTTATCAGATATTTGGATTTTTTCAAGAGATGGTGGATTCGATTTAGGTGTTAATGTATACTTTTATGTGTGTTTAATGTTTTTATTTCATTTAAATGCATTTAAAGTACAGTGTTAGCCAAGCAGAGTGCATGTGTAGGCAAACCTTGGTGTGGCTACAACGTTACCCCTGTTGTCTAGACACTGACACGTTTAGAAAGTTGTACCTTGAATTCTGATAATGATACCTTATTCAAAGTCGGTTTGGAATGACTTGATTGAATGGCATTGTACTTTATACATTTCTATATTGTTCAGTCTAGTTTCACTATGTGTACACTACATATTTTCTTTTTAAAAAAATTTTAAATTAATTTTTATTGGAGTATAGTTGCTTTACAATGTTGTGTTAGTTTCTTGCTGTACGGCAAAGTGAATCACAGCTATACGTCTATGTATATCCCTTCTTTTTTGGATTTCCTTCCCATTGAGGTCATCACAGAGTACTGAGTAGAGCTCGCTGTGTTATACAGTAGGTTCTCATTAGTTATCTATTTTATACATAGTGGTGTGTATATGTCAGTCTCTGTCTCCCAATTCATCCCACCCCCTCTTCCCCCCTTGGTAACCATAAGGTTGTTCTCTACATCTGTGACTCTATTTCTGCTTTGCAAATAAGTTCATCTCTACCATTTTTCTAGAACTATATATTTTCAGTGATCATGCCTGGGTGGGGATGGTGGAGGAGGGACATCCCTTTAGGTTCATGGTTTGAGGGGAAAAACCAATTGTGAGTACACACACCATCCCTATCTCTGTGATTGGGACAATTTACTCTAAATTTCTAGAGCTCAATTTCTTCATCAGTAAAAAGTTTGCCTTACATGTTGGTTAGATTTATGTAAGATGATATTTACAAACGCCCTTGTTTGTAAATAGCCCTTGTTTTTTCTTTTTAATTAATTTTTACTGGCATATAGTTGATTTACAATGTTGTATTAGTTTCTGCTGTACAGCAAAGTGAATTAGTTACACATATACATATATCCACTCTTTTTTAGATTCTTTTCCCATATAGGCCATTACAGAGTATTGAGTAGAGTTCCCTGTGCTATACATTAGGTTCTTATTAGTTATGTATTTTATATATAATAGTATGTGTATGTCAATACCAATCTCCTAATTTATCTCTCTCCCTCTTTCCCCCTGGTAACCGTAAGTTGTTTTCTACATCTGTGGCTTTATTTCTGTTTTGTAACTAGGTTCATTTGTACCATTCTTTTTTTAGATTCCACAAATAAGCTATATCATATTATATTTGTCTTTCTCTGTATGACTTACTTCACTAAGTATGACCGTTTCTAGGTCCATCCATGTCGCTGTAAATCATAACCCTTGTTTTGTCATTGTTCATTCCTTCCCTATGTCTATTGTACAACCGAACTAAAATGGAGCCACTTATGTCAGGACAAGTGGAGACAGTCAATGCAGGAGCATAAGGGAAACCTAACCTCACTGTACAGGAATGTCCAGCTCTTCTCAGAAACAGCAGAGGACACCAGCCAGTCCCTAAACGCCAAACTCTTCATGCCATCCCTGGAGTTCCTTATTCACCTGACTTAGCTACCCTGGCCAAAGTAAGAAAGAAAACCACCAGGCAACCATTCAGCTGCAAAAGCCAAATAACTTCCAAATTTATCCCATAAAAATCCCTTACTCTGTGAGCAAGACAGAATTCACTGCTCCTGTACCCTCGAGTTTCCCAACTTAGCAGGTCAAACTCTTGCCACAAACTCATCTCTGCCTTGTTTTATTTCATGCTCAGAGTTTGGTTTTTGACATCACCAACTCCACCATCCTTTGGGCATGCCAAGAAGCAAGTGAAATTGAAGACTATTCTAAATCTAAACTTTTAAAGTGTGCTTCTTTATTCACCTGGCAATGAATTACCAAGATGTGGCTACCTTTAAGAAGGATTTGTCTACATTAAGGATTAAGTAATTCCATAACTGTTTTCTTAGTATAACTAGGGATTGAGGGGGTATCACTATTCATCTGCTCTTTCAGTAATTCATTGGGGTGATCATTTGCTCTTTTCAGACTTTAAGAGTTAACCTTTAGTTTTAATAGTGGGTAAAAAGCAATGGAGTGCATATCATTCAAAATGTTTAAAATGTCAGTCATAGTCTTTGTCATTTTTTTTTCTTTCCTCATTAGAGAATCTGGTTCCAGTAAACATTTCAACATTTAAGTGAGCTATCCAAATCAGAAAGAAGAAAGGGAAGATGGGAGTCTCCTGGTATAAGGGAGAAAAACTGGTTTTGAATACAGACACTCAAATTAAGGACTGCATAGAGAACTTCTTACTATTACCTTCCTACTACTGCTTTAACCCAGAAAAATCTCCCTGTGGATGTTAATTCCTAAAACATCAGCAATATTCAATTCAAGGGAAAAGAACAGCATAAATATTGTTCTTTTCAAGAAACCCAGGACAAAGTTAGAGGAAGGAAGAAACACACACACACACACACACACACACACACTCAGCCTCAAAAACAAAACAAACAAAAAGATTGAATACAATTATTAACCAGGTAGTCTAAAAAGAGCCAGTGAAATTCTAACAATGAGATGTTAAATTATTGCATATATTATATTACAGGATATATCTAGTACTTGAACTAGACGATCTGTACTTCTCCACAAGCAAAATATCAGCTGTTCATTCACACTTAACCATGTTTTTGTGAAAGTTGCAAAATAGTGAAATTTTTCTCTGTCCCTTTAAAAGCACCTCAGCCCTCCAGGTAAGCCTCCTGCAAACAAACAAAGAAAGAAACAAAACCCACCAACAACAAAAATTGTAGTGTGGTCCACTTGGGACCCTCCAGGTTTCTCTGCTCAGGGTCAGGCCAGCCTTTTGGAATTAGTGCCACCACTTCTGGACCTCACTCCTATCTCCATTGCAGGAGTTTACTTATGCTGAGCTATGTTTCCTCAAAGCCCCATCCTCAGACATCATGCTTCAAGCATAGTGAAAAGAGCAAGGCTTTGAAAGCAGAGCATCTTGGGATTAGATCCCAAACCCACCACTTGGTGGGTATGTGATCCAAAGAGGCAAGACCCTTAATTGCTCTGACATCCAGTGTCCTGACCTGAAAAATTGGTGTGATAATTCCTGGGTGGCTTGCAAGATAATTGTAAGTGTTGGAAAAAATACACATAAAAAGTCTCTGACACATAGTAGTTTCTCAGTATAGAGTGGGTATTATTATGATTGTTGTTTTAATATTATTTAATTAGCTTAAATCACATTCAAGTTCCCTCCTGGAAAAATATTGTCATTTAAAACACTATATAGGGCTTCCCTGGTGGCGCAGTGGTTGAGAGTCTGTCTGCCGATGCAGGGGAGGCGGGTTCGTGCCCCAGTCTGGGAAGATCCCACATGCCACGGAGCAGATGGGCCCGTGAGCCATGGCCGGTGAACCTGCGCGTCCGGAGTCTGTGTTCCGCAATAGGAGAGGCCACAACAGTGAGAGGCCCGTGTACCGCAATAAAAAACAAAAAAACAAAAAAAAAACCCACTATATAAATGTGTTTTAAAATGTCAGCTGCTAAGTATTTAGGGCCTGCTAAGCTATTAACATATAAGCATGGCAGAGGTTCATTAGGTTCAGACACTAGTTTGAGGAAGTCCAAAGAGACGGAAGTTTAAGAAAAGGAAAAAGTCGGAGGAAAGGGCTGTGAGCTCTTTACATCATCTTTAAAATGACAAAAACCGTAACAACTAACATGTAGTAGGTATTTTGCACCAGGCATCACTCCTGTTTTGTGACATTATTTAACCATCCTAGAAATCCTATATTGTAGTTTCCATTATTGTACCCATTTCATGGATGAAAAACTGAGGCAGAGTGAGGTTTATTTATTTATGTATGCTGTTGAAAAAGAAGAGCTAAAGTCCTTAATCTCAAGAAAATTACATTACATCTGGACATAAAGACAACAAACACAAGCAACAACAACAAAAATCTGTATACATATAATGTTTGGAGAAGGTAAGTACAAGAAAGGAAAATAAAGCAGAATAAAAACTGAGTGGAGATGGTTCTGCCACAGGTAGGTTGGCCGGTGAATAGCAGCCCTTTTACTAAAGTGACAGTTGAGTGAAAAGACAGCTGGTTCTGTATGACACACAATGGCTCCATTATACATTTGTCCAAACCTGTAGATCGTACACCACCAAGAGTGAACCTAAATGTACACTGTGGACTTTAGGTGATAATGATGTGTCCGTGTAGGTTCATCTATTTTAACAAATGTACCATCTGGTGAGGATGTTGCTAGCGGAGGATGTTGTATGAAATGGGTCAGGGAACATATGAGAAATTTCTGTATTTTCCACTTAATTTTGTTGTGAACCTAAAACTGCTCTAAAAAATAAAGTCTATTTTTTTTTTTTTAATGAGGATAACTGGCAGCTTTGTGGACTTTAAACCTTAGGCGAGAAAAGGCAGAAGCAGAAAGACGTGTTAGGAAATTATAGCAATTGTCTAGGTGAGAAATCATGGTGCCTTTTGTCAGACAGTAGGTGTGGAGGTTCTAAGAAGCATTAGATTATGGACCTATTTTGAAGATAGAGCTGATGGTATATTTTTTTAATAGATGGAACCAGTTGTATAAGAGGAAGTGAGGCATCTAAATTACTTTAAGTTTTTTGACCTGAGCGCCCCAAAGAATTGAGATGCTGTATTTTAAGAGGGGGGACTTTGGGGGAGCATCAGTTTTGGGAACAAAGATGAAGAGTTTAGTTTTGGGCGTAGGTTTGAGATATGGCACATTTGAGAAGTTAAGGTAATTCCCCAAGGCCACAAAGGTGTGTAAGTAACAGAGCCAGGATTAAGACCTGATCACGTGAGCAAGGAGCCTGACTCTTCCCGCAAGCCCTGGGTCCCAGTCTGTCTCCTCTTTGCAGTGCTCAGTGTATGTTTTCAGGTCTAGCAGGCTCAACGTTTAGTGGTTGGAAGGAAAAGACTCCGTGACTGGGTCGATCTCATTTACTGCTCTTTCCCCAACACCTAACATAATGTTTGGCATGCATTCGAAGAAATAAAGTGATATTGAAAATGATTCTTTTTTTTTTTTTGCGGTACACGGGCCTTTCACTGCTGTGGCCTCTCCCGTTGCAGAGCACAGGCTCCAGACACGGAAGGTCAGCAGTCATGGCTCATGGGCCCAGCTGCTCCACGGCATGTGGGATCTTCCTGGACCAGGGCACGATCCCACGTCCCCTGCATCGGCAGGCAGACTCTTAACCACTGCACCACCAGGGAAGCCCTGCAGGAAGATCTTTTGAAGGCAATGTTCAATGCTGATGAGGATAGCACAATATATCTTGGTAAGGATTGGGCACAGCTGATAAAATTAGGGGGGATGTGTTTTAGTTAGCATGCTTTCAGGTTCATGCAGCTTAAACATACAGACCTTTATAAAAACACCTGACAGGGACTCTGGAGTTAGGGCAGGTGTGAGGGCTGGTTTAGTTGGAGGATCAATGATGCACCACAATGTGGGTTTCTCCATTGCTCCTTTTTGCAATGGTGTTTTCTTCTCTGGAGGCTTGTAGCATGACAGTGACCCTGTACCCAGGTGTGACACTGTCTGGAATGAGGCTATTCAATACAATAGCCACTAGGCACATGCGACTATTTCCATTTAATTTAATCAAATTAAATACAATTTAAAGTTCATTGCTGATAGAATTATAACAGAATTATGATTATTTTTAGTTTTCTGTCTTCTGTTTTTCTTTTTCTGTCCCCCTACTTTTTTGTTTCATTAAATTTTTTTCTGATTTATGCTATTTTTGCAGAGAAATAATCATTAAGAAATATACACCCACACACAAATGTACATATGTATTAGATACAGATAGCTAGCTAGGCATATATATATACATATATATATATACACATACACACATATATATATATACACATACACACACACACACACACACACACCCTATTGAAATATGTCTTCTTGGCTTATATAATATAGAAAAACTATTCTTAATATGCAGAGAAAAAATTGTGTATTTAATATGATTGCAACTGAAAAAAATAGAGGCATAGAATAAAATTGGAATGGAATATATAGAAATTTTGACAGACAGTGATATATTGTTAGGAAAATTATAGGTGAAAATTTTTTTCCCTTTCTAGGTTTTATCAATTATATATAATTTTTATCCTGGAAGTTTAAGAAAAGTATTTAAAGGAAACAAATGAGGGAGAAACAAATGTATATTTCAGGAATACTGTGGTTTACAAATCTGGGCTCATATGCAATTATTTTACAATAGGCTCATGTCAGTTCTTTTAGCATGAAAAGAAAAGCCAGGAAGGGTATTACTCACTTACATGTTATATAAACATTGGATAGACCATTTCATAATTAAAGACTTAATATATTATAAAACAATTATTCTTACTTGCAGTTTTGCATTTTAGCGAGGTACAGATTTACATATAGATCTGAGTTTTTCAAACTGATGTCAATCGAAGTCTGTAGCTAGTTAGGAGTGCCTTTGACCTGCAGGAGGGGCCAGTCAGGGCACTGGAGAGAGAAAGAGGGGCTTTGAGACTCTGACCACTCCCTTTACTCAGAGAAGCTGCACTTTGATTTGCTGTACTTTACAGTGAATTGCTGTGTAAATTTTTATTTACAAGAAAATCATGTCTCAGTAATGCAAGAAATCACTGCTTTAAAGAGTGGAAATGTTGTCCAATGATCCCATTTCTGTCCTGCAGGAGAGCAGTTGAGAAATATTAGAAGGAACTCTCCGTTTCCCTACATTCAGAGCTGTACACAACCTTTTCTGTTTGCATAAAACCTAAGCCTTCCACCTCTAGTTACTGGATGTACTAACCACTATCACAGGACAATCTGCCCCTTATAATCCAGTGCTGAAGATGCCAGGAAGGACTGCACCTGTTCTGGCTGTTTTCAATGACCACGTACAGTGTGGGTGTTCCCTATTGCAGGCGTGTGGGATATACAAAGGAAGAATAAAGCATGACTCTTGCAATGAAATAGCTACACTTGAATCAGAGTAAGGGTGGAAGATACAGGTTGATATAAAATTAGTTGGGATGTTTTAAATGCATGCAGTAGAAATCAAAATCTAAACAATAAAGAACTTTATAAATATCTAACAAAGAATCAGAATTAAGGTAGCTGTCAGGATGGTTTATTTCGAGGATCAATGATGAAGCGGGATGTGTTTTTTTTTTTTCCATTGCTGCTTTTTGCCATCCGTAGTGTTGTCTTTATTTGCAGGCTTGTAGTGTGTCAGTGACCTTATATCCAGGCATGACACTGTCCAGAGCTAAGTTCTTCAATATGGTAGCCACAAGCCACATGCAACTTTTTAAGTTGATCAAAATTAAATAAAATTCAAAGTTCAGTTCCTCAGTGGCCACATTTCAAAGCTCAAGAGTCATATGTGGCTAGTCGCCATCATGTTGGACAGATATGGAACGTCTGTGTCTTTCCAGGGAGTTCTATTGGATAGCACGGAATTTAGCAAAAAATGACAATGATCCTCCTGTGGTTCTTTCTTAAGAGGCAGGACATTTTCCTGTAAGCATGCAAGTAATCTTTCCCACATGATTCTTTGACCAGAATTGATTCCCATATTCATTTGGATCAAAACCCTCACACGGCCATGGGATTACTGCTGGACCCGTCAACGAACTGCAGACGGAAGACTGAGACAGCGTCCCTCCATTCCTGAGTTTGTTTTTCAGGGAAAAGGCTCCAGAAATAGGCAGTGATGGTCTCCTGGGATAAATTCTAGACACCTTGCAGCTAATGGGAGGAAAAATTAGCCCAGAGGACGTGCAGTGGAACTGCGTGTCTGGGTCGCTGTGGCCTTGGACCTCAGCAGACGTGGCTCTCGGGCAGAGGGTCTCGGGGCCTTCAGCCCCGGAAAAGTAGAGCTTCGCGGCCTGCGCCTGCGCAGTTCACTCGCCTGTTCTGGCTGCGGCAGGCCTCGCCCCTCCCCGGCTCCCCTGCCACCTGGCCAGTCCCTGAGAAGCACCCCTGCACTGGGACCTTGGGGTGCTCAGGGGGGTGGTGTCCACGAAGATTGGGGCTTGCAAGACTCCTTACGAACAAGTCTGGGATAAGGGGCGTCTGGCACCCGGGGCACCGGGATGTTCCTCATGCCAGGACTCACCTGCTGGCCGCCTCTAACTCCCGAAGTCTCGCGAGATCCCACGAGGTTTGGCTCTCTCTGGAGAGTCGGGGCCGCAGCGCCTGAGGCCTGGTTCAGTCAGCCCCAGGGCCTGCCTCTCGGCAGGCGCGTCGCCGCGCATCCGCTCCTGCCCCTTCTCAGGAACCCCAACTTGCTCGCTCCACACACACCCGAAGCCACGTAGCGCACTGCCGCAGCGGCGCTCTGTTTGCTTTCCCGAGAAACCCCACGCTCCACCCGTCCGGCCTGGGTCCTGGCCTCGGCCTTGAGCATCCCTCGCGCTGCTGGGAAGAGTGTGGCCGAGTGAACACGGGTGCAGGGAGAAGATGGGGCCCTGATCCCAATGGACTCTGTTAAAAAGATGGGGCGCTGGGGACCAAGCAGAAGCGGCTGGACAACGGTGACCCTTGGTGCTGATTGAACTCCAAGGAAGGCAGATCCCAGAAGTCTAGGACTGTCAGGTGAGATTTTAATCAAGAAGTTTGAGCAGAATTTGAAGTTAGAAAAATAGGGCTTAGATCTCTCGAGAATGAGTGGAAGGATATTTCAAGCATGCTTTCTACTTTTTAAGATCTATTCTATATTTAGTTCTTTGTCGTACATCTCCAGTTTTCTAATTAGAATGAAAATTATGACTGAATTTGAAGACAAAACGTAAATGAATTCTTAACTGGGGACACTGGCCTTTTAGAATGGCTGTTCTGTTGAGGAGCTGGGCGGGACCCTGGAGTGTCTGCGAGGAAGGTCATAGACATATTTTACATCTGAGTCTGTTTGAAAACACTGATGATAATGATAAACATTGGACTCGTCCTTTTGAGGTATGCTTTTCAATCTAAGTTTCCTATCAAAATCTCACTATAGAGCTTTTTCTTTATTTTTATCTTTTAAATTATTTTTTATTTTTTAAACTTTTTATTTTATATTGGAGTACAGTTGATTAACAATGTTTTGATAGTTTCAGGTGTACAGCACAGTGAATTAGTTACACCTATATCTATTCTTTTTCAAATTCTTTTCCCATTTAGGTTGTTACATAATATACCGTCTCCCAGAGTAATGGAAGTAAAAACAAAAATAAACAAATAGAGCTTTTTAAAAATAAACATTTTTAGATGACTATAAAACAAGTCATGAATATTATTATCAGGTTTTACAAAGAGTTCTATTGCT
Source organism: Mesoplodon mirus (assembly GCF_964341445.2). Taxonomy (NCBI): domain Eukaryota; kingdom Metazoa; phylum Chordata; class Mammalia; order Artiodactyla; family Ziphiidae; genus Mesoplodon; species Mesoplodon mirus. Next base: position 72,626,013 of record NC_138993.1, on the reverse strand, counting down.
ATGTCACTATGTCCAAATAGGCCTGTTGCTTAAGAAAAAAAAAAAAAAATCTTCCTTCGCTTCCCATTGCTTTCAGAGTCAAGGTGAAGTTCCTTGGAATTGCATCAAGGCCCTCCAGGATCCACCCCATCTGCCTCTACAGTCTTGTTTCTAGCTCCTCCTCTTTCTGTTCTCTGCAGTGAAACTGTAACACATGCAGCTTCTGGAATGGAAGCACCCCCATTCTTCTTTGCCTAACTCATTGCTGTACCGTTTTAAGACCTAACTCTGGCTTAGTGTCCTCTGGGAAGTTGTGGCGTTGCTGTCCTTGTTATTCAATATCTAGTTCTCCTGTAAGTTCTCTTTCTTAAAGAAGAACTTTCCTTTATTATGTGGTTGAATTCAGGCACCACAAGATCATGTGACTTTGACCAAGAACTTGTGGGTGGGAGTGATGTATGTCACTTCTCAACACGAGCTTAAAGAACCAGTGTGTGTGTCTGAGATGCTGTTCCTTGTTTCCAGCGCCAAGGTTGCAGGCAGAGTTCCAGACAGCAGCTGCTCAATCAGCTTTTCCTATCTGATGACCACATGGAACAGAGCCCCAGGCCCCATTGATGGACATTCGTATGAACAAGAAATGAGCTGTTTTAAATCACTGTCATTTGGGGCTGCTTTGTTACCTCAGTATAACCTAGTCCATCTTGACCAGTAGAAAAGTATTCCCAGACTCTCCTGGTCTAGGTTTCGTTTCATATTGAGTATCAAACTTTACCAGTGTCTTAAGCCAGGGCTCAGCAAACTTTTTCTGTAAAGGGCTAGATGGTAAATATTTTGGACTTTGTGGGCCATGCTGTCTCTGTTGCAGCTACTTAACTCCATGTAGCACAAAAGCAGCCATAGATAAAATGTAAAGGAATGAGTGGGATTGTGTGCCAGTAAAACTTTATTTATATGAACAGGCGCTGGGTTGGATTTGGTCCTCAGGCTGTAGTTTGTTGACTGCTGTTTGAATTCATGAGTCTGAAATCAGTAGCAGGAGTCCTTTGGTTTGTATTTTAAGGATCAATTAAATTTTTCTTCTCATGTCTCTATCTCGTTTTACATACTGATCTCAATTTGGGGCTACGATTTTTAGTAAGAAAGTCAGGATAGATTTGAACTCAAGAGTATAAGCATTTGTGAAATCATACTTGGGGTTTGGAGAGAGCGTTTGAAAAATTAATTCCTAATGAGTAATGAAAGAAATGGCGTATATAAGCATGATTTGAAAAGATAAACAGTCTATTAATTATTTTACCTGCCACTTCTAAATAACTGATATTAGGAAGAGCCATATGAAATTGCTCTTCTGTAGAGAAATATTGACAATATCAGATGACATAACCTATTACTAATAATTACATACTGGGATTTTTTAAATTATAGTTTCTGTATGCAAGAACCTAGAGCAACACCGGTTTCTGAGGCGATAGGTAACCTGGTTCATGACTAACCCACACTGGTGTATACATGATTTTCCTGCATCTGTGAACTTTAGTGCCAATGTCCTAAAATCTCTAAGAGAAATTAAGCTAGTTCTATTAAAAAAAATAAAATAAACAGGCACACTCTGTGTGCTCAGCTCTCTCTTTCTGGTTTGTTTTCACAAGAATGTGTTTTTGTGAAGGAACTGTCCGTAGGTACCATGCAGGGGAAAGCTTTCATCCTTTAGTGAGAGTGATGAAAGAAGCGTCTCAAGAGGTTACCAGTGCTATGGCAGGAGGGGGAAACAGGGTACATTCATACATTCTCTGCACATTTTTCAGCCGAAGGGACTCTTTCCTTTTTGGTGATTTCTAAAAATAAAAGTTAAAAAAAAATGGTGAGGCATCTCTGCCATCACAGAAAATTGCAAATCAGGACATAATATAATACAATATAGCTCATATTTTCTGTGGGGCAGAATGTTTATACCATGTTGCTTTCCCAGGGTATTTATAGATTTCCTGAGAATGACTAATTGTTCTCCAAAATTATATTTTTAGTTGCCTTCTCTCCATCCACAGCTCTAGGAAATGTTAGCCTGAAAAAATTGAGGCCTGTTGGTGGACTTCCATCTGTTGTTACTGGTTTCATTACAAAAAACGAGTGTATCTCTAAAAGAAATTTTTTTAGAAAGAAGTCATTTCAGCTCCATGTCAATTGATAGCTTTACAAGTTACCCGTCATAGTTTATTTTATGTGAGATATACCCTTTCAGAAAAAAAAATCTCTTGATCTTGCAGAAACTGTGCTAGGATATTATATGTATGAGAAGACTCTAAGAAAACAAACCTAGGGACTGAAGCTAATGAATTATCTATGGGTTCAAGTTCAGATTTCCTAGGTTTACTTAAGAAGATGAATATATTCAGAGAAATAAATGCCATTTCTATTTCTTTGTCTGTTAACAAATGACATTAGCAATAGATTTTATTTTATAAGACATGCACATTGCTTTACCTAGGGTAGCTGAGGACATATTAATAGTCAGAAATAATGTAAATTCCAGTAATGTATTTATGAAATGTATTGATGCTGTCAGTCTTTATTTATTATACTGTGCCATGAAGTCTAGACAGAATAATAGTGCATTCTTTGTAGAGGCATGCGTTTCAAAAATCATTGAATTTGCTGTAATGCCAGGCCCTGGGTCTCATTCATGAATTTTTTACAGTTGGTTTTACATTCCATCTCTAGAGAAAAATAGTTAGCAGCACTTTTTTCCCAATTCAACTAGAACTTTGCCTTTGGTTTGAACGGGTAACCTTTAATTTGACCATTGAGCTATGTCTTCTTCCCTCTTGCCTATTCCACACAATCCAATTTCTCATGCAAATGTCAACAATTTCAAATATTTCCCTCCTAAGAAGATTTCATAATGATACAGCTTGTGTCATTATACAAACATCCATTTTAAAAATTCTAATTCGTTACAGATCCTCTTTTAGCTCCTGAATAAAAGCAGTACCTCTAACCCTGAAGTGTTATTGTTCATTAGCTTAAATTTGACCTGCTTTTCTTTTTCAACCTAAAAGCCATAGCTAAGTAACCTAAATGTAAGGAAAAACAGAGCTCACTCTTGACAAATCTAAAAGGACCAACTGACAGAGAATGAGGAATCTATTAACTCTTCAAAGACCTAGTTTTCTGCAGCCCGACCTCCTTTGCTCCAGGCAACTCTGCATATTCAGCATCCATCATGCATCGTTCCTCTTAGGCCTGCTTCCTCTCCGGTACCTCCTGAAATGCAGCGTGACGTTTGCTGTCGCCATCCCTGGAACTCATTCAATACACACTAGCCCGCAACAGAAGAATCTGTCTTTAAATTATGGATTCTCCAATAGTTTAAACATGTTTATTTTCCCTTCACCTTGCTCTTGGTCTTGTCCACAGGAAATTGATTTTTTACCTGACAGCCATCCATTTATTTTTAAAAAAGGTGCTTTGTACAAACTTCTTTATCTTCTTTGCTGATGGTCTTGTTTTCTTTGTGCTCTATTTCTGCCCTGATAGTTTTCTGCATGATAAGAAAGTTACCTGCCAAAAGGCAACAGAATAGAATAGACTGAGTTCCAAGTCCTGGCAGCTACTCTATTTTAGATGATTTTCTTTATCATGCTAACTTTCCCAAAGAAAAGACACGGTAGATGTCCATTAAATGGAATATTTTGAAGTGTGCTTGTTCTCCTATACAATCAGAACCTCAGCCCTCCGTCTTTGGGCAGAGGAAATAACTCTCCATAAAGAAAAGCCCTGTGTTTTGCTGGTCATGTGTGCTCTTGAGGCCGCCTGGCTGCTTCGAATCCTGTCTCCATAATTTACTACTTTTGGGCTTTGCACAGGATATTTAATTTCTCTGTCCTCACTTCTCAGCTGCAAAACAGAGATGTAAGTATTACCTTCTTTGTAGTATTGTTGTGAGGATTAAATAAGTTAATATGAGTGAAAGTCTTAGTTCGGTGTCTGTCATGTAGAAAACACTCCATTAATGATGGCCATTCTCATCTTTGCATCAGCACTCCAAGAATCATTTAACATTTATTCAGTCTTGGATGTTTTGCCCATGTGACTGATGCGATGGCATTTTCATTGTATTAACCATTATTTAAGATGGCGCTGAGGGCACGCAACTGTCCAGGGATGTTATTATAGATGCCGAGTGACACCCAAGAAAAGTCTGAGCAACGTTGTTCAAAAATGTGGAAGAACCTTTGCAGTCCGTTTAAACACCGGGAACTAAACAACCATGCTCCTTCTGGGGCTGTTTTCCTGGCAAGGCATGTGGTATAGTGCAAACTGGCTCACCCACGTGCGGGGGCTCTGACCCTTATCTATAAAGTTAAATGTAAATGTGAACAGGAGGATATAAAATAACGTAAAGCTATGTTAATTGTGTGTGTGTGTGTGTGTATGTGTGTGTGTGTGATGACAGTATTATGACAAGAAATGAAAAGTTTCTTTTATTCCGTTAGGCCTTCACTTACAGAAATGGGAAAATCAACATTCATAGATCTCATTGAATGTTAGACAGCATTTAATATTAGAAAGATTTACAGAAGCAAAGGAAGTCGTTTTATAAAAAGTACGGGCATCATGTTTTGAGACATGAGACTCTAGAAAGGAACATACTTAATGCTGATGATGGAGCAAGGGAGCTGCGGGTGATGGTCTCTGCCCCTCCCCTGCCTCACTCTGCCTCCTTCCCACCCGCTTTCACGCAGCCCTGTGCCCTCTACACACCGAGACCCTCTTAAATCCTTCCCCACCGATTCCTCTCTAGGATGCACCTCCACCATCTTGAGCATGGATGACTGCTGCAGTCTCCCCGCTGGTGTGCAGATGTAGGCTTCTCGCCTATGGCTGGACCAGAGACGTCTTTTAAATCCTGTAGTTGGAGCATGATCCTCCCAAGGTCTTAAGCCCATTGCACACCCAGCAAAGTCCCCAGTCCGCAGCTTGGCTGTGGGCCCCTACATGACCCAGCCCTGCCTCCTCGGCAGCCTCCCCCTGGTCCCTCCTCCTCACTCCATTCTCTAAGCCACATTGGTTTTCTTTAAGCGGGATATGGCCCGCTCTCCACAACGTTGACTAGTTGACCCCGTCCTGCCTAAAATCTCGGCCTGATCCCCGCTCACTGCTGCTGGCCTTTCCTCCATCCCTTCGCCCTCCCTGCACACACGCCTGCTGCTGGGCGTCATACCAAGCCGTGCTTCTTCTTGAAATGATCATCTCACGTAGGACTGCTGGTTCCCATTCTCCCCGTTAGAATGTGAGCCCAGAGCTCAGAGCAGGCAGCACACCTGTCTTACTGCGGAGCCAGCCCCAGATTCAGCAGAGGATCAGACTCATAATTTTTAATGCTTGTTGAATGAATAAACAAAGAAATTTAGAGAAAGCCTAGGTTATTTCCTAATACCCAGTTACTATATTATGAAATGGCATGTGGAACTAGTTTCAGTTAGGGCCTGGATAATGCCAGACCTACTCAGTTAAGTGAAAATTTGAAACATCCTCAATTAGATTACTTGACCATTGGAGGAGAATAGAATGGAACTGTGGAAAACATTGTCACCACGGCTCGAATGCTGGGTTCAAATCCCATCTGCACCACTTGGATGTGTCCTTGGGTTAACTGTTGACTTCTCTGGATTGCCTCCGTTTCTTCATCTGTCAGATAGTTGCAGGAATAAAGTAGTAAACATGTGTAAACCACTTAGAACAGGGCTTCATAGTAAACCTAATGCTCAGAGACACCATCATCTGCAAGGAAACTGGCTCCTTTCCTCCTTCCTTAAACTGGCTGTTTCTCTAACTTTCCCTTTTAGAAACTAAGATATTAAGTTGTATAGAACTCTAAAGTTGTACAAGGTGAAAAAAAAAAAAAGGCCCCGTGTCCTTTCCTCTGCGTAAGTAGCAGATTGGTCTGAACATTTTGGATATTGGGGTCTGTGTCCATGCAGCTCAGATGCCCTCCAGCCAAGTCAGCTGGACCGAGGGAATTTATATTGGTTTCATGAGCCAGGGTGTCTACACACCATGGGTTTTTCCTTCTCCCTCCTGTCGACTCACTGAGCAGGGTAGAGACAGGCTCTCAGGCACTTCCCAACTGACACGGCAGATTTCCCATCAGGGCAGCAGTCGGTAACCAGTCGAAGAGAGAAACCAAACCTTCTGTTAGGATGCTTGACAAGCTGCCAGTAGCTGAGAAGTCTTTGCTTTTGCCCAAACAAGAATGTCTATGTACACCTATCTTCATACATTTTGGTGACAAATTCCTATTCTACCATATTAAGAGCTCCAAATAATTTTTCTTGGGTAGTTGTCAGGAGCTTGACAAAAAATCACATTGAGTTTCGGGTTCTGGGTTTTCTAAAGAACATGCCTTCATCAAGACCTTCAATATGTTTCAAAAATTAATCAAATGGGATTATTAATTTTTCCTCTTTTACCCACCACAGACTACTTTAGAGAGGAGTTAATCCATTGGTATGCTACCAAAGGGAAGACATATTTTCCCAGGTAAATTTGCTTTTGAGAAATAATCAGGCTGCTTTGGATGAATTTTGAAGTCTCTATATTTCAAAGAAATAGCATTTAAAGTACAAAATTATAATTGGCTATTTCTGTCAAACTGAAAAAAGACCCTATCCCTTTTGGTAATTAGTTTTAGATATATAGTGATTCTAAACTTTTTCATCTTTTAAATTAGCTCATATTAGCACATTTTGGTCAATGAGTTTATTTTTCTTTTTGTTCTCAAAGATGCATTAAGAGAAAAAAGCTTTTAAACAAGGCTTCCCTGGTGGCGCAATGGTTGAGAGTCTGCCTGCCGATGCAGGGGACACGGGTTCGTGTCCCGGTCCGGGAGGATCCCACATGCCGTGGAGCGGCTGGGCCCGTGAGCCATGGCCGCTGAGCCTGCGCGTCTGGAGCCTGTGCTCCGCAATGGGAGAGGCCACAACAGTGAGAGGCCCGCCTACCGGGGTGGGGCGGGACAAAAAACAACAACAACAAAAAAAAGCGCTTTTAAACAGACTTCATTAACAGCCAGAAATGACGTGATTTACTTTCATGAATCGTGCATATGGCTGTAGTTCTTCCTGTGCCATATTTTGAATACATTAAAAGTATTTTTTATATTATGATGTTCTATAAAATTATCCCCAACAGCTCTGGGGAAAATAGCTATTATATCCTTAGGAAGATAAAATGATTCTCATTCCTCTGGGAGTTTAACTTTGAAGAGCTTTATAAGCTGTAGGGTATGGGGGCTAAAACCATTTTCCTTTATTTTCTTTTATGTTTGTTATTAGGCACCATGAAAATGCAGAGAAGAGCAGACGTGGGAAGTAATAAAAGTAAAAATGTTGTTTATCTTCCCCGTACTTCAAATGTGTACTGACCCATTTTGTCTTAAATAATCTATACACATATATATATATAAAACCATTATATATATTCAATATATATAGTATAGATTTTTTTTTTTTTTTTTTTTTTGTGGTACGCGGGCTTCTCACTGCTGTGGCCTCCCCCTCCGCAGAGCACAGGCTCTGGACGTGCAGGCTCAGCGGCCATGGCTCACGGGCCCAGCTGCTCCGCGGCATGTGGGATCCCCCCGGACCGGGGCACGAACCCATGTCCCTTGCATCAGCAGGTGGACTCTCAACCACTGCACTACCAGGGAAGCCCTATAGTATAGATATTTAACATATTTTTAATATTTATACATATAATATTTATATATTTAATTTACATATGTGATTTTTGTTAAGCTTCTGTCAACTTTCCAAGAACAATTATTTTGAGCTCTTAATCTGGTGCTATAGAAATTTATCACAGAGGTGTATGAGAAAATAGGTGTGCATAGACATTTTTGTTTAGGCAAGATGTATAAACATATATATACATATATATATATATATATATATATATATATATGCAAGCATATTAGATCTAGTAATATATATGTACCTTGACGATTGCTATATTGGAGGCTAATAAAAGTCTTGCTATTTCCCTGGATTACTGCTACACACATTTTAAAACCAAACAAACTAGATTTACTAATGATGACATTTTAAAACAGGAACATTTGGATGGTTGGGAAAGTGAACTGATTCTGTGACTCAGCTATTACCATGGCAACTCCAGGGTTCAGAAGGCATCTCTTGGAGTAATCATTGGGTGCTCTCAGGTAAAGCCTGGATGATTTAGTCCTCCTTTTCTCAGGGGATGTTAAATGAAACCTATTAATAAACTGAAAAATGGGGAGACTTAGATGCAATGTTCTGATAAAGTTCAGGCTCCCCAAGAGCAGATATCATTACTGGTGTGTCCAGCCTTTATCTCCCACGAGTAGATGGACTTGTTTCAGGCAGAGTGGAGGCTTGTTCCCCCCCTCATTTCTGGAATGGTATAATGTTAACCTTGCCAAAAGTGAAGGAGGATTATTGGTTCCTTTAACCAATTTTACAACTAATTTCTTGTTCATAACTTTACTAATAAAAGTAAGTATATTCCCCTACCCACCCACCCAAAATATTCCCATATTAGAAGGTGCAAGTGATAAGCACAAATGTCTCCTTTGGAAGAAGAGGGTAGAGAGACAAACACACACACACACACACACACACACAAACAAAACCAAGATGCTTTGGTAATGCTTCTCTGTCATTTTAGTGAACAAGGACCATAAAGACAAATGTTTTGTCTTTATTTATAAATTTGGACACTTTGCTTAAGGAGAATAAAATAAGCCCTTAATCTTTCCCCTTATTTTTTTTTATTGAAGTATAGTTGATTTACAATATTATATTAGTTTCAGGTGTACAGCATGGTGATTCAGTATTTTCACAGATTATACTGCATTAAAAATTAAAACAAAATAATGGCTTTAATTTCCTGTTCTGTACAATATATCCTTGTTGCTTGTCTATTGTAGACATACTAGTTTGTATTTCTTAATCACATAACCCTATCTTGCCCTTCCCCACCTTCTCTCACCCTAGTGGTAACCACAAGTTGCTTTTCTATATCTGTGAGTCTGTTTCTGTTTTGTATATACATTTGTTTATTTTATTTCTTAGATTCCACATATAAGTGGTCTCATACTGTGTTTGTATTTCTCTGTCTGATTTATTTCACTTAGCCTAGTGCTCTCTAGGTCCATCCATGTTGTTGTAAATGGCAGAATTTCATTATTTCATAAGGCAGAATGTACAGACTTGTACTTAGTAGGTCATGGGAGCCTGCAGGAGTACCTTTTGACTGCTTCTGTTTTCTAACTGAAATAAGAATCAGGGAAATCAATGCAGAGTGAGAATGGAGAAGGAGGTTTCAGAAGTTTGAGGAGAGAAGAAAAGGTATGAAATAGAAATGTGAGAGAGAAAGAGAGTGAAAGCCCTAGGAAGACACAGTGCAGTTAGGTTTTCAGGCAGAGTATTAAGGACTCCTTTAGGGTTGGTGGTGGTGAACTTAAGGAGAGACCTATCAGCATGAACGGTTGTTTCTCTCCAGTAGTGGTTAGTTCCATAAGTGGTTGAACGTGTATAATAATGGGAGAGGCAGGGAGTGAATAAAATCTAGTCCAAAATGTGGTTTGACAAGTACAGTGAGTCCCCTACATACGAATGAGTTCCATTCTGAGAGCGCGTTCATAAATCCAATTTGTTTGTAAGTCCGACAAAGTTAGCCCAGGTACCCAACTAACACAATCGGCCGTATGGCACTATACTGTAATAGGTTTGTAATACTTTTCACACTAATAATATAAAAAAACACAAAAAATAAAGAAAACATCTTTAATCTTACAGTACAGTCCCTTGAAAAGTACAGTGGTACAGTCCAACAGCTGGCATCCAGGGGCTGGCATCGAGTGAACAGGCAAGAAGAGTTACTGACTGGAGGAGGGAGAGGAGGTGGGAGACGGTAGAGCTGAAGGATTGTCAGCAACAGGAGATGGAGGGCAAGCTGCAATTTCACTCACGCCTGACATTGATGGCACAGGTTCTGGTTCCTTGCTGGATTCAATGCTGTCTGCCCTCTTGAAAAAACGATCCAGTGATGTTGGGGTAGTAGCTCCTTTTTTCTCACCATAGAGGACACGGTAGCATGTATAAAAATGAGCGACATCTACCATCTTTTCACATCACTCCACTCTCTCAATTATTTTCACTTTTGTTTCCATCGTTATCGCTTGGTGCTTCTTAGCAGTACCAGCTACATCACTGCTGCTTTTACGCTTGCTTCCAGACATCCTGGGCTTGAAATAAAGATACTGTACTACTGTACTCTATACAGTACCACACAGTAAATTACACAAAAGCACAACCACTTGTGGAGGATGCACACACGTGACAATGTACACCAGACACACGAGCCAACTTACGTGACTGGACATGCAAATGCATGTTTTCATCTTCGAAAGTTCTCAACTTGAAGGTTCATATGTAAGGGACTTACTTGTAACTGCAATGGAGTGAGAGGAGGATGGAGGTTGAGGATACATGGAAGGGAGTGATTATATCCATGGGCCATGGAAATTATTTGAAGAAAAGGAAGAGTGAGGTAGAGAGGGAGAGAGTATAAATATAGAAAAATTAATGAGGTCAAAGGGAACCAGTAGGTGGTGTTTGAAGAGAAGGATCTCTGATCCTTGGTCATGACCAGGTCTGTGAAATGGCCATGGGAGGAATGATGAGTTGCATGAGGACAAACTCATTGGAGGAAAGGATTCTCAAGAACTGAGTGGCCAGGTTATTGGACGGGTCATCTGTACATGTATTAAAAGCACTAAGAATAATAGCAGGAGGAAAGGGACCAGATAGTAAATGACAAGAACAAGATGTAGGAGAAAGAGTCGAGCACCATATTCCAGGCTGGACTTGTAGGGAGGGGAAATTGTCTGGGAGTGAGGGTGAGAAGCTAGGAATCCTGCCCCTCACCCCAGGCTCAAGTGTGTGCCCATGGGAGGAGGACAGGGGACACGGAGAGGGCTGCAGAGAGCGCGGGCTCTGGGCTTCTCTCCTCACCAAGTGCTTCATTCCCTCTGTGATCCTTACTTCAAAGTCTCATGGAGGATAAACAGTGAAAGGCATTGTGCATTTTTCTTTTTAGGATAAAATACATCATATGACAATCCTGCAGTTTCTACTCAATTAGTATTTGGCCAATACGATACTACCTGGCTTAAAAATAATTCTGTGAAAGGCTGTGTGTGAAACAATGGTTCTGCCCCCTTTCCTGCTCCCTTTGTGCTCCTGGTGGGTCTTCTGTGCAGCATGTTTGCCTGGGCTAGCCTTTGAACAGCAGCTAGGCCTAGGCAAGGCTGTGACCCCATTGCTTTCCAAAATGCTGAAACTGTTGAGCATGAAGAAATCACATTTAATTTGACTTCTTTCTTCAGTAGTGAACCACACTAAGCCAGAACCCAAATAAACGTTTAATTGGAATTGTTTTTTCATAGAATTCTCTTAGCAGAAAGAGGTAATTATGACTTCACCCAGCGCGCACACACACACACACATTATACCGCACACACACACATACACTCATATAAAATATTTAAATAATAAAAAAACAAAGAAAAATAGGGGCTTTAATTATATACCTTTGAGTCTACTGTGTGGTAGAATGAATCTTGAATTCTGGAATGGAAATTCAGAAACTTAATCTTCAAAGAAAAATTAAAGTGTAATCACTAAATTTTAGTTCTTTTGTCAGGAAAGTGTACAAATTGAAACAAGTAAGTAAAGAAGGAAACAAACAAAAATGTTGAGCTTTATTAGACCAGTCTCCCCCAACATTCTGTTTCTTTAGCATTACTGTGTTTTTTTCTTTTTTTTGAAATAAATTTATTAATTTTATTTATTTATTTTTGGCTGTGTTGGGTCTTCATTGCTGCTCTAGTTGCAGTGAGCGGGGGCTGCTCTTCGTTGCTGTGCGTGGGCTTCTCATTGTGGTGGCTTCTCTTGTTGCAGAGCATAGGCTCTAGGCACACGAGTTTCAGTAGTTGTGGCACGTGGGTCAGTAGTTGTGGTGCACGGGCTTAGTTGCTCCGTGGCATGTGGGATCTTCCCAGACCAGGGCTTGAACCTGTGTCCCCTGCATTGGCAGGCAGATTCTTAACCACTGCACCACCAGGGAAACCCCAGCATTATTGTGTTTTGATTCAGGTTGTTGCATAGAAAACACAGAAGTTAAACTGTGACAAAATTTAATGAAGGCTATTGCACTGAAGGCTGTCTCCCTTTCTTCTCATATATTTGAAATTCTTTGCAGAATTACAGCTTGTATCAGGAAACAGAATACCTGTCCTGGTCTAGACATGTAGAAAAAACGTGAATATTTACTCTGTAGTCCTTGACTGACAAAAGAAGTATCTAAGTGGAAGGTCAAGCGTTTGTGTACATGGTGAAGATGGAAACTTAGATTGGATGATATAGAAGTTAAGCAGTTTGCAGCTCTGACCCTAGCATAGTATATTCTTCCCTACACGCAGGCTGCATTGAGTGTGAACTAGGCACTCCTCCAGCAGGAAGTGATCAAGAAAATATGCCTGGTCACTTTATGCTTATCTAGCATGTGTCCTTTGCTCCTCTTAATTGTAGCTCAGGTGAACAAACCTCAAACCCAGATAAGTCTCTTGTTGTTTCCCTGGTCTCACTTGCAAAGCAGATTAAATACACGTGCATACTTTTGCATATACTAGTAGGTTTTGAACATTTTGCTGGCAACTGTCTGATGACTGTTTCGGGTATCCTCAAAGAGTATGATGGTGGCGATTCTCCCCTCATGGCTCTGAACAAAGACATTCTGTCTATGGAATGAGGTTGGAGAATAAATGTCAAGATGCTTTCTCTTTTATGGCAGACAGAAATTGGATCTTAGTTTTCTTCTTTACACCTTATTCTCTATCTAATAAAATTAGTGATATAAACACATTGAAACACTGGATGCGATTCATTTATGTACTTTGTTATGACCCTACCTCACAGGATTTCATTAATACTCCCACGCAGTTGTCATTGGGCACTCGTCCTTGGCAGATATGTAATAACAGGCTTTTACCATATTTGAGTTGTAAACATGGAATTTTAGTCCTGTACTTATGCTGTTGACTTCTATGTTAGACCATAAGCAGTAATCGCTAGGACTGCTCCTTTCGGTTAGCTCTTATAATCACTCATTGGAACTATGGTGATAGTTATAAGTAATAAGGACCACATAGCATTTCCTGGTGTAAAACAACAGAGTCACTTAATTGTTTTAACATAGATGTGAACCCTTTCAGCCTACTCAGTTTCATTGAAATGTTAATAATGGCCTTTTCTCATAATAGCTTTTCTTACATCATTCCTTTTGTCTTTCATCCAAACAAACCAAGGTCCAGACATCATGGTATTTTCAGACAACTCTGAAAGAGTTTCCCAGCAAAATTGCATGCAGTAAAATTCTGCTTGTGATAGAAAGTATTTAAAGTCTCAGAGATAATCTCACAGTGCTTAATTCTAGTATAAGCACGAAAAAATCTTGATATTTTATTATCAGTTAAAACAATTCATATCAACAGAAAAGAATCTCATTTCCCACCTTTGTCGCTTAATTTATCATAAAGGAGCAAAAAGAAGTCAAACTACTGAAGCTAATCCCCTGCAGGAAGGCATTGTTTTATTGGGTGATTTTCTAAGGAATCCTTGGAAATATGCGATCCTAAAAATCTATGACCTAAGTGTATTAAAGAGAATGGGCATTCCTGAAGTTAATTCCAAATTTGCTAATAAATAGATGCATATTTGTCAATAATTTCAAATTCCAAGATCATTAAATGTACTTAATATCCTTAAAGGTGAGCAAATAAACAATATTTCTTCATTAGCTGCTTATATGTTTTTGCTTATGTGAATATTTTAGAGGACAAAAGGAAGATTGTGCAGAGAACATTTTTTTTGATGAAATTTTTCCCCATCACTGCCAACAGACTGATCTCTTTTTTATGTTCATTTATGTGGCAAAACGCTGATTTAACTGTTGCCAATGTCTTTTTCATGAAGAGCTACAAGATAAAGCTATTCTTTAGTTTTCTCATTTGCAGATGGCATCTCCTGGGTCCTTAGCAAGGCACTGCAATGAATTTCAAAGGCACCTGCCATTATTAGTTCACTGTGGTCCTTAAAATGAAGCAGCCTTCAAAGTTGTAAATATTTTTATCCAAATGTTACGCAGATTCATTATCTAATTGAAACAGTGGTGAAATATTTAACTACAAAAGAAAATACCATGGTTGCAGACATGGTGTTATCCATATAGTAGTCTTATTTAATCAGTGATGGAAGAAAAATACAACTTGTATAAGAAAGAGCTTTTCAAAGGATAATGGTATAAGAAGGATTAACAGGAAGTGGATTTACTCTCTTACTTCAGAAAACTAAGAGAGTGGACAAAATGCATAAAACAATGCTTTGCAAGACACTTTGCTTCAGGGAAAAAAGGACAGTGATCCCTAAGAGATCAACAATAAATAATATGAGCGCTACAATCCAGGTCATGGCATATGCAGAGGGAACCCAGTCAGAATCCCATGGAATTCTTGAGTTGGGGAGAAGAAGATCAAGGTATGTTGACTTTTCAGGACAGTGTTCTAGAGAGATGAGAAAGTAGACTGTAATAAATTAACATTGTGTATTAAAAACACTAAGGTAACCTATTGAAATCATATAAAGTGTCTTATCTATTAATAATTAATAAAAGAAATAGAAAATCAGTGAGGACATAGAAGACCTGAACAATCAAATTAACCTAATTGACACACATAGAACGTTCCTCTCAACAGCTGCAGAATTCATATTATTCTCAAATTCACATGTAATGTTTACAAAGATAGACCATATTTAGGACAATAATATAAGTCTTAATACATTTAACATAATTCATTTCATGTAAGATATATTCTCTGATGAATATAAAACTAAACTAGAAATAAATAACAGAAGATCTCTGGAAATGTCCCAATTATTTGGAGAGTAAATAACATACTTCTAAATAATCCATGCGTCAAATGAGAAACCAAAATGAAAATTAGAAAATATTTTGAAGAAAATAAAGATGCAGCATATCAGAGTAAGTGGGATGCTACTAAAGCAGTACTTCAGGTGGAATATGTAGTACCTGACCTCCATATTGGGAAAAAAAAAAGGCTTCAAATAAGTGATTTGACTTTCCAACTTAAGAAACTAGAAAAAAGATACACAAATTAATCACAAAGTAAATAGAAGAAAGTAATAATCAAATAGTAATCAATACAATAGAAAGTAAAACACAGTAGAGAAGACCAATGAGCTAAAGCTGGTTCTTTGAGAAGATCAATAAAATTGATAACTCTCAAGACAGAATGATCTGGAAAAATGTGGTAGAACCAAATTACCAAGTAACAGGAAAGGTGACATCACTATAGATACCATAGATATTGAGATACCAAAGAAAGTTATGAACAACTGCATGCCAAGAAACTTAGAAAACAGTGGATAGATTCCTTGAAAAACACAAGCTACCAATATTCACTCAAAAAAAAGTGCTCTATAGTGTAGTTAAAAACCTTTCCACAAAGAAAAATTTCAGCCTCAGTGGCTTCACAAGTGATTTCTACCACGTATTTAAAGAATAGATTCTGTTCAAACTTTTATGTTCATTCTATCCAAACTTTTCCAGAAAGTTTAAAAGGTGGAAACACCCTCCAACATGTTCTATGAGATCAGCTTCATTCTGATATCATAACCAAAAATATTTCCAGAAAAGAAAACAAGAATCATATTACTTAAAGGGAAAGATGCAAACTTCTAAACAAAATTTTAGCAAATAAAACACAGCAATATTCAAAACAAGTAATACACAGTGAAGAAGAGGCATTTATCCTAGACTTAAAGTTCAGTTCAGTTTAATATTTGAAAATTAACTAATGCAGTTTTACATATTAATAAATATGAATATGTTCCTGATAAATACTCTTATCAAAATTAGAATAGAATTGTGTTGATCTGATAAATGTCATCAAAAACAAGCAAACAAAAGCAAACCTACAGTTAACGTAAAGCTTAGTGGTGAGAGACTGAACTTTTTCTTACTAAGATGAAGAACAAAACAAGGATTCCTCTCTCATAACTTCTACTCAATATTTTTACTGGAGTTCCTAGTCCATGAAATCAGGAAAGAAAAAAAATCGAGATTGGAAAATTATAACTCTTTATTTATCAAAATTCCAGGCTATTTTTTGGTAGAAGTTGATAAATATTCTAAAATAAATATGGAAATGCAAAGGATCTAAAATAGTCAAAATAACTTGGATAAAGAAGAACAAAGATGGAGAGCTAACACTATCTGATTGTAAGACTGTTACAAAGCTGTAGTAATGAAGATGCTGATGTATTGGCATAAAGACAAATAGATCAAGGGACCAGAATGGATGTTCCAGAAATAGACCCTTACACATACTGACAACTGAATTTTTTGCAAAGCTTCATAAACAATTGAGTGGAGAAAGGATTGTCTTTTAAACAAACAACGTTGAAATAATTGGGTATCCACATGTTAAAAAAAATGATCTCTGATCAATACCTTGCCCCATAAAAAATATTAACTCAAAATTTGTCATAAACTTCAATGTGAAACCAAGAACTATAAAACTTCTAGAAAAAAATGCTTTGTAATTTTGGGTTATATGCAGATGGCTTCGAAATTACACCAAAAGAATGCTCAAAAAAATAAATTGGTAAATTGGAATTCATCAAAATTAAAACTTCTGCTCTTCAAAAGATACTAGGCAGAAGAAAAGAAACCAAAGTTTAGGAGAAAATATTTACCAATTAATTTATCTAATAAAGAACTTATATCCAAAATGAATACAGAACTCTAAAAAATGAAAAAAAAACCAATTAAAAATTGGCAAATTATTTGAACATACACTCTACCAAAGATTATATATGACCAGCAATAAGCACATTAAAAGATACTCAAAATGGTAGCTGCAGTGGGATACAGCTGTACACCTATTTGAATAGGTAAATTTCAATACACGGGCCATGGAAGTTTTGATCCAGGATGTGGAGGAAAATAGAACTCTCATACACTGCTGGTATGAGTATAAAGTCATGCAGTTATTTTAGGGACTAGGTTGCCAATTGCTTAAAATTCTAGGTATTTCCCTGTAGGAAAATATATGTACATACATACAAAGACTTGTACAGAATTGTTCACAGCAGTTCTTTTTGTAATAGCCCAAGTTTGGAATCATCACAAATGTTCATCAACAGATGAATAGATACACAAACTATGGTATATCCATGCAACCAAGTTCTACTAAGTAATAAAAATGAATAACTTGTTGATAAAGGCAACAATGTGGATGAATCTCAAAATAATCATTATGAATGAAAGAAACCAGACCAAAAACTAATGTGCTCTTTGCTTCTATTTCTATAAAGTCTTAGGAAATGCAATCTAATATTAGAGAAATAAACATATCAATGGGCGTCTTGAGATAAAGGAGTCAGGATCAAAAAAGGTATAGGAAGGAAGGTTTAAATGGGGCATGAGGAAACTTTTAGGGGCTATGAAATATACATTATCTTGATGGGAATGATAATTTTAAGGGATATAAAATGTCAAAATTTATTAAACGGTGCACTTTAAACATGTGAAATTTATTGTATATCAGTTATTCCTTAATAAAGCAGTTAACTAATTTTAAGTACTTTGATGACAATTTTTGAGCTTCATAAATATGGATTCATAAACAATTACCAGAATTATGGCTTAAACATCTCATTTTAGCATGTGATGGGATAAAAAGAGAAAATGGTAATTGCTGAAAAATGTGTGCCAGTGGAAAATTTGTAATTCTTTTTTACATGACCACACTTAAGGTTTACCCATAAAATATTTGGTTTAAGAGTAGTAACAAAATGCTCTTTTAAAGACCTTTAATCATTCATTCACTTACGCACACACCAAATTATGTGCTTGCTGTCTAAAAGGATGTATGTGAAGACATTATATATCATGTTTGAAAAAAATATCAGACAAAATTTTGCCTTCATGCCCTCATCTAGAAAAGGGGTCACAAGATAAGGACACTTAACTACATTATTTCAGTAATTAAGTTGAATGATTTTTGTATAATACATCACACGGAGCTTGATACACGGCACGTACTCAGTAATAGTAGCACATCATTAATAAAGGAGAGAGAGTGATAAGTCGTATGAAAAGGATGAATAAAATATCATGGGAATTTAAAGAGGTAAAAAGTAACAGATTTTAGCTCTCCCTTCACATATCTCCCTGTCTGTCTGTCTGTCTGTCTGTCTCCTTTCTGGACAATCCCCTCCCTAGTCCCCATGTGTAGGAGGAGTGTGTTGGGGTAAATGTGAGTGTCCCATCTGCTCCATGACTGGGGTAACTTTGAGAGCTGATGGAAGGCTGCCCTGCAGCATAAGGCTACAAGTCATATGAAGATGAAGCTGGATAAATGGACGAGAAGATAAAAAAAACTGTTTAGGTCTGAATTCCATATTTTTCCTTAAATATTATTTATTTCGCCTTCCTCTTCAACGTAACCTTTGTTAATAAAGGCAGAGAATGAATTGAAAATGAATAAATTGGCAGTTTTATAGAATACACCAGAAAATGGAGATTTGGAACTTAATTATAGATGACGAGAGAGCCACCTGCTCTTAAAAAGAAAGGAAAACAAAACGAAAAACCAAATAGGTCACTTAAAAAGTTCCCCAGACCAGGTTTTCTCCTGGCCTCCACACCCTTCTTTTCTCAGCATACTCCCTCCTCTCACCTTGCCAAACCCGATTCATGGTACAGGCCATCACCTGTAAACTTAAGTTCCAGGGAGAAATTCACATTACTCAGGGAGTTTGGCTCAGGAGTTCGGATGGGGTGTAAAGTTGTATTTTTTTGCTAGTAAATGTTTCTAAGCCTGCTACTGTGTACAAAGCACTCTTCTGGGCCCCAGATGGGAAATGAAAAATACTGTAAAACAGTCCCCCGACAAAGGAGACTGCATTACCCCAGTATGGAGGAGGGAGATAACAGAACTACATTCTTCAAAGGAGTAACATTCAGGGGAGGAAGAAGGAGGTGCTGAGCAGAGAAGAGGCTTATTAGCTCAGGGCTCGGCAGCTCATGACTGCCAGAACTCCCCTTGCATCTCTCTAGATGCCCTTTCTAAATTTCATATGTTTAAAGTATACAGATAGGGGCAGTGTGGGGTACTTGAGAGATGGTGTTTCATGCTTATTATGTTTTTAGAACGCTCTTTGAAAAGGTTCAGTGTTTGAAAGTGTTAGCAAGTGTTAAACAATGATTGCATATGTTTAATGAATCTCTCTGCATTGTTCAGTAATGTGAATAGGCCCTGCGTCCAGTGGACAGAAGATACCATCTATGTTGTGGGACATGGATGTAGGTCCCGAGAGATAGCCTAGTTGAAGGGCCATCTGAACACGCTTCCTCCCACTTCCTTACTTTTTACTTCTGAGACGAAAACAAGGTGCTCAGACTGTATTTCCTCTCCCATTGGCTCATTCCATCACTGTCTTTTCAATTGAAGTTTCCTGTGTTTTTAAAATCACATCATTGTTCTTCAATTGTATAATGCTCTCTTTGGCCAAATACACACAGCCAAAGGATACTGAGTGGTAAAGCAAAGGAGAGCACTGATACATTCCGTTCAAGTTCATCCACATGTTCACCAGAGTGATATTTCATAGACTAGTGCTGTGATGTCACTCTGCCATTTAAAGCACCCTGTCACACCCCGTCACAAAGCCTAACTCCTTAGCACGGCTGGGTACACCTTTACCTCCCGACCTTTCCGGCCTTTCCCATAGCCTTCACTGTGGCACCAGTGGCACCCATACTGCATTCCTAACACTTCCAGTGACGTACCAGGCTACCCTGCCTTTGCTCAGGCAGATGCCTCACTCCAGCCCGCTTTTATCTCCTTTGTCCCTCTGGCTCACCCCGCATGCCTTCAGGACCTGCCCCCTTCTAGGGTCAGCAAATCCTGAGCACTCCTTCCTGCCACGATGAGCCCAGTGCTCCTTTGTACTCCCTTTCCACAGTGTACTTACAAAGTAACACCTTATATTGGCATCTGTGCCTGGCACACAGCACACACTCAGTGTTTATTGGATTGAAGTAAAGTTGGACCTTGAATATTGCAGGGGCTAGGCGGGCTGACCCTCCGTGCAGTCAGAAATCCACATATAACTTAGAGTAGGACCTCTGTAAATGCAGTTCCTCCTTATCTGCAGTTCTGCATCTGCAGATTCAACCAACCTGGGATCCTGTAGTACTGTAGTATTTACTACTGAAAAAAATCTGCCTGTAAGTGGACCCAAGCAGTTCAAATCTGTGTGTTCAAGAATCAAGTGTAAATACTGTCTTAGATAATCAAGTACAACGCATAGTTTTTAAAACGTAAACAATTCAGTACGATCATCTGTATCAGAAATTGTGGTTAAAAAAAAAATCCTCTCCGAAAAGGCTGATAAAATAGGTAACCTCCAGTATGTAGTTTAAGTAGACACCATAAAATAAAAAGGCAATCTGTGTATGTTCAAAAATTCTTCCGGCTTATCAGAGAGGCATGATTTCTTTCGAAGACCCCAGTGGAAAAGGATGTATATCCAGATGCTCAGAGAATACCCTCGCAAGTCCAGGGCAATTCATCCTCTATAAAAAAGGGATCGTACAACCATGATGTTGAGGTGGGTACCAGCATCATGTTGCCTCAGTGCTAACCTGTGCCCTTAGTCAAGTTGTCTAGGCTTTCCCTTCAGTTTTTAAAATTGTGGTAAAATATACATAATGTAAAAGTTACTATCTTAATAATTTTTAAATGTACAGCTCAGTGGTTTTAAGTACATTCATTTTGTTGTTCAACCATCACTACCATCCATCTCCAGAACTCTTTTCATCTTGCAAAAATAATACTCTGTACCCATTAAACAACGACCCCTCATTTCCCTTCCTCCTTGGCCCCTGGAAACCACCGTTCTACTCTTTGTCTCTATGACTTTGATGACTCTGTGTACCTCATGTAAGTGGAGTCATACAATGTTTGTCTTTTTTTTTTAAATTCAAGTATAATTTACAAAGTTGTGTTAGTTTCAAGTGTACGGCAAAGTGATTCCATTATACATACATATTGCTCTTCAGATTCTTGCCCATATAGGTTATTACAAGATACCGAGTATAGTTCCCTGTACTATACAGTAGGTCCTTGTTGTTTAGTATTTGTCTTGTTTTGACTAGCTTATTTTACTTAGCAAAATATCCTCAAGGTTCAGCCAAGTTGCAGCATATTTCAGAATTTTCTTCCTTTTTAAGGCTGAATAATATTCCATTGTATGCATATATCACATTTTGCTTATCCATTTATCCATCAGTGGACATTTGGGTGGCTTCCACATTTTAGCTGTTATGAATAATGCTGCTGTGCACACGGATGTGAAAACAATCTAGCCTTTTCAAACCACAGATTCCACACTGTAAAGTGAGAGGAATAATAATACATAAAACATTAAATGATCTATGTAGAGAAATTAGCACAGCTCTGGCACATGATATGATGTTTAAATAAAATGTTAACTCTTATCTTTATCCAAGTGGTGGCTCTACACTATTTAGCAATGTATACCTTTCCTAGACCCCCAGGAACTGAATATTAAATAGCAGATAGACAAATCCAGTATCAACAGTGCATAGTGAGAGCCAACTGTGAGGTCACGCCTATGTGTTCGCTCAACTGAAATATGTTTGTTTTTTTTAACCTTAAGTTTTAGAGTTGTGTCTTTGTATTTCATCCTGTGGAGCCATAACAGGCCCAATGGTGAAGCGGTCTGGAGAATTACGACTTCCCACATCTTGCCCTTTACAGATCTGATCACCTGAGTGCTTGACATCATCTATCTGTCCACTTATCTGTCCCTACAATAATAAAATGTGGGATTAAAGTGGCTCTTATCTGTAGTGGGAGAGTGGATATATTTTATACATCAGTTCTTTAAAGGGGAAACTCTTTCAGAGCTTCAGAAAATATCACTGAAGAGTTAGATGAGTGTTTGGGAAGAACATTTCTGAGTATTACCTGTTAAGATCACAGTTTTACCACTTTAGAGGAATTATAATTTTCATTGCAGGATCTATTAAAACCACTTTCACCTGACAGTAATTTTTCTTGTAGTTACAGGTGATTATTAGAATGAAGGGAAGAAAGGAAGACATGAAGGGGACATGGGACTGTTTACCAAGAGTATCTTCACAGACAGAGGGAGACAAGAAGTGCTGAGAACCTTAGTGTCTACGGAGCATAAATCATTTCGGAGGTGTGAGAATCCGGCTGTGACCTCCCAGAAGCCTGCTTGTTCACGTGTGAGTACTCAATGTGATTTCACTTCATACTCGTATTTCTTTATTAGATAATTTTATTTCACATCTAATCGTAGATTTTATTCACACTCTGGGATATATAGCTGTTTTTTATATTATCATTTATGTCATCTAGGATGGAGAGAGATTCCTTTTTATTTTTATATTATGTTTAAAAAACTGTAGCTACAATTATCGAGCACTTCTAAATGCCAGATAGCACAGGCCACTTAATTTTATATGTCACTATTAAGTGTCCTCATGACAAACATTTGAATCCGTTTATATGTGGAAGAGAGATTTGAAATTATGCAACTTTTCCAAAGTTCCTCTAGTATCTATAAAAGAGGTAAAATTAATTGCAGATCTTCTTCAAAGCCTATGCTTTTCCCCACCACACAGCACTGAACATTCATGGGCGTGGAAATTCCCTATACCTCTTAAATAAACATCTAAACTTCACTTTTAAAGAACTTACATTCTAGATCCGTCATAGACCAAATGACCAAACATAGTCAGAGGTGTTTGTATGTTTGTTTTGGTCTCAAAAGAATCTTGAAACTTTCCTAGAGCCTTGAGTGTCTAATGGTGAGATCTAGAGGCTGCATGAATGGCGGTATCATTAAGTGAGCAAGGAAGGAAGAGTAGAAACAAGACTGACACCAAATAACTTGTTTGGCTTCTGAGGCCTAAAGAGGAAGGGAGCTTCCTCCAGACATTCAGGTAGCTGGTCCTTCATACCTGCTTACGGAGCTTTGTGTCTTCATGTCATGAACTAAGTTACATTTTGAAGAAATGCTGTATCGGCAGCAAGTATTTCTAATACTAGGAGATTGTCACAGTTTCTGAAATTTTGTCAAGTGTCATTTTAACCAACCAAATCATCCTCTTTCCATGCATTTGTCTAAAATAAAATTTATTGCACAAAATAAATATAACACAGCTTCATTTGTAGTCACTAATGTTTGATAGGCAGTTACTGTAATCCATTAATAACCTAAAATCTCATTTAGCCACTTGTTTGAGCTCTCTCATTTGTGAATATTTTTAAAAAGCACTTCCAAAAACAATAAACTTAATACCTTTCCCCTGTCTTTATGGAAGTACTGATACTGAAATAGGTAAAGCTAGATGGCAGCTGGTGGCTAGAAGCACCATGTAGGTACAGTGTGCAAGCTGGATAAACAGCCTCTCAATTTCTAGAATTAGCTGTAAAAATCTGTTGTTGGCTCCAGTTATGTTACGCCAAAAATCCTTAATTTTCTTAGCAAGTCGTATGTGTTTGATGGACTGATTTTTGGAAGGGACCCTAGAATTTCGGTTGACAGTGTTTTCTGAGTAACTCAGTATGGACTAGAGAAACCATAGTAAAGTGCAGCACAGAAACCTGGAAGGCAGCCTCTGATTTACATTGTCTGCATGTGACCTACTGTAATGAGGAGATGGAAATCATAACATTAGCTTTTATCTAATGGTTTAAAACTTGGTTATGAAAAGTGTTGCCGATGACAAAGGAGAAGTTACCTTGTGCTGGTGGCTGGGAGACTTACGGGCACCTGAGTGACCCACAGCTGAATGAACAGTTGGCAACTGAAACCCATCTTGTCAATGTCAGGCATAGTCCATCTTCCCGATTTGCCAGAGAAAATACAGCCACACTTTGCTTACAGTGTCTGGTGTCAGAAGGACCACGCTCTTGGCTCCCATCCCTTTAGGACCGTGGAGAGAAAGCCAAGGTGCACACTCAGTGTGCCCACCCCGTCAGCTGTGGGACAGGAGATGGAGAATGCTGTCCATTATGAATCATTGCTTTCAAGTATTCAGAGGCCAAAATCGGACAAAGTGTTTTTTAAATATAATTACGTAAAGCAGAAGAAGGAACATAAGTCAGAATTATGCCTCCCCATACTTCAGTTTTGTACGTGTGGAGATCAGAAAGAAAATCCATTTCCTTCATCTCTTAAGCTTAGGGTTGAGACATGTAAGAGATAATCTCAATTAGTAAATTATCCTCAAGATTCATTTACTCAAAAAAGGAAAGCAACTCAAGATACACCGTAAGCAAACAGCTCATAAGTGCTGCTATAAATAAGATTAAATGAGGATAAAGATGAAAAGGGGTAGGGAATATCAAAGAAAAATAAAATAGAATTTTCCAGAGCTTATGAATACAAACAGTCACATCAAAAAGAGTTCACTGAAGCCCTAGCATGTTGAATGTAAAGACTTATACTTAAAAACAACTCTTGAAATCACAGAAAATAACCACAAAGAAAAATATGGTCAACTACAAAAAATAGGAGTCAGATTCCTATCAAAAATTCTTCCTAGAAGAGAAGGACGCTTTCCCTCTCTGGCATTCTTCCCACAAATCCATAACCCAAGTCTAATCATGAGAAAACATCAGCCAAGGCAAAAATGAGGTATGTTTTACCAAATACCTGACCAGTACTCTTTGAAATGTGAAGTCCAAGGAAAAAGAAGGGCTGAAGAACCGTCTCAGATTGGAGGAGTCTATGAAGACATGAAGACTAAATGCATGTGGGGCAGTGGGTGGACTCCTCGAACACAATAAAGGGCACCAGTGGGACAACTAGCAAAATCCAGATAAAGTCTGTGTTTTAGTTAGTAGTGTTGTACCAACATTCTTAGTTGTGACAAATGAAACACTGTTATGTAAGATGATAACATTAGGATAAATTGAGGCAAGGGTATAGAAGAGCATCAGGACTCTGACGAGGGCAGCACCACACAGGAGGGGTATGGAGCCTAGGCTGCAGGAATCAAGAAAAGCTTTCCACAGGAAGTCTTGTCCATGTGGAAATCTGGAGACCGCCTAGTCTGGGAGAAGGACATGGCAGTAGAGAGGACTGCAATCAAAAGAAACAAAAAGTTGAGAAGGCCCACAAGTAAAAGAAAACATTCTGTGTTCAAGGTCCTGAAAGCAATGAAGATTAATAGGAGTAAAAACAGCTATAGGCATGGGGAAGCGCTGGTGAGGAATGTGATTTGAGAAGAAAGGGCTGTGTCATGGGGTAACATATACTTCTTAACTTTTGAACCTATTCTAAGGCTGATAACAAAGTGGTTAAGCAGGAGATCCACAGTTATGCTAGCACTCTTATAAAGATGACTTCGAATGCAGTGTGGGGCATGGTTGGAATTGAGAAAGGAGGAAGGCAGAGAGATGAATTACTATAACAAGAAGTCGTTTGGTCTAGATTAGAATAGGGCCAGTAAGAAAGGGGAGAAGTGAATGGATATGAAGGGCCTTTAGAGGGAAGCATAGGTAAGACTCAGTGATTGTGTGAACTTGGGGAACCAGGAAGATGCAAGAGTCAGAAAGAGTATCCAGTTTCCGACTTGAGTCACTTTGTAGGTAGAGGTGCCAATCTCTTCTCTCAGCACAGGTGGTGGTGGGAAGTGGAGGGCAGAAAAGCTGATGACTCCAGTGGTCCAGTTGTCGAAATCTAAGAGATGCAAGATGAGATACAGGGCAGGGAGTTGGGTATGTGATTTCAAGCTCAGAGTGGAGACTTGGGCCAGAGACATTTTGGGGTAGCATCTGATAATGATTAGTGATTGAGGTCACAGCAGTCAGTGTTACCTCAGTGTTCTTTTGAGGGTTGTATCATTCCACAGCTATCTGATGTCTTTTTTTAATGGGATAAAACAAATAGTAATTCAGAAGTTTCTATAGAGAAAGGTCAGCTACTCATCCCTTCCCTCTCATTCACAAATCAAACAATAAATACCTACTAAGGTGTTTGGGAAAACATAGGTGAAAAAATTCAAGGTGCCTACATATACTAACTAGTTAAGAATTCTGCAAAATGGGAATGTAACGTATTCTATCAGAATGTGGAGAAACACAGATAAGGCAAACCTAGGCAAAATTATTCAATTTGGTTGTCATTTCATACTGAGACAGAATTTGCAAAGTATAAAGTATATTCTGTCACAAATTGAGATGCTTTTGGAGTGTGTTTTCTCTATAGCTACACCTGTACTGAGGTTGTATTTAACGTACTGTTCTGCAGCAGTTGGCTTACAGAAGTGTTCAGACTGCCAACAGGAAACACCATGAGCCTGAGGAGAGTCTGGCTCAGTAGTGCTCTGATGCCTGAAATGTGCTGGTTGGGGTCTGTGTGCAGTGATGTGAACCGGGGAGCCTGGGGTGGGGTCTGGGCAGGAGCGGTCTTCTGTGATGCACATTTGCTTCTCCGTCTTTGGATGAAGAAAGCTTTGAGCGGTACTCTTTAAGTTTGAAAGTCTTATCTTATGGGACCTAAGGATATATTTATTTCACCATATCAAATCTAATCTTCTAGAATGTTATTAACCTGAGGTTATTGCCAGGGTCATATGATATCCATTGAATAAGACTATCTCTGATATTATATACTAAGTGAAATAGCTAGAAAACTGTCTTTACTTTGACTCACTACCAATTAATTCCAAACCACCTTTATTCAAGGGGTTTAGGGATGAAAAGGGCCAGTAAAGCAATGAGCAGGATCAAAATGTAAGAGCAAGTTAAGTCCACCTGGCTTTGAGAGTTAGGTGATGCCAGGTTTTAACGTGATGAGAGCAGAATGAAGTCAGCCCAGGAGGCAGCATGTGAAGGAGAGCTTGACAGGAGAGGAAGGAGCTGCTTGAGTATGCAGGTCGGAGGATTCAGGAAAGGTGTGTGGGAGAAGTTGAGGGAAATGGAGGGCTGGCGTCAGTGGATGCGGGAATGAGACTGGGAAGATGAAGAAGGGACTGATTTGTGAATAGAGTGAATTTCAAGTTACACTGTGGTAGGAGAAAAAGTTAAAAGCATTAAAACACGTTGGTGGCTCCTGAATTACATTCATGCTTAGTAATCCGATGTAAGAAATAATGGGAGATGCTCTGGGTTTTGCATCTGTTTCAGGGAAGGGGCTAAGGGAGATAATGAAATGAAAATGCTAAACAATACAGATGAAGGGGCTGGTTTTCTTCTTCAAAGGAAGCTACAGTGAAACTGCTAAGAGAGAAGGTTTGAGTTGTTATAACCTAAATGAAGTCTGTGGTGATAAACCATTTTCATACAGAAGGATACGAAATTATTTCCCAGCCAAGAAAAGTTTTTAATAAAATAACATGCATAAAAACATATAATAAAGTTACTACTGTGTTTATTTTCAATGTGACAGTTTTTAACTACACAGAATCAGAACAACCTCAGCTGAGGGCAGGCTTGATCAGGTAAGAGAGGATTTAATTTGGAGCAGTAGGATCTAGGAGGCATTGCCAAGATATTGAGGAAGACTGGTGGGCTTTGGAAGCCAAAGTGTTTGGGGCACAAGAATTGTGTGATAATGTAAATGCGGAATTGTGGAATGATGGTAATCAGTTATGAAGTGAAAGCCATAAGAGTGGAGAGAAATGCTTCAACAAAAAATCATTGTTTAAAGAAAAACATGAACAAGTTGCAATGAGATTATGGGGGGAAAAAAAAAAGGTTGGTAAAGAATGATGACTCCAGAATGTACTGCAGGAACAGTGACACCATACCAGGGACAGAAACAAATTATTTTAAAGGGAAGCCAGTTTTTGAAGACAAATGATGAATTAAGAGTTTGAACACATTGAGTTTGAGGTGACAGTCAATTAATCAAGGGGATTTTTATTTGGACAGGTAGACTGATGGGGAAGGAATACCAGAAATAAAAGTAAAGTCATGGGTACATTTACTGAGTGAATTAGCACATAGAGTAAAATACGGGGGTCTCATATTTGGGAGTAGAAAGACTAATGAAATCAGTAAGAAAAGTTAGAAAGAGTGAGACAAGGTGAACTGAAAAACTTGAGATCCATGGAAGCCAAGGTAGGTGAGATTTGTAGGAGGCAAACATCATTCAGCAATTGGGACTTTCACAAAGGTCCAAAGATGATGCTGTCCAAGAGGAGGTCCATGTCCTGGCACTCAGGTGGACACCAGTCATCTAGGAGCAACTGAAGGAGATAATGAATTGGGACAACAGAAACCAAGATAGCTGGGGGCTAAAAAGCAAGCAGCAGCTAAGGCTTAGACTTCTGAGAAGGAGCTTTTGGAAAAGCTTTCTCTACATTTCTATTTTAGGCCGGAAATCTTTGAGGATGTGCTAGAAAGAAAAATGGATTTCTTTAGAAAGATGATTAAATGAGGTGGTTAACATTTTTGGCAAAGAAAGGTTTAGCTTTAGAAGACCAAAAAAAAGTTAACAGCAATATTTAGACCCAAAATAGTGTGGCATGAAATGTTTGTCAAATTCCTGCTGAATTTGAAGAGAGACTCCAAATTACACTTTTGTTTTTTTGTTTGTGTTTGCAATAGGTTGTGTTCACAATATTCTTAAAGCTAAAATGTATGTCACTGGAATAATATTGATTATTTTATTATTGAATATTTAACACAGAACTGATGAGATGATCATCACCGATGGAACCACTAGGAAAAGTGGTGCTAAAAAACAAAATTAAACTGGGCAGATTTGAAGATCTACTTGCCTTTATTGAATGATTCATGAATTAGGCAGCATCCCATTAGCAAATAGAAAGTAGCTCCAGAGATCTGTACAAAATGGAAGACTTTTATAGGCAGAAGGAGGTGAGGCAAGGAAGTTACTCTTGCAAAGAGTGGGTTATTTTAGGCAAGGTCACCTTCCTTTGGGGAAGGCAGGGGTCTATCAGGAAGATTATCTTGCTAGTGCTGACCAGGTAATTTCAGATTAACTGGTTGAAGGTTACGTTCCTGGAAGAGGCTGAAACTGCAATCAGGTTAGGTACTAAGTCTTGGTTTGCTGACATGGGTCTTAGCACAAGTGACTCCATTTTGGACTTATTTTCTTTTTTTAACAATGGTATAGTTCCAATTTAAACTCAAACTTTTCAAAGTAGGATGAAGTGAGTACCTTCTATGAGGTAGACATAGAGTGGTGTTGCAGATATCAACAAATAAAATGAGAAAAAAAGTTGTTTTTAGGTTACGCAGTTTATAACTGACACAGGCATACCACCAAGGTATTGCAGATTTGGTTCCAGACCACCTCAATAAAGTGAATATTGCAATAAAACCAGTCACACATATGTTTTGATTTCCCAGGGCACATAAATGTTATGTTTTCACTATACTGTAGTCTATTAAGTGTTCAATAGCATTATTTCTAATGTCTATTACATTCCTTAATTAAAAAATACCTTATTGCTAAATTATGCTAACGATCATCTGAGCCTTTAGCAAGTCATAGTAGTAATGTCAAAGATCACTTATCACAGATCACCATAAAAATTAGAATGTTATTGAAAATGTTTGAAATATTTCAGGAGTCACCAAAATAAGACACAGAACTACAAAGTGAGCAAATGCCATTTGAAAAATGACACCAACAGACTTGCTTGAAGCAGAGTAGCCACAAACCTTCAATTTTTAAAAAATGCTGTAATATCTGTGAAGTGAAATTAAGCAAGGTGCAATAAAACAAGGTATGCCTGTATTTCTTATGTACATTCAAGGAGGGCTAGAGAATTATATTCCCCACCATATCATAAAATGATCCCAGTTCAAACCCTGTATATAGCAGAAGCTGCCCACGAACCACTATCAAAAAGGTGCAGGGAGTATATCCAGTGTCCCACTGGACTCTCTGCCTTCCCTCTCCTGTCTCCCTCTACTTCCTTCTCTCTGCCCATTATCTTCTCCAACCTCCCCCAGTTCTGAGGGCTCAGCTCCCTTGAGGTTTGCCTCAGAGGCATCTATTCATAAGATCAGGCCGTGTTTCTCAGAGCAACAGAGGGATGCCATTTGGAGAAAGGACAGTGAACCTCAGGTCTTTTCCTTGCTTTATTTCTGGCTCCTGCTTGCTAATCCCCAGCCAACGGGCACGGCATGGTGGGGACACATAAGGAATCCCTCAGAACTCAGGAGTGCAGGTGTACTCCAGGCCAGAGAGAGAACTTTCACCATACCAGCCGTTAGGCATGACATCCCTGTCCTAGGTTCTTCCAAACTCTTGTTTGAAGTTACAAGTGGCTCCTTGCAGCGCTCTAATCAGCTCTGTGCATTTTATTCATGTCCTAGAGAGTTACTGAACTGTGTGAATGGCTGTTTTGGAGAAAACAAAGAAAGACTTACTCAGAAAATCCAGAAAGGGAAATTCCATTGTACTTTGATTTTTCCTTTGGAAAAGACAAAGGAGTTACCTTTGCCCAGGCAGGCAGGGTGGCTCCTGGGAAGTCAGACTTTATCCACATAATAACCCACTGTATTGATCACCAATATGCACAGGTTATCATGCTTTTACTCATGCTAATACATGTTTTTCCATTGGAGTGACTTTTAAAGCCCACAGCATTCCTTATTATATATTTGTTAAGGAAACTCCAGTGTGATTTAAAGGGCCACCATGAATCACTGGGGAAAAGGAATTGCTTGTAAGACATGTGGATATCTTTTGAAATAACATTTCTTCCATAGAATTCAGTGCTTCTCTGCTGTCTTGAAAAGATGATTTCCCCTGATTTCCCCTCAGATGGGTGAAGTAGTTATATGTATATTGTATACAAAGTAAAAATATTCAACAAAATAGATGTAAGGAATCTAACAACTTAAAACATTACTTCTTTATTCTGTTTGCTCACAGAGAGAGTGTTCCCGGGATTACATGATAAGAAGACACTTTATTAAGTGTATTCTATGTACTGGATAATTTGTAGAACCCTGCAATTATTGTCCAGATTTTATTAAACACAGTCTTTATCCTATTCAGTGCCAAATCCTAAGGTTTTTTTTCAAGCCACTCTTGTGCTGTCTGAGATCTGATCCCCATTAGTGTGTCTTATATACAGATGTATGTAAACATGTGTGCATACATACACTGACACACATCTTTCGCATTTGTAATTTTTTTTTTACCCAGTCACTTCATAAAAGATTAAAATGGAAGATTAGACCCCATTCAGAATTTCAAAATGCCACAATAATAAATCAGTCCTCATCATTTGAAGAACATTTCAGAACTATGAGGTGGGACAAAAGCTGATTTGAGATTCATACCGTTGTATACCTACTCTTAAAAAAAAAACAGAAGCAATTTACACATCTGCAAATCTTAGGAAATGGCTGAGAGAATTTGCATTTGCATGATTTGGGCACATGAAGCCATTTTAGCACACAAATTCCTTCCTTTCATCTCTAAAGGGTGTCGAAAGGATACAAACATGTTTTTTGCAGATGACGGGGATTATTGACTGGCATAAATAGCAACTCACACTAATGCTTCAGGAATTTTTTTTTAATTGAGTGAAGATGGCATATGGAAAATATATGTAAGAGAAACCATATTTTATGAGAGCTGAAGATATGGAGTGGGATATACTATTTTTTTGTGTGTACTGTAAATGGCGTTAATGTTTTAGGTTGATCTTTGTTGCCCATGTAATGTGTATAGCCTTGGAGGAGACATTTATTCTCAAAGCCGATAAAATAAACAATTCATAAGTAAGAAAACTTGGAAATTGTTCACTAGACCTTCACACTCTACATTAAGTGAGATGAACTAAAAGGTAAATATGGGTTTTTACTTACTAAGGGAAACTGTTAGAGATTTGTTTCATTTTTACAGTGCTATGCAGTGTATTCTAAAATAATCCCAATCCGATTTTCTGTTAAAGGACTACATTAGTCAACGCATTGTAAATAGTTTCCCCGAGAGTGAAATTTTTGCACCATAATTCAAACAATCCAAGAACCATAAGCAATAAACTGAAGTGCAAAGTCCATGAGCTAAAAAGATCTTGTTGTTTATTGTGTTCAGTCACTCTCTTACACGTGGAAAGTGAGCACCAGAGCGTCTCAGTGGGTGATGGAAGCTTATACATTATGATGGTGAC
Source organism: Mesoplodon mirus (assembly GCF_964341445.2). Taxonomy (NCBI): domain Eukaryota; kingdom Metazoa; phylum Chordata; class Mammalia; order Artiodactyla; family Ziphiidae; genus Mesoplodon; species Mesoplodon mirus. The sequence continues at coordinate 72,593,670 of NC_138993.1, read as the reverse complement.
AAGGCCGTGGCTAAATCAGGTAGTTGAAATTCTTTTGATCCACCATGTACTGGTCTCTCCACTGCATATGATATACTATCTCTTTAAGAAGATAAAGTAAAGCTTTGAACCATTGGCAATCTGTAATACAGGCATATCTCATTTTATTGTGCTTCACAGATATTGCAATTCTTTACAAATTAAAGGTTTGTGCAGCCCTGCGTCTAGAAAGTCTATCAGGGCTATTTTCCAGTAGCATTTGCTCACTTTGTGGTTCTGTGTCACGTTTTGCTAATTCTTGCACTATTTCAGACATTTTCATTATTATTGTATTTGCTATGGCGATATTTGATCAGTGATCTTTGATGTTATTACTACAACTTGCTGAAGGCTCAGATGATAGTTAGCATGTTTTAGCAATAAACTATTTTCGAATTAGTTTTTTAGACATAATGCTATTGTACACTTAATAGTTACAGTATAGTGTAAAAATAACTTTTATATGCACTGGGAAGCCAAAAAATTCATGTGACTCACTTTATTACTGTATTTGCTTTATTGTGATGGTCTGGAACCAAACCTGCAGTATCTCTGAGGTATGTTGTGCCCAGGTTCTTGGTCTTGAGGGCTGTTTACCCCAGGGAGCATCTCAGACATAGAGACTAACCTTGGATGTAGCAAGTGGGATTGAATGGTAAATGGTATAAATATCGATAGTTCAGCTTATACAAATGGAAGAAAATCTGTTGTGGGCCTCCCTGGTGGTGCAGTGGTTGAGAGTCCGCCTGCCGATGCAGGGGATACGGGTTCGTGCCCCGGTCTGGGAGGATCCCATATGCCGCGGAGCGGCTGGGCCCGTGAGCCATGGCCGCTGGGCCTGCTCATCCGGAGCCTGTGCTCCGCAACGGGAGAGGCCACAACAGTGAGAGGCCCGCATACCGCAAAAAAAAAAAAAAAAAAAAAAATCTGTTGTGATGAGAAAAAGTTTGTCATTTTAACATGTTGAGTCTAGTTTAATTGGCTCTGTGAATGGCAGGAAATTTAGAAATGCTAAATCTGTTTTTTTTTTTGCCTATTGGTTAACTATAGTAAATCAAATTGTCGGACTGAAAAGTCTCATGAAGGTAAGGGACAGGTTCAGATGGTTTTAGTTTCCTGCCCCAGGACTTGCACATTGCCTAGTGCATAATGGACTTTATCATTCTCTCCCCCTCTCTCTCTCTCATACCTATAGTTGGCTCTCCATATCTGCGGATATGGAGGGCTGACTGCACTATGCCATTATACAGGGTTTTATATAAGGGACTTGAGCATCCGTGGATTTTGGTATTCACAGGGGTCCTGGAACCAATCTCCCTTGGATACCAAGGGACTACTGTATACACACACACACATACATATACACATATATACACATGTACATACACATATACACAATGAATAAATAGTTAGATGTATGTGTAAGTGACTAAATGGAAAATGTATTTAGTTGTGCCTTAGGGCTATAGTGAAACCCAAGGAATTGCACAGATTTGTCAAGAAGCCCTGTAATTGAGTTAAATTCTTGAAGTAAAATTCCAGATCTCCTACAACCCAATCATTTCACTCTAAGGTATTTATACAGCAGAAATGTGTAAATATGTGCACCATAAGACACGCACAGAATGTTCATGCAGCATTACTTGGAACAGTCCAAAGTTGGTAACAGTCCAAATGTTCGTTAACAAGAGAATGGATTAGTTATAGTATATCTATAGATGGATATTCTATAAGGCAATAAAAATGAATGAAATATTGTTGTACCCAACAATATGGATGAAACTCAGAACTTCTTGAGTGGGTCAAACCAGGAACAAAAGATTGCACTCTATATTACAACATTTGTTTAAACTCAACTACAAGCCTAACTATACTATGATGGTAGAAATCAGATAGGAGTTTTCCTTTAGGGATTAGTGTCACCAGGAGAAGCTCTGGGGGAAATTTATAGGGTGATAGTGATACATTGTTTCCTGATTTGGGTGTAGTTACACTGATGGGTTTACTTTGAAAAATTCATCAGGCTGATTGTGTGCTTTCTGTATGTTCACATAAAAAATTCAGGGTCATCCATTTCATGGTTGTGTGACCTGATACAAGCTACTTTTCTTCTCTGTGCCTCAATTTCCTCATCTGAACAATGAGACAATAATGCTGTCCATGACAAAATTTGTTGTCATAATCACTTCTAAGTGTAGAGCTCAGTAATGTTAACTGTATTCACGTTGTACAACAGATACGTTGTACAACAGATATCCAGAACTTTTTCAACTCTTAAAACTGAGACTCAATACCCATTGAACCACTGCTTCCCATTTCCCCTTTCCCTCAGATCCAGGAAAATACCATTATGCTTTCTGTTTCCTTAAGTTCACTTATTTCAGGTTCCTCCTAGAAGTGAAATCAAGATTTTTGTTTTCTTTTTTAACTAAGACCAAGATTCCGCCATTTCACATCAACTCATATTGTTAATTTCTGTGATTTTTTTTTTAGCATTTTCAAGTATTGGTTTACAAAAATGTTAGATAAATCTAAGGGTTCTTGTGCTGTGCTGGATTTCTGATGGAAATCTGTGTAATTGGCTGACATCTCATGTCAAGGAGGACTCCATGTTCTTCCCCACCTGTCCTTTTGGTGTCTCTTTCAGAAACCCAGTGCTGGGTAGATGTATCACAGGCTTGACTCGTTTCTGGTGTGGGGAGGATTAAACCAGAAGAAAGAATCCAGTGGACACCCCCCTAGTGCCTTTACTCCCCCAGAGTCTCTTTACTGCTTTTCCTGATCTCTCAACTGAGAACAATGGCATTTAAACAGTTTTAGCAGCAGAAGCTCCTTTTACCTGAAGCAAAGGTTGTACACCTAATCACATTATCACACAATTTAAAACATATCAAAACAATATCTTATTAGTATTTTTATAAATTCAAATTTATAAAATTTACTTATTTCAAAGTCAGTCAATATAAATAGCGATTAATTTCAGTGCATTTTAATGGGCTGAAATTTGGTTTATAACTCATTTTGGGAGTACATGGTCTATTTAATTATACTTTTAAGAGTATGGCTTATACATAAAAAATGTTAAATAAAAATTTGAAGACACCTTAAGAGCAGTTGTGAAAAGAGTACTTGTGAACCTTTAGAAATAACAGACACATTTTAAGGGCAGAGAAGGAGTTTATTTATGTTAAGAAAAGGGCAGTACAGCTAAAGAAGTAGGAAAGAGCTTAGTGGGTACAGGGAACTGTATGCAACTGTTGGGTCATTGGTGAATCTAGGTTTCTCAGTTGAAAACCTGGCTGGATAGTCGCATGTATATAGGTTGTGGTTGAAACCACAGGAATGGATAAATCATCCAGGGGGTACGTGTTACAGCTTCCTGTCCTCTGTTTGCCCCTCAGAGCTGCCCTTGTTACTGTGCTCTGGACTCCAGAACACTGACCCAAGTGGGCTGTGTCAGTGGGCTCTGCTGCCCTCTGGTTTTTGCTGAATTGATCAATGGGAGACACTGAGAGAAAATTGAGAGATAGAAAGACAGTGAAAACATATCTGTTTCCTGAGCTCCTTCCCTACTGGGTCAGTGAGTCACAGAAGGTTGAGTATGATTCTGTATCATAGACCACAGCTTCAGCAGGTGGACCTCTTCATACGGCTCCCTCTGGGGAGCCCCCCAACTGTTACCAGCCCTACAGTTCTGAACCACCCTCTGTTGATTTCCCAAAACCTACCTATCCCTTTGTAGATAGTACCTTTATTAAACTCTCCTCATTAATTAAAAAGCCATGGCAGTGTGCCATCTGTTTTTGCCATGCCCCTGGCTGATGTGGTAGCATAAGGAAAGCTGTGGCCTGAAGATGGAATGTAGGGGAAGGATGACCTTCAAAGGATGAGTGAAAGAACAGCTCAGGAAAGAGGTGGGGAGGGAGCCAAGAGTCGGGAGGGAGACAAGGGACGCTTATGGGGATAGTCAGAGGGCCCAGAGAGTTTAAATGTAAGGAAAGGAAAATGTCCATCTTATTGAAAGGTCATTAAATGTTTCTTCCTCAGAAGTTTTGTGCTCTGCTGACAGCAAAAACCAGATGACAGGGGACCAGGGCATGAATGCAGCTGAAGAAGTGAAGACTAGTTATTTGACAAATTGATGACAGGAGGAAGAAAGTGTATGGAATTTATTAAAGAGAAGACTTAGAGTTAATCAATTTATTGCTATTGTTGAATACTTTCAGTGAATACTAACTATGCCCCATCTCCCATTTTCATGACAGAATACGAAAATAACATCATTAAGAGTCTTGTAGGTATGTGTGCAATGTACATAATTTGTGGTCTTAAGGTTTAGATTTTTGTTAGTCATTCAAGGAAGAACACCAAAGTGTTAAGTCTTGATTTAGAAAGTGAGCAAAGGCATAAAAAGATAAAACACGGAAGATGTACAAGTAAAATCCAGTCTATCCTACCTATTTGGAAGTGATTCCTGGATTAAGTCAGAGTGTCAGAGAGCTGAATATCTAGACATCGTTTCGTGTCCTTCCTCTCCCCTTTCCCAGAAAATGTTTCGCAAAGTTGGACTTTGCAGTGATATTGCTTTATCTGGAAGGGTATTTAAGAAATCAACACAAGATATTGTTAAAGACGATAGACATTATATCACAGTGTCTTCTTTAGCATAGTGAATCTGAAAATTGTTTCCTTTAGTACTTATAGCAGCCTCTTTCATTTCACATCAGCAGGCTTGCTTTCTACCCAGAGGCTGTGCTCTTGGTAACTGCTTATATTTTCCAGTTCCCCTCTACTGCCAGAAGTTGAGAGTTGACCTTGAAACTTCTTGTTAGGAAAAGCAATGACTTCACAGGCAAATTTCATGGGTTAACTTTGCTACTGGTTTCTTACTTTTTAAACTTTATTTCACTTGCCTCTTTTGTCTGATTTTTAAGACGTATTTTATTTTACTTCTTTATCCGTAAAGCAAACTAAGTTTTTTTCTATTTATAGGAAAAGACTGAATTTAAAGGCATAAATAAATAAAAATAAGAATAATGAAAAGGCAAGAAGACTGTAAAGTAGTAGATGCTCCTTGTTTGGCTTTGTGTTTTGAAATGTGTGCTGTTGCTACCCCACCTGTTTCCCTGTTATTACTTTCCAATCAGTCACAACTTCAGTCACACCTCAGGCCGCATTTGTATATCACGAAATGAAGCAGATAACTGACAATTTCCTTGATTTAACTTCATCAGTTGAAACAGTCAATCTTGATAATTCAGCCTGCTAATTTAATTTTGTCTATGTTGATGAAATTAACTGACCTATTGCCAAATTCCTCTCCCTTCTTTCTTTCTTTGCTTTAGAGAATTCCAAAAGAAAGAAAGAAGGAAAGAAAAAAGGAAGAAAGGAAGGAGAGGAAAAATGGCTCTTCTGTTCAGCTTACAGATACCATTTAAGATCTGGGCAAAAAAGGAGTATAGAGTCATCTGAAGCTTTATAGTTTTTTTATTACAAACTATGGGCGTAGGCTACTTAACTGAATGACCACCATGATATGGTACAAGTGGATAAGACTATAGACTCTGGGAACTTGTGTGTGTGTATGTGTGTGTGTGTAGGTGTGTGTAGGATCCATTGGTGTTTCATATGTATTTGCTCTTAACTAAAGAACATATATAAAGTCATATAACATGGATACCATTAATCCAGTTTGAAGGGAGATAACACTAATGTTAAGGTAGGCATGAGGGGGTTTCTGAGTTGGACAGGGACCCAGCAGCCTGGAAGAGTCATAGAATGTAGTCATCAGCTATAGACATATATTCCACTGACAGGAAAGACATGGCCAGTGAAAGATTTTGAAATGGGAAAAACAAAACAAAAACTCCAAAAGAGCTTCCTATCTATTTCAGGGTAACCATTCAGGTTATCTGTTTTAACTGTTTTTGAACTAGGTAGAAATTCATAAAGTGTGAATAACCGACAGTTGTTAAAGTGACACCTGTCCATGGAAATGCAAATGAATTCTGTCTCAGGAATTGACAGCTCATTCCTGGATGTCTCCCCTCCCTGCACCCCCCACACACCTCCACGGAAAAGCCAGTTTTGCATCTATTTGTAAATTCATCTCAGCATTTCTGACTTCCCTGTGTAGGGGAGGAAAAATAATTTTTCCTCTTCCCTTTTAGGTTTTTGACTGAGATACCCCTGAAATAAAGACAGATTAACAAGAGAAAAACAAATAGACATTTAGCAACATATATACCTCCTATATACATGCGAGAGACCCTGGAAAACTACCTTCTCCAGCTAAAGGCAAGGGAAGAATGCTGGGGGTTGGGGGGCATTTTGGGGGGATTACCAGGGAGGGCACAGTAAACAGGGTATGGTTTCTTTGCAGAGCTAAGTCATTGCCTTCTTCAGTGAGAAGAGGTTTTATCCATTTAGTCATCCTTCTCTTCCTGGTACAGAGAGGGAGACACCCTTAAAAATGGAGAGTTCCCTTATACATGAAAATGTCTCTTACAAAAGGGCACCTTCTACTCCATTTTCAGAGTTTCTCCTGTCTCTACAGCCTCTTGAATATGATCAATATGCCAAAGAGATGTATGTTAGGGCAGCAAGTTCTGCTTCCTTGTGTGTGTGTGTGTGTGTGTGTGTGTGTGTGTGTGTGTTGTTATGTTGAATTCCACTTTGAACCGATTGTACCATCTTACTAGTTCCCTAATTAAATGGAAGGTTAAATAAGATATAAAATATTTGGTGGGTTCTTTTGATATGTGTATGAGTTTCATGATATTATCATTTTTTTAAATTATTTTTTAACACCAATACACTTTCTTTTCAATAATGGCCCTCTTTGTACTCCTTAAACATTATGTTTAAGGGGATTTAATAACATTGCAGCAGAGAGTTATTTTAACTGTTATTTTATATGTATCTATGTTTTTCAGTTAAGATGAACTTATTGTGAAGAATCAATAGCCCCAATTATATGTACAGTAGTATCTCCTTAACCAGTGGGGGTTATGTTCCAAGACTTCACATAGATACCTGAAACCACAGATAGTACCTGTCAACTTCAAGAAAAACACACAGCATAAGAGTAGTGAGTTTAGGTTTTATTCAAGGTCTTGATGAAGACTATAGCCCGGTAGTAGTTTCCTCAGAGCTGAGTGGCTGCTCCTGGTCTGTCGTCCTCAGCAAGACTCACAACTCACAACCCTTGTGTTGTGTGTTGTCAGTATACTGAACCCTATAAGTACTATGTTTTTTCCTATACTAATGGGCAGGTAGCGTATACAGTGTGGATACACCAAAGAAAGGGATAATTCATGTCCTGGGCAAAATGGAGAGGAGCAGAAAGCATGGTGCAAGATTTCATCACACTGCTCAGAAGGGTGCACAATTTAAAACTTATGAATTGTTTATTTCTGGAATTCTCCATTTAAAATATTTGGACTGCAGTTGATATCAGGTAACTGAAACCGCAGAAAGAGAAACTGTGAGTAAGGAGGGGGGGGTACTTTGTGTGTGTGTGTGTGTGTATCTGTATATAACAGATACATATATATACACATATATGTATCTGCTATGAAATAATGCCTTAAAAATTCAGCATTCAATGACAATAGATGGCCTTTTCATCACTCATATTCTATGAACCAGTGGCATTAAGGAACCTTTAAAAACTGAAGATAAGTGGTGAATTACAGTGCTGAAGAGAGCTTCCTTAAGGCAGAAAAAACCTGGACAGGAGAGTGTGGCTAGATGAAAACAGAACTTCAGTGAAACAATTAATTTTTACTTTACTAGTGTCAGTATGCAAATACTAAGCTTTCTTGGGTAATTGTTGGAAATTTCCTTGAGGAATGGCTGTCTTAGTTTAATCAAATGATATACAGTACATTTTAAGCTAAAATATATTTATATTTATGCTTCAGACTATTAGAACATAATTATATAAGAATTTATGTACTGCATCCCCAGAATCCATATTCAACCATACTAAAAAAGATGCAGAAACATGTATTATTTATTCCATTGTTTGAGTGCCTGACTAAGGAATACCCATCAGCAAGTCAGATAAGTGTTTAACAACAATCCTATTGTTGGTGTCTAGTTTTTACTTGTTCTTATATTAACAGATAATTTCTATAATGTTGATCCAGTCAGTTTCAGGGTCTACATGACAAGGCTTTGTGTGGCCTGCAAAGTAAAGTTACTGTTGTTTTAATTGAATTAGTTGCTTTCCATGAATTAAAAATAACAGGTGATTTTACATAAAAACCTGGATTTCCAGCCTCTCTTTAAAGATTATAAAATTTCCCAACCCTAGTCCACATCCTCCCATGGTGATGCTGTGTACAGAGGCTATCTTTTTAAGACTGGGCATGTCCCTCTGCTTCCCTGCTCCCTGTGGCCTCCTGGACTCTGAGATGGACCATATAGCATTTCCAGTTATCACCTACTTGCACTGTTTGCACCTACTTGCACTACTTTCACTGTTAAAAGTGAAAAAAATGAAAAATAAAACAAGACTCCTGGACATAGAAAAGATACACTATACAAAGTTTTCTGAAATAATAAAGAAATTTCAATAGAATTGTTCTTGAATCTAGTAAAATTAATGATGCTACAGTGAAACGCTTTAAGACTCTCCCCCTTTGTTGATATGGACCCTGCCTGTCCCACTCAGTGGCCTGAGACCACTGAGTTTGCAATTCCTGGTGGAGGACAATACTGGTCTCTGTGCTGAGACTTCTTCTATTAGTTTAATTTCATTTGCATTTTTAATGAATCATTAGTTTATTTTCATCAGGTTAAAATCTGATTTTTAAAAATTAAAAATATGTTTTATTATTAGTCTTCTTGGGCTGCCAGAACACAATATCACAGACCGGGTGACTTAACATAAGTTGATTTTCTCACAGTTATGGAAGTTAGAAGTCCTACATCAAGGTGCCCCAGATTCAGCTGCTGGGAGGATTTCTTTCCTGCCTTGTGGACAGCCACCTTCTGTGTGCACCTTGAGCTTTACTTATTTATTTTTTGTGTGTGCTCAAGGGAGAGAGAGAGCAAGTGCTCAGTGTCTTTTCTTACAAGGGCACTAACCTCCTCATGGGGGCCCCACCCTTATGATTCCATCTCACCTTAATTACCCCCCAAATGCTTCATCTCCAAACACCACCACATTGTGCAGTAATGTGGGAGCTAGGCTTCAGCATATGAACTGTGGGCAGACACAGACATTCAGTCCATATACATTAAAATTTAATGCATTCAGAATGTGTGAATAAAGTCTTGTTTTTCTTATCTAGAGTGGATTATTATTTCCTTATATTTTAGTATATTTATTTAAATTAAACAGGCTTGGATTGCTTCTGTCTTGCTTGCCTTCACCACAGAGATTCCAGCTTCTATACAGAACCAGGGTAGAATATGTAAATACCAAACTACCACAACAAGATTTTTATCTAGCATAATAAATGGTAAGTGGTTAGAACCAGCTCCACTTTGTTCTTTTCTTCAGCTTCAAATTAATTAAGTGTAGTTCAGTAAATTCTGCTGCTGTTCTCCAAGAAATGGAAATAGTTTAAACTGTGCTGTACCTTCAAAAAGTATTTTTTCTTGATTTGATTTATTGAATTCAAAGTTGAATGATTAACCAGACTTTTTTTACATGCTTAAAGTTCCAGATAACTTTTCATAGAATCAGAGTACAAATACAGGGATGATTTTAGTACAAATGCCCAAGAAATTTCTAAGCAGCCACTATGACATTTTTCACGCTCTTTCAACCAAAGTCACCTTGAATACCTCCCAGAACAGGACCTCAGTAACTCTCAGGCAGTTCATTTCACTAATGCATATTTGTGGTTGTTAGAAAATTATTTTTATATCCATTTGAATCAATTGATCCAAGTTCTGCCCACTAAAACAACCCAAATCCAGTATATTCCGTCTCTATGTAATAGCCCTTTACATCTTTAGAAGCAATTATTATGGTTCCTTGAGTTCCTGTTTCTCCCTGTTTTTCCCTCAGGCTGCCTGCCTTTCCAGACTCTCTCCTTGGGCTTCCTCTGTCTTTGGTCCACCACCTGTTACAGAAGCCTGTGCACTGTTGTGTAGATTCTTCCCATTGAGGTCTGCTCAGGCCAGCCTGCACTGGAGCTAAGGCTTCTTCTGATGTGGACTTTGCCATTGTCTCCTGTCATAAAAAGGAGATTCCATTATTGGTCTTTCAAGGTATATTTCTAGATGCTGAGCCAGAGCTCCCTGATTCTGTATTTTAAATTGGTTTTCGAAGTTAAATTGAGAACTTCCAAATTTTATACTTTTTAGAGTCAAAAAGGACCTTGAAATCATCTGGAGATTAGGATTAATATTCCAGTTTCACTGCAAAAACATTACGTGACTTTGGACAGGTTACTTAACCTCCTGGAGCCTCTCTTTTCTCTTCTGTAATCTGGGAATAGTAATGTTATCTCCCCCTACCTTAGAGCATTTTTGTGGGAATCAAGTAAAGAATACCTATAAAAGTTTGTTGAAAAGGATGCAAAACACAAGATCTCCCTGGTTAATGCATGTATTCCTTGATCCTATATTTCCATTCCACTACCGCAGTATCCTCGTCTCCATGAAAACCAGACTTCCCAAAACAGCTGTTGGGTGGTTTCTTCTAACACCAACCCAATTCTCTGATACCAACTGGGTGTCTAAAAATTCAGTTCAATTCTGACATGAACAATCCAGAGTTAGAGAAGACCTCACAGAACAAGGGCTCAGGCCCACAAGACTGCCCGCACTTTAGATGCTGGGTGCAAAAGTGGTGCCCAGGCTACCCACACTTCTGCCTGGCCAACTACAAATTTGGGGTTTCTGTGATTTCCCTTCAGGTTTGATTTTGCTAGAGTGACACATAGACCTCAGGAAAATACTATACTTAGCAATTTTCAGTTTATTTTAAAGGATGCAAGTCAGGAACAGCCAAATGGAAGAGATGCAAAGGACAGTGTATTGGAAGGAGGAGTGACTAAGAGCTTCCATGCCTTCTAGGACCAAGGCAGGAGATAGCTGGGCCCCCCAGGCTGAGCAGCTGGAGGTCATTCCCTGTGGACCAATCCTCCAGGATGAAAATAGCGGGACAATTGAGAGAAGAGGCTGGGCCCTGCCCAGAGAAGAGATAAAACACGACATATTTCTCATTCTTGAAGTCAAGGAGACCTTCCTGACTAAAAAGCTCCTTGGAGGTCACAAGGGGAGTGATACTAAGCTACCCATAGGCCTCTTCACTGGAATCCATCTTGGCTGAGAGATGCACACATGGGAGGACCACGGGAGGACCCTGAGATATACCAAACACGGATTCAGAACCAGGCAAAGCAAAATGATTGGCCAGAGAAAACCCGGAAGAAATGCCCCATAAAAGTAATTCAAACTACCACGAGTGCACGACTCTCTGAGCCCGCCTGTATGTCTACACGTACTGTACTCTTTTTCCTCCTAAGAGACTCTTTACTTGTTTCACTACTCTCCGTCTCTGTGGGGATTCTTTTCTGCAAAGCTGTAGGGCCAGGGCCTTGTCACTGACCCCAGTCTAGTGGCTAGGATTCGGCGCTCTGACTGCCACAACCGGACCTCAGTCTGGCGGGAACTAAAACCCTGCTTCAAGCAGCTCCAGGCCGAGGCCACCTGAGATCAGGAGGAATGTGCCACCTTCCTGACACATCAGTGTGTTCACTGACCCAGAAGCTCTCTGAATCTTTTTGTTCAAGAGAGTCTTTATAACTCAGTATTCCTTTATAATCCAGTAACATCCAGGGAGGGGAGAGAGGCTTGAAATTGGGTTATAAAAACTCTTGAATAAAAAGAGTTCTATTCCCCATGCCCCTCATCACCTCATTAGCATAAACCCAGGTGTGGTAGAAAGGGGCTTATAATGAATAACAAAAGGCACTCTTATCTTTCAGGAAATCGCAAGAATTTTAGGAGCTCTGAGCCAGAAACTGGGGACAAAGACCGAATATAGTTTTTATTATACCACAGCTGTCAGTACCTGTTTCCAGCATTTTCTTTTACTCACTCAGCTGACATAATCTCCCTGTGCCCCTTCACTCCACTAAAACAGCTCTGTACTTTTCTCTTCTCATCCTACATAACCTCTCAGGAGCATTAAGAGCAGTTAAGCCTTCATCTTTCTTGAAAGCACTCCCTCTCTTTGGAGACATTAATATCACAATTTCCTTGTTTTCCTTCTACAGTTCTGACTATTCCTGATTTGTCTCCTTGGAGACGTATTAATGAGGGAAGAAATAAGATGTTACAACTGGTTCCAATGAGAATTTGATGTACAGAGATATATATCCCCCAGGGGACACGATGCTGTTGTACTACCATGAACAGTAATTTGCACGCCTATTTGCATTACTATTAATATTTTACAACTTGAGTTCTTTCTATACAGAATTGTAAAACAACGAAAGATGTGCACTCTTAAAGAATCAGTCACCCAGAGGTTCTGTTGGACCACCTCTCAGCATTTCACTGAAAGGACACCCAGTAATCCTGCTGCCCATTTCCTTACAATTGCTCTACATTTCACTGAAAGGACACCCAGTAATCCTGCTGCCCATTTCCCGACAATTGCCCTATCTGTGATGGAATTAATCTCCAGAGATAATTCTTGATAACAAAAAGACAAGTCTCATTATATTTGACCTGATTATTTACATAGGAGCAACAGAATTTAAATTAGCCATATGGGCATCCTTGAGTTTGCTTTGTAGATATAAATCAGTGAATTACTAAGCTACTGCTGAGGCCAGGAAATAAAGTTATATCTGGAAGTTTTCACTAAGAATCTTGGATTTCGGGCTTTTAAAAGCCTCTATTTGCTATTCCAAAGCCAGAAAACCAGCCTTAAGATACCCTTTTTTACCAGACTTCACTTGTACAGTATTTTCTATACATTTGGGTGAATACCTCAAATTGGCTAAGGTTTGTGATGGGCCAGCAAGTTATCCTTGGTATCACCTGAGGCATAGACACGGTAAGCCAGGTACCTGGATGAATTTTTCAGGGAGGGCTTTGGGCTTGGGCTCCGCACATAATGTCGGCCTTGTTACTTAATAGCGGGCTTGTCAGGCCTGATTAAATGAGAATCATTTTCAAATATGGCTCTCCAAGTCAAGTCTTCATTGCACAATGTGTCCATTTATATCCTATAAAGAGGAAGCCGCATTCTTAGAGAGTCTATGCAAATATCTATACAGCACTTCCATAAATCATTAGGAGACTTAATAAAGTTTCTGACTTCTGGGGAGTCAGTGAGAATCAGACCTCTGAAAAATTTTCACCTTCAAAAGCAGAGTTATGAAATTAAGGGTTAAATTTGCTTCAAAAGAGTCATTATATATCTTTTAGAACATTAAAAAATATTAACAATTTTCCAAAACCTTCCATTTCTCTTACCAGTTCACACCCATGTAATTAATTCATGTTCTTCAGGATCTTGCTTTCATGAAGGAAGTTTACTTCCAGATTATCCAGTGGCCTGCAAAGCCTGACTCCGTTTATGGATACTCTGTCACAATTGTTAGGTAATGTCATTTCAGAAGCCTGTATACAAGAGGCTATTCTGGAGGTTATCAGTAGTTAAAAATCCTTGCTGCAGACCTTTCCACCAGGCTTTCAGTCTGTTTTTCTTTATAAAGAAAACTCTGGTGTGAGGCTTATATCAATCTTATAATAAGCATCAGTGTAAAAAGAAGGTACCTATAGCTGGTAAAGAGTGAATGGCTGTGGGTATTTTACTGTAATAGCTGCTCATCATAGAATGGAGCAGAGAGGAATCCTCTATTGGGGTATACTACACAACCATTTCATCAGAGTTTGGTAATGCAGCCTCTGAGCTAAGAATATATCCTGGATAGCCAGAACTTTGACAAATCTCCAGGGCCTTCCCATAAGTTGTATAATTTCTGAAATATTTATATTAATAATTACTGTGAACTGAATTATGTCCCTCCCCCATTCACATGCTGAAAGCCTAATCCTCAGTGTGACTGTGTTTGACAATGTGGCCTTTAAGGAGGATATTAAGGTAAAATGAGATAATAAGGATGGGGCCGTAATGCAACACGACTGCTGTCCTTATCAGAAGAGAGAGGTGCTGGGGATGCACACCCACACACACAAAACAGCCATGTGAGGACACAGTGACAAGGCAGCCACCTGCAAGCTAAGGAGAGAATTCTCACCAGAAACCAAACCTCCCAACACTGTGATCTTGGACTTCTAGCTTTCAGAACTGTAAGAAAATAAAGTTTTGCTGTTTAAGCCTCCCAACCTCTGGTTTGTTATAGCAGGCTAAATAAACTAGTACAGCAATATTTTGCTGTTCAAAGTGTATCTAGCAAAGGCCAAGCATCTCTACTGATTTAACAGCCCTTCCCATGTGCTTACTATACTGTTAAGACATATGGAGCACATCAAACAAACCTATTACTTCTAGTATCTTTTTTTTTTTTTAATAAGGTGAAAGAATAAACCTTTGTTTTTTTAGGGACCCTTTAGGAAATATCAAAAATAGTTTTAAATATAAAAGATTTACAAAATTTTATTTTTTCTTAATTTAGGATACAATCTTAGAAAGGCAAAATCTAAAGAATTATCAGAGCAGATTTGAGCATTTGTTTAAGGTAAAATCATCGGTATCTGAGAAAGAGCACTTGGTTAAGTAATTGATCGAAATGACAATAAAAGATTTATGTAAACAGTAATCCAATTATAAACAATCTTAGCTATTTCATAAACTGGAAGACATGTTTAAATAATAAAGAATATACTAAAGTCAATACAGAAAATTATTCAGGTAAGATACAGATTCTCTAGTATATTGGCAGTTTACACACAAGATAAAAAATGACTGTGCGTATTGTAGGTGAGTCACGAATCAACAAAGCAAGGGAATAAGCACATCAAAACTAAGTGAAATCTGCCAAAATTTAAAGCATTTGCGTTTCACGTCAGGCTCAGGTATTATAAACAAAGACATATAAAATTCACCTTCCAAGTTTTGTCCTTAACTCTGCTCTTTCCTATTCTGGAAATATCAGTCACTTTGCTTGAAAACAGAAACCGCTCATTTTTCTTGGAAGACATACTCACCTGTATTTATGTGACTCTGTTAGTCCTAGTATAGTCTTAATCACCCATATGATTATAATTATTTGATAGAAAAAAATGAGTTTGGGTGTGAATAATTGAGAACTGATGTCATGCACTATTATTTAGCATATTAGCAAAACATGCACACCTTTCTACAGCCTCATGCATCCCTGACACCTGTCTCTAAATGACAACATTGAATATGCTCTTTAACACGATGCTAACATAGAGCCTTCTGTACAGCATATAAAAATAACAAGCAAAAGTACAGAAGCTTAAATTTATATTTTGTAGTTAAGTCTTCACTGTTGTATCCTAAAGAGAAATTATTTTGATTTCTATGGATTCCCAATAGTCCCAATATTAAAGTCAGTTTAATATTAACCAAGATGTTACAGTAGCCTAAAGAATATGGAAATTAAACATTGAACTGACACTCTACAACACATAATTACTGTTGATATAAAAAAGTATATCACAATAATGATTTAATTTAATTAAATGCAGTTTTTTCATATTTTAAGCATGTGGAATTAATGTTAAGTTTTTATTTTCAGTAGAAGAATCTAAATTTGGAAACTGCTGTTTAACTCTTATCAGCATGAGAAAACAAGCCAAAATAAAGTAAATCGTAGGGTTGTAGTTAACATTGATAGATCAGATAGAAAGATATAGGTTGTTTTTCAAAAATACAATATTATTAAATTAGTCTAATTTGTCAAAGATTTATTCAGTTACATTAACTTGGAATCCTAAAATGTTTCTGAAGTAGTTTTTTTTTAAGATTTTTTTTTTAATCTGGTCTGATGTAAAGTATTAGAAGTTCTTTCCTAATTTTCTTTGAATTTTGAGAATATTGAATGTATTGGATGCTCTTTTATATGCATAAGCTAATTGGAATAGACATTTTCTAATGTAAAGAGAAAGGAAAATATTTCTTCATAGGCGTAAGAAGAGCGCAAGGCCTTTATTAATCACAGACACACAGATTAGAAAGCTTCCATTCAACCACTTCAGCTACAAAAGGTACCAAAGTTCATCAGTCCAGATGTCAAAGAGCTGTTCTGTTTCCCAGTGTGTATAAAATCAGTAGTTGCTTTGAGCTCACAAATGGAAAAATAAGCAATAGGGCTAAATAGTGAGATCATCGGTCATCTTTCACATAAAGGAGAATAGGTCTAGAGAGAGAATCAAATTGTCAGATAATAAAACCAAATTCCTAATTGTTTCCTCCAGTGAGGAATATATTACCAGCCACGTAGTAGCCAGGGACAAGACAAAACACAAACTCTGTAGGACTACAACTGAGAGAAACAGCGGGCAAAATTAAATTTCTGTTGCCATTTGTGCTTCTCTTTGAGGCAGGAAGAATTGTGCCTGGCTTAAGCCACCCCTGAGGTGTGCTTGTCCAGCAGCGCAGTTTAACTGGATTTGTTAAGTTGATCAACTCAGAGTTTTGATAGATGACCTGCCTCTAAACCTGTTAATACATAATTTTCAAAAAGATAAAATCATGATTCTAAGAAAAATATAGAATAAACACCTGTCTAAATTTTATTTAACACATCAATGAATGAGGGAACCAGTAAGATGTTAAAATCAGTTCTAACAAAATTTTATTTTCAACCCAGCACTCTCCACTGCCCAGACCCTGTCGACAGTTGCTTATTTGACATTCCATCTTAACTGCCTCTCAAATTCTGTCAATATGTCCAAGAGGGAATTCATGAATTTTCTTTCCAAACATCTTTCACTCCTCTTCTAGTATTTCCTGCTTCTGGTAATGGTTCCACCTTCTGTAGAATTATTTACGTCAGAAATCGAAGACTAATACTGAATGCCTTCTCTCCCTGCACATTTGCCTGTCATCATAATCACTTTATTACCAAACTGTGTTGGTTTCACTTTCTAAATATCCCTCACCTCTGTCTCCTTCACCTTAATCACCTCCACCAATATTCTTATACTACCATCACCATTTCCCTAGACCAGATCCCATAGATGGTGGCCTTGGCTTTGCTTCTGCCCATTGCTTCCACTACCTTAGGCATCCTCTTAGCCACCAAATTATTTCACATATATCAGTCAGAGTGATATTTGCCAAATGCAAATCTGATCATTTATTGCACTACTGAAAGCCTATAATGATTTCCCATTGATCTTAGGATAAAGATCCAAGCTCTGCGCCTGGCCTGCATGGCTCTGTTATTCTGCTGCTGTTCACCCTTCTCTCCTCTTCAGTGTAATTGTGAACCAGGTCCTCCGTCGCTTTCTGGTGCAGGCTACACTAATTACACGTCTTTCAGCTTCTTCCCACCCTGGTATCTTAGATGTGCTATTTTCTTTCCCTTCATGTTTTTTTCTAACTCTCCCATTTTTCTTGGTTCATACCTGTAGTCATTGAAGTTCATCTCATTTACTACTTTTTCAGGGCTCTTTTTCTTGACTTAAAAACACTTAAAAACCACTGTAATCTTACACTGATGTTTGTGATTATTTGAGTGTTTTCTCTCCCATTGCACTGTAAGTTTCAGGAGGGCAGGGCCATGTTTGTTTCTATTTATCATTATGTTCCTAGAGCATAGTGTGTAGTTGGCACACACTTTGGGTGGTGAATATATATTTACTAAGGGAATGAATGAATACATTGCTATTATGTAATCTATTTCCAAGACAGATTCTATCTTCTACTCTACTAAATAAATTACTTCCAAATTTGATGTACACCTGTTATGTGCTCTGATTCCAATAAAAATGTATTAAACAATATGAGGCTTCCTGTTTCACATCACAAGAAGGCCAGAGGTAGAGAAGATGCAGCTGTTGAGACTCTGAATCAGAGTAGATGGGGGTCACAAATGAAAGTCCATCTCTCAGTCACTCACCAGCTGTGTGAGCATAGTTCTGTATTTACAGATTACTGTGAATATCTTTTCAACTCAGTCTTAGTAAGAACATAGGGAAGATAACACTACCTTTCACACAGAGGTTCTTTGAGAATTACTGAATGAATTCATTCAAGTAATTATCTGAGTACTGTTCAAACACTTCAGTGGTACCTATTGTTCCAAGTTCCTTTAGTATCTTGGATTTTATTCCTTTGGAGTGTTAACCATTTAAAAGACATCACTGACTTTTCCTATTGCCTCACTTATCTCAGCAGTTAGGACTAGGTTCACCTGCTGGAAATGGGAGATACTACTGCTATTTATCTTGTGCTGCAAGAAGTTCAGGGATAGGCAGTCAGGGTCAATGACAGCGAGAAACCAGAGCCTCGTGACTTCCTGCCGTAGCTGTGGCACCCTGAGCAGGAAAACCAAGACAGACAGGAAGTAGCCATGGTAGACTTTGGCTTACACAAAGAGGAGGGGAAATCAAGTTTGTAGCTTTCACAGACTCTCCAGTAGAGGCAGACGAGGCAGCAGGAAAGGAAAGAGGAGTTGGGTCCATCAAGTCAGAGTGCTTGCCACATATATCCTGGTGCAGGAATTTTCTTTTTCCTGGAGGTGAGGGCCATGCTGGCCATTTAGTGGTGTGTGTCACCAGCTCCTCATCTCTGGGAGGTGTGGGAAGTTCACTTTGCCTCAGTTGTTATTCATATGGCATTGCATACGGCCATCTTGAAGATTTTGTGAAATGCGCATCGCTCCCTTTCTGTATAGGGTCAGACCTTCCTAGTGATCGAGCCACACACTTAAGGACAGACACCGACCAGTTCAGAGCTGATATGAAGTAAGCATTTTCAAGAAAAAGAAATACTTCTCATTCTTGGGCTCAGGCAACTCTTTACTTATTTTTTGAATTCCGAAACAGCAATTTGAAAAGAGAAAAATATTTTCTTTTCTGAAGGCTGCCAAGAATAAAAGCTATTCTTATTTGTTAAAATAAGGAGAGGTAATAAGTTAAAATAAGAATACTCTGATCTTATCCTCAAGCCCAGCTGCCTCTAGGAAAACATTTCAAATGAAGGGAAGTTCAGTTATTTTTGCAGTCATTGCCTTTTTGTAGGTTCTAGTTGTCTTTCAAGTTTTATCACTAACAGAATTTACTTTTGCAAGGGAACTTCTGAAATCTATTACTGAACACTTAGGAGTCTCTTAGGTCATTTGGCATTCTTACAAGGGAATTGCACTGTGGATTTAAACCATTCTGGGCTGCAGGTTCTTTCATTCTATCAGCTAGACACATAAGGTTTCATGAAGATCACCATATACTATTTTCAGAGGAAAATGCAGACCATGGTAATTTAGTAACTACAATGTTGTATGGACTGAAAGCTTCCACTTTCCTCACTTTTCCTACCTCAACACTTTGCTTTCTGAAGCTGTGATACTCCGCTCAAAAAAGTCACTGTTGGGCTTCCCTGGTGGCGCAGTGGTTGAGAGTCCACCTGCCGATGCAGGGGATGCAGGTTCGTGCCCCGGTCGGTCCGGGAAGTTCCCACATGCCGCGGAGTGGCTGGGCCTGTGAGCCATGGCCACTGAGCCTGCATGTCCAGAGCCTGTGCTCTGCAATGGGAGAGGCCACAACAATGAGAGGCCCGCGTACCACAACAACAAAAAAAAAAAAAAAAAGAAAGAAAATCAGTATTTTTAGGTAATAAGCCAATATTATTGAAGGCTTATTGAAGGACAGACTCTATAAACATCCGAATAACTGGGACAACAAAATCCAAAATATTTATCATGAAGCAGAATTGTTGCGTTTGACTCCATACGCTGCTGCTAATAACCCAGAATTATTTGGCCAATGCAGATACTCCTTTAGGGCTCAGTATTTCTGATAAACTCAGATTAAATGTCTTTGACTATCCCCATAAGAGTAGAAGAATGAGAAGAGATTACTAAAAATAATCCCATTCTTTTGTCTCTTTTCTGAATAATTTTCCCCTTTCACAGTCATACCACTTTCTGAATTTTTATCTATATTCTGATTTTAATAAAAATAAATGCTTAGGTTTGGAGTAGACGATAGGGCATCATATCACAGATGCATACTATCAACAAGGCTTCCCACCACCTGTTTAACAGTGGTTGCCTGGTTGACATACTGTTTGTCACGTGTCCCCACCATTACTATTTTCCTTGTTTCCATTCTGTATGCTTTTGGAAGGAAGTCACTAAAGCTTAAGGAGTGGAGAGTTTTGCTTCATATCCTTGGGAACAAAATATCAACATAAATATTCGGAATTCATCTGAATGAGATATCTAGCTATTCTCCCCAGTTTGTTTACTTACTTAATCATTTACTTATATTAATATGGTTCATGAATATTTATTTTAATCTTTGGGTTAAAAGTCCAGTCCTACTTTATTTTTGCTCAGATTGTTCTGACTTTGACCCTTTGGTACTATTTGGCCCTTTCAGTTGGCCACTGTGTCTCTTTGACATTGTCATGGATTTGGTGGATGCACTTTCTTACTGCCTGACATTTTAATGTGTTCCAGGCTCATGTTGTATATTACCTAAGCCAGCCCTAGGGTTAGCCACTTCTTCAAGGTTGGGACAAATGCATAGTGTCATAAATCTGCCATTACAGTACCATACAGCATCATACGAAATAGTCTCACTGCCCCCTCCCCCAAATAACCCTGTACTTCACCTGTTCAACTCTCTCCTCTTCCTAGAACCCCTGGAAACTGCTGACCAGTTACTATCTCTATAGTGTTGTTCTTCCCATAATGTCATAAAAATAGAATCATATAGTATGTAGCCTTTTCAGACTGACTTCCTTCACTCAGTATATTAATTTCAGATTCACCCATATCTTTGTGTGTGTTAATAGCTCATTCCTTTTTTTTTTTTTGTCACTGACAGTATCCATTGCATGGATGTACCACTGTTTATTTTTCCATTTACCTATTGAAAGACATCTCAATTCTTTCACATTTGAGTGATTATGAATAAAGCTGTATACGCATTTGTTTACTGGTTTTTGTGGGGACATGATTTTTCAAATAAGTTGGTTAAATACCTCATAGCATGATTGCTACATGACTGTATTATATGTTAAGACTATCTTTTGCTTTGTAAGAAACAGCCAACCTGTTTTCCAAAGCAGGTGTACCATTTTGAATTCTCATTAGCAACACATGAGGCTTCTTACTCCATATTCTCATCAGAGATTAATATTTTCAGGTTTTGTGGGTTTTTTTGTTTTAGACACTTAATAGATATGTAGTAGTATCTCTTTTAGTTTGCATTTCCTAATGATAAATGATATTGGATATTTTCTGTATGCTTATGTTAAGTCTGTATGTCTTCTGTGGTGAGATGTCTGTCCAGATCTTATGCCCATGTTTTAGTTGTGTTGTTTGTTTTCTTTTTGGTTAAGTTTGAATTGCTTATCTCTATGTAATGTAAAATTCACAGAGGAAGAGAATTAACAAATATAAATAATAATTATTACAGTTCTAAAGACAGTTGTGAATGTGTCCAACAAAAAGTGATGTCAGTAATTTGGAGGCAAGTTTTTATTTAGACAGCATGGACATTCCCATTTTACATTTTTTTTCCCAATGAAGCCCAGTATGAAGTCTTTGGAAACCAGGAAAAACACTTCCTGTCAACCCCTGAGCTATTCTTATTCTTGCTTTTAGAGTGGAATCTAAAAACAGCTGGGACCAGTGGAGGAGATATTTGAGAAAAACAGGAGTCAGTTGTTGGCCACATTGGACAGAGGACACAGGCACACACATACACATACTGAAGTGATTAGCACCTCAGCTGAGCTCACATAAGGGGGACAAGGAACAGCATGGAGACAGTGGGGCAGTGGCAAACCACTACTTACTCTGCCATTGGTATTTCTCTTCCATTTGGCCCGAAATGTCAATGCAAGAAGCATTACTAAAACATATATATTTCCACATAGAATCTGTCCTAAGTCACACATGCTATGGTACAGTAAGGATGACTGACTTTAAGATGAGAACACATGGAGCCAGTCTTTAAAGCCTTCATGCCATGGGAACATATGTATATGTATAACTGATTCACTTTGTTATAAAGCAGAAACTAACACGCCATTGTAAAGCAATTATACTCCAATAAAGATGTAAAAAAAAAAATCCTGCATGCCATATACTGTTCTACCCCTTGAAGTTTCATGAAGGCTGTCCTGGGCATTTTTCTGCCTTTGCGTCCATTTTAGCATTTGGAAAGAAGGAGCATCAAAACATGTACTCATGGGGCAAGAATGGCTGTGGGGGTGGGGAATGGGGGACCATGTTAAAATAAAGCAATATAATTTAATGATTTAATAACCATAATGAAATTTGCTTTACATCTCGTAATTTTCATGTGTACATAATTTACCATATTGTATTCATAGCTATGCCATTCAATCCTAATCATTTTGTTTTTAGACCAACATAGAAACCATAAAGACAAACACAAATAATGTAAAATCTAATAATTCTATAGCAATAGAGTTACTAACTAGAGCTACTCCAACTTAGTTACCCTTTTAAAGTGATCAGACTATTGCCATTATAAATCCGTTATAAATTATATATTGACAAAATTTTTCTTTGTTATACACTGTTATAAAGTTATCTGAAGACATTGAAGACATTTCCAAGACTTATTCCATGAATATTTCATGGATTCTATTGCATAAGAGAATTCTTTCCCTCTTCTCCCTGTTAACCATGAAATGTTATGTCAAGCTGGTGGCTTGTGCTCTGAAGCAGTGGTAGAGAACATCTGCAAAATGGCAAGTGCCTCCTGTTACTGAGAGCAGTGATTACAAAGTTACTTTTATATCTGGGTTATTTGTGTTCAGAGCAAAATAAAGGACTGGTGTATAGTTTGTCAAAAGAAGGTGGGATCAGAGGAGCTAGTAGTAAGTTTAAATCCAGCTTTTGCTTTTAGTGGCTGTATTAGTAATCTGTTGCTGCATAACAAATAATCTTGAACGTTCAAGTTTCTTAAAACAGCCAGTATTTGTCATCTCTTATCGATTCAGTCAGGAGTTTGGGGATGGCTTAGTTCGGTGATTCTGGCCTGGAGTCCTCCAGGTTGCAGTCGAACTGTGAGCCAGGGCTGCAGGCATCTGAAGCCTTGACTGGATGAGACCATCGGCTTCCCCAGTACCCCATTTGCAAGGTTTCTGGTAGGAGGAATCTGTTCCTCACTGGTAGCTTGAATGTCTGCATACCTGACAGCTGGCTTCTCCCAGAGTGATCCAAGTAAGAGAGATCAAGAAAGAAACCACACATCATCACGTCTACATATTCCATTCATTGGAAGCCGGTCACCAAGGTGAGCTGACGCTCCAGGGCAGGAGAATTAAGCTCCATCATTTGACATGAGGAGAGACAAAGAACGTGTGGGCATATTTGAAACACTGCAGGAGCTATATGATCTTGAGCAATATCACCTCTCTGAATATTAGTTTCCTTCACAAATGAAAATAATGCCATCCCCCTAGAAGTTTTGAGGTTGTTAAATAAGATGGTGCATGTGGTGTGTCTGTAACATGCCGACTGCTGTATGAATGTGACATGTGAGCAGATAACAGTATCAGTGCCAGTTAGCACTGTTCATCACGGACATGACATGTGCTGAGGACACCAGGGTAATGACCTCCGTGGTGCGCAGAGAGCAGCACTGTGTGTAGAGAACAATCATTTTATAAGGGAAACTTAATTTCTAAGGAATGGGGGATAGTAAAAAAAAATTAGAATTATTTCTCATTTCGTCAGTGGCTTGATCAAGTATACATTGTTGTTGTCTTCCCCACTTGACAGGGTGCTGGAGACAGACAGGCGGGGCCAGGCGGGAGCAACGCAGGCAGGACTAAGGGCCTTTGGGGACCCGCCCTGTCTCCCTGCACAGTCGTCCTTGTCGGGTCCTTGGGACCTTGCCTCTCCTCTTGCGGCAGTGGGCCTGCATTCCAAGCGGACAGAGGAGACCCTGTGCTTTTTTTTCTAACTTTTATTTTGAAAGAACTTTAGACTTACGGAAAAGTTGTAAAACTAGTAGATACTTCCCGTATACCCCCTTCCCAGCTACACTTGTTAACATCATCCTTAACAGTGGTAAATTTATTGAAATCAGGAAATTAGTGTTTATTGTAAGCCAATTGCTACTAGTTACATTGGAACTAATTAACAGCTATTACCATTAACTCAAAGTACCGTTATTTATTCATAATATGGTAATACTAGTAATATAAAGTAATGTAACAAAGAATATAAAATATAGTCATATAGGATCTTAATTGTGATACTCTTTGTGTTTTTAGTTAATAATACTACTAAGTTACAGACCTTTTTAAAATTTTACCAGTTTTACCACTAATGTCCTTTGCCTGGCTTCGCTTTCCACAGTGCATTTATACATCACGTTTCCTCTGTTTTCTCCAATCTATGCCAGTCCCTAATTTTTTCCTTGTTTTTTGTGACCTGGAAAATTTTGAAGAGTAGAATTTTGGAGTCTACAACTATTTTGTAGAATTCCCCTCAATTTGGATTTGCCTGATGTTTTCACATGATTAGAATGAAGTTATGTATTTTTGCAAAAATACTGCAGAGGTGACATTGTGCTTTTGTTGTCACGTGGCATCAGGGGTACATGAGATATAAACCTGGATTATTTGGTTTTGATGGTGTCTGCCAGCTTCACATATTATGTACCCCCTGATACCCTGTGATGAGAAAAGCACAATTATTTTTATTTATTTATTTTTTTCTGCGGTATGCGGGCCTCTCACTGTTGTGGCCTCTCCTGTTGTGGAGCACAGGCTCTGGATGCGCAGGCTCAGTGGCCATGGCTCACGGGCCTATCCGCTCCACGGCATGTGGGATCTTCCTGGACCGGGGCACGAACCCGTGTCCCCTGCATCGGCAGGCAGACTCTCAACCACTGCGCCACCAGGGAAGCCCTCAAGCACAATCATTTTTGACTTAGTAATTTATAAGTGTCTTCTGGAGAGATATTTTAAGGCCATGGAAGCATCTATTTTTCATCATACATTTTGCCCACTACTTTTAGCATCAATAGATAGCTTTTGCCTGCAACAAGTATTTCTGTAGTATTGGTTTAATTTGATGACATCTCTAGGTACAGATAAATGAATCAATGAGAAACCATAGAAATTACAGAAATGAAATTCATAGCTTAATACTGAAATGTGAATGTCTACATGGCAAAAAAAAAAAAAAAAGTTGGAGGAATTTGGTTTCACCAAGGGAAGCAAAGAAAAAGTGAATAGTTTGAATTTCTGATCCTAGGACAGTATTATTGAATCTTCTAAGTATGAAAACAATGAAATATATTTACAACAGGAAGAAGTAGATAGACTTGCAAAATCCAAAGATACCAAAACAATGTAGCTAAATTCTCAGGTCCAGGTCCAGGTCCAGCAGATCTACCAAAAATGAAAGAGTTTCTAAAGGCATGTACTTTTCAACCTGGGCAGAAAGGTGGAGAGGAGGAGTGGGTATTTGTGATGGCTAGGCTACAACAAGCAGCAGAGGAGGCTGTGATTCTTTATTCCTTCTGAATCACCCTCATATTGTTTAAAAAGTCAGATGATTGGGGCTTTGCTTTCTTTTTAATTTTAATTTTTATTTATTTATTTATTTTTGAGGTACAGGGGCCTCTCACTGTTGTGGCCTCTCCCGTTGCGGAGCACAGGCTCCGGACGCACAGGCTCAGTGGCCATGGCTTACGGGCCCAGCCGCTCCGGGGCATGTGGGATCTTCCCGGACCGGGGCACGAACCTGTGTCCCCTGTATCGGCAGGTGGACTCTCAACCACTGCACCACCAGGGAAGCCTGGGGCTTTGCTTTCTTGTTGGCCAATGAATTGAAGTGAAGAAAAGAGGTGTGCAAATGAAGACTGTGTGATGGCTGTCAGAGTTGGTAATCCACTCTGGACACCAAGGTGGAGTTCTTAGATTGGCTGTCTGTGCAAAAATGGGTCAGCATTTGAGAAACAACCCACAGCGTCAACAAAGAGTGGTTAAACACTCTGATCTGGAAATCAGAAGGGTGTGTGTTGCAGAGGGCCAATGGTGTTAATTCTACATGGATTAACCACGGTTATTTCCTGAAACAGAAAAAATGTGACATAGTGTGTGACCCAGAGTCCTTTCTTGCATAAACTCTAGAGCAGGCATTTATCATTGTCTTTGAGCTCTCTCACCAGTGAGCCTAAATGAATAGCTTCTGAATGGATCACAGAATCCAGTTCTGCCCTTAGGTCTCAGGAGAGGGCGATGTACCCTGGACCCCATGTTGCAGAGGGCCCGCTCTGACCCTCCCGTGGACAATCATTTCATCCTCTGCCACAGAGCAAGGAGGCTGAGTATCCTGTGGACCAGGGGGCCATGCCCACAATCAGCCTGTGCCCACTTCAACACGTGCTCCCAGAGTTTCCTGCTCACAGAGTCTAGAGCTCATTTGCAAGAGCAAGGAGCCCTCTTGTGTGGATTCCTCATCTTGAGGTCAGACCACAGGGTCACCAGTCGGTGTCTCTGAGGGGATAACAATGGGACCGAGTTGCATACACGTGATCACAGAGCCCCGAAGGTGAGGGAGAAGCCAGGGTAGGAAGAGCAGATAATTGGCTTCGTGTGCACGGAGGTGGGTAGCACAGGGAAGGAGGCTGCCCTGTCTATACCACCACATTCCAGATGGGAGAGAGAAATTGACCACACCTAAACCCAAATTATACCAAAAGTTCCATTTATCAAGATAAAAGATGAGGGTGTAACTCAGTTAACATATTGTTTCCTTGTTTTTCTAATACTCTATTTTTTGAACAGAAAGATATACATTAAATATATATAAAATGTACAGAAAATTGAACATTTCATAATTTTTAAGTGTACTATTCAGTAGCATTAGGTACTTTCACAGTCACCACTATCTATTTCCAGAACTTCTCCATCTTCCTGAAGGATTCTTATAGCATTGAACACTAACCCCCAGCTCTTTGCTACCCCCTGGTAAACTATTTTTTATGACCTTAGGAATTTTCCTATTCGAGGTACCTCACATAAGTGGAATCATACAATATTTTTCCCTTTGTGTCTGGCTCCTTTCACCTTTCACAGTGTGTCCCAGGTTCATCCATGTTGTAGCGTGTATCAGAGCTCCATTCTTTTTTGGCTGCGTGACGTTCCACTGTACAGATCTACCACATTGTCCTCTATCCATTCATCTGTTGATGGGCACTTGGGTTGTTTCTCCATTTTGGCTATTGTGATTAATGCTGCTGTGAACATTGTTGTACAAGTATCTGTTTGAGTCTTTGTTTTTAATGCTTTTGGGGTATATACTAGGGAGTGGAATTGCTGGATCATATGGCAGTTGTATGTTGAACATTTTGAGGAACTGCCAAACTTGTTTCCTTGGTTTTAACTTATGTTCTTTGCACATATGGTGTGTGGACCTCCATGGTGGCCCTGGGCCCTACAGATATTAAGAGTAGGGCCTTATGGGTCTATAGATATAGTCTGTCCATCCTTTAATTAATTAATTAATTTTTGCTGTGTTGGGTCTTCGTTTCTGTGTGAGGGCTTTCTCTAGTTGTGGCAAGCAGCGGCCACTCTTCATCGCGGTGCGCGGGCCTCTCACTATCGCGGCCTCTGTTGTTGCGGAGGACAGGCTCCAGACGCGCAGGCTCAGTAGTTGTGGCTCATGGGCCTAGTTGCTCCGCGGCATGTGGGATCCTCCCAGACCAGGGCTCGAACCCGTGTCCCCTGCATTAGCAGGCAGACTCTCAACCACTGCACCACCAGGGAAGCCCTGTCCATCCTTATAAACATTGTTCTCTTACCTCTTTCTCCTATGCTTCTTACATCACAAAAATGAGAAATCTGGGTTTCCGTCAGTGTTCAAGCTTGGAAACTTTTGTGTCATATGAAAAAAAAAAAGAATCCAAGTCAAGCTGTTTTGTGATATTTTAGATCTGGCTTAAACCAGGAAGTAATAGGAATATAAAAAGAAAACTTGATCTTCCGTGATTTTCTGCACTACAGTACCTTGGATAAAAGTTAAGCCTTTAAAAATCTTGAGGTTCATCTATCAATGCCAGTGATTTTAAAAAATATATATATTCTACTGCTACCTTCTTTCAAAAGTAAAGAACTCATTTCCCTTCCAAGGCTTTGTAGAAATTCTTTGTCTTAAATAATATAGCTTAAAAAATGTGTCTTTTAACACTGAAGGATGTCAGAAAGAAATGTGAAGAACGAAGAAAAGCAGAAATTAAAGGAAAAATGAGCGCTACGCTCGCAGGGAGACCCAACTCATACCGTTTGGGTCCAGCCAGAGCTTTTCAAATCTTTTGAAGCTCGTACAGTATTCTGATCCCTAACAACCCATATTCTTGAAAAATTAACCGGGAAACTAGCATGAGCGAAAAGTCTTTCTGTTTGACTTCGAGAACAGAGACCAGGCTTGCTGCCCTAAGGGAAGGCTTTTAATCAGACTATCTATTCATCCTAGCTTTTGACCTTTCCTAACATTCAATTGTTTTTTCACACTGGTCCTGAAAGAGCCTTGGCTCTAAGAAAAGAAGGATGGGTGTCTTCATCTTGCTTAGCATGGTTTATGTCAAGATTTTGCCCTTGTAAAAGCCCCCATGTGTTCTGGTGACAGACAGCAATGGTGATTTGAAAGTAGTTTCTGCACTTGTTAAACTTTTATTTCAGGCTAACTGGAGACGCATCCTATCCCTGCCATGAAGATGTCTACTCACGTTTTTCTCTAACAAGTTTCCTTCCTCATTTCTAGTAATGACACCATGCATTTTCCACCCCACACGTAATCTTTCTGTCCTCCTCATATGTCTGAGAACATCAAGTGGTATTTTCTAGGACTGTACTGACTTAGCAGCAAATTAGCCTGTTTTTCACATACTGAAAGCCATAGTGATGAGCCTTAAAAAATTCTGCATAACATCCACAGGTAAGCATTAGAACCCGGAAGCCTTCCCACCCCTCTTACTCCTGGGAGCCTCACCTTGCTCTTTTCCTGTGGTCACATAGCAGCATTGATATGTACGTGTGATCAATCCATTAGTAAATCTTTTATTCTCACCTGACTTTAAGGATCTTGAATGTAGGGCCGTAATCAATTGAAACGTCTTAAGCCATCTTGCTTCTGATGTTATTCTACCCCTTGGCATTCAATGTATTTTGTTGGTGACTCTGTAAGAGAAGTTGTGGGCAGTGGAAAGAAGGCGGGTTACAGAGGTTCAAATTATAGCCACTGACGAACTCTGAGAACTAGGACAGTTGTGTCTTAGATCTATCTTCCCAGTGCATCTATTTTAGAAATAACCAGTGAAACAAAAACAAATATCAATCGTTGTTCCAAGATATGGAATGTAAAGTGTGATGCCTAAGAAACTGATAGAACTGAGAAGTGAAGAAATTTCAGAGAATCACATGCCTAAAAGCAGACATTATATGTTACAGAGCAGACACGACATCAGTTAGTTTGAAAAACTCTGCAACCAAAGGGAACGAAGGGACCATTTATTGTTTTCTGATATAGCACACATTTTAGGAAATGGTTCTGTTCTCAAACTTAAACTTTATATTTCCCATACATTTTTATGTATCAGTTTTATCAATTCAGTGATATTTGTATAAACATTTATTGATCTCCTACTGTGTTCCAGGAAGTTGTTATTGATGTAGCTCGTATTCATATAAAACAAGTTAACAAGGAGATCTAATGCACACACACACACATCCTCCTCTGTTACTCATTGTATAGAACTAAGTAGAATCTTCAAGTCTGATATGGCTAACAAATAATCTAAATTTCTAACACAAAACGACCTTTCAGAGAAAGCATCGTTGAGATGTAGAATAATTTACAGATCATTTGGGACATTCTGAAAATTGCGACTTCATTCTAATGGAAGAAGCTGTTGGCCTTGGATAATTTTCAAACAGGTTGTCTCCCTTTCCCCATTGTGAGCTCCCATGTTTTATGCAACAAATGCATTATGAATTGCAGCCCTGCTCCTTGCAGAAAAGCAAATTTATAAAAGGCATTCATTTTATATCCTATTCACCTTTCTCACCTAGATCACGCTGCTGCTGTTTTCTCTCACCTTTTCTGGACCCACACCTGGTCTTCCACCACTTTTTTCTTCGTCTCACAAAACTTTCCACCTCCTAACCTGCCACTGAAGCTTAGAGTCTGGCTTTGCACCTGAATGACTTTTCTTTCTATTTTGAACACATTACTTAACGATTTTAAAAGTCAACTCTCTTTGCCATACACTCTGTATTTCTTCAGTCTCTTTTTAAAAATAATCTTTAATAAAATAGTTATAGTCAACATTGTGAATATTCATCATACTCATCTTTTCCTTACATAGTCCTTGAACTAAATCATGGGTGGTTAGCTTTGAAAATGCAGTATAATATGACATTTTTGACACTATTCCTGACACTATGCCAGATATAAGTATAATCCATGAGCAGAGTGCAAGTTCTAGATCATGAGATTTTATGAATTTGACTGTCATCATGGTATTTAAACTTAATAAATGTTATAATAAATGTTTATACTTAATAAATAAATAAATGTTACTCCTCTTTCTGAAATACACATGTGTGCACACACACATTCTATACATGGCAGCATAGGATGAAGATAAAGCAAATAGAAAAGTTACAGGTATTGCAGTGACTAAATATACAAAATATATTATTGACCTGATTTGTTAATCAACTTGTGGTTAATAAGATGGTTGAAAAGACCAATTATGAGGGCCACAGCCAATTCAGTGGAAGTATGTGGTCATGCTTAAACCCTCATCAGGGGAAAATGGATAGCTAAGAACTGCAGATGTGTTAGAACCCAAGCTTGTTCAATTGTTTAAGTCACTGAGGAAAAGTTGATGTGGCATCTGAGATGTCTGCTGATGGTCTTACTTCTCTTTCCCTTGGGAAGGCTGGTCTGGCCTCATAGTAGAGGAAATCAAGTAGGTTTTCTGAGATTTACTTTTGGACAAGATAGAGTTTTCTAGGAAGATGCAAATTAATCTTTAGAATTCGAGTTAAAGGAATCTAAAAATGCTTATATATACTGTGATTTTACCACTTTGCCACTGTGGGGTGCATGCCATGGGATTTTGTAAGTAGTTCTAAAAATCGTGTCTTGTTGGACAGTAGCCAAAGCAACCACATGCACAGTGAATCACGCTCACATGGTAGCTTTTCTATATATAAACATGGATATAAAAGTGGTTTTATATCCATGTTTATAACTCTATCTTTAGCTAAAAGAGAAGATCCACACATTGATAAAGATATATAAAAGCACTAATGTTTGGTGGTTTCTATTATGATACTGTGAGTTAAACAGAACACATGCAAAACAAAATATTTTTGTTAAGGTACTAAGCATGCATGGGGAGAACATTTTGGTGCTTAGAAGGATCTCTGAGAATAGAAACAATTATTTTTTTGTTAGGGACCATGTATTTAGGTACAGATCATTACCATTGTTTTGTTTAATATTTATTCAGTGAATGGTACATGCTAACTCTGTGGGCAATTAAAATTCATAATTATAATATGAGATACTCTTGCTTCACTTAAATTTTTATTATAAACGTGGTAAGCATTGGATATATTTCATGTAATTTGCAGGCTCAGGGAACATCTGTTATAAAAAGTTTTTCCTGCAGAAAACATTTATCAATGTCCTACCTTATCTCTAGTTATCCTTGGTGATTAAGTGTTGTAATAATCATAAAATTTAAACCATTTTAATTTACATTTTTGCTGTTCTAAGTTTAAGGAAATTATATTCTAGAACACTTATAATTATTTCACTATATACAGAAATAGTAAATAGCATGGTGTGTGATTTCAGAATGAGACACTAGAATTTCTTCAGTACCTGGAAGGTAATAGACTCTGCTACTTTGGGTGTATTGTTTCATATGTGGGTTAACTAACAAGTAGCATGGACATGCCTATCATTTGATAATCTGGTTATTGTAGACCGCGTGCCTCCTTGATTAGTCAGGATGTGCTGTTATACTGTAGTCACGTGACCTCACATCTTAACAACTTATAATGGAGGTTTATTTCTCACTTAGTTTACATCTTCATCACCAGTTGGCTTAAGCCTTGCCTGACATCACCTTCACTGCAGGATGCAAGCCAGCTGAACGTCTTCTCTTTAGAAAACTACTGATGATCAAAGAGAAAAGGAGCATGGTGGATACATTTGTGCTGTCTCTCGAAAGCCCTCCTTGGAGGGGACACATTCCTTCTGCTCACATTCCATGGACAAAACAAGTGACGTGCTAAGCCTGATGATAATGGTGTCAGAGCAGGGAGACAGTAATAGTGTGAACAATACTACCATCTACCAATGCATCATAGAATGATATTAGAGTTATTGATTCTCATTATTCCTTATATTTGTTTTGTTTATATATATTTTTTCAGAATCCAGTATAAACTAAAAAAACAGAAAACAAAGAACGAACATTCCAGACAAATTGTTTTCTCATGTCCAAAATCAAAGTCCTAAATTCCACTCACTTTAATCAGAGTGTGAAAAAATATCAGAGAGCTGAGGTTTTAATGGACTAGTAATTTTTGCCTAATTATTTGCTATAATTGTTTTATTTATTTATTTTATTATAACTTTTAAAAACATTTATTTATTTTATTTATTTATTTTTGGCTGCGTTGGGTCTTTTTTGCTGCACGCAGGCTTTCTCTAGTTGCGGCGAGTGGGGGCTCCTCTTCGTTGTGATGCGCGGACTTCTCATTGTGGTGGCTTCTCTTTTTGGAGAACACAGGCTTCAGGAGTTGTGGCTCATGGGCTCTGGAGCACAGGCTCAGTAGTTGTGGCGCACCGGCTTAGTTGCTCCGCAGCATGTGGGATCTTCCCAGACCAGGGCTCGAACCTGTGTCTCCTGCATTGGCAGGCAGATTCCTAACCACTGTGCCACCAGGGAAGCCCTATAATTGTTTTATATTGATCATATTATCTAGAAGGAGAAAGCCTCCTCAAACCTTGTAAAACACACACACATGCACACACACAGCAGCCACATTAGAGAAGTTGCTGTGACTTACACATTTTGCTTAGCAAGTTATGTTCCGATGTGCAGGTAGGGGAAAACCAGTGAACTGCCATAATTATGCTGGTAGCTTCTTGGACAGTTTCTTATTATAGTCTAGCTATAGCCTTTGCAGAGCAATTATCTCGTCAAATATCTGTGTAGTGGTGCCTCTCCTAGAAGAGAAAAATAATCTATCCTACTGATCATAGTTCACTAAAATGTCCTTAAAAATTAGTGATTTTGGACTTTTCTGGGAGAAAGATTTTGTTGGAAGTGGTTGAACTGCCTAATACTCTTTAAGATGTTAGAAAACAGTTTTAACCTACCAAGATAACAGAATTTAGCTGAGAGTCATCCTACTATTGAAAGCCCAAGATATTTTTGTGGTATAATTATGAATATTGGAGTTATTAAGTAATATTAGTTCAAGTATTTTTCCTCTAGCAGTCTCATTTTAGTAGGCCTAACATTTTTTTGTGGAATCATATTTAAATATACAGTTTTAATCAGAGGATTTAAAGAGGATTTAACTTGATATATATTTAATGGTTCTAGTTTTAAAGCTATAACATAAGAGGTTTATTCCATCATTTCCAGAGTCATCAGTTTCTTTATCAGGCTTTGAGGATTTATTTTTCCTTTTTTAGGCTTTCTAAAATATCTGGTAACCAAAACACAAAGGGTTATCATTATATGTGTGATGTGGTTTACTCTATGTAATGTATCACATACAATATCTTCTTCCAGCTGAAGATAATTATTTTTTTAAAGCAGCTAAGGAAAAAGAAATAGGGTTGCATTGACATAAATAGACAGTAGTGAATTCAGAATGCATAGTAGATGTTCAAATTAAAGCACATGTTTCCATGCTCAATTACCTAATTTGTAATTGCAACTATTCATTGCACTTGATTCTTCTCTTCAACTTCTTTCTTTCCCTCCCCCAACTTCTCCCTCTCAGTTTTTGTGTGACAGCTTAATAATAAACCCAGAATGCTTAGCTGTTTCCTCCCCAAGTCACCCCACCTTTCAAGGCCCAGGTTCAAGAATACATGCTATAAAGATACTTTCAATAGGAAACTAAAATCTTTGTAACCTCATGTTTCTCCTTGAAGGTTTTAGATGTGAATGACTGTGTCAGCCTTAGGCAGAACATAATTTTTGTGCTCAGAGACAGGTGAGAGATGAATAATGTGTGTGTTTGTGCATGTGTGTGAGAGAGAGATGGAGAGAGAGAGATAGACAGAGGGAGACAGAGACAGAGGGACAGAGAGAGAGACAGAGACAGACAGAGACACAGAGAGAGAGACAGACAGAGAGACAGGTAGAGAGAGGGAGAGAGGGAGAGATTTACAGAGACAGAGAGAGAGCACCCTACTGCTAGCATTGATGAGATGTGTAGAGAGGAGGTATAAAGAATAAGAAAAATATAGGGAGAGTGGTCCTGGAGAAATAATAAATCCTTGCTCAGAAATGATTATTGAAAGCTAATACCATTTAGTACTTAAAATCTCAATGATCACATTAAAGATATATTCAAACACTTTTTTTTTTTTTTTTGTGGTACATGGGCCTCTCACTGCTGTGGCCTCTCCCATTGCAGAGCGCAGGCTCCGGATGTGCAGGCTCAGCGGCCATGGCCCACGGGCCCAGCCGCTCCGCAGCACGTGGGATCCTCCCGACCTGGGGCATGAACCCGTGTCCCCTGCGTTGGCAGGTGGACTCTCAACCACTGCGCCACCAGGGAAGCCCTCAAACACTTTTTAAAAAGTATATTGACTGCTGTGGAGCATGGGAGTGTTAAACGTTACTACTATTTTCAGCATTCAAGCCGGTGACTACTCAAACACATGTTGGTCCACTTAACAGTGTCCCACAGGTCCCTGAGGCTCTGCTCACTCTTGCTTAATCTTTTTATTTCTGTTTCTCAGACACACTAATTTCCAGTGTTTTATCCTTGAGTTCACTGATTCTTTCTTCTGCCTGCTCACATCTCCCTTTGACTTCCTCTACTGAATGTTTTACTTCAGTTATCGCACTTTTCAGCTCCAGAACTTATTTTTGGTTTCTTTTTAGATTTTCTTTTTACTGATGTTTTCATTTTGTTCATTCATCATTTTCTTGACTTTCTCCACATCTTCCTTTAGTTTGTGAAGCATCTTTAAGACAGTTTTAAAAAATTTTGTCTAGTAGATCCACCATCAGAGCTTTTTCAGGGACAGTTTATGTTGGTTTATTTTTCTCCTTGGAATTGGCCAGACTTTCCCGTTTCTTTGTATGCCTTGTGATTTTTGTTGTTGTTGTTGAAAACTAGACATTTGAATCTAATAATGTCGTAACTCTGGAAATCACATTCTCTCCCTTCCCTGGGGTTTGCTGTTTTTATTTTATTTTTTTTTTGATTTTTGTTTTTGTTTTCTGATTGTTGCAGGCTGTCTCTGTTTTGAGTATCATCCTGAGGTGTAAACTTAGGTTCTCCTCAGGTCTTTCCTGGGCCTGGACCTTCCCCTGAACATGCATAACGATGTTCTACTTTCCCTGTTCAGATCTCCCTCACCTTACAGTGGGGTTACATCCTGGTAAACCCATCCTAAGTTGAAAATATCTTAAGTCAAAGATACATTCAACAGACCTAACTTACTGAACATCATAGCTTAGTCCAGCCTACCTTACGTGTCTCAGAATGCTTTCATTAGCCTACAGGTGGCAAAATCATATAACACATTTGTAGTAAAGTACTGAGTATCTCATGTAATTTATTGAATTCTGTACTGAAAGTGAAAAACAGAATGGGTGTCTCTGTACAGCATGGTTGGAAGTGTATCAGTTGTTCACCTTGTGATCGTGTGGCAGACCGGGAGTTGTGGCTCACTGCTGCTGACCGGCATCATGAGAGAGGATCAGACTGAATATCTTTAGCTCAGGAAAGATGAAAATTCAAAATTCAAAGTACAGTTTTGGATGCATATTGCTTTCCCACCATCATGAAGTTGAAAACTCATAGGTTGAAACATCCTAAGTCAGGGACCGGTTGTATGTACAGTTGCTTTTGAATGTCCTGGTCTTCAGTGACCTGTTTCCAAAAGGGAACAAGGAAAGAACTGAAGGAGGGTGAGGGGGAAGTATGTTGGCTCTTTAAATCCCCTGGAAATGAGTCCAACCAGAGGGAAGATGGGGGAGGTGTGACAACCGTGACTGCCGCCTCTTGGACTTCAACTCTGTGATCCGAAGCAGCAATCATCATCAGAGCACAGGTCCTCAATATTGAGTGGACAGGGTCCTTTGATGCCCCCTCCCCCCACCGCCTTTTGCAGGCTGTGTGCAAGCTGCTCCAGGAAGATACACACAGCTGTGTGCCATGAGCTGAGGGGTGGAGGATGGGATGTTTCTATTGTGCTAAGAACCTGTAGTGACTGAAGTTAACCACAGTTTACTGTCCAAGCCTCCCCCTGGTTGCAAGCCTTCAGTAGATTGCAGAGCTCCAAAGCAGTTACATCAGGCAGAGTCTACCAGTGCAGTTGTCGTCTATGCAGGGTGACAGATTTCTAGTACTTCCTACTCCATATCTTCCCCAAATCCTTTCTCCTCAAATGTTTTATATCATGATATCTAAGACTGTTGCCCAATAATCTATATGTAAACAATTTCCGTAGGTGATTCTTTGCCTGCTTTGTTTGCAAGCCAGAGATAGTATTTAAGTGTTCTCTCTCCTCCGTGTGAAATGAAGGCACCGTGGAAACGTTCGGCTCTGCGTACAGTTACCACATAATTTATTTTCTGAACCAGAGCAAAACTGAGAGTAAAAGGAGACAGTATTAATAGTTTTTCTGCAGTAAAAGATGTGCAGTGGGACTGTTTAAGGCAGTTGTTTGAGGAGCATTTAGATAAAAGTGTGCTCTGGGCAGTTTCTCTAAGGGATGGCCCTAATATTCTTTGATGAGTTTTTGCATCAAAATCTTGACTTTCACAGTGAGGTGACATCCACAAAGTCCAGTTATTCATATGTAGCAATCCGAAGGCATTTCTTTGTTAAGGATTTTATGTAGATCACAGAAGAATAACTTTACACGTATTGAATCCATACTATGTCGCATGAGTTACAAACGGCTTACTACTTTGTTTTTATATATTCAGTGTATGTGGTATATAATGGGTTTTTGATGCCAACTTCCAGTTCCTGCTTCTCACTGGACTGGAGAAGTCTCTCACCAGGGCGTAGTGTCTTCTTACCTCATCCAAGTTCTGTTGTTTCTCTTCTGTGAGCTACTTACTCTTCTTGTTCCATGTCATCGTGCAGGGGACTGATCTCTTCCTTGTGTTAGAATCAGTATTATTATTTTCAGACAATCTTGGTTTTTCCATTGGCAAGTGCTCAAATAAAACTTTAAAACCAAGTCTTTATAATTCTGTTGCCAACTTTGCTTCTTCTGATAAAATACAGTTACTACAGGGCAATTGTGCAGTGGGATGGGTGTATGTGTGTGTGAAAAAAATGGCATTTTAAATGCTTTTTGGAGAAAAGAAACCAGTCTGGATTGAACTGAAAACTAAAGTGGCTTTCCACTTGGAAAATATTTAGATGTTATTTCAATTCTTATATAAGAGCATTAAACCTCTTACCCTAAGTGAAGAACCTCAGGGGATGTCATGATCTCTATAATGTTTATGGAGGAAATATTCAGTCTCAGAAAACAGGTACAGCAGGAACTTGGGAAAGGAAGGACCACAAATAATCCAACTGGGCGTCAGCAGGGGAAGTACAGTTATGTTCCTGGGTCCCTGGACTCTTGTCATGGATTTCATTGTCCAAACAATATAAAGAGCCATAAATAAGTGTAATCAGAGCTCTGTGAAGTGTGACTGTTCTGTTTGAATTCATCTTGTAAACAATACACCCCAAGTAGATTTGCTAACAAATCAGTGTTGTGAATTGTCAGCCTAGAAATTATCTAAACTTTGGTATTCTACTTTGCCCTCAGTTAGTAGAAACTAGGCATTAGTGCATTCTTGCCCCAAATCTATTTTTGTATGCTGTGTCTGCTATAGCCTTTCTTGTTTTTAGGCTATGCCTGGTACACCTTCTCTATTTCATTTTAGTAGAAGGGCTGAGAACCCCCTTGTGGTCCTAAAGTTGCATCAGACTGGCTGCTGTCCAGTGCCACCTGTGGGTGCTCAGCATCACGGAGGGGCATTTTGCTGAGGCCCAGGTGGATGCCTGTGATCCTTCCTTTTCCAAGTCCTTGCAGCACGAAGTTTTCTGAGAGTGAATGTTTCCTCCATAAATTTGATAGTGCTCCTGGCGTCCCCTGGGGGTGCTTCATTTAAGGTAAGATGCTTAATGCTCTAACAGTTGCAGTAACATCAAAATATTTTCCAAATGGAAAGCCTCTTTAGCTTTCAGTTCAATCCAAACTGGTTGCTCTTCTCCAAAAAGCATGGTCCTGAGTAAGTGTCATCTGTCACCTCACCAAAAGTTAATGAGCCCTTGTCTTCCATGGAATAGGAAGTGAGTTCCAGTATTACAACTTGTCTCACTGTTAGATGCCTCAGATGTGAGTTCTTCATTACTGTGACATTTTAAAATCGCCTTTCTTGCTTTATAAACATCTATTAATAGCCATAAAGCTTTTGTATTTTGGCTGATTAAATGCCAAAACTTCTTGTGCTTGCTTCTGCTTTGATGAGCTACTATATGTTATGTTTAACAGTGGAAAAGATATTGCACTGGACAAATATAGAAAGACATACTTGCACTAACATGAAAGGAAAAGAAAAATATGTGTCTGACAACAGACAACACCTGCATGAACACACCAAAATTCTGGCTGCCATCCAGAACATGGACTTTAGCAATATGATGTCAAAGATGTGGATGTTTTACCTACTTTCCATTTTATTATGTTTGTTTTGTTTCGATGTAGCTTTTGACCATTTCTACATAATTTTAACAAAACAAATCTAACTGCAAAAAAAAAATCCTAAAATCAATTTGCCATGATGTATTTTAAAGCTTATGTTATCCCTGATGACAGCATATTTTTGTAGTTCTGTCTTGAGTGAGACAGCAAGGAGAGCTGGGATCTACCGCCAACTGTGTGCTGTGTGCTCTTGGGCTTGTCATTTAGCCTCTGAGTTCTAATTTTCTCCTTAGCTCTAATACCTGCTGTTTTCCAAAGCTATCACCAAGCAGAACGTGGAGCTTGGCATCTTCTGTTCTGATAGAAGAGCTTATTTCTGTGTAATCTTGCCTGTGAAAATGAATTAGCACAGCTTCAAACAATTCTTTTATACAAACTCAGCCTTTGGGTTTAGGGCTATGTATAAAGAAATGGAATTCAGGTAATAAATATAAAATAAACTTACAAAAATTATCCTCAATTAATTCAAAGGTACCAAAGGTTCAAGTATATAAAATATCTCTTTAATCTTCATGACAAAGACAAGCAAAACAGCCCTGAGTGGTGATGTCAAATCCAAGGCTGGATTTCCATGAAGCTAAACATTGTGGTGAAAACTCCGAAAGGCTTATTTCTTGATATCATTCTTCTGTATTCCATATAATTAAATGCATATTTTCTTCCAATGATTATCCACGTACAACTATAACTTTAGAAAGGCTGGCTCTTGTGTTTTCTTTTTTTCTCAATTGAATCAATTTTCCTTGGTGGAGAAAGTTTTTAAATATAATAGAAGCAAGTGGTATTCATTTAGAGGGTTTAATGAAAAGTGGGGAAATACAGATAATACAATCTTATAACATCAAGGTAATTCTTTTCTGTATTGTATTAGACCTTTTAGGCCAAATGAGGCTGAGCATTCATTAGTGTAAAGGACCTAAAGGAATAAGCAAAGACACTAAGATCAAGACATAGCAATGCATCAGTTTGGGTTTTATTTTTTTTTTAATAGTGGAACCATTGTGAAGGGGTTACTACACAGGGTTGCATTTCCTTTTCGTTTGATATGCATGCAATCTCACTAGAAATAGAAAGAAAGACAAAAGTAAAAGTAAAAAGAAAAGAAAGAGTGAAGGAAGGAAGGGAGGGAGGAAGGAGAAAGAGTAAGAGAGAAAGAATCTTTCATCAAAGAGAGATCGTTTGATGTTAAAGATTACGCTGAAGTCGTTTTTATATTGGGCTTGATCCTGATCTATAGCTCTTGCCAGTTACCTCTTGAAAATATATCTGTTTTCTTGGCTGTTATTCTCAAGTGTAGAAACCCAACTTCTGCTGTACAAACATGCAGACATATAAGTGGACATAGTATGCTTATTTCCATAAAGTTAGTAGGTGACAAAGCTCTTTTCTGCATGCATCATTGCTTAGATGTTTTATTTGAAATTCTGTTCGCAGTCATATGTGTGCATTAAACTAGTACAGCAATGTATGCATTAAACTAGCTCCAGTGATGTCCACATTCATCAGTGTGTGACTGTAACGTTTCTTCCCCCTGAGGTACATGATATTGGAGGCAAGAAGAGCTAACACTGTGAAGCTATGAGGAAGTCTTTATCAGGACCCAGAGAATTTTTTTAAAATCCACATCCCTTTCGCCTTCTCAGTTTCAGTAATCCTGGAAGTGAACAGAATCAAACCTTGTGTTTTAATTAGAATTTTTCAGTGCTATGGCCTTGAGGAGCAAAAATGAGAAAGAAATTCTGTGGGTGTGTGTGAAAGAAAAGAGGACCAAGGTTGCTTCCTTTGTGAACAGAATTTATATTATCTAAGAGTAAATAACAAACTTGAGATTAGATTTGTAATATGGAACCAAATGAATTAAAAGGGAAGTATAATATTTTTAAATTAGAGATATTAAATCAATGCCTCATGTAATATGACCGGTGAATAGTAAAACAGAATATGTAAGAGAATAAAAAGCACTAGAAATGATAATTCTTAACTAATTGAAACATTTGCACTCAGACTTGTCATGTGCCATCATTTAAATATTAGTCAAGACTAAGGAATAAGCAAGTATTTTTCATTTTTAAGGTCTTGGCAAAGCAGGGGAGCTTGCCAATAAATGAATTGGCTGGCCTTCTAAATGTCTTTACTTATAACTACAATTACAATTTTCCCATCATCATGCTGTGAATTATTTTTAAAAAATTGGCATTTTGCTATATATTTTAATTATCTTTAAATCATTTCTCATAGTGGGAATAATATTATAGTAATTAAACTTTTGTTAAGCAAATTTTCAATTGGGCTAAGTTTTTAAATCAATGCTCATTTCAGTTAACATATAACTTTAATTTTTTTTTCTTCTTTGAAATCAATGTTCACATGATTCTTTATAGATAAAAGTGTTCTATTCCTGAAATAAGAATGAACAGTCTGTAATTTTAATATCAGCTAAGTTATTTTAATGCCTTTATGGATATGTATTATTTTAACTTGAACTACGTAGACAGAGATATATAGACATATCTACATATAGAGCCATGCACATTGAAAAAAAAAGAATCCATCCCCAAAGACACATAGAAATATATATCCCATATGTGTAAAGTACATTAAAATTGCCTGATCACAAAAGATATACTGTATTTATAGATATACTTACATTTCTGTGTCTGCCAAATTTTCACATCTTGTTGTTGCTATTTGTTTAAAAGGCTAAAAGGAAATTTAAAATATTTAGAGCATCATCTTTAGAATTCATTTGGAACGCTATAAAAGGCATGAAAATATTGATCTTGGACTTCTGCATAGGTCTGAGGGACTTTAAATTTATGTACTTGAAGTTTACTGTCTTGTAGGAGACAACACATTAACTCTTTTTTTAAAAAACATTATGAAGCTGTTTTATTTTACTATTTTTTTTTTAGTTTTTGGCCACACTCCGCAGCATGTGAGATCTTTGTTCCCTGACCAGGGATCGAACCTGCACCTCCTGCCTTGGAAGGCAGTCTTAACCACTGGACCACCAGGGAAGTCCCAGTACATTGACTCTTACACCAGCATCATTTCTATGAGGTTTTGCTGACAAAGTGACAACATGCCTCTTCACCACACTACTGACGGGGTGCTAGGGAGGTGGCCTACCCTGACTCATCCAAAAATGTTTCCCCAGTTGCCATTGGACTTAGGAGTTTCTAGTATCTTCGTAAAAAATTCCCTTCTAGAATTAATTTGTTCAGGGTTGATTATGTTGCATGAAACTAAGTAACTCTGACTGCTGCAACAGGGTGCTGTCTGCATCATGGCAAACACACTATGTGAGCGAGGGGCATGTCCTCCTACCCTGCCCCAGCACCCTCATTAACTGAGGATGGCACACTTTTCCAGTGAGAGCAGGTGTAAGCTCGGGATCCGTCTCAGCCCAGAGCTCCAGGAAGCATTACACATTGAACTGCGTTCGCTCAGGAAAGAAAACTGTTTTCCCTGACTGCCAGATAGAGCTCATTTTCTTTTGTCTCTCACCAAAGTTTCTTTTTAAAATGAAATTGTTGTCAACTAATGGATATAAAGGTAACTATTGTGGTGATAGCTTTAAGATTCGTATTTTGTGACACCCGCCCCCCCCATAGAAAAAGACAATAAGATAA
The DNA here is from genome assembly GCF_964341445.2 of Mesoplodon mirus. Taxonomy (NCBI): domain Eukaryota; kingdom Metazoa; phylum Chordata; class Mammalia; order Artiodactyla; family Ziphiidae; genus Mesoplodon; species Mesoplodon mirus. The sequence goes on along the minus strand of NC_138993.1, from coordinate 72,550,880 downwards.
AGAGAAAACTTAAATGGTCAAAAGCAAAATGAGCATGTCAACAAGTGAGACCAGGAAGAAAGGGCCAAGGTAGGCAGAGCTGAAGGGTGTGGAAGGAGACAAAAACAGTGGTGCACCTGTCTCCTCTGGGTACTGGAACATAAGCACCACGTCCAGGGTGAGTGGCCAGGGACAGTTTCACTGCTTAAAATAGTAAACTGGGTTTGGGCTACCCAGTTTGAGAAAGGCTGCTGGAAAAATGATGTGCTGTTGGCTGTTGCCTGGGACTAAGGCTTAGGTAGTGAGGTTTATGTTGGGAAGAGGAGAGAGCCAGGAAGGGACCAAGTTGCCTGTTGGATGTGCTGCAGGACCTGAGATATCCCAACATCCCGGTGAAAAGGGGGCACTGTTCTAAGACACAGTTCTGGAATAGGGACCTCAGGATGGGCAGGATGGAGGCAAAAGCAAAACTGTGAGACCCGTATCTCTAATGAGACAGAGTAGGATTTGGGGAAAAGGAGAAAGAGTGAAGATGAATCTACTCCAAATAGAATAAAGATAATAGAACAAGTAGATAAAATGATTCTAAATATGTTAAACGTCCTCAAAGCAAAAACGAAAAACATAACATTAGAATTAGTTTCCCATTCCTGCTGTTGCAAAGTATCACAAAGGTAGTGTCTTGAAACAACACAGATGTATTATCTTACAGTAGGTTAGAAGTCCAGTATGGGTCTCTCTGGGCCAGAATCAAGGTGTCAACAGAGCTGCTTTCCTCCTGGAGGCTCTAGTGGGGGGATTCATTATCTTTCCTTCTCCAGCTGCTAGAGGACACCTGACTTCTGTGGCTCAGGGCTCTTCTATTTTCAAAGAGCATCACTCCAACCTCTGCTTCTGTCATTAGATCTACTCTTCGTCTCCCATATTTCCGCCTCCCTTATAAGGATTCTTGAAATTACTTTTGACCCACCTACGTAATCCAGAACAGTCTTCCTGTCTCAAGATCCTTAACTCAATCACATCCACGAAGTCCCTTTGGCCATACAAGGTAACATATTTACGGGGTCCTGGGAGTAGGGCATGCACATCTTTGGGTAGTGTGTAGGGGGATATTGATTTGTTTACCACATCATCCATATAGATAACAAAAACAGATTAGGAAATAGATACAGAGATAAATTTGTGGCTACAGGAAAAAATAGACATAATAGAAATGAAAGGTGTATCATTGTCATACAAATACTTGATAGATATTTTCTAGACTGGACACAGGTGTGAAAGAATTCATCCCAAATGAGAATTACTTGCACGTGTGCACACACACATGTGCACACACAGACTGTGTATAAAAGCAATTCAGAGACAAAGAGGGTAGATTGAAAGACTCAAACATATGGCCAAAATAGGAGGAGAAAGAGAATAGAAGCAGGATTTGAAAAAAAGTGGGGAATATGCCACAATTGAAGAAAAACATGAACCTTCAGATTGAATGTGCAGGCCTAGTACTGAGAAAAGGAAATGAAAATAAATCCACACAAAGGCCCAGGATAATGAAATTGCAAAAAATCAAAATATATATTCTGAAAAACTGCAAGAGAGAAAAACCCTGTCCAAAATAAAATAACAATTAGACTTCTCTTCTGCACCCTAATTTGAAGAAAGAGAGAGAAACACCTGTGACTCCAGAATTCTATACTCAGATCAAACATCATTTAAGATTAAGGTGGGGGACAAAATAAATATAGTGTGTCCTGCAGCCTGAGTTTTTTCATCTAGGTTCACTTTTCTTTTGTGAAGATATATTGTTTAGTATTTCCTCCAGTAATATTCAACTCTTTGTACATCTGAATATTTCTGTTTCTCTGGTAACTAATCTGAGGTACAGCAGAAGTGAAGACATTAAGGACAGAAATGAGGATGGGGTCTGGCCATGAGATAAGAGGGGTCCCCACCCCTCTTTGCTGTGGAGTACTTTTTTTTTTTTTTACCATATGAACACTTGATAATTTATTTAACCATTTGCCTATTTTGTTTGTTTGTTTTTAAAACATCTTTATTGGAGTATAATTGCTTTACAATGGTATGTTAGTTTCTGCTTTATAGCAAAATGAATCAGTTATACATATACATATGTTCTCATATCTCTTCCCTCTTGCGTCTCCCTCCCACCCTCCCTATCCCACCCTCTAGGTGGTCACAAAGCACCGAACTGATCTCCATGTGCTATGTGGCTGCTTCCCACTAGCCATCTATTTTACATTTGGTAGTGTACATATGTCCATGCCACTCTCTCACTTCGTCCCATCTTACCCTGCCCCCTCCCCGTGTCCTCAAGTCCATTCTCTATGTCTGCGTCTTTATTCCTGTCCTGCCCCTAGGCTCTTCATAACCACTTTTTTTTTTTTTTTAGATTCCATATATATGTGTTAGCATATGGTATTTGATTTTCTCTTTATGACCTAATTCACTCTGTATGACAGATTCTAGGTCCATCCACCTCACTGCAAATAACTCAATTTCATTGCTTTTTATGGTGAGTAATATTCCACTGTATATATGTGCCACATCTTCTTTATCCATTCATCCATCCATGGACATTTAGGTTGCTTCCATGTCCTGGTGATTGTAAATAGAGCTGCAATGAACATCGTGGTACATGACTCTTTTTGAATTATGGTTTTCTCACGGTATATGCCCAGTAGTGGGATTGCTGGGTTGAATGGTAGTTCTATTTTTAGTTTTTTGAGGAACCTCCATACTGTTCTCCATAGTGACTGCACCAATTTACATTCCTACCAACAGTACAAGAGAGTTCCCTTTTCTCCACACCCTCTCCAGCATTTATTGTTTGTAGATTTTTGATGATGGCCTTTCTGACTGGTGTGAGGTGATACCTCATTGTAGTTTTGATTTGCATTTCTCTAATGACTAGTGATGTTGAGCATTCCTCCATTTGTTTGTTGGCTATCTGTATATCTTTGGAGAAATGTCTATTTAGGTCTTCTGAGCATTTTATTGTCTTGTTTGTTTTTTTGATATTGAGCTGCATGAGCTGCTTGTAAATCTTGGAGATTAATCCTTTATCAGTTGCTTCGTTTGCTAATATTTTCTCCCATTCTGAGGGCTGTCTTTTCATCCTGTGTATGGTTTCCTTTGCTGTGCAAAAGCTTTGAAGTTTCATTAGGTCCCATCTGTTTACTTTTGTTTTTATTTCCATTTCTCTAGGAGGTGGGTACAAAAGGATCTTGCTGTGATTTATGTCATAGAGTGTTCTGCCTATTTTTCCTCTAAGAGTTTGATAGTTTCTGGACTTAGATTTAGGTCTTTAATCCATTTTGAGTTTATTTTTGTGTAAGGTGTTAGGGAGTGTTCTAATTTCATTCTTTTACATATAGCTGTCCAGTTTCCCCAGCACTACTTATTGAAGAGGCTGTCTTTTCTCCATTGTATATTCTTGCCTCCTTTATCAAAAGTAAGTTGACCATATGTGCATGGGTTTATCTCTGGGCTTTCTATTCTGTTCCATTTATCTATATTTCTGTTTTTGTGCCACTAGCATACTGTCTTGATTACTGTAGCTTTGTAGTATAGTCTGAAGCCAGGGTGTCTGATTCCTCTAGCTCTGTTTTTCTTTCTCCAGACTGCTTTGGCTATTTGGGGTCTTTTGTGTTTCCATACAAACTGTGAAATTTTTTGTTCTAGTTCTGTGTAAAATGCCAGTGGTAGTTTGATAGGGATTGCATCGAATCTGTAGATTGCTTTGGGTAGTAGAGTCATTTTCATAATGTTAATTCTTCCAATCCAAGAACATGGTATATCTCTCCATCTGTTTGTATCATCTTTAATTTCTTTCATCAGTGTCTTATAGTTTTCTACATACAGGTCTTTTGTCTCCTTAGGTAGCTTTATTCCTAGGTATTTTATTCTTTATGTTGCAGTGGTAAATGGGAGTGTTTCCTTAATTTCTCTTTCAGGTTTTTCATCAGTAGTGTATAGGAATGCAAGAGATTTCTGTGCATTAATTTTGTATCCTACTACTTTACCAAATTCATTGATTAGCTCTAGTAGTTTTCTGGTGGCATCTTAAGGATTCTCTATGTATAGTATCATGTCATCTGCAAAGAGTGACAGCTTTACTTCTTCTTTTACAATTTGGATTCCTTTTATTTCTTTTTCTTCTCTGATTGCTGTGGCTGAAACTTCCAAAACTATGTTGAATAACAGTGGGGAGAGTGAGCAACCTTGTCTTGTTCCTGATCTTAGTGAAAATGGTTTCAGTTTTTCACCATTAAGAATGATGTTGACCATGAGTTTGTCATACATGGCCTCTATTATGTTGAAGTAAGTTCCCTCTATGCCTACTTTCTGGAGGGTTTTTATCATTAATGGGTGTTGAATTTTGTCAAAAGCTTTTCCTGCATCTATTGAAAATATTATATGGTTTTTATCCTTCAATTTGTTAATATGGTGTATCACATTGATTGACTTGTGTCTATTGAAGAATCCTTGCCTTCCTGGGATAAAACCCACTTGATCATGGGGTGTGATCCTTTTAATGTGCTGTTGGATTCTGTTTGCTAGTATTTTTTTGAGCATTTTTGCATCTATGTTCATCAGTGATATTGGCCTGTAGTTTTCTTTCTTTGTGACATCTTTGTCTGGTTTTGGTATCAGGGTGACGGTGGCCTCGTAGAATGAGTTTGGGAGTTTTCCTCACTCTGCTATATTTTGGAAGAGTTTGAGAAGGATGGGTGTTAGCTCTTCTCTAAATGTTTGGTAAAATTCGCCTGTGAAGCCATCTGGTCTTGGGCTTTTGTTTGTTGGAATATTTTTAATCACAGTTTCCATTTCATTACTTGTGATTGGTCTGTTTATATTTTCTATTTCTTTGTGGTGCAGTCTCGGAAAGTTGTGCATTTCTAAGAATGCACATTTCTTCCAAGTTGCCCATTTTATTGGCATAGAGTTGCTTGTAGTAATCTCTCATGATCCTTCGTATTTCTGCAGTGTCAGTTGTTACTTCTCCTTTTTCATTTCTAATTCTATTGATTTGAGTCTTCTCCCTTTGTTTCCTGGTAAGTCTGGCTAATGATTTATAAATTTTGTTTATCTTCTCAAAGAACCAGCTTTTAGTTTTATTGATCTTTGCTATAATTTCCTTAATTTATTTTTCATTTATTTCTGTTCTGATCTCTATGATTTCTTTCCTTCTGCTAACTTTGGGGTTTTTTTGTTCTTTCTCTAATTGCTTTAGGTGTAAGGTTAGGTTGTTTGTTTGAGATGTTTGTTGTTTCTTGGGTTAAGATTGTATTGCCAGAAACTTCCCTCTTAGAAGTGCTTTTGCTGCATCCCATAGGTTTTGGGTTGTCGTCGTATTTTCATTGTCATTTGTCTCTAGGTATTTTTTGATTTCTTCTTTTTTTTTTTTTTTGCGGTACGCGGGCCTCTCACTGTTGTGGCCTCTCCCACTGCGGAGCACAGGCTCCGGACGCGCAGGCTCAGCGGCCATGGCTCACGGGCCCAGCTGCTCCGCAGCATGTGGGATCTTCCTGGACCGGGGCACGAACCCATGTCCCCTGCATCAGCAGGCGGACTCTCAACCACTGCGCCACCAGGGAAGCCCTTGATTTCTTCTTTGATTTCTTCAGTGATCTCTTGGTTATTTAGTAACATATTGTTTAGCCTCCATGTGTTTGTGTTTTTTATGTTTTTTTCCATGTAATTGATTTCTAATCTTATAGTGTTGTGGTCAGAAAAGATACTTGATATGATTTCAATATTCTTAAATTTACTGAGGCTTGATTTGTGACCCAAGATGTGATCTGTCCTGGAGAATGTTCTATGCACACCTGAGAAGAAAGTGTAATCTGCTGTTTTTGGATGGAATGTCCTATAAATATCAATTAAATCTATCTGGTGTATTGTGTCATTTAAAACTTGTGTTTCCTTAGTAATTTTCTGTTTGGATGATGTGTCCATTGGTGTAAGTGAGGTGTTCAAGTCCCCCACTATTACTGTGTTACTGTTGACGTCCTGTTTTATAGCTGTTAGCAGTTGCCTTATGTATTGAGGTGCTCCTATGTTGGGTGCATATATATTTATAATTGTTATATCTTCTTCTTGGATGGATCCCTTGATCATTATGTAGTGTCCATCCTTGTCTCTTGTAACATTCTTTATTTTAAAGTCTGTTTTATCTGATATGAGTATTGCTACTCCAGTTTTCTTTTGATTTCCATTTGCATGGAATATCTTTTTCCATCCACTCATTTTCAATCTCTGTGTGTCCCTAGGTCTGAAGTGGGTCTCTTGTAGACAGCATATATACAGGTCTTGTTTTTTTTTTCCATTCAGCCAGTCTGTGTTTTGGTTGGAGCATTTAATTCATTTACATTTAAGGTAATTATTGATATGTATTTCCTTATTACCATTTTCTGAATTGTTTTGGGTTTGTTATTGTAGGTCTTTTCCTTCTCTTGTGTTTCCTACCTAGAGAAGTTCCTTTAGCATTTGTTGTAAAGCTGGTTTGGTGGTGCTGAATTCTCTTAGTTTTTGCTTCTTTCTAAGGGTTTTAATTTCTCTGTCGAATGTGAATGAGATCCTTGCTGGGTAGAGTAATCTTGGTTGTAGGATTTTCCCTTTCATCACTTTAAATATGTCCTGCCACCCCCTTCTGGCTTGCAGAGTTTCTGCTGAAAGATCAGCAGTTAACCTTATGGGGATTCCCTTGTATGTTATTTGTTGTATTTCCCTTTCAATATTTTTTCTTTGTATTTAATTTTTGATAGTTTGATTAATGTGTCTTGGCATGTTTCTCCTTGGATTTATCCTGTGTGGGACTCTCTGTGCTTCCTGGACTTGATTAACTCTTTCCTTTCCCATATTAGGGAAGGTTTCAACTATAATCTCTTCAAATATTTTCTCCATCCCTTTCTTTTTCTCTTCTTCTTCTGGGACCCCTATAATTCGAATGTTGGTGTGTTTAATGTTGTCCTAGAGGTCTCTGAGACTGTCCTCAATTCTTTTCAGTCTTTTTTTCTTTATTCTGCTCTGCGGTACTTATTTCCAATATTTTATCTTCCAGGTCACTTATATGTTCTTCTGCCTTAGTTATTGTGTTATTGTTTCCTTCCAGAGAATTTTTAATTTTTATTTATTGTGTTGTTCATCATTGTTTGTTTGCTCTTTAGTTCTTCTAGTTCCTTGTTAAACATTTCTTGTATTTTCTTCATTCTGTTTCCAAGATTTTGGATCATCTTTACTATCATTACTCTGAATTCTTTTTCAGGTAGACTGCCTATTTCCTTTTCATTAGTTTGGTTTGGTGGATTTTTACCTTGCTCCTTCATCTGCTATGTGTTTATTTGTCTTCTCATTTTGCTTAACGTACTGTGTTTGGGGTCTCCTTTTCACAGGCTGCAGGTTCATAGTTCCCATTGTTTTTGGTGTCTGCCCCCAGTGACTAAGATTGGTTCAGTGGGTTGTGTAGGCTTACTGGTGGAGGGGACTGGTGCCTGTGTTTTGGAGGATCAGGCTGGATCTTGTCTTTCTCGTGGGCAGGACCACATCCAGTGCTGGGTTTTGGGGTGTCTTTGACCTTATTATGATTTTAGGCAGCCTCTCTGCTAATGGGTGGTGTTGTGTTCTTGTCTAGCTATTTGTTTGACATAGGGTGTCCAGCACTGTAGCTTGCTGGTCATTGAGTGGAGCTGGGTCTTAGAGTTGAGATAGAGACCTCTGGGAGAGCTTTCACCATTTAATATTACGTGGAGCTGGGAGGTCTTGTTGGACCAATGTTCTGAACTCGGCTCTCCCACCTCGGAGCCACAGGCCTGACACCTGACTGGAGCACCAAGACCCTGTCAGCCACACGGCTACAAGGCTTGTCTTGGGTGAGTGCAAGACGAGCAGATCTCGGCATCTGCTGTGGAGTTCTTTACTTGACCAGAGGATTTGAGTCCCTGTGAGCTCTCTTGACCACTGAGACTAGATTTACATGAATCAAAGGAACTGTGTAGTGTTAAATAACAAGGTCATAGTCCCAGGAACTTCCATTTTACAGGAATGAGTTTATTATGGAGTGTTTTGTTAAAAGAAGATCATTGTCAGACAGGCTAAAAAAAATAATTGGTGAACAACCTGATTTCTTTAGCTTGAAAGTACTTTTGAAGCCCCTGTTGTTCTTCGTTGAAGTAAAACCCTTTCCATGTTATTAGGGAGATAACAATAGAAAAGTTTCCTTTGGATCAGGATCAGGGACTTTCACATATTCTGCTGTCTATCTGGATGTTCACTATTTATCCAAATTAGTGTCTTTTGTAAATAATGTATACATATTAAACTGCCAAGTAGGTTTACACTTAGGAACCAACTCTAATCATCTTGGAGCTTTGGTTTTGGAAAGATATTTTGCATAATCAGAAGGCAAAGTCTAATGGAGTCTGGGGTCAATTACAGGTATCTGTTGTCAATGAACTGGAATGCAAAAGATGGTCTCAGGGCTCTTGTGCATTTGTGGCCCATACAGTAGATCGCTGATAAGTGTTTAACAATAGACTGTCATTGCTAGTGGGGAGGGCCTGATTACAGCATTTGCTAATTGCTCTTGTGTAAATATTCCTACTGTGGCTGATTTACAGTTACTCTCATGACATCATTCAGTTCTGAGCACAAATGGTTGTTGCTAATGTGTATGAACTGGCTCTAACACATCACTGAACTGGTGACTTAGTTCTTAAACTCCGAATCTGCAGTAGTAACCTGTTGGTCACCCACAGGTTATCCTAGGTAAGCAAAGTATGGAGATAAGAATCTGAACTTAGGTAACATTTTTTATATATTATGAAGAGGGGTTGAAGAAGTCTGTGCTTTTATCTTGGAGTGGGAATGAAATGGTCTCAGTGTTCATGCATTTTTTTGACAGTGTATAATTTCCAGTTGCTTTCCATCCCTAAGGATCAAACCCAGATAAGCACAGTCTAAAGCATTCCCCTTTCTCAGTGTGCATTGCTTTGTAAAAGATTAAAAAAAAATGTTTTTAGAAAAAAAAAATTATTGGTTGTCAGTTGACCCAGTTTTTACACTTTAAATCCTGCTTAACCCTTTATAGTATATGAAGGATTAGGAGGAAAGTAGCGAAGGTCCAAGGAGAAAATTTTTGAGGCCAAATAATTCAACAGAGTTTGGAAATATAGAAAGGCTAGGATTATTTTACTCAGTCAGTCGAGCTAGGTACTTCATTCTTTCCTGCTCCCTGATGTGGAATTCATCATACTTCTATATGAATTCTAACTCTAGAAGTTCACGTGACTTTTCCCTAGCCCTTCCTCTCAAATCACTGGTCAATTCAAGCTAATCTCTATGATATTGTATTCTGTTTTTATTTCAATCGAAATAAGCAGGATAAAGAATTGCTGGCCATATGTATTAAATTTAGTCACCAATCTGCCAATTTTCCCCCAAATAACATTCTATCTTAAACTGTACTTCTTGGGGAGGGGGATACTTTTTAAGTCAGTCCATGCTGTTAGCAAAATGTATGATTGGATATCTTCTGCACGTTTCTATTGGTCAAATCTGAAAGAATATACTATCTTTGAGAGGTTACCAAATACCATTGCCATGGAAATTCTTCTGTTGCAATGTTCATCAGTTTAATTGCCCTGAATCCTTTGCATAGAATGCAGATATTATTTTCTATGAAAAAAGGCATGAGATTTTACATAAAACTTCTCAATTTTTCTATAATTTTTTTTTTCTCTAAATCTTGAAAATAACTTAGACTCATCAAACCTTTAGGGAAATCCCTAGTGAGAAAAATGAAATTTGTAGTTCATTGACAAGGTTGAACAGGAAGACATCTGTTCAACTTAAAACATTTTATCTCAAATAATAAATTAGTTCACAAATGATGATGGATTAAGTAACTGCATTAATTATTTATTGATTCATTTATTAACCCAACTCTTTAAGGACATTACTTTGTGTTAAGCATATGTGTGAGGGGTATAGTGAGAAAGAAAACTAGCATTTGATAATCTCCTAATATGTGCTGCTGTGTTTTATATTATTATATTTAAACAAATATTTCAGACATATACTACCCCCCTTTTTAGAATGAGGAAACTGAGGCTCAAATAATTTGGTTATAGGATTTAAGTGTGTCACAGAGCTCAATTGTGGAGTAACAACAATCTATATCCAATTCTTACTAGCTTCAGAAATCTTTATTCTTTCTCTGGTTCCATGTAGCTTCCTGCAGGGAAGTGTAATATGAAGATACAGCACATAGTTCCTGCTTTCAAAATTTTAGGCTAGATAAAGAAAAAAGACATGCCCAATTACCAATATTGCTTAAAAACAATGTTTTATTTAACATATGGTTAAAAATAAGTAATCAGAAATGAAAGTAAATGTGCCTTTAGAGCTCAAAAATAAACTTTGTAAGCTCAGGAGTTTCAGAGATTCAGTTTTATTTACTTATTGCATATAATGAAATAGCCAGTATCCCATCTGTCCATCTATCCATCTATCCATCCGTCCATCAATCCATCCATTGATCCATCTTGCCACGCATCCTACCATCCATTCTTTGAACCAGCATTCACACATCAGTAACTATTTTTTAAGGAAGAAGATGAATTTATTCAGATTTCTGTATGAATAGAGGTATTCAGAGATTAAGTGAGGATAGCTGTAATTTTATTATTACTTCTTTCCAAATGTATGCAAATCATATATTCATAGAAATTGCACTAATAAAGATAATAAAATTTATGAAAAAAGGCATATTTTAAGTCTGATTTAGATCTACTACTAAGCACACACAACTAGAAGAAAAAAATTTGCTTTCAAATATTAACTTAAAATAAGGGAGGAATTGGATCAGCTGTACAAGAAAATTATCAGGTTTGCTGCAATAACATACAATGCCAAAAACTCAAAGACTTAAAAGCACAAAAATAATTCCGTTTCACACATTATCAACTTGGGTTCCAGAGATGTACCAAGGGAACCAGGTGTCTTCTACATGTTGGCTCAGATGATCAGGATGTTGTAGTCTGTGGCGCCTCCATATGCACACAGTACTTTAGGGTTCAAGGAGAGGGAACCCGAGTAATCAAGATTTGGCTCTGAAATGCCTCCTCTTAGAGATGGCACACACCACTGACATTTTATTGGCCAAAAAACATTATTATATATGGTCATGCCTCATGTGAGTTAGAGAAGGCAAGGAAGTCAATTTTATCATCTGTCCAGGAAATATTGATGAGCACTAGTAATGTCCACTATGACAAAAAAATGTGGCATAATTGTTAATATTTAGGACCCAAAGAGATATTCACCAAGATAAAAAAATATTTAAGACATAAAAGATATTTACCAGGAGAAAAACGTAAACCTGGGAGTGAAATTCTGAGTAGCATTAATTTTTCATCTTTTCTTAAGCTAACATTACTGCATTTCCCAAGACAAACACTCCCTTTCATTTAGTGTCTTGGAGAACAGGAAAGGAAGCATTATATTACACATACATGTATGTACATGTATGTATGTAGGTACACATATACATATATGTGGATTGTATATATACTAATGCATCTACTATTGCTATGCCAGTGCATATTTATTATAGTTTTTTTTTTTTTTTTTTTTTTTTTTTTGCGGTATGCGGGCCTCTCACTGTTGTGGCCTCTCCCGTTGCGGAGCACAGGCTCCAGACGCACAGGCTCAGCGACCATGGCTCATGGGCCCAGCTGCTCCGCGGCATGTGGGATCTTCCCGGACTGGGGCACGAACCCACATCCCCTGCATCGGCAGGCAGACTCTCAACCACTCCGCCACCAGGGAAGCCCTATTATAGTTTTGTCTCTAACTCATAGTGAGAGTTTTTGTAATCAGTTGTTAATATCATGTATTTTTTTAAAGCACTAAATTCTCTTAGTTTTTTTCTTTGAAATAAAAATAGAATAGGAAGACTTTTACTGTTGACAATTGTGCCCTCAAGTGTTAACATTATTCACAAGTGTTTAAAGGAATAATTAGCTTCATTGCATTCCATCCTACCTGTACTATAATTATAACATGACCTTTGATCTATTTATACATACAAGTAGTATATTCTAATAGGATTTTTTGTGAAGAAGAAACACTTGATAATAGCCTAATTTCCCAACAGTATTATACAATAGATCATAAATGACCTTACCTTGGAGAAAAAATTAAATGAAAGACACCTGCATTAGACATCAGTTTCCTAATGTTCAGTTTGAATTCATCACGCTGAGCTATACAAGGACACCTTTCTTGTCCTATCATTTGATGGAAATGATTTCCATGTGTTTTACGATTCAACTCCATTCTGCCTTAGATAATGCAGTGACATCAAACATTTCAACTGACTGACTACGCCTTGGAAAACTGGCTTTTTATTGTCAAGGTACTGGAAGTTGTAAATAAGAAGAGGAAAATACATTTGGGGCAATAATAGTAACACTCACATTTCAGAGTGATTTTGCATTTCAGTATTTACAAATATGGCATCAAATATTAGTAGTTTTATTTCATTTAATATCAGAGGGATTCTAAAAATGTGATATTGACAACCTTAACTCTGAATTTCTCTGTTTTTGTCAGTTTAATCCAGATCTTTGCTATGCAGTTCTGAACACTGCCATGCTTCTCATTTGTAAACAAGAAACACTTGGTTAAATACTTACATACAGCTCTGAAAACTTGACCGTAGCTTTGTATGTACCTTTGGGTAAACCTTAAATATCATGCTTGTAATTGTCAAGAGGCAACTTATTGTTCCTTTATCAGTTCCACTAAATAGCATATTAATAGGAAATTAATTAAGATGAATATTAATAAAATTTCAATTTTCTAATCAGTGTCTTGAAAGATAATATTTTCCATTTTGTTATTCATTTGGTGTCAGTCATATCTGGGTTCCATGAGCAGCTGTTTAGAGGATACTTTGAGATTCATCTTTCTTTGACACACCTCAATTTGTACTGGAATCATGAATGCATGATCTGAAATTGTGACCCTTGAAGTGAAGTCCTGTGGAAACTTGGAGGTATTTCTCACTGTCTTATTGCCCCAACTCCAGTTTTTGGCAGCAGACTTACACTGGGTGAAGTCTCAGCGTTGCTCAGAGAGATTTCTCGGGTTTCTCCCAAACTTTGGCTTCAAGTGGGCTCTGTAAGCCTCAGTGGGGATTTTTTTCAGATCTCCTACCTTACCTCCAAACCTGGGTATGTTCCTTGCATGTACTCAGTGAAAGCCCCATTTGGAAAGGAAGTGGAGGTGGATGCAGATTCTTCTTTGTCTGGGCTTCTTCAGGAATTTGAACCACCACACCAAACCCCATGGACCTTTAAAACTTTGTGGATAATTTGGCCTGTCTCCTCACACCCCCTCCCCTGGTGAATCCATCCTTCTCCCTTCACTCCACTTAGGATGAAGGCAGCAGTCAGTCCTTCTCTTACAGGGAAGACTCACCACTTTCTGGATTTTAGTTCACTTAGTTTTTTTTTTGGCATCCTCAGTTCCTTAAGAGTTCTTTATTCATTTGTTTTGTTCTTCTCTTTGTTTGTTTTTAAGTTATCTATCTTGTTCTCAATTTTAGGTCTTTTACAGATTTTTAATTCCTAACCAGAAGTGAAATCTAGTCGTATTTATCGATATTTACAACATGGTCCACTTGCTATTTGTAGCACTTATGTATGAGTCCAGTGTGAAAAGAGCCAGAAAAAAAAATGTTAATGATAAGTATTATTCTATGTTAAGAACTGTCTTGCCTTTACCACCTATGCTGTGCCATTCATCGAATCTTCTCATGCCTGGTGCCTTCTCATCACGTGAGGGCTTTGTCTTCCAGGAATGCCATCCATATAAATAAGCTTCTTGAAAAGCTTGATCTGCTGGCTCAAGACATGTGTAAATGCTAGTTTAAGATCCAACTGAGAGTCTCCTTGCCTTATTCTTTCCACAATTCCTCACCCACACAATGGATTTCAGAAACTGTCTTGACAAATTTGTACCTCAATCTATCTAATTATCAGGGAGTTTATATTGGGATGAATTTCCAAATCTTGTTTGATTTTGCCCAGGAGAGTAGATTTGTCTAGTCTGTGTGTTTCATGGAGAGGACAGGCAAATGCACAGCCAATGAAACAAGGAAAGGCCCAAAGAAAGGAGTAATATATATATTTATATATATATATATATATATATATATATATATATATATATATAATATATTTCCCCTTTATATATATATATATTTCCCCTTTATATATATATATTTCCCCTTTATATATATATATATATGTTTCCATATATATATATATATATATATATATATATATACAGATATTTCCCTTTATATATATATATAAAGGGAAAATTCAGAATTAGGAGATGTAAAAATAATGAATAGTGTTCATGTAGAATGGGGATGACCAAGAGTAACTGTTTGGGCCAATCTGTACAGTGACAGAAAAACCCAGACTGGAAAACACTGAGCAAAATTAGTGGCAGAAATAGACAAATATAGAAAAATGTGAACAAATATGTATATTTCCAAACTAGAAATCTCTTAGTATTTCCAACCAGCTCTAGTAACCTTTCTTTTTCATGTTAAAGCAGAGATATAAGAAAACTGTCTCTGTCCTACTGCCATGCACTGCAGGGAGCCAGAGTCTCTGCCCAAATCTGCGCTGCCTCACCTCCCACCAGGATGCCTGCCATTGGCCCAGATGGCCACTTCCTGTTCCTGCTACTTAGATATGGGACTCATCCCTCGGAATTCTTTTCTTCATTGTATTGTCTGGACTCACCTCAGCCTCAGAAAATATCTCACTAGCTGTCTATTTCTGAGCATCCCTCCCTCTTTCCTTCTTTCTTTCTGTAGCCAACACCATTTCTCTAGCAAATCCATCAGTTCAAGCTACTTCCAGCTTTTTAAAATAGCTGTCTTTTTTCTATTTCACTAAATTACTAATACAATAAAATGTTTTAAATGATACACATTTATTGACATATTTAACCCCCCCCAAACACCATTTAAAATAGGTACATTTACTTTTACTTCATGCTTAGAGATAAGCAAAGAGATCTGAAAAGGCAAATTACTGGCCCAAAGTCATGTGTGTAATAAAAGTCTGACTCCTGAGCCTAAACTCTTGACCACTTTCCTCTAAATCATGAATGAATCATGAAGCAGGGAGTGGGGTGCCATTCTCCTCAAGAAATGGCAGAACATATAATTCATTCAGTGCTTAACAGTAGCTTATGTTTCCCCCTAAACATTGGCTATTGCAAGTGCTGGAGACAGTATGCGAGACTAAAAGAAATTTGTAAATTTGTGTTTTACACAATGTGAACAATTTTCAATTTCTTAAAATTTGATCCAACTGTAAAAATGCCTCTCTCTCCAAAATGCACCTTCTTGTAATGAAACTCCCACCACGGTCCCTGTTTTGGGGAAACAATCAAAATGATACAGTAACAGCCAAATATAAATTTATTATTTTACCAAAGAATTTGGTGATGAAATGATATCCACTAATTTCTAAGTAATTAGCTTTTCTGTGTTTCATGAGGCAATCCTAAACAGTTTGTGTGTACGTATATTTAAAACAAATATCAATTCTGATTTGATCTGTGATGACTAGATCGTGGAACTGTCTGCATTTTTTCAAATAGCTAGATGAAGGCACAATACTTCTTATATTTTTATAGCTTTATTGTTAAAACTATCTGTATCAGTTAAGAAAGCTTTCAGTTACAGGGAAAAGGAAACCGATTCACAGTGTTTTTTAAAAATGAGGATCTGTGCTTTCCTGGGTGTAGGCAGATTTTGGCATTATATTAGTGACAAGGATGTCAAAACCATCGTATCTTATTTTCTTGTCCTTGCCCATGGAACTGAAATGCAAAGGCTGCTGATGCTTTAAACTTCATGTCCACATTCAAAACAAAGAAGAGAGGGCAGGAGAAAAGGTCATAGGTTCTGCTTCATCTGGAAAGCAAACAGCCTTCCTAGAAACCCTCTTGACTGTCATCCATTTGTATGTCATTTACATCTTTTTGGCAGAAACTGGGTCATTTGCCCGAATCCAAGTGAAAGCGGCTTGGAAAGTGGGAACATTAGGAGTGTCTCTGGCTGGGTCAGTGCTCTCCATCTGCTGAGTGGGTGGGGGGATTGATATTCGGTGGAAAATAAACAGTTATTGCCATTCTGAATTGTATTACCTGATTCTGGAATTTACTGTGAAAAGTTATTTGATATTCAGTAGTTTTACTGGTAATTCAACCATATATATAAAATTTAAAGATTCATATACTTAAATGATAAATATCAATTTAATATCTATAGGAATTAAAAAAATATTTGATGGTAATATTGACTATCCTTTTAAGTCTTCTGTTAATTTTGTTGTTGTATCTTTATCAATTTAAGAAAAAGTACTGGTCTCATTTATTTTCCAACCGCAAATAGAAGTATCATGTTACAGTGAAATCATCAACGTTCTTTTCTGGATACACCCCCCATCCACCCATGCATATTCAGGAATGGGAATAGTGTTGATATCCATGGAACTTAGAACAAATACCAATGCCAATCACATCTCAAATATAAACACGTTTCAAATTTATGTGGATTTTAAACGATCTGGTTTTTTTGGCTTGTAGAAAAATTACCAAATAGCATATTGCATTAAGAACAAAATGTTCTTTAATCAGGATCAAATTACACTCTTATAGTAGTAGCACATAATTATATAGATAGAATATTAAAAATTTTAAGCATATTCATTAGACAAAATACCCAAAGACGCCAATGTTTTCTTTATTAAAAAGTTATTTTCCAGTTCACTGAATCAATGTAAATATTAAGATTTTGGTTTTATTAAGATTAACTCTAAATTTTTTACTTCTGTATTCAAAGCATAGAAAAAATTGTAACTACATCTTGGTTTGATGTTTGAAAAGTCTGGCCTAATTTTAAAGCAACTTTCCATCTGGCTGGTACAGTAAGCAAATGGAATTAGAAAAGATTTGGTCTCTGTTTCTTGACATGAATGTTTATTATTGGTATGATTTCTTTGGTTTGCTTTTATTTATTACTGCTTTTACTGTTTTTGGTATAGCCGTGTGTACATGCATAAAGGGTGGTGTTTCTATCATATTATGGCTTATAAATAAAATAGAAAAACATGTGTATTTTGGACCTACTGTCGTTGCCTAATCAACAGCCACCCTTTTCCTTCCTGGGACTCTCCTCCATGTAACCACGTGTTTATGGAAGATGACGTTATCCCCAGACCACGGGCAAATCCCGAAGCTGGTCAGGATCATCCCAGTGGACTAGATAGTGCACACACTAGTTCTGACCAATGAGAGGTGCAGGCGCCTTGCTGGAGGACTTCGTAGAAAAGGTTTCTTTTGGCAAATAGAAGAACAGGGCAGGAAGCAGTCCCTTTTCTTCTGCCTGCCAGAGTCATGTGTGCACGCAATGGCTGGAGGTTCTGGAGCCCGTTGAGGGCAGGGGGAGAGCCAACCACTGCAGATGGAGAATGAGGACAGGCAGCCCCTGAACTATGCGACCCAGGGAGTCTTAGTGACAAGACAGGACACGTTTGCCTCGTTTCTAAATTGTTTTCTATTATTTATAGCTCAGTGCGTCCTGCCCAATATAATTGGCCATACTTACATATTCTGAAATCAATATGTCCATTTAAATGAAATTTAGGGGTTTTTATACAGTGGTTACAATAGAGTGTCTCAAGCAATATCGCGTGTGTGTATGTACTTACGTACTACTTGGAAGAATTTTTTCAAGTCTGGCTTTTAATGGTTACCTTACATCCTGACTATTTGATATCTTTTAGGATCAAATAATGTCACCATAAGTATGCATATAACATATTATATATATATATAGTTTGTCCATATGGATATATGGACCTTACTTTGTCCATAAGATGTAAATGTTAAATTATATATTTCTTTTGATACTGATATTTTGTAATAGGTGTTTTTTGAGTTGTTAAACATAAAAAATAATATTATAAATAATCAGCTTCCTATAGGCTTCATAGATATTCTTAATTATTTGGTTGTTGTCATGTTGTTTCATACCTCGTAATAACCACTGTTATATAATTACTAATGGATTTTACCAATTATTCTCTTTTTTTTAGATGTTGGTGAAGCATCTCTACCAACATATTAGTACAATTTCTAGATAATTGACTCTTATTTTCACATATTTCTAAATTAAAATATCTGAAAACCTCAAGCACAAAGACTTTTAAAATTATGAATTGATATAATTTTACCTAATGTGGAAGATTGAGAGAGGAGTGACTTTAATATCATATTTTAATGTCTAAGTTAATACCTCTGAAATTAATAAAATTAGTACAATTCATAACACATGATCAGTCTTATGCTACATAGTCATAGTAATATGAGAGCACATTAAAATCATTTCTCGGGATCCTAGGTGCAACCATAGACTCTTGGGTACCTTTCTTTTTCTTTTTTTTTTTTTTTTTTTTGCGGTACACAGGCCTCTCACTATTGTGGCCTCTCCCGTTGTGGAGCACAGGCTCCGGATGCAGAGGCTCAGCGGCCATGGCTCACGGGCCCAGCCACTCCGTGGCATGTGGGATCTTCCTGGACTGGGGCACGAACCCGTGTCCTCTGCATTGGCAGACGGACTCTCAACCACTGCGCCACCAGGGTACCTTTTTTGTGTGTGTGTGTTACGCGGGCCTCTCACTGCTGTGGCCTCTCCCATTGCGGAGCACAGGCTCCGGATGTGCAGGCCCAGCGGCCACGGCTCATGGTCCCAGCCGCTCTGCGGCACGCGGGACCCTCCCGGACCGGGGCACGAACCCGCGCCCCCCGCATCGACAGGCGGACTCTCAACCACTGCGCCACCAGGGAAGTCCCACCAGGGTACCTTTTAACAAATGAAATAATGAGTGTCAACCCAGGGATTTGTGGTTCTAGCTAAATCACCATGTTCCCTGGGGATTCTTTTGAAGAATTCATTGAGCTGTAACTTGTCTTAAAGAAAGACTAGACTAACGTAGAGAAAGACAGAAACAGAAAAGAAATACAGGTACCCTCTCCTCTGATGGAGTAAAGGATTCTCCTCATCGTGGAGTAGAGACTGCTCAGGAAAGTAAACGGACTGCATTTTCTGGCTTCTTTTGTGCTTGGTTTTGACATATCCTTGGTGTCAGGAAATTTTCCCCTCAAAGCTTTAATCCCTCATGTTCAAATTTAAGCACATTTCCTCATCTGTAATCAGTGAGGAGACAGAGCAGATGGTCACCATCTTCCATACACTAAACCTTCAAGCTTTTTGTTCAGAATAAATGATCCTACTTCATAGACTCATAAAATTAGATGGGACCTTGAAGTCATCCCATCCTTCCTCTGCCTTTAGACAAGACTACCCTTTAGCCATCCCAAACAGATGAGCAAATTCATCCTATTTTTAAAAGAGATCAAGAGAATCTAATCAAAAGCTTCCAACAGTCACACATTCCTCTGATGAAAACCCCTCACTTTCAGGAAATCAGCATCATTATCATCAAATAGCATTTTCTAAACGCCCACATGTGCAAAATATGTTTGTATATTCAGACTCTAAAGAGGGCCCAAGAGGCCTAGAAGAAGGGTTGAAGAAGACTGCAAAGGTGCAGAATCCCTGTTAGGCTCTTTTCAAGGTGGTGGGGGAATGTAGCTGCGGCCATAAACAGACCTACAGCAAACCCATCAAAGCACATTATTTTTAAGGGACATTCCAGAAATCCCAGAGGATTTTTATGTTTTTATTTAGGAAAATTGCCTTATAATTAAAGAATACATCCATTTGAAACAAATCTGTATTAATTTAAAGCCATAGCATTTGCAACACACATAATATTGAATCAATTGCCTCTCTTACTAAGGAGGTGGGGAGGGAACTGTCTCTAAAATCTTTGAGTCCTTTTCTCCCATTTCTAGCTCTTCTTTCATGCCCCTGAAGAGCCAGAGCTCAAAAAGGCTGCCCTCAGACTTCCCTAGTGGTGCAGTAGTTAAGAATCCACCTGCTAATGCAGGGGACACAGTAGTTAAGAATCTGCCTGCCAATTCAGGGGACACGGGTTCGAGCCCTGGTCTGGGAAGATCCCACATGCCTCAGAGCAACTAAGCCCGTGTGCCACAACTACTGAGCCTGTGCTCTAGAGCCCTCATGCCACAACTACTGAAGCCCATGCGCCTGGAGCCTGTGCTCCACAACAAGAGAAGCCATCGCAATGAGAAGCCCGCACACCACAACGAAGAGTAGCCCCCGCTCGCCGCAACTAGAGAAAGCCCATGCACAACAACGAAGACCCAACACAGCCAAAAATAAAAATAAATAAGTAAATAAATTTATTTTAAAAAAAGAAGGCTGCCCTCAGAATTTTAATACTCCCCACCCAAGGCTGGAATGTCTCTATGTCCTTCAACTTCCCTTCCAGTCGAGGAATTCCCATTCTCTGAGAGTTACTGATGGCTACTACATTTTAATTGAACCGAACAACTTACTTGGCGGTTGCCTTCTCTTACTATAAACTCATTTGATTAATGGACAAATGGTTGACTCATATCCGCCGCTCAGATGGGCTGGCTGCTGAGGCGGGGTGGTTTTTAACCAGCGTGGCCCTCCATGCCCACCCCGCCCTCAGTCATTCTGCCAGGGAGTGAGGCCTGTGGCCTGGAAGCAGACAGCAGCCCTCTTTTGCTCCCTCACCTTTGTAGGTTTCTCAGCTACACCCATTGCTCACCTTTGTGAGAAGCTCCATTTTAGTGTATAAGGAGTCACAGTGCTCCGAGTTCAGGAACTGGCCAAGTGCCTTCAGATCCTTGAATGGGGCCCTAATAGGATATGCACCGCACTGCAACAGGCTTCAAAACATTTGCTATACTAGCACAAGGGGTTATCTTGATCACCGTTGCTACTTGGTTTTGATTTATGCCCCTTTATTGTGCAGCAGCCAATTCAGTACATCGTTGTAAAGTCTCCGTACTGTGGGTAGCATGTACTATGTAGTAAGCCTTTAGCATAAACATAAAATATACTTACAGAATATACAACAGTATTGATATATCATTCTTTTTATTTTATTTTATAATAGATATGTCTATGCTGTTCCCTAAACGTATTCAAGGCTTAACATTTTCACTACCAATGAATAAAATGCCTAAATCTTTTAGGGAAATGGCATAATTCCTTATTAAAATTATTGGATGTCTCTTATGTTTGAAAGAAAAGGAAATAACACTGGGTGCTTTCATAAGTTATCACATTTATGTCTTCTAATTGCATTTCAAGGTAAGAACATTTTTTCTCTTTCTCTCTCTTTTTGTTTTTAAACAGAAACTAAGCCTCAGAGAGGATTTCGTTATGAAAAAAACTGATTCCAAGTACAGACATCTCTGGTCCTAAAGTGTGTGTATGTGCATCATGTAATTAATTTGATCTAAGAATCAACTAACCTAAATAAATGCTAGGTTTCTAGAATTTATCAAAAAAAAAAAAAAACCTCTGAGGATTGACTCTTGCTTATTTCCCAATTGCAATATGCAGGATAGATATTTTCATTTCAGGATAAAATCAGTACATTCTCTGTATTTGATCTTGTATTTACTACACAAAGGATATCCTTTCATATAATATAATTCTATAAGAATAGTATAGTATATATTCTAGATATTTTCATTAATCAATATTACTGATTATTATGAATCACTCTTCAGATTAGGCTTTGGGACCACAAACCTGAAATACATTGGGAAATGCAGAATTAATTCCTTTCAACTCAGTTCAGGCTCTACAACTTCATGATTAAGCAATTTGGAAAAGATTATAGGAAATAGAAATCGTTCCCTTCTAAAGGAACTGGTGAGTTCATGGGCATAGTTGCCCCAGTGAATTGTGTAATCTGTGGAAATATAGGGAGTTCTCATCTTTGAGAATAAATGGATTGAGTGAATTCAGTTATCTCTATTGTCATTCAGTTTGCATATCAATTTTATTATGTGTAAAAAAGTAATGGATGTGCCCCTTAAAACAACTTCACGAATCAAAAACCAACCACACTTGTGTCTTCTTTTTGTGGAAATTTATCTAAGTGTGTTAGGTGATTTTAATCCTCATCCATTTTTTGATATTTTGTCCCATCCTGTTAATGATCTTAAATGGCTCCTGAAGTCTAAATATAAGGAGAAGATTAGGTCATTGTAAATTCAGGTGGCTTCCACAGTTGACAGTAGAATGAAACTTCCCTCACTCACTGTCAGTCCTATTAATCAGTGTGCTACCTTTCCAGGTCTGCAGAGGCTAGAGAGGTGATCATTCCTGTTTCATTTTTATGTGCATTTATTTTGCTTCTCAGTTTAATCAGCAACTGGGGCTGAAACCATCCTTGGAACAGATTGGATGATTGGATTCTTTTATAAGTAAAATAATTCTGAAAATAGAGCCCTATGGACTTCTTAGATGCTTCTTAAATATTTGTGGTCAGCCAGTGTAAGTGACACAGAAAATTTGTGGTCAGCCAGCATAATCTTCCTTTGCAAGCAATGTTTGCTATTCTTGTACTTACACCAACAAAACTGTCTCTGGATAACTGACATTTTTACTTAGGAAGAGTCTCAGGCATTTCAGTGCCTTAGTCCACTTAGCTTGTTTCAGCCATGGTCTTAAAAGCCTCCTTTGCTCCCTTTACCATCCCCTCTTTCTTGTAAAAGCTGGATTTGAGCAAGATACCTTTAATTAATCAAATCCACAAGGCAGTCAGAACATTGCTTCTCTTGCACTGAAAAGGAAAAGACTGATCTCACAAGCAGATGAAAATGACATACGTAACTCTGTTTCTCTGAGTGAGCTCCGGCACATGCTTAATCTTGAGTTTTCCCATTTTGAGAGACTTTTTTGCCAAGTCAGCTCTCAGACAATTCATGGAAGATGTTGCTATGAAACTACATCAAACACTATTCTAATTCTTGACAGGTTATTCTATACAATTGCACATACCTGGCCTTCAAGATAGGGTAAACTAAAACCCACTAAAGAAGAATAAAAAGACTATTACTACAATCCTTGAAGAGTTCAAAAATCAATAATCCTGCAGAAGGAGAATAGGCCATTTATCATTGCTCTGTCTTTTTGATGTCAAGGAAAAAAAATTGCTCTTAAAATCTCAGCTGATATTAGTAGCTTTAGAATTTACAAGGCACTCGTTTATTCCATATTCCAGTGAATTCTCACAATGTCTTTGCAGTCAGTATTAATATTGCACATTGTAATTGACCCATTTGAAAGCTGAGAAATTGGGGGTCAGAGAATGTATGTCATTTTCCCAAGGTCATGCAGCTGATAAGTGATGATTCTAGGATTCCATTTCTAAAAGATTGAGACTCAAATCTATTTTTCCATCCCATTGCAATGTATGTTTTACTAACAGGATGTCTAATTATGAATTTGAGAATAATCTTTATTTAAATTACTATACTCAGAATATACTTTACATATTTCTAAAAGTGATTTGTAAATATTATTTTATTTGAGTAAAATGAATATTTTTATTTGCTCACTAGAAACAAATACAGACCCTCTGGGTGCACACTTTTCCAAAGATCCTGTCATTTAAACAATAATATCATTCCAGATTATTTGAGATTAGGTAAATTTACTGAGATGAGGCCAGTATACGTTAGGCTTCTCAATCTTGGCACTATTAACTTCTCTGCTGAATAAGTCTTTGTTGCAGGAGGCCGTCCTGTGCACTGTAGGATTTGGCCATCCCTGCCTTCTACTTTCTCGATGCTAAGAGCACTCCCATTTGGGGCAATCCCAAATATCTGGAGACATTGCCAGCTCACCCCCACCTGAGAATCACTGGTCTACCTTAATGTAACTGCTAGGACAGTTGCTCTGTTTTCCTATTACATTGGATAATGGGAAAGAGTTGTAAATTAGCTGAGGCATGAATCTTTTTGTATTAGTGTTACAGTGGATACATTAGCATGCTGCAGAATTGTCTAAGCTAATTCTATCTGTGAGGTCAGCCCAAACACAAAATCTCAGGCATGTCTTTTAATCTCCCTTTGACTCCTCTTTTCTGAAGTGAAGATATTTAGCTTACTTTGTTTTTTTCCCCAGAATATCCCTATTGGTAGACAATTGGTCCCTCACACTTTCATACATCTTGCAAGTTAGGCACTGACTACCCTTCTGTTCTGGACTATATTTTCGTGGATGTTTATAGAGCAAACAGTTTTAGACAAGAGAGATTATGTCTCTTTGTGGAGCAGAAGGTAGACATGTTTACTTCTCATTGTAAACATTCAGATTCCCTGAGCTCAGGATCCTCTCTGTCCTGTGAGTGCTGCTTTCATCTGATCCTCTTTGTGTTGTCCTGTGAGAATTGGTGCTGGGGAACCAGCACAGAGTGTTGATACTGTGGCTACTGCTGTTGCTGGGAGTGATAACTGTCCTTCATCTCAGAGCCAGGAGACTGAAGCTCCTACCAGCATCCATAGAACTATGGCAGCCTAAATTTTAATACTGCAACTAAGACAGTTCTTCAACCCTTCACATTTCTTGGGAATCTATCCTTTGACATGGATGGGCAGGTAAAGGCTGGTTATTTCTCAGAATGTTTTTGCATGTATCACTTTGGTGGACTCATGGATGATACCACATGAAATGTCTTTTTTGCATCTATTGAATGGGCATTCTTAAAAATGTTGTCCACTGTATCACATACATTTTCCTTTCTATATAAGCATATTGTCGTTACAAAGGAAAAGCTGTTCTTTGCCTAAACAACAGTTTTAATTCATCTTATGGACGTCCCAAAAGTATGATTTACTGCATTTTCATCCTTGCTACATCTTTTAGGAAATGAACGCCTCCTTTCTCAATCGAACTCTAGCAGCTGCATAGTATCATTTGGTAATAATATTTGGTGTTAATCTTACCAGTGACTTATTTTTCTACTTTTAAATAATTGGACACCTGGGGAAATAAAATTTAAAAAAATAAGCCAACCTCTTAAAAAGTTCACATAACAAGTCACCGTGGAACAGATTTTTATTATTAATGGGGAAAAAAGAATCACTTGAGTGGTCCTCCTTGTATGGCTGTCCCCCAACAAGGGGATCACAAGATCTTTTGTCTATTTCCTTGGGCTTCTGAGTTAGGAGGTAACTTATTTGCACAAAGATCCTAGGGATCCTCTGGGAGAAAAATGACTGTGATTCGATCACAGAATTTGAGAAAGTTATGCAATGGACTGATGTAGGACTTGGCAAAATAATCCAAGAGTATGACCCAGGAGCTTCAGGAAAACTCACCAGGAGCGTAAGAAGAGCCTGGCTGGACACTTGTTTTCAGCATCTGACGTTCCTTAGGAGAGGCTAATTCTGGTCCACGGTGTTGCAGACTCTAGCAAGTCTGAGCACCAGCCACTCTGGCATGATAATCTTCTTGGAGGGATAACAAATAAGCGTTTGAATGTAAATTTTATTTTATTTTATGTTTTTTTACGAAAAATATTTATTTATTTGGCTGCACCAGGTCTTAGTTGCAGTACGTGGGATCTTTAGTTTTGGCACACGGGATCTAGTTCCCTGACCAGGGATCAAACCTGGGCTCCCTGCATTGGGAGCTTGCAGTCTTAACCACTGAACAGCCAGGAAAGTCCCCTTGAATATAAATTTTAAAGGTTTTAATTATGGAACCCGAGTATGTGACAACTCTTAGCCTGTGGGACCAGAAAGGCTGAGTGACCTTCAGACTGTGTCTGGCAGCCTCAGAAGGCACAGTTCTAGCAGCTGAAGATGAAAAATTCTACTCCTTCTCTCTCACTCACTTTAGGATGCGTGATTACCATAGAATGAGTTGACCCTGGGGTTCTTGGACATCGTGGATCTTTGTTCATTTGATTTTTTGATTGATTGCTTGAGGGGAAATGGTAATAATATCAAGTAGGGAAAATAAGTGGATTAAGATTTGCTATTAATAATATAAAAGGGATGTGATTATCAAGAGTGCTACACTGTTTTAAAATTTTCTACCCTATTCTCTTAGCTCCTTATCTCATTCTTGCATGTGAGATAGCTATTTTAGGCTTTTGTAGATCAGGTTAGTTTATTAAGTTAATGCATCTACTTTAGGCTTTTGTAGATCAGGTTAGTTTATTAATTTAATCATCTACTCTGTATTGATCCATATTAATGGATCAATTTGTTTTTTTATCTTTGGAATGGCATTAAGGATTTTGGTTGGCAGATCTGGCCAGTGCAGGAATATATATTATCTCTAGTCTAAAGATAGACTGTTATCTTTCATGACTACATTGTTACCTGACTGTGGTATCTGGAAAAAATCATAATCGTAGTAACTGATATCTTTTCAGAATGGATGCTTCTGTAGAAGCACATCCATAGACCTTGATCTCAGAGTTGGATAATTCTTCTAGAACACAGTGCAGAAATGTTGTCAGTATTGGCAGTTGTTAATGCTCCCTACTGTTATGAAACAACTAAGTAAAATAAAGAATGAAAAATGACTCCATTTAATTGGTACTTCTGGGAAATTCAGGTAGGTGTTGAAGTCATTTTAGGTCCTGGGCAGGTTACCAGATGGTATAATCTATATCTTTTTTCATTTCTGTAAGCATGAAATATATGGTATTTTAACTGCTTTCTTTATGTATTGCATTCAATCAGGAAATAGCCTCTTGGCTTGGTGTTTGAGAAGGCAGTGCAAAAAGCATTCTGGTTTGAGTGCTGTGATGTTGTTGATCACCATCTATCTGTGACACTGAGCTACAAGATTCTGAGGAATATACAGATAAATGGTCATTTCAAAGAATGTAACATTTTCTGAGAAACTTTTAAGTTTTCTTTGATTTTCACTAATTGCTTTTCTGTGTCACCTAACTATTTTATCAGCGCTAAGCTGATGAATACTTATATTTACAGTGAATTTTCGGTAATAGACAACTTAAACTAGTTTTAAATGACCTTTGTAAATCTACTTGTATAAATGACAACACTAACAGTAAAAATAAAACAAAACAAAACAAAGCAGAACTAAAAAGAGTTCTTAGTGTTTGGATCTGACCCAAAATGACTGTTAAAGTTGTAAATTTTCCCATTAAACTGATAATAATATAAGCAGTTCTATCAGTGGAAATGCTGACATACTTCTGAGTAATAACATCCTTTCCAAGTGGCCTTTGATATGTTGATTCTACCTTTTACAAGCCTGAGTATATTTTTGATTTTGAGGAATGTGTTGATAGATGGTGCTGAATTGGAGGTCTACCCAAATCTAACGGGATTCTTTGCTGCTTCTAGCTGTTACAGTATTTTCCTGTTGAGTAGATTTTGCTTGCCTAAAATAAACTTTCTTGGTAGAGGTACAACCTGAGTGAATTCTCTTTTTCCAGACACAGTGATGGTCATAGGGCTGTACCCTCTGTTTTGTTTGATGTCCTTTATGACCATTCAGACTTGGCATTCAGTACATCATGGAGGACAGTAGGGCCAGAGCAGTTTGCCTTGGTACAAATTGGAGCTGGTGGCTGAGCCCCACTCTCTGTAAGAGCAGGAGCCTCCTGTTCAAGTAATAACTCCTGCCCTCCCAGTTGTGGTTCTGTTCATGAGACTCATCTAAGTTTGATGATATAGTTATAATGATAGCTGCCTGGTGTCTCCATTGTAAAGATACATTTTGGGGCAAATAATAGGTGATATAAGTTGTTGCTTTGTGAATGTCCTTTAATCCCAAGAACTTTCATCCAGTGGTTTTTAGTACCTAATGGTTTGTCCTTGCCAAAACAAGACATTATTATGGCTTGCAGAATGGTGTTATTTCTAATTTTGTCATATCCTTCATATTTATTAGCTGGCATCCTTCTGTAAAAATTTCCTTTCTATTTAAAAAATACATTTTTTTATCTTTTTAAGTTATATACTTAAAGCATGTAAATATTTTTAAAATCTGGAAAATTTTAAAGAAATATACTAATTTCTATGAATATAATGTTTTGATAAATATAGACAAAATGCATATTACATGAAATCATAAAAGTCTTTTCAATTTATAAAAATATATATGTATATTTGTTTCCTTTCAAGTAAGTTTTGTTAAAAGTAGAAAGAAGTAAACTCTCCTGTGCCTTGAGTTTCAGCTTTTTGTTCATGCTAAGAAATGCATGGCTACAGAAATGAATTCTTCATTCATTCAGCCAGCGTTTCTTGAGGAGCTGCTATCATCAAGGTGTGATGTTAGCTATAAATTTGATGTAACATGTTTTTACCTCCACTTATGAAATAGGAATTTTTAAAATGCATTTTTTTAGATTCTGCATATAATGATACAAATGAACTTACTTACAAAACAGAAACAGACTCACAGATTTAGAGAATGAACTTATGGTTCCAGTGGGGAAGGGTGAGGGGAGGGATAGATTGGGGGTTTGGGATTGACATGTACACACTGCTATATTTAAAATAGATAACCAAGAAGGACCTACTGTATAGCACAGGGAATTCTGCTCACTATTCTGTAATAACCTAAATGGGAAAAGAATTTGAAAAAGGATAGAACCTTGTATATGCATAATGGAATCACATTGCTGTACACCTGAAACTGACACAACATTATTAATCAACAATACTCCAATGTAAGATAAAATTTTTTAAAGTAAATTTATAATACTATATGTACATACCATATATGTATACACATATATGATTATATATACATATTATATAATATGTATATATGATTTCCTCAATAATTCATATGGGCCGACGGTCAATAAACACATGATTCTCCTGGTCACAAGTGGCCATTTCAAGTTTATTTATTACAATACATATTTTATTATCAGAATTTAAATGAAGTCTTAACATCAAAAACTCAGAAACTCTCATGGAGATCCAGATGATTAAATACAATATATAATATGCCTAGAAGGCTGCTTTTGTTGTTGCTATTGTTGAGGACTGACCATTTCCATGGAAAACTTTCTTATAAAAGCTGAAAATGTAATTTTAACTAACAAAATGTAAAGGTAGTTGTCCCCATTCTGCAGTCTAGTACCTTCTTTCCATTAGACTCATATGGCAGAACCTTCTTGAAATACCACTCTAAATATAGAAGAAATACATCATCTGCTATTCAATTATCTTGTTAACTTGCTTGTGCTTAGCATTTGAGTAGCTCTTGAATGAATTACAATAATTTACATAGCCTAATCTAATAAAGGATATTTATAGCGTGTGTAACAATGAAGATATATTCTTTGAGGACTTTTACAGATATATAAACACTTGTTTAGTAAAATTCGCATCAAATATAGCAGATGGAGAAAGCCCAGATTCTGGAGTGAGAGACACATGGCCTTAATTTTCACTCCACAATTTATTAACTCTATGATTTGGTCATGTTGCTGAATTTCTCTGAACATCGGTTTTCTCATCCATAAAGAGGAGGTGGTAATGCTTAACAAATATTTTGACAGGCTGTTAAAATCTGGAGATGATATGTGTAAAGAGCCTGACACATAGTAGGTGTATGGGTCAGGTTTCTCCAGAGAAGTAGAATCAGTAAGATGTGTGGGGCTGGCAGGTCTGAATCCTGTAGGGCAGGCAACAGGCTGGAGAGCCCGGAAGACTTGGTGTCGCAGCTGGAGTCTGAAGGCATATGGCGGCAGAATTCCCTCTTCCTAGGGGGATGTCAGTCTTTTTCTCTCGGTCCTCAGATGACGGGATGAGGCCCATCTATGTTATGGAGGGTAATCTGCTTTATCAGAGTCTACTGATTTAGATGTCATCTCATCTTAAAAAAAAACACCTTCATAGCAATATCTGGACTGGTATGTTTGATCAGCTTTCTGGGGACGGTGCTTTAGCCAAAATGACACCTAAAATAAACCATCACAATAGGTCTGCATTGAAAGGTACCTACACTTGTTAAAACACCATAGAATTCTATATATAAGACCTGAGGTCTCTCTCTGGAAAACCTCAGCCCCTGGCCACTCTCCACTTCTTCCTGGCCGTTGCTTGAATAGTGGCTCCTATTGGCTCCTCTTACTTTCTGTCTCGCTGTTGTTTCCTTGATGTTTCCATGTGAATAGCACTGTTTAGGCCAAGGGTGCTGCTGGCTCTCAGTGTCCCAATGCCACTGCACCGATAAGGCAAGTGATACCTGATCCCATGCACAAGATGGGAAGACACCTCTTCTCCATTCTTTATGTTCTACTTTACCACCTGTGCCCTAAAATAGCACTTTTCATCTGCCAGAGACCCATAAAAACCTATCACAAAAATAGCCACTTCAACTTCTAATTTGGCCTTGTTCTCAGTTGGTGCCCAAAACAGTCCCTGAAAGAAAGGACAATGATTGCTGGCCCAATCACGTCCATTACTGCTGCATCTCCCAGGTGCATCAAACTCCTTTCTCTGTTTTCAAACAATTCTCCCCTCTTCCAACAAAAGACCAAGTCAACACAGGGCATCACTCTTCCTCTGAATCCATCAGGGCATGCAAATTGCTTTAGAGATGTATGGTCCCAGTTTCCCCCCAACCAAATTCAAGTTGAGCTCAGTTGATGCACTCTTAAAAATAATTATTTTATTTTACAAATGCCCTATAAACTGAGAGATAAGTACTGGCATTATAATTCGCTTTAAAGATGATTTTGAGGTGCAAAGCAAGTAGGCCTGAATATCTATACCCTTTAATTACAGAATACACATTTTCTCCAAACATTATCTCCTTCCACTCAGTAAAACAGCTGAGTATCTTTGTTTTCCCCCCATCAAATGTTTTTTTATTATCATGTTCAAGACTTTTGATTAAGTTGGCATTGTAGGAAACCCTTTTCTATTTTCTTTCATGTTTTTCTTGACAAGTCTGAATCAGTAATTCTGGCTGGTATTACAGGCTCATGTTTTTGGGTATATTCGTTTATTGTGGAATGAGTCACTTTGCTGTTTTTGTTTCCATATTATTCTGAAAGGCACCCACAGAAACATTAGAAGAATGCAGAGTCGCAGCAAATACATTCTTATGCTAGGTCTGCACTTTGTCTCCACAGTTAATCTAGCCGACACAGCATCATCTTTGAACAATAGAAGGTAATGGCCAGGGATAAAATCGTGGGCTTGGAGAAAACCACATTTGGCACCCTGAATGTTCACCCCACGTTTAATCTGAAGACAGATATTCTGAAGAAGTTATTTTTTTATGGCGTCTGTCCTGGGCTCCCAATAGTGAAATTTTTTTTACCTGGTATTTCTTTGTTTTTTATTTGCTTTTACTCTTTCCTTAATTTTAAATTCTGAAAGCCCCTGGGTGTTTTGTTTATAAAAAGAAGTCTCAATTTTCCGCTTTCTTTATGCTTTCTTAACAATTTTCACTTTTGCTAAGAGGAAAGGAGAATATATACAATATTTTTGCATGAAAGGAGACTCTTTTATGGCATTATATCAAAAATATAAAATGAAAATTAATTATCAGTGTACCAAATGTAAATTGATGAATGAGATTTATTCACCTGAATATATTTGTACAAGTAAACTCATAGGAAGCAGAAATTAGATGTCATTTCTGACTCAGGTTCCTTGATTTAAATGGTAACAGAGGATCTGTTATCTGGAAAGGCTACAGTTTTTCATAGGGAAATGCAGGAGCCATTCCAAATGCTTAAGGCAGCGGCACAATTCTTTCATATCACATTTTTCTTGGAAACCTACATATAAACAAAAGCATAAAAAGGGAGTTCTCTTATTCAAAGAGTGGGAAGAGGGTAGTGTGTGTCAGATCTCACCTCATTAGCCTCCTTCCAAATTCTGAGATGCCACAGGCCCCCGGCACTGGCTCCCAGGAGTTCAGATTGAAAACCCTGCACTAGAAGCATCATGGCATTTAAATCATGAATGCGAATATGTAGAGAAAATGATACAGCCATTTCTCTCTCCCGTTACCTCCACAAAGTCCTGGAGGGTGGTCTCTAAATCAATTCCTTCAAGTCTTTGGAAGAGTCTCTGTACAGATTCTCCTGTGAGTGCTTTCTAGCCAGTGCCTGGAGGTGAGCTGGCTATGGTAAAATACTGACTTGAGCTTGCTAGTACCATGTGCTCATATTCCCAAAATAGTCTCCATGCTGGGAGGGAGGACAGATTTTCCTCTCTTTGTCTGCATTTAAAAAAAAAGTGTCAATGATCGAGTCTAGATTCCTTCCAACTTCAGTTATTTTCTGACACTTCGTGGATGCTCAAACACTTAATAACAGCATTGATGACCCTTCCCTCAAAATTGTTGACGTTTGCCTTATAAGGGTGGTAGAAGTGAGAGTGTATATTTGTAATTCTGAAGGAAGTCTTTATGTATCCATAGGAAATACCGTGCTTTATCCTATTTTCTCACTCTGTATGTATTTGAGTAAGGATCACTTAAAAGTTTCCTCACATCAATAGAAATCACCGAGCTAGAGATTGCTTGTTGAAAAATTTATGGGCATAATGTATCTTCAAAAGAGTGATATGGTTTTTATTTTTGTGGCATAACATAAGTGGATTCATAGAAATAGATCTGTCTGCTAATGAACCACAATGATTAAAAATTTAAGAAATGTTGAGTTTCTCCTCGCTGGAAGTCTGTAATGACCTAATGGCCATGGGTCACTGATATCAATGAGGAGATTGCCTTTCAAGGTCCCTGCCAAATTAATGATTGTATGGAAAACCTGGCTTACTTATCAGAAAGGGTACAAAGCAATAGACTTACTTACTGAGAGTAAAAATTTTGATAATTTTTTATATAGTATTTTGTTGTAAATTTGATACATTAACCCTTATTATTGGAGTTGACAAATTAAATTGAAGTCTGTATTATGGACTGTCATGAACTAAAAACTTGCATCTGTATCAAACAGTTGCAAAAAAGTAGAGTGCCAAAATTTGATGATTTCATGTAAAATTGAAATGATACAGATGAATCCTCATGGTGATTTATAAGTTCTGTCACACACGCGCAGACATATACACAGGATAAAAACAACAAAACTTTCTTCCATGATATTTAAAAAAAAAAAAAAAAAACTTGGTTTGGAAAAATCTAAGTATTTGGCACTGATTTAAATGTACAGATTTCCCAGTGTACTTTATGTTTAGTACCTTAGCATAATATAGATTTTAATAGACACTCCATTTCTTACTGATGTAAATATATTTAAGCGATAATACATCTATTTAGAATCAATTTTCATTAATGAGACTGATGCATCCTCTGTCTAGATTCTTCCAATTTTGTGTAAGTCACTTTGGTAGCTGCATTAGCTCTTCTAGGCCACTTGAGGACCTACTTAGTGAATTAAGTGGTACCCCTAATAAAAGAACTCATGTGACTTCCAATGAAACTAATTTATAACTGAGAACTGTGAAACCATTTAAGCCAGAATTAGTGTTTTTGAATGGATTAGCATAGAACTCATAGTTTAAAATCTTCTAATAGCATACAACTTTTGTATTTTCTAATTTTGTTACATTTTAATTTGAATATTTATCCCAAAATATTTTTGAACCTAGTCATTTGATTCTTTAAAAAAGATTAGACTAAAATATGCAGAAGTCGATTTAGCCATACATTTTTAAACTGGAATCATAATTAGTCAGAAGGAGAAAATCATTTTAGTGGAAAATAAAATTTAAAAAAGCTAAACATTAACTGCTGAAGTTTCTTTTTGCCCTTTGCAAATTCTTTCTACATGATATCATTTGCTATGTATTTTTGAGTGCATATTTCCAAAGAAATTACTTTTTGGCTTAATGTAAAATTCTAGGCAATTAGATGCAAAAGTGTAGTAAAGCAACATGAAAATTGCCAATTTAAACACAGGGAAGCAAAACAGTCCAGGAGTTAAAGTTCTGACAGTTATGTTAACTACACACTTGGCACTGCCCACTAGGTAGGCAGACACACAGGGCTATTTTCACAGTCACGGAGGAGCTCTAAGTGAAACAGTGTTGAACTTACCTTTGGTAGAAAAACAACATAATTTCCAGGTAATTTTCTGACTGTCCACACCTGAAATATTTTGCGAAAATGATGAAAAAATGTAAATGTCCCCAGGATAAATAGATCTAAGATAAATAGTCCATGAGGCTGCATTTAGGCATTCTTAGGCAGGCAGACATGGAAGTGACGTTTGATGATAGCCATTTCGAGGCTAGAGAAGGTTACTTCTTTACAAAAGAAATATGTAACTTATTAACAAAAGAACTTTAACATATATACAAGTTGATACATTACTTAACAAACCAAACTGTCCACACAGGTTACTTCTTGCAGCAAAGTACTGTAACCGCCCAGCAAAACCTAGAAGAAGCTGAAATACGGGTACACCTGGCAATGTGATATTCTCCTAATCAAAGATCCTAATGTTTGTTTTTGACTTTCAAACACTGAGTTGCAGTAGAGACACAAATAACCAGACAGACCTGAGTTCAAATTCTGGCCTGCAGTTGGATACTGTAAGGCAAGTTGTTTCTGATCCTCAGTTTCCTCATCTATAAATTTAAAATAATCCTACATTATCATGTTCTAGTGAAGAGTAAAGAGGGTAAAATAGAAAGAATTATGCATGCAAAGGGCCTGACGTAGGAAATACAACAAACTGCAAAGTGAAATGGTGATTATCAACATGATTTTTATTATAGCCAGTAGGTTGCTGGAGATTTTTAAAAGATGATGTTCTGAGATTTCTATTTAAGAATATGCATACGGTTACCAAGAGATAGACATTCGAGATTGTGTAACATGCTCTGGAAATAAAGTCCATGGAAAACTTTCCCACTCCACTGTTATTATTTAGTTTTCTCTTCTTGCATAGATATTAACTGTCCTGTTCCCAGCTTTCTCTCTCAAGTTTATTTTTAGAAATACCTATTGAGATTATTTACTGTGTACCTGACACTCAGTGGAGGATAGAATAGTGAAGACGTAAACATAATCCCTGACCAGTGGGGTTTATAATATAATGGATGTAATGGTGACCATTCTTGGCTTTTGTGTTTGTTTATTTCCTCTACCTAAGGGAGGGTAAAGGGCATGTGTGAAAGATAGAAAAAAATATTCTTTTTTTTTCTGCTAATTATAATAACATGTTAGAAGTATGGGAGTGGTAGAACAGAAAATAGAGGAATTATAATAAAACTCAGAAAGATATCCAAGTCCAAACCAAACTATCCAATTTATAACACAGACCAAGAAAATAATCAGAAGAATAGAATTCATGCTCATTTCTATTGCCCTATCAAATCAACCATTTTTATTTTCCATGCTCCTTCTGTCTTTAACATGCCTAACCGGGTATCTTGGGCTGGCTTGGCTGTAGCACAGATATTATTAGTGCAGATCACTTCTATCCCTCTTTCCTCCACATACCACCTGTAAATCTACTTCTATTTATTTATATATTTATAAGTTTTTGTGTTATGACAGGAAAAGAATGGGAAGGGTTTAGGGTAGAAAGATTTGAAGGAATTACTAGGCAGAAACTGAAGGGAAGCTGATATTACATGGTGGTAGTTCCCAAGTCATAAAAATTCAAATTTTTGCCTTGAGTGACTTATTGGACCAGAGGACAGAAGTTAAGGCCAAAAGCCCTGAAAAGTTGGAGACTCTAGTAGAAGACCTTACCCAAATTAAGCAGAAAACTTAGGGATTTCCCCTCTGGTAAATCTGAATCAGAAGTGAAAGTCAAGTCTGGAATAAGAATCGAAGGCTTCACATTTTTCAAATCAGTTTCTACGCATGGTATGCAGCACACAGTATAAGTTGGCCAAGTACAGGTAGAAAATTCTCTGTGAATGGGAACCAACAAGAACAACCCACAAAGTCTATGAATATTGGGAAGTATCAGAAACAGCCTAGAAAACAATACTATTTACTATATTTAAAGGAGAAAAGGTAAGTGTATGCAAGGAAACAGGTAACCATATAGGTGACCTGAAATATTGGAAAGAAATCAAAGGGAAATTCTATAAATGAAATATAGATAACTGAGACAAAAAGTCAATAAATAAAATCAACACTACATTAGAAATAGATGAAGATAGAATTAGTGAGTGAGAAGAGGTCAGAAGAGGTTATGTAGAATAAAGCAGGGAAATAAGGAGTCATGGAAGACAGTGAGGCATTATGACATAAGTTAGATCAAAATCCTTGAAGGAGGAGAGAATGAGTTGAGATAATATTTGAAGAAATAATGATTGGGAATTTCCAGAACTGTTGAAAGACACCAATACTCAAATTCAAGAATTTCAACAAATTTCAAATCTATAAATATGAAGAAATTTAGACATGGACATATCAGGGTGAAAATGCAGAATATCAAAGCCAAGTGAAAAAAATTTAATGTAACCAGCAAAAAGAAGATTGAAAGAAATTAATCTGAAAGAAGCAACATTTCATCAGTAATTGATTTCTCAACAAAAGTGGAAATTTCTTTCAAGCATCAGAACAAACACTAGACACTATCAACAGAAAAACACTAAAATAATGTGCTATCAGCAGACCCCATTAAAAGTAATTTTATGTTATGAACTTTAACCAAAAGGAAAGTTAACCCTAATGGAAGGTCAAGATGGAAGAAAAAGAACAAAACATTAAGGTAAATATGCAGATTAATCTAAATAAGCTTTCCTTGTAAAATCACTTGTATTCCCTTATGGAATAAGTAAATATGAACAAAATGTAGAGTTAAAATATTCTTCACCACAGCATATTTTTCAAGTAAGGGATAGAAATAAGAGAAAAGGGTTGTAATGCCATTATATATTTCAGGAGGTGTATAAAGATACCAATTCACTGTGCACTTAGATAAATTAGGTATATGTGATAACATTTCTAAACAAAGAATAGAAATATAGCATGTAATTCCCGAAAAGGTTGTGAACCTATTCTTGAGTGAGACAGTATTATTCAACCAGAGAAGCAGGACCAGTAGGAGAAGGTCATATCAGGAGCTGCTGGAATCCCAGGGGCATGAGCTTGAAATCCATGTTTGGGAAAAGGAGGAAAGGGAGAGAAAAGGGGCAGAGAGAGTAATTGCAGGCCCAGCTGTTAACTGGAGTCTCTGATCTTCAGGGAGGACTTGTTCTTTCTTCTTAAAGAGAAGATCAAATCAGGCCAGGAAGGATAATATTCCATTTGATCAACACAAAATCAACTGATTTGGGATTTCAGTTCTATGTGTAAATCCCTTCACAGCAGCACCTAGATTAGCATTTGGTGGAGAGGCTTGGGCCTGCTACAGAATAGCTGTCTTGCTTCTTCCCCTGATCCTCCCCAAGACAGTCTCCCTGGGAGAACCTCCACCCTGGCTAAAACACACAAGAAGTGGAACTCTGGAAACCATCGTTCAGCTGAATTAATTTGGCATATAACAAATGCATCATAACATCCATTTTAAGAAATTATAAATTAAGAACAAAATAAGCTAAAAGATGAAGAAAGAAGAAATAATAGATATAAAAGCAAAATTTAATGAAATCGAAAAAAGAAAATAAGGTCAATAGAACCAAAAACTGGTTCTTCGAAAAGACAGAGAAAATTGGCAAAAGAAGGGTGAGTTAGAATAAAGAGAGAGGAGTGAGAGACACACAAATATTTGTAAAGAATTGAGTCCTAAATGTTACACACTCTAAAAAGAGAATAGGGAATTTTATAAAACTTCTATGCCAATAAACTTGAAAATTTAGATTAAACTGATGAATTCCTAAATATATCTTACTTGAATCATGTTGGAAAATGGTGTAGTGGTGTCAACTCAAAAAATTGAATCAGTAGTCAAATATCTTCTGTGGAAAATAAGAATCTCCTTATGGTTTCTAGGAATGCTTACACCAAATATTTTATATATATATATATGTATATATATATTTTTTTTTCAGTTTCACACACACTAATAAATACAGAATTTACAGAACTCATCTCACTCATGAGGCTATTGTAACCTGATTCCAACTTTTACAAAACATTAGAAGAAAGGAAAATTATACACCAATACTTGTTACAACCATGTACACAAAATTATAAAGCAAAATTAGTAAATCAAATCAGGCATACATCATAAAAAGGACTGTACATCTAATAAACTTTGGTTTATCCCAGGAAGGCAATGTAGGTTTAAATTATAAATTTGGTCTTGTATTTCATTCACATTAATATATTAATGGTGAAAATTACACATACAGAAATATAATAAAATTCACTATCCCCTTATGATTCTTTAGAAGTCATTTAGCAAAGAAGAAATAGATCATTTCTATTCTGCAGATAAAGAATATCTACCAAAAATCTACCACAAGCATCATAGCTGTAAAATAGTGAAAGCTTTCTTTGAGTTCAAAAAAAGGATGTCTGCTTTTCTCATTCATACTCAATATGATAATGTGCTAGCTAGTACTCCAAGGTAAGAAAAAGAAAATATAAAATGTATGAAGTATGGGAAGTAACAAAGTGCATAACTGTGCCCATAGAAAATGCAAATGGATCTGTATCTTTTTTTTTTAAATAAAGATTTCACAAAGCAGTTATGAGAAAAAAAGGGAAATAAGTAAGTCAAAAAAGATGGTGGAAAATACAGAGAGTAGTAAGAATGAAGTGGCCTTACTAGATATTACTGCATTTTATAAGGCTACCATCAATAAAACAACGAGCTTCAAGAGTATGCATACATGAAAAATGAAGAGCTCCATATATAAAATCCAGATATGTACTTAAATGCACAGAGCAATTTGTTAAAAGCTAAATGTGGCATTTCATAAAGTAGGAAAATTATTAACAAATGGTAAGAGAAATACTGTTTAGCCTCTGAAAAATAAAATGAACTTTAATTTCTACTTTCTACCTTATATCTAATATGTCCCCCAAACATCAAAGTATTGATGTAAATAAAAGTACTAGAGGAAAGCATGGGAGTTACTGGTTTTGTTTATTTGTTTTGTTTTTAATGATCACATAGTAAGGAAGGCCATTTTTGGTATAATATAAGACACAAAAATCATAAAAGACTGATATATTTGACTACTTAAATTTTTTAAAAGCTATAGTGAAAAAAATTTAAAATCTAAAAACAAAATGACAAACTGGGAAAAATTGAGACATTAATTAAACACATGGCTTATTTCCTTAATACTTTAATATATTAAAGAGATTCTAAAAATTCAGTGAAAACAAACAACACAGTTCACTAGAATCATAGGCAAAGGTTATGAACAAAAAGTTTCCAGAGAAGTCTTTCAGATAAGTAAAAGGGTGCTCAAGCTTTCTCATGTCAAGAGAAGTGAGAAAATCAAGACAACAGTAGTTCACTGATTGGCAAAAACTGAAACCTTTAGTGAGTGGTACACCCTGTCCCAAGGTTGTGAGAAAATAGACCCTTTCCCATGGGTGTAAATATCCATAATCTCTCTGCAGGACTATTGTATAATATCCATCAAAACTTGATAGGAATAACTTTTCTACCTCCTGATTCTACTATTTAGTATGAAGTCTACTGATATACCCCCATGGGACATGAGCAAGAATAATTACTGTGGCTTTATTTGTAATACTAAGAGAATAGAAATAACTTCATGTAAATATAGATGATTGGATAATAATTATGGGATATCGATTTAATGAAATATTAGGCATTCCTGAAAATGAATAATGCGGTTCTTACATATCCATATGGAGTTATCTTTCAGATAATTTTGTGCATACATTGCCATTTGTGTGGGGAAATGTATGTGTACACATGCACACACAGACATATGCGTAGAATCTTCTGATTATCTCTGGAGAGATGCTCAGGAAAAGGATTGTCCATATGGAGGGAAGCCAGGTGCTTGGGAATAGCCAGGGCAGGCAAAATTGATATTTTTTCTATCCCTTGCACCTTTTAAATCTTACCTCATATGTATTAATATTCACAAAATAAATATATCTTTTAAAAGTTGATGTGATACTGTATTTTTAGTCAAAAAACAGTTAAAATAAAAATACCTCCATAGTTATAAACTGCACACAGAGAATATTGCTAGGAAGTATACCCATTTTATAGGTGATTATATTAAAGTTCTAGAGCTTAATTACCTTCTCCAGGCCATCCAAATATTGACAAAGTTTAAATTTAAATTCATATCTATCTATGAAATCCAGCCTCTTCTGTTAGTTCATACCCCCATATTCTACTTTTTAAAAATTCTATACATTTGCAGCTTTATGAAATGTGGCAATAGCAAAATTCAACAGAAAAGAATTGGAGTTAATTGTTTTAATAAAATTTGACATGAATCCCCCAATCTAAATACAGTGTCTGGTATGTGGCATAGGCTTAGTATATATTTGTTAAATGAATAAATAAATGAATAAAATAATGAATGAGTTAGAGAATGAATGGTGCGCGTTGCCTTTGAAGGTTCTTGGTGTGGCATGTGATATGGGATACACTTGAGAACTGTTTTTATCTAGTTGAACTGAGGCATTCTATGACACAAGTATTTTTTTCAGATTAACTGAAATTTGATACTGTATTTATTTTATGTAAATTCCCCAAATGAAAGGAAATCTTTTTCTCTCCCTGTCCATGTAAATTAGTAGGATACATCTATCTCAAATTATAGAGTAATATTTAAATGTATTTGTCGGTGTATTTATAGATACAGACACCAAGGTACAAGATAAATTATTTGAGCATTTTATCCAGATCTTCTTATTGAAATTGTCAATGATTTTTACTGTGAAGGTGTGGCAATATGACATTACCTCCAGAGAGCTCCAGAGCAGCAAAAGCATTCACAGATCCAAATGCATCTCCAAGTGCCAAGAATATAGCTAATACATATGAGAATTGTTCCAAAAGACCCATATGGCAATGTGAGTTGAACATCTTTTACAGCAGCAATTCCATTCTAGCCCAAGTTCTTTCCCTTAAATAGCACCTCTTTTATTTCCTGTAGTCAAAACTGGCTGTACAATCTCCACTCTTGCCAAAGTCTGTGTCTGGGATGTGCATCTCCAGGAACCAAAGTGCTAAACCTTTCTTTTCACTAGCCTGCTCTGCCAAAATCCATCTTGACACACCTTAAATTACATTAGATCAAAGGCTGAAAATTATGTGCCATCAGAAGTAGAAAGATAAAATGTTTATCTACCGCATTAGGGGTGTGCGATGTTTTTAAAGCACTTGAAGTTTGAGTGAAATATTATTAAATGTCTCTCCAGTGCAGCAGGGCTTACTTCCGTGGCGTAGTTGATGGGTATATTGTAATAGGCTGGTGGCAAATTCGAAGTGGCATATTCAGTGTGTGTTTAGGATGTTTATACATTCCCTGATTCTTGTGGTCCTCAGTCTAATTGGAAATAAGGTTTACGTGGTGAGAACAGTGGGGCAGTGACATGCAATACTGTATAAGCGAGTCCTGCCTCTGGCACACCATTGCTTTTAATGGATTGCTACATATTTGGAAAGTTTTATAATTTCTCCTTAAAAAATAAACCCATAAATGTCAGGAAGAATATTTTTCCTCCTAATGGAGTTTGCATGCCAGGTTGATTTGGCTGCTGTGTCTGTAGGTGGGCTGGGGTAAAGGCCAGGGGGATTGAAAGAATTTTCTGAAATATGTTTCTTTTTTTAGGACTATTTTCTTAAGTAAAATATAAACAAGGCACTGTGTTTCAAATAGGTAAACAGGTTTCAAATTGGTAAACAGTTAATGCTGTCATCAAACATGTTTTGTTAAAGGGTCTGATGGAGTTCTCTAAAATCCATAAATCTGAATAATCCACTACCCACTCAAATGTGCATTGAGATAACAAAATTAACAATTTGAGCTGTTGCCAAAATTACATTTTTCTCGTGAAACTTAACTATTATATGCCCTTGGTGTTTTTGCAACCTTAATACTTTTTGGATTATTATGTAGATTTAAAAACTTGTTAACCTTTGGGAATATTTTATATGTCTGTGTGCTACTTAGAAAATACATTTTAAACACAATAATCATATAATATTTTCTATTGCATGGTTTCATAGTAGGTAACTAAAATTAAAATCATTTTTCTTTAAATAATTAGACTAAGTTTCAGGAGGTAAGAAGTTATCCTGGCATGAAAGTCTCTGAAAAATTCACTTGAAAATAATTTTCATTATCTTACACTCTGAGTAGAGAAAATTGAAATTAGTTTGTTTTATCATTGGTTTCTAAGAACGTACATGAGTTTACTTAGAATTTCTTAGGAGGATAAATGTATTCTCAAAGTTGTTTTTGGAAGCACATATTTAATGGAATAATCCATTTTTCATTCAATCATTTATAAATTCAATATCTAACTTGGAAAAAAATAATAAAAACTTATATGTTCATTTATTAAAAACATACAGTTAACCTCCAATGTACGTTGTCTTGTGTTATGCATAGAGAATTAAAACAATATTGATGGCTCAGATTCATTTAATACAAATAGTGTTGAGATCCTATTCCATGAAGTTTGTTAGGTTGTTTAAAAGAAGTAAGGCCCATACATAATATAATATGTCAAACTCAAAAAAATAAAAAAGACACCACTGCCATATATTTCTTGAGCCCCT
Organism: Mesoplodon mirus; assembly: GCF_964341445.2. Lineage (NCBI taxonomy): Eukaryota > Metazoa > Chordata > Mammalia > Artiodactyla > Ziphiidae > Mesoplodon > Mesoplodon mirus. The sequence goes on along the minus strand of NC_138993.1, from coordinate 72,508,173 downwards.
TTAGTATGATGCTTTATATGTTACACTGTGAAGAATGCTAACTATTTTTAAGATGCTTTCAGTCATGTGATGACAAGAGGTGTCCAGTGACATAATCTCCACACCACACGGTGGTGAGTGCTCTGGGCTGTGTGGCTAAAGTGTTTCAGGGACATGAGAGACACCTGCACAGAGAAGCTAGAAAAAGCATCAAGGAAGATAGAACTTTCAAATGTAGGTCTTGAGATTCTTTCTAAGCAAAGAACTAGCTTGAGCCAAGGCACGGAAGTCTATTAGAGTTTGACATATTTTGATAAATGGGGAAGGGAGGAAATTTGGTGTTGTTGGAGTCTTAAGTTTTATGGGAGAGAATGGCCAAGGATGAGCCCAAAGGTGATGGTTGGTGGCAGACCTTGAAGGTTTTCCATCCATATGCCGAGAAATCTAGGCTTTACTTTTGGGCCTGAGGTGGGGTGGGGACAGCCAAAGTTATTGAAGTGACAGATTCCATTTTGGTTTAGAAAGATCTTCTGCTGATTGAGAAAGAGTAGATTGCAATGGGGAGAGGCAGGAAGACTTCCAATTTCAGTGGTCCTTGTGGAAGGTGACTTGTGATTGTGGAATTGGGGAAAAGAGGCAAGAGTGCTTGGGCAGGATTTGCTGGCCAGCTGGACATCAGTGATGATACATGGCAAAAAGTCAAGGAGTAACAACCTAGGCAGCGATATAATTAGGCACAATTGGGGAGTGTCGTTTTTATAGAATGGATTCAAATAATATTGGCCAGGTGAAACTTGAGTGAAAGAGCTGTGATTTCAGAAAACTAAGATTTTTAAATTCCAAATATAAAAGTTGAAAGTCCTTTTAACTGTGGTTTTCCCCACAGAAACTGGTTTAAACAGTTAAAAAACCAAACCAAAACAAAAACAACCACAGCACTGCATTTTGAAACTCTTTATCACACTGTCGGCTCAATTTAAATGATTTATCCAGCATGTATTCATACTGCCTTTGATAAATCCCCAGTTAATTTTTTTGGGGACAGCACAGCAAGGGGTTGTCATGCCTGAAGGGACAAGGGGTTGTCATGCCTGAAGGGACAAAGGGTTGGACAGAGATGAAAACTGGGGACAATGAGAGTGTAGGTCAGAAACTGCTGAGTGGGCAGGGGCCCTGCCTGAGATCAGAGGGATGGGAGGGTGGGGAGGGCAGCCAAGGCTGTTTCCAGGCTGTCACTGGATGTGAACAGCCAAAGCCATAGTCCAGAGGGGCCATTTGAGTGGCCTAGAGAAATACCAGCAAGCTAACTGGGAGCTAATAACTGTATCCTTGTAAATCTATGTCTGCTATCATAGAAACAACTTTAAACACTCCCAGCTGCTGCTGGGTGGGAGCTGGTGTCTTCCTGTGAAATGTGCTCCACCTAAAACTGTCTTACTGCAAGATACTGTGCGAGTTCGCTCCCATTGCCTGGTAAGTTTTGGACTTATCTTGCCAAGGGTGTGATCCCAAAATAGGGTGGAATGATATGAACTGGTGGGTGGTGCTTCTGGCACCTACAGAGTTGGCCTCCTGAAAATCTCCCTGCTATATGGACTGCAGAAATGTGAAGGGGCCATTCATCTGGTGAAGCACAGCTGCAGGGCAGACGTGGACCCTCACCCAGGGTCTTCAGGAAAGTGAGTTCTGGATTTTATCCTTGGTACAGAAGAAACTGTATAGCAGTGCAGAACTATGGGTAACTTTTTCTTTAAGCCTATCTGTACATCTAATTTCTTTGAGTATTAAGAGTGAGAGCTACTTTTCCTACTAAGCTAGGTCTTACTTTACCATTTTTAAATGTGTTAAACTATTTGTGGGTCTCCCGTGAACGATTGATCACCAGATTTTCCATGTGCCCCTGACGTTATGGAGATGGTCTTCTAGAAACCTTCCATCTGTGATATCAACCCAATTAAAAAGCAAAAACAAACAACTAGACCAGACTTTTCAAACCGTGAAACACCAAAAGTTCTCCTTGATCTTTTAGTGAATATGAGTTATTTAAATTAAAAATTATTTATTTGCTGTTAAATAAATTTTTTGCCAAATAATCTGACTCCATAATGCAGTGTAGTTATAATCCTGTGTAGTTAACCTTTTCCTCTGGAGTCCCGTTCTTTGATTTTATGAGTTCTAAGATGTTAATTTAATTTATTTTTTTGATAGCTTCCAGTTTGCTTGAGTCCAGGCAAAATGATCCACAAAAATCATAGACAAGGAATTCTGAAGAGCCATTTAGTAAGACCCCAATTCCTGGTATGGCTTGGCCTAGAGCTGCTAGTGAAATGAATGGTCTTTAAAGGCTTTTACAGAAAGTTCAGTCTATGACTCACGCTAGTATTGAGAAACTTCCTTAAGAGTCACTCCCTGAGACTGAAATGTATCTTCCACTGTCACTGCTGTGTAAACTCACACCTTTTTTTCTCTCCAATTCGCCATTCTTTGGCATGGTACTTCAGCTTCTAAGTCTACAAGGACTTAGCATACAATACTATATTGTTATTTACACGTTCTTATTTCATTATGTCTTTCTACTAGGATTATTTTCTTGATTTGTGATTAACTCATCCAAAGTGATTCACGAGCCTTTTTAATGACATTGTTAGATGTTTTAATTTGAATGTGGTGTTTCTGTATTAGAAGGGGGGAAAGGGCCGACATTTAGAGTTTAAAGAACAGAGTTTGAGTCCATTTCTCACCTAGCAAGCCAGTTATCTATGTTTAACAAACTAACCCCTGAACACCACCATCTTACTATATTTCTTAATTTTGTGGGTCAGGAATCAGGCAGAACTCAGCTGGGTGCCTCTTCTGTTTTATGTCTATTCGTGGAGGCCACTTAAGAGACATATAGGTGGTGGATAGGCTTGTCTGGAGTGTGTGCAAGATGGTTTTGCTCATGTATCTGGCCCTTGGCAGGGATGCTAGAAGGTTGAGCTCATCTGGAACTGGTACCCACCACACCTACCTGTGGCCTCCCTAGCATGGTAGTCTCAGGCTGATGGCACTTCTGCAGGACACCCAGTGAGGGTTTTCTAAGAAAACAGGCGCAAAAGTGCTGCATATGACTGGTCCTGCAAGGGCCAGAGAGTTACTTCTGGTGGATCCCATTGGATTAACATGTCACGAAGGTCAGTTAGATTCACTTCTCATTGGGAGGACTAGCAAAGAATCTGTGCTATCTCTAGTCTAACATACCTGGGTAATTTTTGCCTGGTATGATCTTCTTTTTTCGTAATCTCATTTTCATGATTTTTCTTCAGTGAGAGTAAAATAGTAAGTGCCAGCCTCATTGAGTTCTTATGAGGATTGAGTAAGCGTCATGAAATTACTTCTTGAATTGTTATTTGCATTCCTTATTAATTTGTTCCTACTGGAATCAATTTTGTTTCTGGTCCCATTTTTAATTATTCATTATTCTGAATTTGGATCTTATCCTCAAGTTGGCACCATTTTACCTCTTGTGGATACTTGTATTATGTCCCCAATTTAATAACATCCTTTTTGATGCTGTCTTCACTGAGTATGATCTATATGATCCCCTGGTGGGTCTTAGAGTTCTAATTATGTCTGCCCACAAGTTAGATTTCTTTCTCCACCGACCCTTAAAAATGTGTCATCTCTATTACACAGGGAGTGGTTGATGGCTTTGAACATACTGTTTTCTCTGGAGGAAGCTCTCTTCTTTCAGATATCAAGTGTCTCTCTCTGCTTACTCAGATCTTTTCTCAAAAATCATTTTAGTGGGCTTCCCTGTAGTGCAGTGGTTGAGAGTCCACCTGCCGGTGCAGGGGACACAGGTTCGTGCCCCGGTCTGGGAAGACCCCACATGCCATGGAGCGGCTGGGCCCGTGAGCCATGGCTGCTGAGCCTGCGCATCCAGAGCCCGTGCTCTGCAAAGGGAGAGGCCGCAGCAGTGAGAGGTCCACGTACCACAATAAATAAATAAATAAATAAATAAATAAATAATAAAAAATCATCTTAGCTGAGAGGTCTTTCTTGAGCACCTTGTTTTAAACAGCATTGACCCTCATGCCCTGTTGGGTTACTCTCTATACTTTTATCCTGTATTATCCTTCTTTTTTTCAAATCACTTTCACCACCTGACATAATGTGAACGTGTTTATTTATTGTATGTCTTCACCAACTGAATGGAAATTTCATGACAGCAAAAATGTGTTTCTTCATCTCTGAATCCACAGGGCACAAAACAGTCTGGCACAAAGTAAGTGTTCAATAACCAAAATAGATAAATTATTGAAAAAGATTTGGGGTATGAAGATCACACACAAGAAGCTAATACAATTACTAAAAAACCCTTTTATGTAGGCCAATAGGTATCAAATTACTTCTTGTGAAATTTTATTTCATTGGCTATGATGTATTTCTGAAATAAATTTAGATGTGTCTATATAAATAGAACTGAACTGCAGATTGTAATCACGGTGCTTTTCTTGCTCATTTTCTCTTATTTTGACTCTTTATCATATTAGGCAGCCCTGCTCCCACCCCAGAGGTTAAATGCTTGGTTTGGGATGTGACCTCACCCATACCCTCAGAACAGTTGGTTCAGTGGTCAGTTGCACATCTGGCCCGTGATGTCCGTGGTCGAGTGAATGTTGTGGGAAAATCCCATGTTTGGATAATGATACCACAGAAGGCAGAATCTTCAGAGTGGTCTGGCTGGCAAGACCCGGCTCTGGAGTGACCCCAGTTGGATTGGCCGGACTGCCTGCCAGGTGGAGCTGTCAGTCCCCTCTGAGCGGGGAACTGGGGTGGAGAAACATTTGTCTGACCAATTTTACCACTTTAATGTGGGTTGGAGTCTTCTGTTTGCATGTAAACTAAAGAAAACAGGAAAAAACCATGTAGAACCAGTGCATCTCATCAAGACATGTTAGTGGTTGGTTGTCTTTAGTCATCACATCAAGACTTCACCTTCTGCATTTTCACATTTTTGTTGTCTCATAGACAGAGGCCCCTCAACCATAATGAAAAGTCATGATAATTAACCACATGTTCTTCATTATGCTCGGGGCTTTGAACGTGTCTCCCCACAGCTAGTAGACACTTCAGCCACATGTAGGATAAGAAACTACAGGATTTCAGAATCTTTTCTTTTAAGGAAAATGAGCAGCATAATTTTAAAGCAGAAGCGTGAAATGCGAGTGATTGCAAGTCTCACTGAAGTGGCAAATAACACACTCCATGTTGAGTATCTGATATTTGCTTTCTGGTGTGCTTTTGATCTCAGAACACCTAGCAGGGCTGGGGTGAATGGAGTTTTGCTGACTTGTTGCATCAGTGCTAAAGATGAAAGAAAACAGTCTGCGCATTCACCCTGGTGTTGATTGTCCTATAAATAGGAAACTAGTCAGTTAACCTTGCCTGTTGTCATACCGAGAGCTTTATTAAAAATAAACAGTGTGTGCCAGGGTAGCTGAATGTGGGATTTCTGCTTAGATGCCCACAACTCTTTCAAATACTTCATTAAAATGTACCCGAGGACTCCTTCAGTGCTGTGAGCAAAAATATTGTAATGGAAACTGAGGTCTGTTATCTAGCTTCGGTGATTTGCAGTGATTATTTAATAAATGAGTTTATGTTTGAAAATATCCAATGTGATAATATGAATTTACACCCTCCATCCTATTTCTTTTATTTTGACACATATGGAGGATGCTGTTTTGTTTTGACACCCAGAAGAGATGCTCTTTTTGTTAAAAATCGCTGAACAGTAATGAGCTTCTAGTTAACGATCTTACAAGATTTCCCTAACATAAGGAAATCTGATACTGATGAATCTATAGCATTCTACAATAAGTAATCTTAGATGTGTGCATCATTTCCAAGGGGGTTTTTAATTGGCCTTACCAGGATTCGTCAGAAGATTTGCTGTGTAGGTCTTGTCTGGATACAAACTACATCCTGCAAGCCAGAGCAGGATGCAGACCATAGTGTGAGGAGAGAATGATATTCTATCACCTACATGACACCCTCTTCAGCTTGAGAGCAGAGCCCTTAACAGTGGTAGCTTGTGCATGGGAACAAGCTACCATTCCTCTCTCAGCATGAGTAGAACTAGTCTTCCTCCTAAGAGGGCACAAGGGTGAACAAGAAATTTGAAGAGCAAGTGGTGTCTGGAAAAGGGAGCTGGGCTGGAATCTAGAAGTCAGGCCAGCTTGCAAACGGGTGCTGCTGGGAGTGTCCTTTCAGGTCTCCAGGAGCCCCTTTTCCAGGAGCAAAGTCAAAGGGCTGTTCAGAAATGCTGGAAAGACCCTTCCCACATCAAGTGCGTGTGATTCTATGGATATGGTTTTATAATTTCATTTTACTGCTGTAAAGGAAACACCTGTGTCTATGCTGCTGGGTAGAGAGGGCACATCCTTTCCCCTCCTCATCATAATCCGTTATCAGTGAAACAGCAAATACACCCATTCAAAGCTCTGCAATGGAAAGTTGTTACCCAGGGTTGCCTAATCATTCCTTCTCTTTAACAGGACAGAAACATCATATCCTGTTAGAAAAACAGAGAAGTGTATCTCCTATAGTCAGACTACTAGGATTTAAAACTTAGCTCCAGTATTTATGTGCTGCATGCAAAACCTCATGCAAGTTAATAACTTTTTCTGTGCTTCAGTTTTCTCACCTGTAAAGGGGATAATGATAGTATTTACCTTTTAGGATTTGGGGCATTGAGGAAAGAATCCCCTGTGAGGAATAGAGGAAGGAATCAATAAAATATCAGTTATTCTTTTGATTTTCTTGAACAAATTAGAAACTGGTGTGAAACTAAATTAATAGGAATGAGCATTCTGAGGTGCCTGGGGGTTTATCACAATGGTTAGTCAATCTTATCAGATAGGAGATAAAACAGTTTATTAGTGACTGTGTTAGTCAGCTCAGGCTGCCATAACAGAATACCACAGACAGGATGGCTTAAACAACAGAAATTTATTTTCTCACAATTCTAGATGCTGGAAATTTCAAGATCATAGTGTCCTCATGGTTGGTTTCTGACGTGGCCTCTGTCCTCGGCTTGTAGAGTCACCTTCTCAGTAAGTCCTCACATGGCCTTTCCTCTTGTTACTGAACTCAGGTCTGGCTGCTCGCTGCTTAAAAGCCAATACTCAAGAGACAAGTGTTGGTAGAAAGGAAAGTTTGCTTTATTCCAGAGGCTGGCAATCAGGGGAGAAGGCAGACTCATGTCCGAACGCCAATGCCCCACCGCTGATCTGTCAGTGGGCAAGAGCTCTTAAAGAGGAGTTTCAGGGGTGTATAGGCAGAGGAAAGGGGCTACATGCAGAAACAGCACAGTCTGCTCTCTCATCTTGACATTGGTCATCAGTGGTCTGATCAGCATCATCTTGATTGTTTTAAGTACAGTTAATCTTCAGTTCCAGGGTCAGTTTGTTCCCATTTCCTTGAGGCCAGTTCTCGGAATTGTGGCAGCTTATGTCATGGTTACAGTCTGGTCATCGTGTAGTTAACATCTCCCACCTGGTGTGGGTTTCAATGTCTGTAGTCAGCTCACAGGATACGGCTCAGAATATTATCTACAGCCCTTGAGGAGGAGCTAAAGATCATTAACTTTGTTTAATGACTAAAGTATTAATATTTGGTCTTGTTTGACTGCTTTCCTCTGCATTTTCTCACGTCTCTGATTAAATTTATTCTTTGACTAAAGTTTTTCTACAGATAAAAGAGAGGTGGAAAACATGGGGGCGGGGTCTCCTGGGAGGGCCCTTAGGGTCCTGCTCTGTTTCTCTCTGTGCATGTGGGTAGGAAGGAGGGATCTCCAGTGTCTCTTCCTCTTCTTATAAGGACATCAGTCTTATAAGATTAAGGCCCCATTCTTGAAATCTAAGTCAACTTTAATTACCTTTCTAAAGACTATTTCCAAATACAGTCACACTGGGGGTTAGGGTTTCAGTATATGAATTTGGGGGAGGGGGGAGCACAATTTAGTCCATAACAGTGACATTTCAATAGATACAAAATTCAGAAAAGACCGCTGCCTTGTCTTTACCTCTATATGGTTTCATAGCATGTGATAAATGGTTAGCTTCTTCATTTTCATTGAAATCAAAATTATATTGGAATAAGGGATGACCAATATGGGCTTAACATACTTCCACTTAGACTGATAATGTCCTAGCAAAAGACAAGGCTTTGATATTCCTTAGAAATTTGTCTAGAGGTTAACTAATATTTTTATTTTAGCTTTCTCAGATATGTTTTAATAAACTGTTTTTGTTATTATCTGATAATATTCAATGAAGATAAATTGGAAAACACAGATCCATAGATAAACGTGTAGTAGAACCAAAACCTGTCCTTGTTTATGCACAGTTGTGTGAGTACTCAGAGGTACCTTGGGGTTACTGTAACATTGTACTTTATAGTGAATCGCAGCCATTATGGCCTGTTAACTGAGGTGAAAATCCTAAGAGTATAAGCTTGGGTCGATGCATGTGTTTGTTTTGTTTTGTTTTGTTTTGTTTTGTTTTGTTTTTGCGGTACGCGGGCCTCTCACTGCTGTGGCCTCTCCCAATGCAGAGCACAGGCTCTGGACGCGCAGGCTCAACGGCCATGGCTCATGGGCCCAGCCGCTCCGCGGCATGTGGGATCTTCCCAGACCAGGGCACGAACCTGTGTCCCCTGCATCAGCAGGTGGACTCTCAACCACTGCGCCACCAGGGAAGCTCCATGTGTTTGTTTCTGAGGGGCATTGAGTTTGATATACCATGGAGACATTTAAGAGATGTCCACAGGATATTGGGCTTCTGAATAGGGAGATAGCAGCTTGGAGGAGAAGGCTGACTTGCAGACAGACGTTTGTGAGCATCTCTATATGGGTAGTAATTGATGTGGATTCCTGCATGTGGATGAAGTTGCTAGAGGATATACCTCCAAGAGGAGGGGTCTACTGACCAACATCAGCACTTTGGGCACAGTGCCTCAGGCCCACAATACTTTTAGGGGCCCATGAAAATATTTCAATTTATTTTAAAATCAAATGGAAAAAGAAAAAAAAAATTAGGGTCAAAGAAAATGTCCTAATTTTATTTCCACGTCAGAATAAAATGCCATTTTCAGGGGCCATAGGAATCTATTAAATTTTGCCTAAAACAGAAAAAAAAGTAAATGTTTAAGTGTTTAAAAATATTTTTTAATATTGATAGTATTATGGTAGTAAGGTTCAATGAAGGCAAAAATTCTTAGGGCCCACGAAGTTATATTGTGGCCCTGGTTTGATATAAACCTGGAAAGAGCAGTCTTAAAAAGATTTTGGAAGAAAAAATACCTACACAAATGTTTACAAATGTCCCAGGGGGCTACCACAATTCACTTTCTCATATTCCCCAGGCCCGGAGGACAAGCAATGACGTTTTTCTACAGATCTCTCTGGTCCCAGAAGGCAACATGGAGATGGTCCCTCTGCTCTGAGATTGTTATTTTCCTATTATACCTCAGTTACATTTATAAAGTTCTTTTTTACATGCCAGCCTAAGTGGTTTTCAGAGTTATTAATTTTAATGTTTAATAAACCAGTTGCCATAGCAACAATCATATCACAGATGTTCTGTTAAAGCCTCTCCAAAGCATACACCTTTGTCAATATGTTATTTTGAACATCTCAAAGGATAAATGCTTGAAAAAGCCAATGCATCTCTCAGGTTTCAAGCTCACGATTTGCATCACTAATTATATACTCTCTTCAAAGAATCAAAGAATATATAGTATTTAAGAGAAGGTTGATGAGCTAATTTCAAGAATATAATACAGGGCGAGGTCAAAATAAAACTTCTCACTGTTGGAAATGAAGTGTAAGATCAAGAAATTAAAAGTTATAATCATGGAATATATATATACATATATGTTTTTTTAAATGTTAATTATTAACCACAAGTACCACGAATGATTCACAATTTTTAACTCCATAGGTATTTTTCTCCAGTGAGTGGCACTGATTGTTATTTTGCTTGTAGAGTGTGGACTCCCGGCATGCATGGGTCACTGCCTGGGAAATTATGCAATGTTGGTTTACTTTCTTTATCCCTGTCTCTTATCTGATCTTGAAGTGAAGGCATTGAAACTATCTCAAAACCTTGATAAATTTTTCCAAAATTCAAATGATAATATTTAATAACAACATATTTTAATGACTAATTAAATGCTTTTGGCTCTGGTTTCCTTTTCTGTTTTTTTTTTATTAAGGAATTTTAAAATTGCTTTTTTATTAACAGAAGGTAATAACAAATAACATTGGCTAAACGTCACTCTGAAACTTAGAAAAACAACAATTTTTCCCCTAATTTTCATCTGTTTCTTCGGAAAAACCAGAAGGAGAAGCTCAGAGGTGACAGAATTCATTCTGATCTTGACCCGTCATGGGAGCTGGTCACTGAACCATCTCTTGCCTTCACTTCCTTGTTTGCAGAGTGGCGAGAACTCCTGGTTTATATCACGAGGTCCAAGTTAGGACAAACGACCATGAATTGTTTTCTGAAGGAGCCCCAGGCCTTCTCCTTCTGAGATGTGGTTTGGACATGGACTGCAGTCAGAGTTGGTTTAGACGGTCTGTGGGAAGTGAGTTTTTAGTGAATTCATGTGCAGAGGGTAGAGAAGAGGCCGATGTTTCTCCTGAGAGTTTATGCACAGTTGTGTGAGTTAAGCGTTGTTCTTCCTCCTCCCCAGCACTGGAGGGGCAGGACAAGCCTTGTCTTATGTCTCCCAAGGGTTGGAACCTTTGGCTTCTTCTGAATACCAGCCTGCCCTGTACTAACACCGGATGTTTCCACAACAGAAACTCCACATCCATCTGTGTAAGGATGCATGACAAATTTCATTTAGAACAGCGGTATGAGAGTCATATTCAAATGTGAGGCAAGAGTAAGCACAAGGCTTTTATTTGTTCTTTAAGAAAAAATTATGTCTTTGTGAGTTTAAATCATCAGCCATGCTGCAGGAAGAAAAATGGATTGTAGGCTGGCTTGGTTTCTTCATGACTGTGTGAAAGTGGGCCATTAAGATCTCCCTGAAAGATTACAGACCTGCTCATTAATTTTAAATCTCAGACCTTTGAATTTGGATAACACGAACAATGGAATTTAAAATAATTTTTTTTAAATGGGTCCCCTATCATCTCTGAGAGCCCTCGGGCTATGTAAAAATATGGTACACAAGGCCTTGCTTTATTTACCTGGGAGAATGTTGTGGTCTATTAAGTTGGTCCTTTTAGTTTAATAGTGAGTTCATGGAATGCTTTCCAGTCAATATTTGTAGAAAAGTAAAAAACAAAATGGGCATTTTAAAAAATCTTCTTTTTAGATTTTATGTTTTGTGGTTGGGTTGGTGTCTTGGGTGACCAACTGTTTCATAGGTCAAGATGTGGATTCGCTTCTTCATTGGGGCCCACGTGACACCACTGACATCTGCACGATCTGCATCCTTTTCTGGCTCCTCTTTGGGATTAAAGATGCATGTTTGCAATATGAGAAGCGGGGATGACAACGATGGTTTGCCCTGGGGAGCATAGTGATGCTGATTGGACCATTCCTGGATTATGGCCTTCTAGCATGATGCTCTTTCATGTTATTTCCTCATAGTTTCTCTATGAGATATATAAACCCCACCCAAAATATTTTTCCTAGCTCAAAAAAAAAAAAAAAAAAAAACCCCAGTTTAAAAGATACCCTTCAAAATGACAGTACTCTCAGTTGAAATATTTTTGGAAGAAAAATTAAGTCTTATTTTAGGTTCACTTTAGAAAATTTGTTTTACTGTTTCAAAAATAGACAGAAAATAGCATAGATTCTTTTATTTTGGAAATCTGAGCTCTTTGCCTCAGAAAATGAGGAAACATTCTTCTGCTTTTCATCACTTACAGTGATACTATTGATATTATTGTACACATTTTTTTCTTCTTTATCAGATACACCATACGCTTCCTGAGTATATATTCCAAACTACTAAGAACATGTTTTTTCCAGTTTGCTTAATTGTCAGTATAATTATAATTAAATAATTTTCTCCCCCAAAATGTTTGTTTAGGCAACAGATTTCTGCATATTTGAAAACCTAATAAAATGTTTTATTTTAAAGCTCTTCACTCCAAATAGACAATTCTGCACTGTCGAGTAGTTGCTTAAAACCAAATAAACGGTTTGGCTATTATGTAGAGAGAGAAAAAAAAAAGCATGGCTTGTGATGGATATTGTCAATGTAGCCACCAGGTTGAAGATGATGAGGGAGTTGTTAGCTCTTATTTAGGAAACTTTCAGGAAGGTCTAGAGCTGCTGGAAAACAGGATTGTCCATGTTGACCCTTGGGAGTAAGTTGTCTTTCAGACTACCTAGGGTCCAAATTTGGGGAACATATTCTGTATGTCAGAACATGGTCGACTGCCATTTTAGATTGATTATTGCTTATTTCAAGTTTATGATGCCATTTGTTTTCCCTGCATTTCCAACTTCCTGGAAGACTTCCTGAAATCATTCAAGTTTATCCTCATTTTTTATGCCTACTGACCAGTCACTCAATCCTTAAATAACCACTTTCAATCTAGAGTTTACCTTATCCTTTTGCAGTAACTTTTCGTAAGTCATCAAGAATAATCTTACAACAAGGTTCGGTGGCTTTTTTTTCGTGTTATAATTCACACCCTCTCTGAAGTATTCCGCTTCATTTGTTGAACATCTTAGTTTCTCCTGGTTTTCGATCTGTGTCTTTGAGCACTCATTCATTCTCCCCTTTTTCTTCCACTACATTGCCCATCAGTGTCTCTTTTGGAATGGGTAGTTTAATCAATCTCTCTCTCTCTCTCTCTCTCTCTCTCTCTCTAAATATATGCAGAAGAAATATATAAGAAGAAATGGAGTGCAGTTAGTTATAAATGTTTAACTATAAGCCCGTTATTTAATCTCCTTACACTAGCTGGTATGCTTGTTATAAAATCCAGCTCATTCCCTATGTCTTTATTTGCCATGTGAACTATTAATAGAGGTAATCTAAAACCACAGAACCTGAATCCCTTGCTCCCACACAGAGGTGGTCTGTGGCTTTTGGCATCCCTTTAACTTGTCTCTAGAGTTCAAGTCTACAGCCAATAGAAGAAGCCCCCTGGCTAGAGCCTACATCCCTGTTCTGTACAGTGTGTTGAAGAATACACATTGCACCTCTGCCTCTGGTATGTTGGAGCACATTAAATGTCAGCTAGCCATAAGACAGGGGAACACTGCAGGAGAGGATGTGCTTTCTCTGAGTCATGCTGCTTTCAAATGAAATGGCACTGATTTAAATCTGCATGGCAAACTTGCCTGAGCTAGAATTTGACCGGAACCCTAGGGTTAATAGCTTTGCTCTTTGAGAGAGCTCCAAGCAATTTTCATTCCAGGCCACTTTTACATTTACATAGTCCATATCACTGAAGCCCCAAGGTACTTTGCCAACAAGAAGCAGATATTTACTTAGTAAAGTTAATGTACCTCCCCAATGCTTTTCAGCCTTCAGGCACATTTTCAGGTAATAAGAAAAAAAATGTATATATATATATATATATATATATATATATATATATATATATATATATTCCTTTTAGTTTCTAAAATAGAAAGAATAAGGGGATATAACCCAAAGCTGGATATGCTTAAAAAGGATAATTACAATGGTAGGTCCATTTAAAATCTCATGACAATCCTTCCATATTTATTATTCCAGTATTTTAATTCACTCTTATGCCACTTAAAAGAAAAAAATAAACATTAAAATCAGGAGAAATCAGCCAGTGGGCTGTAGCAGATGTGTACTAGGGTATGCAACCCACCTTGGGACCACAAGCACATGATAAATTAGATAAGGCCAAGAGATCTGAGCTCAGATCTGAGCTCCTAACTTTTAAGTAGAAGTTCCGATCAATAACAATTATGGAGTGTGTCAGTGGCCATGAGTCAGGATGCTTCTTGTTACAAGTGAGAGAAAACCCAACTTAGCTCTGCTTAAGCAAAATACAATACTTTATTGGCCTGTATAACTAGCAGTTGAGGAAGAGCTGATTGAAGAGCTCAAAGATCACCACCAGAATATGGTCGATCTCATTTTACATTTATTTGTTAAGCTTCATCTGTGTGAACTTTATTTTTAGATACCAGCACCTATGGAAAGAGAGGAACACTTTCCCAGTGTCTCCAACTAAAACCCCAGACTGGAGTATTAGAGGACCCCAAATAGCCCAATTTGTGAAAGTGCCCACTTCAGAACCAAGCATGATGGCCAGAGACATGGAAGGTGCTGATTCTCAAAAGTGATATCAGACATCATGTCTCCAAGTCAATGAGAATGATGTTCTCTGGCCTCCACCTCCTGGGGCTGGGGGTGTAGTCAGCCTGACCCTACCAGAGAAGATGGTGGTCACCCCAAGCAGAGTGTGGATTTTCTGTTGCCACAAGAAGCTTACTGCTCGGGCCAGAAAACATCAAAATTCATTACAGACAATAATTAATGAAATCCACTGACACTTCTAGCTCAGCTGGGTCCCAGCTGGTTGCCATTGCTACTTCATAAAAATTAAGACATTAGCCCAGTTTTTGAGCACTTACTGTAAACTGGATCCTATGTTAAATAATTTAGTGAGATTTTTCTAATTTATTTCTCACAGCAATCCTGTGAGGTAATTATAATTATTATTCCTTTTTAGAGCTAAGGAAACTGAAATGCAAAAAAAAAAAAATGTAAGTAATATGCACAAGGTCACATAGCTAGTGAAAGGAAAACTGAGTTTGGACACAGGTCTGATTACAAAGCCTGCATCTGTGCTCATAAAGAAGATAGATAGAATACTGGTTGAAAATGTAGATTCAAATCTAGTTTCCACCACTTAGCAGCTATAATTCTTTAAATCTTTCCCCTAGGCTTTGGATATTTCCTTCTGTAGCTAATGTCTGAACACTTAAAATTATAGTTCCTGTTAATCCAGGTACCTGCAGCGACTTGTGATTAAAAATCATCCTTAGAACTCCAATGTCTATCAGTGTCATTTTGCAAGGTGGGCATGTTAATTACTCCAGGGAATTTTACTTAAATCCACCAACCTTCTCTTCCAGTGTTCTTCCGTGGGATCCTTTTTTTCTTTACTCTGGTTTAGCTTGACGCAGAGTCTGTGCAGTCCTCTATAAAGTGGCTTATTCAGTGCTGTACGTTCCTTGCCTACATACCGCCTGGTACTCAGTACCACTTTGTGCTGACTCTTTCCCACATCTACCTTGATCATCAGGCCCAACTCTCCCAGCTGTAGTAGCACAGTCAAAGAGAGATCCCAGCAGACCCAGTTGCTCTAGACCCAGTCCTCTTAAAGGCACCAGGAGAATGAGAGTCTACTTTTTCCTAGTCCCTGGCTCCTTCCAGGTAGTGATTTTAATATGTGGGACCAGAGAGACCAATATACAAATACAACCACATGATGAAATATTACCCATGATGATTTGGTTAGATTCAGAGGGAGGAACAAAGCTCAGCACTATCCAAACACACTTGTTCATCAGCTTCTCCCAGACTTCCTTGCTGGTCTTGCCTGAAGGGGGGGTTAATTAACCCTCTGTAGATGGGTCTCAAATCACTCTACCTCATTTGCACAGAGTTACGATATCATTAAGAGGTGAAAGGATCCAGTTTAGCCTCAGTTGGATGCTCTGCTCTAGCAGGTCAAGATCTAACTGGATTCTTGGCTCACCTCACTTTTGTGGTTGAAGACACTCTATTTGTATGATGTATCCTTGACAAAGTACACTCTTCCAATGTAATAAACTTCCTCCTGGTTGATCAGTAGTGCCCCCTCAGATTTACATGATTGTTGACAGATAGAATGACGAGTAAAGGGTAAATATATGCAGGAGTCAGCAAAAAACATAAACAGTGCTAGGACAATGGATCACAGCTCCATTTGTGAAGCAAGTAATTCTTGAGTATTTTGTATGTGATGTTACACTAATAGACCCTTAAACATAGTAGTGGACAAGATAGACATGGATCTTCCTTCATGTCTTTGGTTGAATGATATGATATTGCTGATATTCCGTACATAAATGTCATTTTCATTTGTTTCAACTAATTGAAAGGGATGCTAATATTTAAATACAGGACCGCAAAATGGGATGACAGGAAGAGCAAATCACATTGAGTAAATCATAAATAATATTTTATGATCCCTCACTGGCTCCTTAGCTTTAAATAATTTAATTAAATTGGACTCAGTTTCACAGGGAATCAGGAACTAAGATAAGAATCATAGCAGGGAGTGGTATCAAAACTATAAAGTCTGTGTATAAAAATGCATTTGCAGGTATATTGTTCAACTCAAGAATTTGACATAGAACTTAGTGAAAGTCTATAACACTCTCCTGTCAGTTTTAAGAAAATAAATAATTTATTTATTAAATTTAGGGCAAGAGGTCCCTAAGCAATTTACCACACAGGTAATTGAAAGTAAACATATTGAAGATTAGTATTTCCAGTGTTTGACTTTTTGTTCAATCTAAATTTGGCCATGCAATGCTGAGATGTAACACAATAAGACAGAGTTGCTTTTTTTGTTTTGTTTTCATAAACAAGTTTCTGCATGGGCCTGAATATTTATAATGTGAAGGCTATTTGGACAAAAGCAGAAAGTATGTTTGAACTGAAGCAAACCAAGTTTTCAAAAGTATACCTTTTAAGATTACTGCCCAACTGTTTAATTAAATGACTTTTGCCTGGCCAAGCCTTAAATATTCTTCTTGAATTGGAGACATGCAAATTAAAAAATTATCCTTCTAGACTAAAAAGAGAAGACAATATATTATCAACTTTGGGTTTTCTCATAAATGAAAATATATTCCTATATCATTTATTAATTATAATCAAAAGATTATCCTTCATCTTTCCTTATATCTGTAAATGATAGTAATTCCAGAACTATTGCCACTCGGTTGTTCTGTGAAAACAAATTTACAAAGCCAACTATTATTCAGAAATAAGTTTTCTTACATGCAGATTGTTTTCATGCCCTTTGTTCCCAATTTATATTTGGATCTGAAAATCAATAAAGTTACTAGTTTAGAAATAGTTAACTGTGACTTTTTATTTTAGGAAATGCAAATGAGGATGCACTTCTCCATAGGGCCTTTTTCACATTCTTTTAACAACCAAATAATTCCCAATTTTCTGGTGTGTAAATTTCGTGTGATCAGTACAAATAAACAAAGGGACAAGATTTGGGCAGTTGAAACCCATTGTTTTACAATGTCTTTGTTTATAATCTTTCATAATTCATCCTTAGTAATGGCCTTCCTGGTAATTACTTACCTTTAATGTCTTCATTTTCATTTAAATGTTCAGTGATCAGGATAATTAGAATTAATTTGGCCTTGTCATTTTATGGAAATGGAGCTTCTGCCACTTATCAGGAGCTTCCTGCAGGCAGTGTTACCAGAGAAATATGTGACTCCACCACTTCACACACTGGGTTATAGTCTTTGGTTAAAGTGGTAACAGTAGGACCTGGCCTGATTCCAGTTTAAATTTATGCCATTTTTGATAGAGGACTGTGGGCAGTCAAGCTGGGAGCCTTGCTTGTTGTGGATAGCATTGTGTGTTATAACTTGGTTCTCTGCAAACAATGCAAGGAACTCTGTCTCCATTCATCTGGGTATTTTACAGGCTGAGATTGACCCTGCAGTTAGAACAAAAGGAAATCTTCCTTTGTATTAAGATGGAAAAATACCAATCCTAACTTTTTTCAAGATTTTAGGTGGAATACAGGAAAGAAATGTTTAAGAAGTTTAATACCAGAAAGCTTCTAAGAAGAGAGTGTGCCAGTGAATTTTCAAACTGGAAGGGACGTTTTGCATTACCTAGCCTAGAGCTTTCCAGTCACACAAAAAAGTAAATTTTCACTGTCATCCCCAATCACCCCCTGTCATACCTTTGCCTCAGCAATAACATTGGCTTTCCCATCATTTTTTTTTTTTTAAATTAATTAATTTATTTATTTTTAGCTGTGTTGGGTCTTCGTTTCTGTGCGAGGGCCTTCTCTAGTTATGGCAAGTGGGGACCACTCTTCATCGCGGTGCACAGGCCTCTCACTGTCGCGGCCTCTCCTGTTGCGGAGCACAGGCTCCAGACGTGCAGGCTCAGCAGTTGTGGCTCACGGGCCCAGCCGCTCCACGGCATGCGGGACCTTCCCAGACCAGGGCTCGAACCAGTGTCCCCTGCATCGGCAGGCAGATTCTCAACCACTGCGCCACCAGGGAAGCCCTTTCCCATCATTTTTATCCTTTCCTGGGAAACATTTAGATAAGGTAAACAATTTAATTGACTACCAATCTGGGGAGAAATAACACACATCTAGATTTGTCAAATGCTTTATTATTTAAGGCTACACCGTGAACCTGTCGCATTTTCAAAATTTGAACCTTGTTCTTCTATGAAGCCTACTTTTAACTCTACCACACTTTAAACTTGATCTTTATTCTACCACACTTTAAACTTGATCTTTATTCTTTGTCTTCTCAGGAAGGAAGATTATGTGACCCATATCTGTATTACTCTGAATTATCAGTAATAAAATACTTTACGATTAGATATGAGGAGAAATTCTTGCTCTGGATAGCTCCAATTACTATGAGTTTGAATACATTAGAAAGAAGGCCAAGATTAAGTAGTTTCAAGCAATTTATTTTGCTTATGATTTTGTGGGCCAGGAAGTAGGGAAGGGTTTAGGCAAAGCTGGAGTCTGTCATGTGGGTAGAGTCCAGTGTTGTTGGCTGGGGTTGCAGTCATGTGTGGTCTGGACATCTAAGATGGCTTGTTCTCATGGCTGGGGGAGGGGTAAAAATCTCATCTATCCATGGGAGGTGGAGTAAAGAATTTTCAAACATGTTTTAAAACTGTCATAGAGTGTGAGAAAGCTGAGAGGCTCTGTATTCAAGAGGAAAGATACTTTAAAATTCCCAAGGGATGTGGCTGATAGCGATGATGCAGTGAAATGCAAGTTGGAGAATCCCAGTGAGAAAAGCCTTAGACAGTGAGCTGGAGCCAGCCCACATGACTTGCAAGAGCCAGTTATCCGTGTTTCCTCAATCCCAACCCTGATTTGGTGGTGTTGCATTGATAGCTTGAAAACGGCCACAGTGGGATATTTACACCACAGAAATTGGCAGACACTACAAATAAGGACTTTCCGTCCACCAGAGACCCAGTTGCTAGATATTTACTGACACACTGCTGGTAATGGGGTAACCTAGAAGCTGCTTTTGGGAGACATGTATTGTCTTAAAGCCATTCTACTCTGTGCACTATAAGGTAGAAAACACTCTGTTCTGTGAAATCCTCAGGGAAGTTTGCAAGATTCACTATTGCTTTTGGATGAGTTTTTGGGGTGTCCCAAAGTTGTCCACAATTTGAATCAGCACTGGCTGTTGCAGGATTAGCACATATTGAAGGAAAAGAAATCCTGAGAAGAAGTCCTGATAATTAGCAGAAATAACAGGGAGGCTCTGGACATAAAACTGAGAGTTTGAATTAAGTTTATTTAAGTCTCCAGAGAAGGAGGCAAGCCCTACTCAACCAACACTTTGGCTACACAACTGTGTGTTAATTTATTGTTCACTGTACAATTTAACCTTTATTATTGTGCTTTAACTGGGTTATTAATAGATGAAAATATTTAAATATTTTGTATGGAATTGGACAGGTCACTTAATTTCTCTCATCTTCAGATTCCTTATCTCTAGAAATTATCTAAAAGTATCTTTCCATAGTGTTGTTTCAGTGGGTGCTGCAAGATTAAAAAAGAAGTAAAGAGATTAACATTAGTTATGACTTAGGTAAATATTTCCTGGCTGTGGAAGGTGGTCTGTGAGATGGGGTAAGATATTTTAGCATTTATACATAATATTAAGGGGTTTTTACCTGAGTGAAGATATGAGTAGAAAGGGGAGATTTTTGTACTATGCCACAAAATAGTCCATTTTTGAATATTTTAGGATATTAACAAACTTCTCCTGGAACTAAATGGATTACATTTTATTTCATGTGTGGGCTGGAATAAAAGTGTAAGTTCAGAATTGACATTTTATATGAAACTTGTTTATTCCTAGTCCATCTGATAGTAGGTCTTCATTGGAGTTCATTTGCAGTCAGGGTTTGGTAGATACATTTCATTGATATTTAATTTTAATATTTGTTTAAGTATTCCAAGGTCTTATTTATTGTTTTTTGTTGTTGTTGTAACAATGCCTTTTTTCCCACATTCTTTAAGTTTGAAGTAAAGAAGCTTTAGGACAATTTTCAGAGGGGAAACCAGAGCTTTTTTATAATTGGCAACAGCTTATTTTTCAATTTTTTTTTTACTGTCATAAAATAATCAATACAGTTTTTGGAAATACAAACATGAATGAAAAAAGAAAAAAAAATCACACATCTTTCACCATCAAACACAGCAGCAAATATTTTAACATGTTTCTTCTATTTTCTATACATCCTAGATGGAGTTAGACCAATGAGTGAATGAATGGGTAGAAAAATTGATAGATTAATAGGTATATAAAATATAATTATGTAGAAAGATAATAGACTCAGATTGTCCTGATAATTCTGTGTATATGATGTTGTATCCTTTTCAACTCAAAATTAGGTACATATTCATGTTATAAAAATCTTATAATTACTAATTTTAATGAATAATAGTTCCATTGAAATTTTGACTATTTGTTCCTCCATTATTGTACATTTAGATTTAATTTCAAAATTTATCTGACATAATTATGTTGCAATAAAAAATTGCGGGCATTTAGGATTGTTTTACAAGATAGATTACCAATTGTGAAACTTCTCAGTGAAAAGGCATTTAAAAATTTTAAAGAAATTTAATATAGTACTGCTTTACTTTTAACTATGCATTCATGGGCAAGTTACTTTACTTTTCTAAGCCTGCATATCACCATAAGTATAAGAAGAATCATAGTGTCTGTATTGAAGCTTGACTGAAGTGATATCAATGAATATATCAATATATAAATAATGTCAAAATAATTGATTACCACTATTATCTTTATTATTGTTATCATATTATTGTGAATCTTGAAACGCATCACCAAAACATTTAAAAAATGAATGTATAAGTTTACATTTGTGGCAGTGATGTATGAAAATGCCTTCCCAAACTCTGGCAAGAGACTGCTTTTTAGATCACAACTAGAAAGAACTACTTGTTTCCTTTTCAGAATCCTTGCTATAAATTTCATTTTGTGGTAGAGTTCTCGATGAGATTTTCATTTTTTTATAGTATTTCTGGAGTTTATAACTATGAAAATTAAGTAAAAACAATCATTCTGGGCTTCCCTGGTGGTGCAGTGGTTGAGAGTCCGCCTGCCAATGCAGGGGACATAGGTTCGTGCCCTGGCCCATGAACATCCCACATGCCACGGAGTGGCTGGGCCCATGAGCCATGGCTGCTGAGCCTGTGCATCCGGAGCCTGTGCTCTGCAATGGGAGAGGCCACAACACTGAGAGGCCCGCGTACTGCAAAAAACAAAAAAACAATAAAAACAATCATTCCTTCTTCCTTAGGACATTTAGTATCTGCTGAGCTCTAAATAGTAAAAATATAGAACCAAACTGATTTAAAAAGTAAGAAAATTTTCTCACATACTTGGTCATCATAGATAAGGCTAACTTCAGCATTGGTTGATCTTGCAGTACAGTAATATCTCTAAGACCCTGTAATTTTTTTTTTTTCATTGTTGGTGTTGACTGCATCTTCAGGCTGGTAGAAAGATGACCACAGCCATCTAAGGCATCACCTCCGGGAACACTCATCGAAGGAGGGGGCAGGGCTGTAACAGATGGAAGGTGGCAGCAAGTTCCCATCACCTCTGGGGTCTGGCTTGATCAAGGGACAGGATTTCTCCTTCAACTTAGCTTCTCGCAACCCACTTGTTTCTGTCCTTCAGAGGTGTTTTCTACAGCAGAATCCCGTTACAAATAGATGACCACAGTTCTCCCTGGGAGCTGCATCTACCTTCAGACGCCCTCCTGTCCTGTCCTTCTTACCCTTCAGACAATTGGCAAAAGAATTCTCTAGACCTCCTTTTTCTGCTTCTTCACTGTTTATTCCATGCTCGTCCCCCAAAGAATTCACTTACATCCCAATAATCTCATTAAAAGAGCACTAATGTGCTTACCTTTTTTTCTTTTTGGCTACTCATTCTCTAAACATCTTGTAAATCTTAGATTTTCCTGAAATCTCAGCACAGCCCTCCATTCTTTTCTCTCCTTCCTGAAGAGCTCTCATTTGCTCCGATGTTGGTGTTTTAAACTAGTATTTATATAACAGAAACTGCCATATGTCTATGCCCAGTGAGTCCTCTTTCCCTTCCGGAAGGAATCCTATGTAAAACTGCTTGCTATGATATCTCTGCCTACATGTCATCACACTGGCATTTCAAATTCAGCATCCCCAAATCAAACTCATACATTTCCCCTTCTGCACTCTCTGTCTCAGGATACTGATATTGCCCTTAACTAATGTTCTTCCTTTGGCTTGAAATGACCTCTGTTCTCTCAAACACACAAGGCCCCACCTGGTTGTAGGGAGTTCGTGGCTTAACATGTAGCTCAGGTGTGACTTCCTCCATATTCTGATGTCACGGGCATGGGGTGGGGATGGTTGACATGAATGTTGTCAAAGGACTTTCCAGATTATTTTGTAACCTGTCTGTCATCCTACCAACGCATACCTTCCAACAGCCAACTCTCCTGTTGGGAATCACTGATTTGGGCATTTTTTCTTTACCCAATAAGTTGTATTGAATGAATGAATGCATAAGTAAAGAAATAAAGGAATGAGTAAGTGAACTACATGACTTTTAAAATATTTTCTATGAACCTTGATTTATTATTGATAGTGGTCTTATGTAGTTAGGGAATCAAAAAAAGTAAAAGTCTGCTCATTACTACAAATAGCAAGCACAAAGTCATCGTATTTATACACTCAGTAAACGTGTCTGAGTTATTTTAAATGGAATTTCTTCTGTTAGAAAATTATGAAACTCCCAATTTTCATTAAAAGGGAATGAACAACTCAGAGTAATAAACCTTTGTTCTACTTTTCACAGCAGGGGAAGGAGTTTTAAGAGTTGGAATTAGAGAACTACGAACTGGAAAAAATATCTTTCAGGTATCCTACAAAAACCGTATCCTGTAGGATAAACAAGGTCTAAGGATCAATGACTCCATTTTCCTACCCACAAAAATGGAGACCTAAGATGAATTGCCTTCGGTTCTTACTCTGAAACTGCCATTGTGTAACTTGTGTGAGAGCAGATTTTTTTCCCATAAATAACATATTTGAGTGATTGCCCTAATGGGGAAATAATTGCTTACAGTAATTGAAATAAGTCATTTTTCTTTTGTAAAGTATCTCCACACCTCTAAAATTTCTACAGGATAAAATGAAAGTTAAGCTAAATAAGCACTAAGGTTACTTTCAAGTTATAAAAGTCTGTGAATTTCAAAATATTGATCAAGTACGTATGCACTATGTCCAAAGCACTAATCTTTTAGTATAATGTGCTGTTTTTGACTTCTAGCATTCTGAGCTAATATGTAAACTTCCTGAGATATTTGCACTATCGTTAACAAAGACGTAATGAAACCTACCTCATATAGTATCACACTGTTCTTTCACATTAGCTCAAATTTCTTAAAATCTATTATGCAGCTTTTACCAAGATATAAATTTAAGTTGCTTCACTTTATTAACAAAGATGAATTCTATTTTAAAATTATGATTGAAGTGTATATATATATATATATATATATATATATATATATATGCAGCCTTTAAAAAATTATGTTAAATGTTCCATGCACTACTATGTTTAGTATATAAAGGTGTTCAGTAAATGTTAACATCAGATGAAAAATGAATGCATATGTTTTTTTCTTACCTACCTAACCAAACTTAGCTAGTCAGTGAGTTTGTGAATATTTAATTCATACTAAGCTTATTTAATTGAGCTATATGAATTTTTTATATATTATTGTATATATGTATAAATTTTGTATCTAAATTTTATACAAATTAATAGCAAATTATATTGAAATAATTCTTCATCTCAAAACAGCATCCATTTATACTGTAAAAAATACAAATTTTTATTGCTGTCTTTTAAAATAAAGACTCAAGAATAAATTGGAGGGCTTCCCTGGTGGCGCAGTGGTTGGGAGTCTGCCTGCCGATGCAGGGGACACGGGTTCGTGCCCCGGTCTGGGAGGATCCCACATGCCGCGGAGCGACAGGACCCATGAGCCAAAATTACTGAGCCTGCGCGTCTGGAGCCTGTGCTCCGCAACAGGAGAGGCCACGATAGTGAGAGGCCCGCGCACCGCGATGAAGAGTGGCCCCCGCTCTCCACAACTAGAGAAAGCCCTCGCACAGAAACGAAGACCCAACACAGCCAAAAATAAATAAATAAATAAAGCAAACTGTCAACAAGTAAAAAATAAACACTAAAAGAAAAAAAAAAGGGCTTCCCTGGTGGCGCAGTGGTTGAGAGTCCGCCTGCCGATGCAGGGGACACGGGTTCGTGCCCCGATCCCGGAAGATCCCACATGCCGCGGAGCGGCTGGGCCCGCGAGCCATGGCCGCGGAGCCTGTGTGTCCGGAGCCTGTGCTCCGCAACGGGAGAGGCCACAGCAGTGAGAGGCCCGCGTACAGCAAAAAAAAAAAAAAAAAAAAAAAAAAAGAATAAATTGGACAAGTTCTTTCTCTGATCAGGATATACAGACAAACTGCTTCCCTAAATGGCAGAAGGAGGTTAACAGACACCAAGGGTGGGTGACCCAAGCTGTTTCAGGTATCAATGAAACAGTCAACAGAAATGTGGAGCATAAGGTTTGGTAAAAATAGAAACATTTAAATCCATACTTTAGTCATTTCCTCTCCCTGATTTAGGTTTCCTTGGTTGTTTACAGGCACAGCCAACAGGAAAAGTGGGAGAGACAGCATGTGTGTGGCTGAGGTTGATTGTATACAATCAGAGTGATTATGTGGAAATCAACCAGAATTTTCTTCTTAGAATATGCTTGTTCTGTCATAATGAGTGACATCCGAGCTAATTTTTATTCATTGCTGTCTCCTTTTACAAAGATCTTCATTTCCCTCAGTATTATTTCACGTCCTTCATATTTTTCTGCATGTCCTGAAAAAAGGAGGAATAATTCCACATATTTTTATTATTATTCTTAAAGTTATTTACTAACATATTCACAAACAATGCAATATATTAGGATTTTTTAAAAAAAATAAATAAATCTGAGAAAAACATCAGCTGGGCACCACAAATTGTTTTAAACAGCTGTCTGGTTGGTAAAATAAGGTGAAGTAAGGAGGCATTCTAGAATTCACATGTGAAAGAAACTGTCAGTGAACTATAGTTATCCTAAAGTTATTTTTTAGTGTGGGGGACATTGTAAACTTTTGTTTCAAATGTTGAGACTTGTAGTAGGAAGAATTCTAAGAGGACACCGATGACTGAGACCTTGTTAATTATGCCCTCCTTTTAAGTGTGGGTGGGACTTGTAATTTGCTTCTAGCAAGTAGAATATGGCAAAGGTGATGGAATATGTTGAGTTATATGCAAAGGTAAAGAAATTTTGCAGAAGTGGTTAAAACTCTCCAATCAGTTGACTTTGTGTGGAACAAAAAGGAGATTTTTCTGGGTGAATCTGATTTAATCAGGTGAGACTTTAAAAGAGATCAAAGATGATTAAAGTGTGGGAGACAGGAAGCAGCAGAGGCTCTCTGTTCTGCTGGTCCTGGAGAAGAGGACACCGTGCACTCTAAAGCTGGAAGGAATTAACTGTGCCAAGAACAAAGTGCAACAGTCATCTGCACAGTCCTGGCCAGTATCTTGATTTTGGCCTGTGAGGTGATAGCTGAGCAGAGGACCCAGCCAAGGTGTACCAGGACTTGTGACTCATGGAAATAACAAATGTTTGTTATTTCAAGTGGCTAAGATTGTGACAATTTGTTTTAAAAATAGAGAATTAATACATTATTTTTAAAACTTTCTTATTTCTAGAGATGAATTACTTCATTTATTCATGTATTCATTCACACATTCATATACAAATTAACTTTACAAATTGAATATGAAGCAAAAAAACAGTCCCTCCTCAAGGAGCTCTGTGTGTGCATGTGTGTTAGAGAGAAGAAGAAAGAGGGAGAGAGATGGGAAAGGAGAGGAGAGAAAGAAAATCATAGTACAAAGAAATCCTCATGGTTCAAGGTCAAAATGAATGAGTATAGATGAGCATATTGTGTGTATACTTTTTTATTAAAAAGGATTTACATTAAAAGTTCTATTTAGTAATTGCCAACGTCATGCAATGTGCATTTCTAGGAATGAGTATGTGGGAATGGTTGGGAAAGATGAAGATGCTTAAAAGAGAGATTGAGATTATGGTAGGTTGTTTTCACTGAGATCACTACCATGATGTCTTCTGTACCACATACTTTTTTAGAACCTTGATGTTATGATCCCGTCTAGAGGTAGAGCCTAAATTGCATCATCTTTAATATGCGCGAGTTTGTGACTCGCTTGCAGACAGTGTTGACTCTGAGTTTAGATCATGAAAGGTGATGCAGCTTCTGCCGTGGTCACTGGAATACTTGCTTTGAAGCCGCCAGCCACTGTATAAGCACTCTGAGTACCTAGAGGACACCACGTAGTGAGGAAACCCAAGCTTGCTCAGGTAGAGAGGCCCTGAGACTACATCAAGAGATAGAGCGGCTTCCACCTGCTTTACCATCACTCCCTTTTGCACTGCCCACCTGTTCCAGCCACCATTCAAACACCATCACAAGAAAGACTCTAAGCTGGAACAACCAAGCCAAGATCTTTCCCAGTTCTGGATCTCTAAGAGCCCTGAGATATAATAAAATTATTGATATTGTTTTGAAACATTAAGTTTTGCAAGTGATGAGTTATGTAGCAATAGATAACCCAAAAAGAGCTGCTCCTGCTGGCGATGAAAATTATGAACAGTGACTAACAACATAAGCATGTTACTTGCTCTGCCTACAGTGGGATCTGTGTCACAACTGCAGGCAGGGGTTACTTAAGAGCCATTGCTGCTTGCAGCCGATTGCTTTCTGTGATACCTAACTGGACTATGTTAGCTTTGATTCAATGCTAGCTGCATTTCGGACCACTGATAAAGATATATTCCTTTCAATCCTTAGCTTGTCTTAAAGCACCATTTTATCCTTTCCTTGATTAATTTGTACATAAACAGAGAAGAGAAAAAAACATCACAGCGTATATTAGAAGGCATAAAAATCCTTAGATGCAAAGATCAAGTTACTGTAAAGGATGCTGTCATTTCCTCCACATGTGACACTAACTATATTTTATATCTGAAAATTTCAAGATTTTAACAAAGAAGAACTTCTTACTAGAATATCTTAACTTCTAGGGAAAGGAAATTATAATCTGCCATTTTTTACAGCTATAATCTCTTTAGACATTATTTTAATTTTGATTGATTTATAAGAAAAATAAGAGAAAGTATAGTCTCACATGTTTGTTGTTTATATAACTTTAACTTCCATAATCAAAGATGCTGAGTATACTACAAAATGTCAACATATTGTGAAACTTTATATTTGGAAGGAATTTAGATTTCATATACTCCTAACTCAGTGCTTCACATGTTAATGAGAAAATTGAAGTCCAAGACAACGACTGAACAAAAGCCTCACATCTAGTCTGTGGTAAAACCTCAAATTTCCATGGCACGTGTCTTTCTCCATTACAGTTATCTGTGTAATTTGACTTTCTGTGTAGATAGCTACACACACCCTCTACTTCTTTCACTAATGAGTTTTTGAACTCTTTCTACTAACCTGCTCTTGATTTGTCTGTTGCACGATTTGTGACCAAAATGTGTTATTCCTAAATTCATGTGCTGCTTGGCTGAGTAATCTAATTTGATTAGCCTGAGGATACCCTTTTAAGGCCAAGGTAAAATTATTTTGTATTTCTCTCGTAGTTTTTCAGAGGCAAGAAATAGAGACTAAGAAAGAGAAGAAGCCAATTTTGAATCAATTAGGGTTCCATTGGACAAAGAAAATCTTTACAATCAAAACCCACCAGTTGAGGAACAAGGAACCTTATGCAGTAGAAAATATCAATTACCTTTCTTTTAATTGAGGGAAAATTGACATAAAACATTATATTACTAGTTTCAGGTATACTCTGTAATGATTTGATATTTGTATATGTTGCAGAATGATCAGGACAGTAGTCTAGTCAACATCCATGAGCATATATAGTTACAATTTTTTTTTCTGAGGAGAATTTTTAAGGTGTCTCAGCAATTTTCAAATACACAATAGAGTATTCATAACTATAGTCACCATGCTGTACCAATATATCAATTATCTTGTCACAAAAGGTGTAAATGAAAATAATATAGGGAGGCAGCATGAAACATGTAACTTACAGTAAAGATTTTTAAGTAATATTTGGAAATCCAAATTTTTAAAATATGTTATGGAATTCTAATTCCTAATTGAATTAGGAATTCAATTCCTAATTCAATTCAATTCCTAATTGAAACACATGGGGATTTCAAGGAAGGATGCTACCACCTTCACCGCTACTCATTCATGTTGATATCAAAACTGACATGTCAATAATTATCTGTCTTCCACCATTTCAAATCAGAGAATTCAGACATTCTACTGTAAGAATCTTTTCAGGTGGAATGTTATGCTTTCTGATGTTTATAAAATTTTTCTTCATTGCTTTTTATAATTTATAATGTTATAAATATGAATTATTTTGTCAATATTCCAAAAGATGTGATAACACTATATTTAAATTCAGTGAGTTGCCCATCTTTGCCTAGCATTCTGATGGTGTGTTATATGTCAGGCACAACCAGGCTGCAGATGGAAATGCAAAGAACACACAACTCTTGCCCTGAAAGAAGAGTTCACAGTTTAGCAGTGGAGGTGTGAAAGCAACTCTTCCTCAGGCTGCTCTCATCCTCAAGAATAACCACCCCACCTAGTCCTAGCTTTGGTGCACTATTTGTGATTCTTTCTTCAGATACTTCCCACAAATATTTTAGATACTAAGGACTGTCTGAAATTTAATCTAAGAAAAATGGTATTGGAGACACCAATTCTCTCCCTAGATCTATCGGTTTGGTATCAGCTTTGGCTCTTTACTGAACTTCTTTGAGATGTGAAGTACTAGAAAAATTACAAGACAGTATTTGTGAAAAGCATTTTATAAACTGTTAAGGGCTACCTGGGTATCTGTTATTTTTATGCAGCTGCTCTTTCTTTGGAGCTGGTGAATTTAAATGTTACAAATAGAATTTTAACTATTTTTTATTGAATATAACATGGAAAATTATGCTTCAAAAAAAGATCAGAGTAATTTAGTTTTTCTGTCTTTCACAAAAACCACGTGATATAACTGAATAATATTTATGCAAAGATTTTGGGATATTAGTCATCATTTTTTCTTTCTTTTTTTTTTTTTTTAGTGGTATGCGGGCCTCTCACTGTTGTGTCCTCTCCCTTTGCGGAGCACAGGCTCTGGATGCACAGGCTCAGTGACCATGGCTCACTGGCCCAGCCTCTCCATGGCATGTGGGAACTTCCCGGACCAGGGCACGAACCCATGTCCCCTGCATCGGCACGCGGACTCTCAACCACTGCGCCACCAGAGAAGCCCTGGGATATTAGTCTTAAGGCACAAAGTTAATGATACATCTTAGCGTTTAAATTTTGATTTTCCCTTCAATGTGGTGGGAGAGTGAATTATTTAAGTAAAAATGAACATCTAGATGTTTTCATCAAACAGTACAGAAAATCCAAACTCTTCTAGAGTTCACAGGGACAAAATGACCATTGGGTAGAGGTTTTGGTGAACACCCAGTCATTTTTATCAGTAATGAATGTAAGCACATATAACATTGTTTCTCAAAAAACAAACAAAAACAAAAAAAACTTTCTTACATTTTTTGATGAAGACAAAGCTTTCTTCTCTTTGTTTTTGTTTTAATAATTTTTGCAACCCAAATCATACTAAAATGGAAAACACTTCACCACACATTTGTGTACCCAAAGTATGTTACTGTGGATTTCTCTTCTAGTAAGACTGGGTGCTCTGGCCTTGTTACTTTCCATTTCTGTCCCACTGAGGTTAGCCAAAGTTCACTTGCCTTGTCAGTTAAGTTTTTAAACCAGATGAGTTATATTTTCTATAATTGAGCTAACCACAGTTAATTGCCTAATAGACTATGCCCTCACACTAACTGAAAAAAGAATTAATTGCTTGGAAAAGAATGCATTATATATATTTCAGTCATATCTACACAATCATACTAGAACAAAGTGACAAATAAAGGAATTTCAATGGTGACCAGAGCCAATGGTGACACCAGAGCCAGTGCTTAAATTAGGTGTGTACTAAAATCTTTTACCTCTTTTGGGCATTTTCAAAGGTTATAAATTGAACTTCTTGTTAAAGCTGACTAAATTATGTATTATTATTTTTTCCTTTCATTACACAAGAAAATAATTTTAGGTGACCTTTGGCAAAGGTTTAGGTACAATTTAAGAAAATATTTGTAAAAGAAGGCTAGATTTTTTTTTAATTGCAGGTTTTTACTATTAATGATTTAGTCTTGTGTTTTAAAAAAAAATTTCCTAGTTAAGGTATAATACCAGGTTTAAGATTTTTCTAAACTCTCTCTGAAAACCTGAAATACACATAAAAATAATTTGGCATTTACTACAGTCATTTTTACTAGACTTTTTCCCCTATACATGAAGGGGTACCAATATTTTATTTTACCAAGCTATGATAATAATGCCAATGAATTTCAAATTTCACTACCTAAATATAAGTGGTATGTTAAGGGAAAAGGCCGGGCTTCCCTGGTGGCGCAGTGGTTGAGAGTTCGCCTGCCAATGCAGGGGACGTGGGTTCGTGCCCCGGTCCGGGAAGATCCCACATGCCACAAGTGGCTAGGCCCGTGAGCCATGGCCGCTGAGCCTGCGCATCCAGAGCCTGTGCTCCGCAAAGGGAGAGGCCACAACAGTGAGAGGCCTGCGTGCCGCAAAAAAAAAAAAAAAAAAGGAAAAGACCAAAATCATTCAACATATCATCTCTCCCTGCTATACTCTACCAAATTCGTTACAATAAATGGCAAGTTAAAAAATAAAACAAAAGCTTGGGTAATCTATTTAAATGTAATTGATAATCAGGTCAATCTCAAAAAATCTAGGGTTGGCAGTACTCTAAAATATGAGCTTTCTAATGCCCTGAAGCCATTTCAACTATTAAATTATTTAGTCAAATATTTATTAGTTTACAACCTTAAATGGAGAATTCAAAACCCAGTGCTTTAGAAAAGGCCAGAGAAACTCAAATATATTAAATATATTTGCTATTCAAAAGAACTTCCAAGATACTTGACAAACCCGTAAAGCACAGTAAGTGTGTTCATGAATAGAATCCTATTCATAATTCTGGTGTGAAGGAGTCTGCTTATAAGACAGAATAATACTAAGAAAAAAACTGTGAAGAAAATAAATCTTGTTTGTTACCTCCAAGTCTCTCCTTTGCCCCATTTTCCTACCTCTATAGCCTCCTCTTCCTTCTTCCCCAACAATCCTAGATCAACTTAAATTGATGCTGACTATTTCAGTATTTCTTGTATGTATTAAGTGTTCAACAAGAAAAAAAATCCATGATATTATTGGTCAGAAGGAGGCTTAAAGTTTACCTATGGAGTCTAATGACTCATGTTCCTCACTCTGTTTCTCAAGGATCAATAGTTAAGAGTTTTCTGAGTGTATCTAAAATAATTTTTTCTCTGTGCTAACCATGCCTGTGGATACAGTTTATTTAGGCAAAATTAACTACAACTACAAAGTCCCTGAAAGGAATCAAGAGTGACTCCAAGTCTTTTAACAAGAGTAACTAAAAAGATGGACTTGTCTTTGTACCTTTCCATTCTTTATCTTGCCCATAACACTCTAACTGTGCTCCCCTAGGTCCTGGCCCTTTGCTCATCCCTCCACCTAGCATGTGGTTGCCCAAAGTATCCTCATCAATTCTCTCTCATGTCCTTCAAGTCTTTATTCAAATGTCACTCTCTCAGTAAAACTTGCTTTGCCACCCTATTTTAAATTGCACTTCCACAAATACACATCCTGTCCACCTTCCCTGGTTTGTTTTTGTGCATAGCACTTACCCCAATCTAACAGACATATTTTGCTTGATTATTTTGAATATTGCCTGTCTTCCCCAGTAGAATGGCAACTCTCTGAGAACAGGGATTTCTGCTTATTTTGTTCACAACTTCAACGAGAGAGCCTAAAAAGGTACTTGGCATACAGTACATGCTCAAGAAATATTGGTAGATGCATGAATTAATTCAGGGAATTAGGCAAGCCGTTAACATACTCTGGTCTCTGAGAAGATTTGCAGGCCAGAAGAAAGATTCCTTCAGGGAAAGTTTTATGAGACAAAGTAAAAAACTGTCATGGTGTATCAAGATGAAGAGTTGTTTATCAACTTGGGTTATGATAAAGGCTTAATCATAATCATAATCATAACTAGGGATTGGTTGGCCCAACTTGTAGAAGGCCTGTACACTGAGGGGCACTCCTCAAAGGCAAAGATTAGAAGGATGAAAGCAAAACAACAATGGCACCTTACAGGCGTACCTTGTTTTGTTGCACTTTGCTTTATTGCTCCTGGCACGTATCTTGTTTCTTACAAATTGAAGGTTTGTGGCAACTCTGTGAGAAGCAAGTGTATAGGCGCCATTTTTCCAACAGCATTTGTTAATTTCCTGTCTCTGTGTCATATTTTGGTAATTCTAACAATATCTCAAACAATTTCATTATTATTACATTTGTTACAGTGATCTCTGATCAGTGATCTTTGATGTTACTATTGCTAAAAGATTATGACTCCTTGAAGGCTCAGATGATGGTTAGCACTTTTTAGCAATAAACTATTTTAATTAAAGTATATACTTTTTTTTAGACATATACTATTGTATACTTGACAGACGACCTTATAGTGTAAATATATATTTATGTGCACTGGGAAACCAAAAAAATTGTGTGACTCGCTTTGTTGCCATATTTGCTTTATTGCAGTGGTTCTGGAATGGAACCCACAATGTCTCCACGGTGTGCCTGTATTCCCCCCCACCAGTGAAATTTCTCTCCCATCTTTCATTCTCCTTCCATAACCTTCTGTGCTGCCTACCGCTCACCAGATAACGTACAACCACATGGAAGGGTGTGCAAGATCGTTACTGTCTGGTTCCAACTTCTACCACTTTTCTTCATGTTCCCCCCAAATCTCCAGCGATTCTGAACTGCTAGAGTTCTCAAAACCAAAAATGCTTCCTTCTTCCCACCCCCAACTAAATGCTTTTACATTTTTGTTCTGCCTAGAAAAGGCTTCTTCTGCCTCATTCCCTTGTGAATTCCAGTTCAACATTTAATGGGCAATCAAGTATTTCTTCTTTTGTGAAATCCCCAGTACATTCCCCACTGTCTGAAGAATGAATTACTCTCTCATTGGTTCCCCACTGATTCTTATAGTATTCAATATTTTGTAATTATTACTGGTTCACGTGTCTGATTCTTGATTTTGGCTGTGCTATGTCTGAAAGCAAGGAGTATGATCTTCTTTCTCTGTACAAGCAGAACCAATCAACTAGTAATAACCCATAAAGTTTGATGAATAATTAGTACAAATGACTCAAGATGTTCAAAACTGATAACGCTTCTTTTAAAGAGACAGCTAATGGTAAATTTTCTGGAAAACTGAGCCCTTTCTGATGCTTGAAAGCACATTAAAAAAGTGATCTTTTCTACTTGGGTTTGCTAGGATAAATAAAGGCTAACTGGGGAGATTTCCCAGAGGAAAGATGGTAACCATTGTTTTGGAGAAGGGGGAAAATGTTAAGTAGAATAAGAAGTGGCAAGCAGGGACAAGAAATGTGATTTGTGATAAAGTAGAAATAAGTGTTTGTGAAATACATAAGATGAACTGTGATACACGCTTCACGAGAGTAGAAGATGCAACTGGTGAGGAGAGGCCAGTTGTTGAAGTATTTAAAACTCACAATCACAGCTCTTCTAGTGTGATGCAATGCTAGTGATTACCAATTGAGGCTACATTTGCTCAAGGTGATTGTATAATTACACCAAATTCAAATTCCTTATTCAGTTTTGTCATCATGCCCTTGCTGACAACATGAAAAGATAAAGGAGATGGATGCACTGCAGAGCATCTTACAGATTGGATGCAGCTAGCATAGCTTTTCACTTGATTCAGGCTTTAAACGTTAGCCTGAATACTCAATAATGAAGGCATTTATTTAAAAAAAATTTTTTTTGGTTTCTTCTCATCTGGGTTAGTGTTTACCCTCCAGACAGCTAGTCAGTGGGACGGTGTTATCTGTTGTGTATCTGTTGGCTAATAAGCATCAAGTTCAGAGAAAAAGGAAACACATTTAGGGCTGATTAATGTAAAGCTACTCATTGATGAGCAGTATAATGCAAAGTAACTCCAGATTTTCAAATTCAGTGTGCTGATTCTTCCCAATATCATGTTATTCATATTTGCTGAAGGATTCTTTTCTGAGTTTATACTTTGGAACATGCAGCTCAGTGGAAAGATATGTGTTTATCCGAATAAGCTGGCTCTAATCCCAAATGATATTTGTGTAAATCTGCTCTCACACTGGTATTAATTTATTGGACAGTTAGAACATGACAAATGAAATGAAGGTTGAAACTTGCCTCACATAGTTTTTTTAATTGTCTCTATTCACACCTCCTCCCTCCATATACAAAATTCTTAAAGTCTATGTGGATATCTTAGTACATATTTATGCAGATCACTTTTTTATTTATGGAAGGGGATCGCTTGTTCCCCCAGGTGGTTGTAAAACTGCAATTTCACTTTGACATGATACAAATTGGTTTAGAGAAAACAAATTATTCTAAAGTCTTTAGAAACTGAAATGACGCTGTTGGAGCATAGTAAAAAGATAAATCTAGAAGATGGCCAATTTTATCTTTCAACACTAGAGGGGCTTGTCCTGGATCATGCCTCTGAATTTAGGTCACTGATTTTTATCCAAAGGTGATGTTTGACTTGTAAAAAGAAATGGAAACCAAGAACTACCATAAAACAAGAATTGGTTTACACTCTTTTGAAATGTGTATTTATACAGATCATGAAATAAAAATACTTTGTTCAAGAAAAAGTTGTCTTTTTAACGCTGATCTGAATGGCCTACCCAAAATAAAAATTTTAGGAGGGAATAAATAGTTTTTGTGATTTAGTCTTCTTCCTTGCCTGTCCCATAAACAGGGAATATTGGAGCATGGGAGAATACCCAGGGTTTAGGAACTTTATTGTTTTAAGTAAAATTTTATTGAAGGTTTACATATATACAGAAAAGGACACAAATAGTAAACCACAAGCTCTATGGATTTTAAGTGAACATAGCCATGTAACCAGCACGCCAATAAAATAAGACATTAATAAAATATTCCTAAATCCCAGAAGGTCCTCTCATGCTCCGTCCCAAAGATAATTACTATTCTGCCTTCTAGCCTCATAGATTAATTTTGCCTATTCTCTGGAAGACAACTCTTCCAGGCAAATAGTGTCAGTTCTATTTTAGAAGATTTGTACATGTGGGTTTACATTCTCCCACTTATCAATCATTAGCCAAGATGTATCAACATGGAATCAGAGAAAAATCAAATGCTTCAAATGAGTTCCAGCATAACATGAGTTCTTTGTGATTTTTGAAAGTCCCCTGGAAGTTAAGAATGCCACTCAGGTTGTATTTTGATGGCAGCCAGATCACTGATTCCACAACTTTTCCCTATACTATTCTGGCCCACC
The DNA here is from genome assembly GCF_964341445.2 of Mesoplodon mirus. Taxonomy (NCBI): domain Eukaryota; kingdom Metazoa; phylum Chordata; class Mammalia; order Artiodactyla; family Ziphiidae; genus Mesoplodon; species Mesoplodon mirus. The sequence continues at coordinate 72,472,132 of NC_138993.1, read as the reverse complement.
ATTATAATTAACAGAGTAAAAGCTTAAATCACACCATGGTCCCTTAACATGTAACAAAGAAAGTGGAATACAGGGACAGGGAACAAGCTTTAAAGATCAGAAAGGAGGGAAACGATATTTAAGAATTACATGTAGGGCCTCCCTGGTGGCGCAGTGGTTGGGAGTCCGCCTGCCGATGCAGGGGATGCGGGTTCGTGCCCCGGTCTGGGAGGATCCCGTGTGCCGCGGAGCGGCTGGGCCCGTGAGCCGTGGCCGCTGGGCCTGCGCGTCCGGAGCCTGTGCTTCGCAACGGGAGAGGCCACAACAGTGAGAGGCCCGCGTACCGAAAAAAAAAAAAAAAAAAAAAAGAATTACATGTAATTAGAGAACATTACATAACAACATATTGCAAGAGATTAATTCAGTCAGTTCAGACATGACGTTTATTTTTAACAATCAGTATTCTGTTCTCTATAATCACGCCCCACAGTTTAAAGTGCTTAATGAACTCTTACTGGAAAGTGACTATTTCAGGAGAGTATAATGACCTTTAATCACTTCACCCAAGCTATTAGTAAGAGAGATTGTCAGGAAATGTTTTTACTTTTGTTATAAAAATAATTGAATTTCCAGTTGAAATAAGAAGTTTGTCAATATATAACGTCCAATGTCTTAACCCCTCCTCTTTATCCTGTTTCTCCCTCTTCTTCACAGTGTATTATTGATGAATTTGAACAATTTCTGATTTTTTACCTAGTTCGAATAAGCTGAGAAGGAAAATAACTTCTAACTAAGCAGCTACTGAGTTCTTAGGGTAGATACTATACTCACAGTATCTCAATTAATCCACTCAAAAACTCAGTGAGGCAAATATTATGCTCATTTTACAGTTGAGGAAATTGGAGTTAAGGAAAAATACCCAATTTACCCAGTATCATACCAACATAACTGTCAGAGAAATAATTGAAACACCAAACTATTTGACTCTAAATCCCTACGGAAAGATACTTTATATAGTATTTAAGTCTAAGTCTTAGTATTACATAGAATATTGTTAGTTGATGAACTTTCATCTCTTCCAAAATAAAACATATTTAGTATTGTCAGGGTATAACTAGTAAACAATGTAGGGGTTGATGTCTTGGTCTTTGATTATCATTGCAAGAGAGTCAGCATAGGATAGGCTAGTGGTTCCCAAAGTGTGGTACTTGGACCAGTAACATCAGCATCATCTGTGAGCTTGTTAGACACACAAATTTATGAGCCCCACATTGAATCTCTGAATTTCTGAGCATTGGACCCAGAAAACCATGTTTTCACAAGCTCTTGAGATGATTCTTACACATGTTAAAGTTTGAGAACCAATGACATATTTAAAGAGTTAGACTGTGTACGTTTGTATCCTGGTTCTACAGAATACTAGTTATGTGACACCAATCAATTTAGTTAACCTTTCTGAGTTTCAGTTTCTTCATTTATGAAATATGAATAATAGTAGTACCTGTATGTATAAGGTTGCTTATATAGCACACATAGAAAAGTGCCAGGCTAACTGCAAGCTTTTTAAGTGGTTAGAAATAAATATATATATTTTTGATAATGCAAGTAAGTAATTGGTATCAAAAGCATTCACTAAATAGCTCAATATTTTGGAATAATTTATTTTAATAATGAAGTCTAATAAATACTGAGGTTTTGAATAGGAATAAACAGTCTTTTGTAGAATTTGTTTCACATTTTAATATGTAAAACAGAAGAGGAAAGGCGATGGAAAGCTCATATAAATATGATACGGTAAATTACACTGTTTTATGAATATGATTTCATACGGAATTCAAAGTAGATGCAATTAGTGCTACAAATTAGAAATCGCAAATGATGATCTAACAAACACATGATTTAACAAACAAATCAGAGAAAAAATTTCAGATGAATTTAAATTGCTCTATGTAGATTTAATCTCGTGATAAGTAATTCTCTAGAGAAAGCATAAGATGTTATTCTTCGTTCCAAAAAGTAGGACAGCTTGGAAGTTGAGAAAAATTATTGTAGAAACTAGAATTATCAATGAGGACAATTAATAAACTCCATAACATGCATTTAAATGTATGAGACTAACATCTAATGTAATTTGCTTCTTATATACAATGCCAGTTTAAATAAGAGTCCTGCTGTATGGTTGCACCTGTGGGTGAGTAATCATATTATTTGCGATGGCAAGTTGGCCTGGGGACTGATGCAAAGCCTCTCAGCAGAAGAGCAGCAGATGGTGTGTAAACGCCAAAGCCAGAACTATACACTTTTAGGGGGTGTATTTAAGTAGCTTCCTGTTCACAGCATGAAGTGAGGGTGTCAGCTGAAAAAATCTTTTCCTTCTTCTAGTCCATATGAACCAATTAAACATACATCACTGGGCTTTCCTGGTGGCACAGTGGTTGAGAGTCCACCTGCCGATGCAGGGGACACGGGTTCCTGCCCCGGTCCGGGAAGATCCCACATGCCGCGGAGTGGCTGGGCCCGTGAGCCATGGCCGCTGAGCCTGCGTGTCTGGAGCCTCTGCTCCTCAACGGGAGAGGCCACAACAGTGAGAGGCCCACGTACCACAAAAGAAAACAAACAAAACAAAAAAACCCCGTACATCATTAAAGAGCAAGTGTGTATGTCAAAGCCTGATATGTAGAGAAATGAAGGGGAAAATTCAACAGACACAAAGTTGTATTTCTCTTTATCAGTTCTAAAGGAAATAACAAAATACAATGGCAGTCCAACTTTTAACAGCATTCCACAGGATAAAAGGTTCTTTCCCATGTACACTTAAATGATTCTCATGATAGTGCCAGGAATTAGATATTGCTGTTTTTCTCCCATTTTACTGCTCAGAAAATGAAGTGTTTGAGAATTTAAATGTCATGACCAGGGTCACATAGCTATTAAGTGGCCTAGATTGAGAAGAGATACCACCTTGGGTTTTGTACCAAAATCTTTGTTCTTACTAGGCCACACCCTCTTTTAATCATTTAATTCACTTTCCATTAGAATTTAAATTGTAATGAAGAAAAACTGAAGGGTGTCTACAATTAAGAAATACCAATTTTGCAATTGTATCAGTAAATACAAAGGGTTTAAATCCACACCGTAGAGAGGAGCGATCTTATCTTTATACTAACTTTTTTTGTCTGGTTAAAAAACTACATATTTCTAGGTAGGTTCACTTTTTGAAGAGGAATGATCATCTTCCAGTGGACTTAAGGGGTTAAAGCCTCTCCTGCCGTGAGCAGAGAGTGCACCTGTGGGACCCGGTACCTGCACAGGATGAGCCCTGGGCTGTGGCTTGTCAGGTCTCCCCAGAAAGCCACCTACTACAAGGTCTGGATTCCCAACCAGGGACACCTCCCTGAAACCTGACATTAGAAAATCCTACCAGGCCTTCCAAGCCCGGGCTCCATAGGCATAACTAAACCTTTTTTCGATCTGAAGGCCAACACCCCATCTCTGGGTATCTGGATTTTTGTTTGACCCTAAAGCCCACATGTTTATGTCCTAGGTGCCTGTGGTCTTGATTTAGTCACTCCAACATCATGCAGGGTAGATTGATGCTGTCTTTGACCTCTTGGTGCAATTTGGTTTTCACTTAGTTACATTCCCTGGGAGGGACTGTTGTGTGCCATGGGGAATGCTATGGACCAAATGTTTGAGACCCCTCAAGAGGTATACGTTGAAGCCCTAATTCACAATACGTTGGTAGTAGGATGAGGGGTCTTTGGGAGATGATTAGGTTTAGATGAGGTTTAGATGAGAGATACGATCTTTCTTTCTGTCCTGGGAAAAAACAGCAAAAGGCACCCATCTGAAAACCAGGAAGAGGGCTCCCGCCAGGAACCAAGTGAGCTGGAACCTTGATCTGGGACTTCCCAGCCTCTAGAATCATAAGAAAAAGTTTCTGTTGTTTAAATCACTCAGTCTATGGCATTTTTGTTATAGTAGATCACCCTGACTAAGACAGGGAGGTAAAACATGAGAGTAGCATCCAGGACATTCTTTTGTTAGTGACTCCACTACTGATTGACCTTTCTTTCCCATTATTGGACGAGTGGGTGAGCACAGTTGGACGGGTGGAAGGAGGCTATGGTAGGTAAGGAGGAAAGAGGAATAGAGACAAGGTGCAAGAAAAACTAGATTTTCTAACTTAAACAATAATAATATCAATTTATGTGAATGTATTTTCATTTCACTCAACTCAAGCTGAATTACTGAGCTGCTCTGAAGAACTGAACCCTTCTTTAAGACAAACCCTGCAGGCAGATTGGAGGGGAGATGTTCCTAATTGAAACACATGGGGAGTTCAAGGAAGGATGCTACCACCTTCACAGCTACTCATTCATGTTGATATCAAAACTGACATGTCAATAATTATCTGTCTTCCACCATTTCAAATCAGAGAATTCAGACATTCTACTGTAAGAATCTTTTCAGGTGGAATGTTATGCTTTCTGATGTTTATAAAATTTTTCTTCATTGCTTTTTAGCTTCATGTGGTCTCAATATTTATAGTAACAGCTTTTGAATTAATACCAGTATTGCCAAAGAACAAATTAACCTAGTTTCATCACAAAGTTTGGTTATTCCTGATTCTCATGCTGAGGGAATCCAATGCTTCTCTCTCATTAGTAATCATCAATCCTGTTGATTGTGCAGAATAGTCTAGAAGAAATTTAAAGAAACTTTAATCAGATTTTGCTTTGTCTGCAACTTATTTGGCATTATTAACTGTATATTAAATTCAAGGTGCACCCTGGAGTGTTGTAATGTTAACATTACAATATTAAAGAATAGAAGATGATTTTAAAACTGTTCAGTGTCCAGTTTGTACAGATTAAGGTATTATAATCTCAATAACCTAAATATCTCTTTTTGGTGCAATTACAGCACTAACCATGTAGAAAGATTTTGTTTAGAAGAATATTGATCCTGGAAAATCAATATTGTAGAACTTAAAAAATAACATGCTTAATGTATTAGTAGTTACTAACAGCTAATATTGATTAAGCTTGGCAATGGCAAATTTACATGCATTATCTCATTGTCACTGCCCTTTAAGATCTGCATTTTATTGGGCATAGTTTACAAATGAGGAAACTAAGACTTAAGTGTAGTGATTTTCCCAGAATTACACAACAAAGAAATGGCAGAGTTTAAAGTTAAACCCAGGTCTTTGCAACTCTAAAGCCCATGTTCTAAGCTACTGCCTTCCCGCACTTATTTGCCAACCTGAACTCTGGGAATGCCGCAAAGAGTTGTAGCTTCTTAAATCATTTTGAAACGTTCACATTATGAGCCTCCAGAATTCCGTGTTCTTTTGTGAATGGCAGAGAGATTAAGTCATGGAGTTTAGAGTGAGACATGTTCGTTTTTAATTCCTATTTGTGCTGCTTACAGCACAAATGTCAACCTGAAGTATAACTCAGTGACCCCAACTGTGAAGGGTGTGTAAATAAGCTCATCACTTAGAGATGCTACAAAATTAAATGACAGAAAGTGCCAGAAACTTTTAGCCCAATGCCTGCACCAAGACCTGACAAAATCTGGGGTTTCCATTTTTTCTTATTATGCTTATACTTCGGGGAAAAGACAAAGACTGATTCCTAGTTATTTCCACTGAAAACAAAACAAAACATAGGATAAAAATGCACCCTTGTTGCTTTTGCTTTACTTTGGTCCAACTCAGGTTGTATTGATGTTATCCATTTGTGTGTAACCACAAACACAAGTGGTCTAAATGGAGTTAGTAATGTCCCCTTGATTCCAGACTTTCTTCTCCGCTGTTGAATTGCTTGAGGTGGCACCACAGTTCTTCCAGTAGGTTGTAATAAGAATTTTGAAATGATATTTTGCTGTTTTTTTTTCTTTTGTATCTTTGTTTTCCATTCTGTTGCCAAGATTTTATTTTCTGCAGAGCATCTCATAATCTCACCCCTCCCAAATCTTTCCACTGACTTCTCTCCTCTCAGTACACCCAGTTGAAATAACACTTCTTTCACCATTCTTACATTTAACAAGTAATTTTTTCCCCCCTGCGGTACATGGGCCTCTCACTGTTGTGGTCTCTCCCATTGTGGAGCACAGGCTCCAGACGCGCAGGCTCAGCGGCCATGGCTCACGGACCCAGCCGCTCCGCGGTATGTGGTATCTTCCCGGACCGGGGCACGAACACGTGTCCCCTACATCGGCAGGCGGACTCTCAACCACTGCGCCACCAGGGAAGCCCTAACAAGTAATTTTTTTAGCATCAAGACTGTGTCAGTCTCCTGTTGACAGCTGATAATATGCAGACCCTACCCCCAAGGGACTCACACTGTAGTGTGACTCTTCTCCTTGTGTCCCAACGCTTGCTTGTCCTCCTAAATTCTCTTTCTCCCAACCTTCAGTCCTTCAATTTCATGCCCATCTGCTGCCCACACTCCTGGCCACACCTGGAATCTTGTTAACACCTGTAAATTCTCCATCTCTGAACTACAAAAGATCAGTATCTGCAGCTAGCAAATCCCACCATCTCTCTCTCCTTTTTTAAATTCCCTATTGCCTTCTGTGCAACTTCAAACTTTGTTTTTTTCTTCCTGCTGCTTCTTCTTTCCTACTTGCCCGGCTCCATAATTTGATCCATCCCTCACAGCATTCTTATGAACATTCCTCCCCCTCCCCCATATCCACCCCTTGTTTCTTTAGCCACTCTTTTGTAAATCTCTTGGTAATTACACAAGGTACTCTCAGTGTTCCTAGACGCATGCTGTCAGAGGAAGCTGGGTAGTAGACAGTGGCCATGCAGACTGGGGGGCTGTCAGATGCACAGGGTGTCCAGCTGCAGTGGGCCCCCTCATGGTTCTGCCTCAGATATGCAATAAGCACCAACCCCCCCCTCAGGATTGTTCTAATTCATGCTCGTTTCTCTAGTCTCTTCAGCTACAATTTTTCCCCACATGTGTTGTTTTCTAGCCACATTAAAAGGCTTCTCATTTCCCAGACAAGCCATTTTGTCTCTGTATCCTCTGCCTGCAACTCCTTCTTTGCTTTGTTCACCTGCCAGACTTTTTCTCATCCTTCAACACCCAATCCAACATCCTCCTCTGTGTAGTGTTTTTCTCTTGGACGGAGGTAGGGAGCCTCTCTCTGCACTCTCATAATTTCAAGTGCATATTTAAAACTTAGAGCATGCCTGCATTATATGGGAAGACTTAGATTTCAGAGTACTAAGCATTAGAGATATGGCTTGTAAAAGGCATACACTGGAGCACTCAGAGTAAGTGTTCAGTAAATTGATAGATATTGGGGTGGGCGGTTGTGATTGATAGAGGCAGAACATCTCTAATGTTTTGAAATGCAAGTCTTGTGGAACTAAAATAGACTTGTTAAATGAAAATTTGAATTCAAGATGGTAGGCTGACAGTACACATTTGTTTACCTACCTTCCCAAATCTTTGCCGCACTTTATTATTTTTTTTACAACTCTTCCTTTTCTTTTATTGACAAATGTAATTGTCAATACATTTGTCAATACATTTGACAGATGTTGCAATTTCATATGATACTGCAAATGAATTTCAATCCCAATAGTACATTTTTATATCAAGATTTCCACATTGAAACTCTAGCTTTCAGAACATGTAGGCATTGTCAGCAGCTAGCCTGGGCACCAGTAAAAGAGTGCACTGCTGCAAAGGGATAGAGATGGCCAGTATATATTTAGAGAGGTATTAAAGACATTGCCTGGAGCTGAGCCAACTAGAAAACCACACTCTGCCAAGGTTCCTCTCACATCCCCTGACAGATTACCCCTGAGACTGTGTGCTGTGCCCCATGGGTCTCCTGCATTGGCTCCAAGATCTTTAGTCCATGACAGACAGTGGGGTGCTTTGCAGGTAGATGCCAGATGTGGCAGGCATCTCCTTGGCCACACGCAGACAGCAGAACTGTAAGTGCTGGTTGCTTCTTTGGCATACACCTCAGACTGCTCTGCACATGTGCCTGAGGAGACCTAAACAAGGCTGCTCATGGCCAGAGGTAGTAGCCCAAAGGGCTCTGGCTGCCCCTGACCCCTCTCAACTGCCCCACTGCAGGAGGGGTCAATTTCTCACTTACATTCAGGACACCAGTACACCAGAGTCCACCAGTTGGGAAGCTCTGTCTGTATTGTGTGCCTCATTTTATAAATGAGGAAGCTAGTTTACAGATCAAGGAGTTGATTTTTTTTTTCCAAAATTAGGAGCAAGTATGACAGAGTCAGAACTGAAAGAAAGAAAAGAGAAATTGAATGAAAATATTTTGGACAAGAGGAAGGTAATTCTTAGAAGGGAGCAATTGTAATATATTATAAGTTTTGTTATCTGCCACTATATTCAGAATATGCTAATAGCTTTATTTTTCTAAATTCTTGGTTTTGTGTGAAAAAAAAAATCTCTCCCCCCAAATCCTATACTCCAATAAAGATGTTAAAAAAAGATGTTAAAAAAAAAGAAATCACAAAAGAAATGAAAAGCAAAGAAAAATTTATAAAAAGGACATAAGGTGCTTACAACAGCTCAAGGTACATGGTAAGCGTTCAATCATGTGAGTGGCTATGATGAATTTCCAGTAGCCAGCATCACCTGGCACAGAGTAAGAGTTCAATAAATGACTGGCTTGGTAAGTGGGTGGTAAAAAGGAAATTTTAGGTCAGTCTGGATAGTTTTATATGTTCTTTGCTGCACTTTAAGTGAATACATAGAAAGCGTAGTATAGCAAGCATACAGGAGGTGCAGTGGAAACAACAAGTCACATCTGAAGTGTGTGTGAGAGGCTGAGGTAGAGAAAGCAAGCACTGATCTTCTAAGCGGGGACCCAGAGAGCCTTGGGTGTGCACACAGAGAATGAAAGTTGGGTTCAAAAAAGGTGAATAATTGATGGTGAACAGCTCAACCTTCGTGCAGGTCAGTCTGCCTCCATACGTTTATCTCCAAAGAGGAGAGAAACTTAGAATTGACAGCCAGTCAAATGCCGGAGAGTTGTTTGTGCTGGTAACTAAGTGCACAGTGTGAAGAGAGTTGAGGCCGCTGGTGCATCTGGTGGAGGCCCCAAAGAAAACTGCTCCCCACTTTTGATCAGTTGATAGAGAAAAGGGGCCGTTTGTCAGGCCGCTCTACACATGACCTGACTTAAGTTGGTTGTGTTGTTTATAAATATTAGTAATACTGTTAGCCTTATATATGGAGTGGTAGGTGAGAATTAGACATCCCCTTCCTTAAAGTCTCAGACAGGATTCTGCTGTATGTGTATGTAGACGTATATCATCATCAAGCAGGGGCAAAGGCGATTACACTAAACCTAATGAAGTCATTGCTCTCTGCTTTTTTACATCCGCTAATTGCACGCAGTGTAAAATGTTTACTCAAGCCAGAAAACAAAAGACGCTAAGGACAAGATTCCGCCTAACTTAGGGTCAGAAAATTGTACCAAAATCGTTGAATCAGCTGCTGGATACAAAGCCATTTCAGAATCACGCCTTGGGTACTGTAACCAATTGTTCAGGCTCTTGAACCTGCTGGAGACTCATGACCTGTTCCTGAAATGGGAGGGTGGATATGCAGTATTTCCAGGCAATCTATGTACCTTGAACATTAGTATTTAACCCATTGAAATACATCCTATTTGATCAATTGTGTTATTTAACCAAGCCTCATCAGAGATAAAAATAGATGACATGTTTCTGCCACTTGTGTTTCCAGGCTTCTGATGTGAAGAATCCCTGGATATGAGTTCCTGATTAGATCAATGATCATCCCAGAGTACAGGTCAAAATTAATATTTGGTTGAAACTTATGAAATTAACTTATGAAATTTACTTTTTTAGGTCAAAGAATGTCAAATAATGTCAGGTCAAATGGTATATTTATATATCACATTGACTATAATGAAGTTTTTGAAAAAATTTGACACAACGTAAGAGACTCAGTCAGCCCTATTGTTACAGTTATCTCTTGCAGAATAACAAACTCTTCCAAAACTTACAATTTAAAACAACAGTTGTTGTACCGTTCCTCACAATCTTGTGGGTCCAAATTTTGGGAAGGGCTCAAATGAGCTTCCTTCATGTGGTAACTGTGTCGTGTTCAGCTGGCAAACGGACTCCTTTGTAAGGTCCAGTGTGAATGCTTGCACACATCTGGCGCCTAGTAAGGACGACTAGAAGTGGTTTTCAGTGGTACTATTGGCCAGAGTCCACAGGCAGCTTGTCCACTATGGAGACCATAGGGACAGTCAGGCTTGACTCCTTGTGTGGCTGCCAGGGATGCTGAGAGACAGTCCTTCAAAAGAGAGAAGGTAGAAGTTGCCAGTTTCTCAAGGCCTGGAAGTAGAACCTGGCACAGCTTCACATCAACCATATTCTGTCCATCAAACCCTGTCACTAAGCTGGCTCATATTCAGTGAAAGGGGACAATGGTGACCCCATCTTCTGCTCATGCTCTGCTACAAATTCGTCAATCTTCATGTTTCATCTCTCTTCTGAAAGCCAGTCTTTCCTTAGGTTTTAGGCTGTTTGGTTTCCCTGAAATCTCAGCTCTCTGATAGACTCAAGAACAAATATGATTTCACAGTAGGTCCAGCTTTTTCTTATTATTAGGGTGCTAGTCACATGCTTTCAAACTCTACATCCTAGGTGGAAGTGGAATTCCTTGGCTTTAGAATTTGTATAAGTGATTCTAGATCCTAGACAGTTGAGGAAGTCTAGATGTCTGCAACATGCTTAGGGAAAATGACTGTGAACCTAAATCTCTAAGAATACCTTATTTAGCCAAATTATCATTCTAATATAAGAACAAGAAGTGACAGTTTTTGACTTAGAAGAAATAAGTAAATTACCTTTATATAATTTCTGGAGAAATAGCTTAAGAGTGTGTTTCAGCAAAACAAGAGGAAAAAAACAAACAGGAACATATGGGGACCCAAGAAATGGTAGCTCTGTACTGGGAGATAAGTGATAGGAAGTTCCAGAATAATTTTCAGCAAGAAGTCAGTGGGTTCAGATGGGAACAAGGTCATATATTAAGAAGAAGGTGTGAAGTATGGCAAAGCAAATGCAGCATGACTTAGAGGGCGATCAGAGGGATTCTTGATCTGAGTTTTTTATTTTATTTTATTTTTTTTTTGTGGTACGCGGGCCTCTCACTGTTGTGGCCTCTCCCATTGCGGAGCACAGGCTCTGGACGCGCAGGCTCAGCGGCCATGGCTCACGGGCCCAGCCACTCCGCAGCATGTGGGATCCTCCCGGACCGGGGTCTGAACTCGTGTCCCCTGCATCGGCAGGCGGACTCTCAACCACTGCGCCACCAGGGAAGCCCTTGATCTGAGTTTTTAACGATGCAAATAATTCAGCAAATAAGTCACACATTAACGGTCCCCTATTATTATTACATACCTCTTTCCACCTTACCCTACACTCCGTGGACTTGTTTTATCTTTCCAAGCAGACAGTGAGCTGCCTATTCATCTTCTTCTTAATGATAACTTAGTTTAAAGTCTTTTTTGATCGTAAAGAAGTATAGTCAATGTCATGATAAGTGTATGATTTTACTGACATGATCTCTTAGGAAATAAGATACACAAATTAAACTGGTAAAAGTTCATAAAGCAAATACAAATTATTTTCTTCCCAACCTAAAAACCGTGGATTTTCAAGGATGTATTTTAATTTTATAATCATTTTAAAAAATGTTGGAAATGGTGTTGAGTTGGATGTGAATTAGGCTGATATTAGGATGTGTGGGTTTGCCAATAGAAATCTTATTTCTATCAACAGTAGAAATATATCTAACTTGACGCACATATGGGATATACAACATGGCTCATCTGAATATAGAATATGTTTTAAAATCGTTCCGATCATTAGCTAAAATATACCAGCTTTAAAATTATTCTGTAGATCTAAACAGTGAATAAAGTAGACAGAATTAATCACAACTGGCCTTATCAGTGAGGGCAGGTGGATGATTGTGAGCCTCCAGCAGTGCTACTCTGAGAAGAACACAGCATCACAAAAGTAGTGTTATGATGAGGACACATAACCTGAGCCACATCATCGGGAAGCATCAGGGTCAGGGAAGATGCTCACGATGCTCTTTTAGGATAATCCTTATTTCCTCAGCTTCCTTTATTTGTTGAAATCTGTCCAAGCAACCTGGCATCAAACTCAGAACTTAACCTCTCTGCCTTAATTTTGTACTTAGTAGGTGTAAGTGTGGACACCCAGCTTAAGTGATCTCGAGAAGTGTAAAACCTAGGTACTGCACGGTTGTCTTTTAAAATGTTATGTTTCATCAAATGACGCTGATAGCTTTGAACGATTCTTTTAGAAAATTTAAAATAAAACCCTCCTTTGAGTTCGTACCTAAACTAAGGAATATTTATGTCTTATGGAGTTTATCTTTGTTCACACAGGTCATTGGATTTGAGAAAATAATGATATGATTGATAGAAATGATCATTATAAATTACATATTTACCATTATTTTTAGATTAGATGTTTGTACAAAGGGTTTGGAACAATAAAATATTATTGTCTTGGAATTTGTGTAGAGTTTTCTCCTAAAATGCAGACTCTCTTCTCAACACCTGAACAGAAGGCATTCAAATTAACCAAATGGTACTTTCTTGGCCAGCCTAGAAATTTCTTCCTCTCCTTTCCCCTCCTCCTTCTTCCTTACTCCTGAGGCCTTGATACCAACAGAAGTCTAAAATTCATCTGCTCTCCACTTAATATGTGTAACCAGCTGTGATTTAATTATTGATGCTGCCACATGAAAAAAGTTGTTTTGTTTTTTTTTTCCTGAGCTATAGGTGTTAATTGGTATCTTCGTATCTTGCTAATTAAGTTCTAGCAACACCTTTTCCCTCTTCCTCGTTTGCATTTAATGAGCTCCCTTGGTGTATTAATTTATTAGATAATTAGATAAAACAAAAAAAAAGTTCAGTTTCTTTAGGAATAGCTTTGGAAAAGTACACCTTAAATATTCAAAGACTGATAAAAATGTGTACATTGCAAGAAAAAAAATCAGCTCAGGAAGAAATACACTTAATGTTAGCCTACACACTCATACTGACATTTTAAATGATGTGATCATTAGGGCATTTATTAAAAAAAGAAAAGATTGGTTCTAAAGCTCGGGCAACACCAGCTATTTTGGTGTAAGCAAAACAGAATCACATATGGTACAAAACGAGGAGCATACCAGAAACCTTTGCAATATTTAAGCACAACAAACAAATTATCAGTTAAGCAATGTGCCCTCTGGACTCTAATTATCATTTTTATTCGCATGTTCATTTTCTTTCAAAAATTCCTTTTAAGCCATTGGCCAGGTATTATTAAATTTTTGCTATTTATTATGGTGCCAGAATTGACTTGACAAAAGAAGAATGGAAAAATCATTGGTGTGCATTGAAACTGATCACTGTTAAATATTATAATACTTTCAGTTCGTCAGCAGTTAGGGAATTTTGGAAATCATTTTGAGTGAGAACATTCAGATGCTATTGATTCCATTCTCCTTCTCCAACTGAAACTGGTTCAGACTGAGAGCTTTCTAACTTGTCCCATATCTGCAGAAAAGTCAATGCCATCTCTCATTGCTCTGTTTTTGTCTTTGGTTGAGCAATGGATTCTGCTGGAATCCATTCTTTATCTCTTTGATACCTATTATTCACATCTCTTTAAGTATCTGTTAATCCTTAAGGTGAAGCACACATCCAAAAATAAAGATATCAAGCTATACATATTGGTAGATAGTCATCAATTCAATCAACATTGAAATTGTATTTCTTGAACCACAAAAGATGCATTAAACCTGAAAGTCATAATAATGTGCAATCCTTCAAGTATCTCTGATAGACATGATGACAGAAATGACTACTTTTTTGCCCTATTTGGGAACATTGAGCTTCCCAGCTGGGATTAGCACATTTTAATCAGAAGCCTTAAAAAGTGCAGTAACTAATCCCCCAGGAGATGATGCTGTCAATACCTCCTAAAGGGATAGAACTAATACTTCTAGGCTGTACACATCGCATCGATTCTTTGCTTTAGGGTAGAAACAGGTTTTAGAGATGCTGTGAGCTGGAAAGTAAGATCAGTTTGCCTCTGCTTGACCTTTAGGTGAAATGTTTGGAGTAAAAACTCTTTCCAGTGTCATTTGTCACTCAGGAATTAGAAAAGAGAGCTTTTCTCCCCCGTATTCAAGAAGAATCAAAATCAAGTAATTGACACAGCAGTCTAAAACTTCTACTCCTTTTGGTTTTGTTCCGCCCCAAATGCTAACTTAAATCCTTCGTGACTGTTACAAGTATAAAGGGAAAAGAAGACCCAGAGAGGCACCTGGAGACAGAGATAGCAGAGCTGTGAGGAGTTTGTTTGCAGAAAATATTCTTCCCATGTGTGGACTTGGCCTTTGAAGCAAAGAATTACAACAGGAAATTAGGACTAGGCTGGCGCAGCCTCATAAACAAGTACAAAGTTGTGTCAGCACACCAAAGTATTTCACTAGACTGCTCTTCCCCTGGGAGGTTCACAGGTGGTATAATAAATGAAATCAGCAATTCTTCCTACATGTCTAGCATGTATGATTATTTTGGCTCAGCGGACCATTAGTTATTTGTAAGCTGGGGCATAAATACAGATGCTAGTTGAATATTTATGTACAGCTCCAGAATCCACGTTCAGTAATTTGTCTATGTAGGGGAAATGTGGTTATGGGGGGAATGGAAAATATTTACTCGGCAAGCCCTTAATGTAATGCATTAAATATGAATATGCTTTTGGTGTTGGGATCCTGGAGCTCTAGGTAGGTGTTGGGTCCCTACTGGCCCTTTATCATTTTTTCTCTTCCAACAACTGAATCTAAAACTGAAAAGCTGCCTTTAACATTCTTAAATGGTGATCCTGCCAGACTCATCCTATAAGAAAGTCCCAAAGTTTTTATCCAGATACAATATTTTTTATTAGCTAACTTGTAGCAAGTCTCTCCTCTGAGCCCAACTAAACATGATACTAAACGTTCTTTTGCCTTTGTGCAAGTATAACAATCTGGGCCTCCTTTGTTTTTCACTGAACAATAAAATTAACCAGTTACTGAATTTATACTCCCATTAGAGAGCCATTGTTACTGTTTTAACAAGAGAAAATGCTCAAAGAAAAACAAACAAAAATTAGCACAGAAAAGAATATGATTTATGTGCAATTTTTTTCTGGATATTCGATTTGGAATGTATTCATGGAAAATGGTCTCAGTGTCAAAGATTCAATGCTGTAAGAAAAAGCTATCCCCCAAAGAACTCTACATATTTTCAACTTTCTTCTTTAGTGGATAAAGCCTACAGACCTCATTCTCCTTTTGTGTAAAGAATAATTATAGTGATTTGCCAAAGTAAAGTACTTGAAAAGGATTTCCTAAAATTTGGTAGGGGATCTTAAAATTTTATTCCACTATGAATCTTTCCAGATATCTATCAAATCTGAACTGTTTCTCCCAGACTTAGATTAATTTTCCAAATCACTCAGCTTTCTCCCATCTACAGTGATGTAGCAGCTGAGTTATATGATGAATTTTGCCTTCTTCTGAGTCTGTCAAGAAAGGATGCTAAAATTTGGTAATATTTAGGGGTGGAGAAATGAAGGGGTATCTCAAACTACCTTTTTTATTTCTTTTTTTTTTTTTTTTTTTTTTTTTTTTTTTTGCAGTACGTGGGCCTCTCACTGTTGTGGCCTCTTCCGTTGTGGAGCACAGGCTCTGGACGTGCAGGCCCAGGGGCCATGGCTCATGGGCCCAGCCACTCCACAGCATGTGGGATCTTCCCAGACCCGGGCATGAACCCGTGTCCCCTGCATCGGCAGGCAGACTCTCAACCACTGTGTCACCAGGGAAGCCCTACCTTCCTTTTTAAGAGGTAAGTACCGAATCATCAAATGACACATCTGACCAAGACCTCAGATGTGATTAAGTCCAAGAGATTTGCCAACAGAGTTGTATTCTAGAATTACCTGGGGAGTTGTATAAAAGATTCCTGGGGGCTTCCCTGGTGGCGCAGTGGTTGAGAATCTGTCTGCTAATGCAGGGACATGGGTTCGAGCCCTGGTCTGGGAGGATCTCACATGCTGAGGAGCACCTAGGCCCATGAGTCACAACTACTGAGCCTGCACGTCTGGAGCCTGTGCTCTGCAACAAGAGAGGCCGCGATAGTGAGAGGCCCGCACACTGCGATGAAGAGTGGCCCCCTGTTGCCACAACTAGAGAAAACCCTCGCCCAGAAATGAAGACCCAACACAGCCAAAAATAATCAATTAATTATTTAATTAATTAAGCCAAGCATTTGAAGCCCTTAAAAAAAAAAAAAAAAAGATTCCTGGGATCCACCTTTGAACTCCTGGATGGGATAAACACCAGTGATTTGCATAGTAACTCCCTGTAATTCTATTGAATGTCCACCAATCTTTGATCTCTTCATTTTAAGAAGTTGAATTTTTTTCAGTTTAAGTCATTTATTCAACAGTAAATGTGCTTTAATGGCTGAGAAGGATCTGCTTTTTGAACTCCTAATCCAGTATTTTGTAAAATGTGTTAAGAAGGACTGATGGGAATTACGTTTCCTGCTGCCTTCCGGTATAAGGTAGTCGAATAGGATATTTTGGATTTGACTCAATAGGATATTTTCTAAAGTTATGGACCATTTAAATACCCTTATAAAATATTCACAGAATTATTCATTGCATTTCTGTCTTTTTTGGTAATGTCCTGAGGTAGTCTATTCGTGCTTGCTGTAACGACCTAGAAATTGTTGGCCTTTGGGCTATCTATCTCACATTTGTTAGAAGAAATATTAATAATTTTTAGATCATATTTCCATTTATAAGATGAAAAGTTAGCTTTGGCTGATTTAATTAGGCTAAATTGAGGGACAGTAGAGACAAACGAACAGTTTGAAAACATTTATTTGCAATATATGGGAATGCTTTAAAAAAACCCAACTTTCAGTTGTGTATGTCAGAGCCAGAAAGACCGATAGACAGACTTTGTTGAAATGCAAAATGGCCTTTGAAAATTTCATGGAATAAAAATAAAGTGGTAGCACATTAGTTTCCAGACAGAGAGGTATCAATCGCCTGTTGCTGTGGCTCAGATCCTGAGGGTTGACATTAAACCCTTCCAAAAGAAAAACATAGTGATAATCCAGTCACAGTTTATTTCAGAATGAGGGATTAAAGATGCATATTGTGGGCCTCCCTGGTGGCGCAGTGGTTGAGAGTCCGCCTGCCGATGCAGGGGATACGGGTTCGTGCCCCGGTCTGGGAGGATCCCATATGCCGTGGAGCGGCTGGGCCCGTGAGCCATGGCCGCTGGGCCTGCGCATCCGGAGCCTGTGCTCCGCAACGGGAGAGGCCACGACAGTGAGAGGCCCGCATACCGCAAAAAGAAAAAAAAAAAAAAAAAAAAAAAAAAAAAGATGCATATTGTGATTAGTCTCTTGAAAGAGATGTCGGGAATAACAGTCAGGGTGTGATTTGATTCCAATATTCCAGATGTGAGACTATTCTGGAATCAATATGAGGCTTATATGGGTTGTAGTAACCATGCAGTATGGTAGACATCCACATCCGTTAGGAATATTTTTGGCTACAAGTAGCATATATGCCAACAGACTGTGGCTTAAACAAGTAATATATTGATTTTTCTCATGGAAGGTGGAATCTGAAGTTAGGAAGTCCAGGGCTGGTTTCTCAATCCCTTTCCTGTACCTTTTGATGTTCCTCTGTTATAGCAGCTTGAGAGTAATTCAATAAAGCGTCCTATCCTCCCACTCCTTAGAACTAGGATGTCATCACATAATTCCAGCTTTAGGATGATTGGATTCATAGTAATATGTAATATGGCTGGCAGAAAAAAGTAAGAGTTAAAGAAAGGAGATGACCTTCAAAATTATTGATAATGTAGTTTAAGGTAATGAGAGACAAAGCTAGATGATGGCAAACAGAATGAAAAGGGCCCCTTAAACCAGATAGACAATTTGAAAGAGCTAAATACTTCTGTATTTTTTTCTAATTATTCAGGTTTTTATAGGGGGATAAAGACTCGGTGTAAGAAATGTAACCCAGAGCTTACAGCTCTAAGTCTTTCTTTGTCAAATATTGCCGCTATCATGCTGCATAACCATCTGTCCCAAAATTCCATGGCTTCAAACAACAAACATTTATTGTCAAGCTATCCATTCTGCATTTGGCTGACTTCTGGCTGCTCTTGACTTGGTTCAGCTGGGAGGGCGGATCAGCTTCATGCTGCCAAATGGCTGAGCTTGGCTCATTGCATCTCATTTTGAGGCACAGATCTAAGGGAGGGGAGCAACCCGACCCACAGTATGTCCTAACGCAATGACAGACACTCAGGGCAAGCCGACTCCACGAGCACACTTGACGAAGTCAAAAACGGAGGTTTGGAGACGTGCACGCCACCCATCCTGAGGCCACGGCAAGGCTGTCTGTATGTGCTTCTG
The DNA here is from genome assembly GCF_964341445.2 of Mesoplodon mirus. Classification (NCBI taxonomy): domain Eukaryota; kingdom Metazoa; phylum Chordata; class Mammalia; order Artiodactyla; family Ziphiidae; genus Mesoplodon; species Mesoplodon mirus. Next base: position 72,453,589 of record NC_138993.1, on the reverse strand, counting down.
CTGTAGGCCAGCGGGGTACTGTAAACTTCGTGTCATGCATATAAAATGGTCATACAAAGACCTGCTGAAACCTCAGCTGTGTGTCTCAAATGTATTGTTACTACATTTTAACCATGAGGCTTGTCACTGTACGCAATGGTTAAAAAGAAAGTCGCTTTGTTGTTTGGGAAAGTGTTTTCCCAGTTGAAGAGGATGGAGAAACAGCCATTCCAAAGCTGGACCAGTGTCTCCTAGGATAAGCTGAAGAGAGAAGGTTCTTCTAACGGAGAAGAAAGAGCTGTGGGGATTGAGATGGGATCACGAGCCTGGCTCCTCCTGGTTGAGGACTTTGCTGATTCCCAGTGGTGGCACCATCATTAATTATCACGAATTCCACATATGCTTCATTAATTGTGATTTGCTATATAATTGGTTCTTAACTTTTCTGTGTTTATCCAGTACTTTTTCTGGTTTTCCCACTTATTTGCATGTATTAAAAGGTTTCTCATGACAATTTCTCTCATTAATTTAGAAGAAGTAGGGTTTGTTGTTCTCCCGTGCAGTAAATGTTTGGTATTTATTTGATGATGAAATCATGTTTAGTTCCTGTTAGTATCTTCAGAGGTACTAAGCTAAGAGTCCCTTTATGATTTGCCAGGATGTCTGAATTGACACAAAGGTATTTCCTAGCATTTGTTTGTCCCCTGAATGGCTGACAGAGAGCTCCACTCACTGATGGCACTGGACCACAGGAAAGTTAGGAAACTATTTACTTTCAGAAAAATGGGTTAACAACTTATAAGAACTATCCACTCATTAAAGTGACATGAGTTTTAAGATACAGTTTTCTATATTGTAAATTAGAGAATTTAAATTACATAAAATTATATAAAATTATAATTTTTTCATAATACTGTTATTTTGTAACATTAGGTTATTTTTCCCACACTTTAGCCTCTTGGATTCTATTTTAAGTATATTATTTTCAACTCATGTACTACCTTTTAAATACTAGATTCTTATACCCATTTCCTTGTCAGGGAAACTGAGCCTTATTTATAGAATGTGGACATCCTGGCAGCTGGTTTAAAAGAAAGATGCAGTAATAATTATCAGGTTTTGTTATAGTGTTGAAATGTGAGCCCGGAACTACTAAAGAGCCAGGTCACTTAATTTGTCCAATCTAGTGCTGAAAGTTATTATCAAAGTGTTAGGTTTAGAAGGGACAACCTAGGATTAACACTGGGATGCTCCTTTATTCTTAGGAAACATACACTGAAGTATTTAGAACTAAAAGGGATCACGTCTACCACGTATTCTCAAATTGTTCAGGACAATAGAGAGAGAGGAAAAAAAATGAAGAAATCGATAAAGCAAATGTGGTAAATGTTAACACTTAGGGAATCTGGGTGACAGGTGTTCAGGAATTCTTCCTTTGTACTATTCTTGCAACTCTTCTGTAAGCCTGAAATTACTTCGGCATAAAAAGTTACCAAAGAAGACAAAAACAAAAATGCTGGGACGTTCCTCACCAGTATTGTTGAACGAGCTGAAGGATAAAGCCCTAGCAACATTTTCGTTAGGTGTGTAGATTAGGGGGAAAACAAACAAACAAACAAAAAACCCTTTGAGTGACATTTGTCTGGAGCAATGTTAAATGTGAAAAAAAGGATGTGGCTCATGATAGGAGAAGAAAGTCATGCAAATTGAAAGTGCAAAAGCTTTATAGAGAAATCTACCAGAGCAAAAGTAGCTAGTGAAATGAAGAGTAAAGGAAATGTAATTGTCTAGAGCACACCACAAAATAAAACAAATAAACCTGAAGAGAATGGGTGATGCTATGAATGGCAGGAGGAGAATTAAGCCCAGACTGTTTCTATTAATTACTTGGAAAATTAGATAATAATCATTCATCATCTGAGCAGAATGATCAGTTAAATAATTCTACTTTAAAATATTCAGTGACTTACACAGAAAAAGATATAGGGCATTTATGAAAGACACATGCAACTTCTGTTATCAAGGTGATATTACTGTAAGTAATTAAATAAAATTGCCAGGAAGGATTTATTCAATTAATTATAGAAAGTGTAGATATAGCCCAGGTACTTGACTTCTTTGACTTCTGGTTTCTTTTTGTTTTTACCATCTCTTAAATTAAAGGAAAATTATTTATTATTCACTAATGTTTTTTTTCCTGAAATATCAATACAAAACTGTTATTAAACAACAAGTAAATTTTCTGATTTTTGTGACTACAATGCTTGATAAAGAGAAAGTGACCTTAACAATGGAATTAGGTTTTGTTGACATGGTCTGGTTATCTTACTAAGATATTTGCCTTTTTCTGCATTCATAATAACCACTGTTACTCTGATTATTTTCATATTGCCCTTTTGTTCCCATCAGTAGAGCACACAAATAATGAGAAACAAAGGATTCAGGGGAAATGTAATATTGTACAGTTTTCTTGTGCAAATTTCCTTTTTGGTCAGTACAGGCTCTGCTGAAGAAATAATTTGTCAGATATTCTTCCCCACCAAACAGTGGGGGGTATTCCTTCAAAGAATGTTCACACTAAAAGCATCCATAAGTCTTGTGCTGACAGCACAGGTCAATCCCAGTGTTGTTGGGCCCTGAATTACTCTAGGGAGTACATGCAGAAGGAACAAGACACATTTATTTTTTCAGTGTCATCCATCAGTCTAATGGCAAAGCAGACATATCTGTCTCAATGCAGAGAGTTTCTTTCCAGCTACCTGCTGTCCTCTCTTTGGTGTTGGTTTTGTAGTAAGGCTGTCTGTCCTCATGCCTCTAAAGTTGTTGCCAGCACCTTCTAAGGGAAAGTGCATCTTCACTGGCATCCATTGTGAGAGAGCAAATATATTTTTCCAATCTCTTTGACTCAGAAAATTTCTGATTGGACAGTACTAATAAGAACCTGTTGTATAAAAAATAAATAAATAAAATAAATAACAAAAAATACAAAGATCTCAAGTGGAGGAGGATTGGTTCACTGAGCAAAATTCACCTAATGCTGCTACAAGACTAGGAGATACATGGGGAGAGGCAAATGATAAAATCATGGCTATAAACCAGATCTGACAGCCCCAGATACTCTACTTTTTTGTTTCACCATATCAGAAGATCTGCTGTGATTCGGAGCTCACCCAGTAAACCCAGATCCTTTTGATGGAAGTTACTGGCAACATAGCTAACACAATAGCTGTGCCCATGTTATCCTCCTTTGAAGTTTCCCATATGCATTTCCAGTGCTACATAGTTATTGTTATGTCCATTTCTTTGCAGTTCCTGTAAGACTCAAAGACTGTATCAAATTGTTATGTATATCCCATGAGGAAGAATTAGGACATTGCTTTATTGCTCAACTATTGCTTCTTGACCGCTTTTCCTTTGTTCCTGCATTCCCTCACTTGCCTTAAGATCATTATGACTGAGACCTGTTCAAGGTCAAGCACTGTGGCCAGGCTTAGATCACAAAGTGACTTTGGCTAAAAATGGCTTCTCTGATGTCAAGAAAGCCATGCCTGGTTCTCTTTCTCTGGGAACCCCCTACTCTATCTGCTTACACTTCTCCTTCTTCTTCTCCTCCTCCTTCTTCTTTTTCTTCTCCTTCTTTTCCTTCCTCTTTTTCCCCTCCTCCTCCTCCCCCTCTTTCTCCCTCGAAGGGCCACACTTTCTGAAAGAACTCTGTTCTCATTGTCTCAAGTTTCTCATGTCCAAGTCACTCCTCTATCCATGAAAATCTACTACAAATGACTTTCACTTTCATTGTTAAGTCCAAGTTGACATAAATCCACAAATTCTGACTTGGCAATGCAGTTTTGATCTGTGGTTATCAGATAATACTTTGACAGCAGTGAAATCAGTCAAAATAAGTATTTTTTTAACTCTGCACATCAAAATTATCTGGAGAGTTAAAAATATTTACTGACGCTCAGGTCCCACGAGGCCAATGAGATGATCATCTACTTTGGGTGGAATCTAAGCATTAGGGTTTTTAGAAATTTCTCCATTCCATTCCAGTGTTCAGTAAAGTTGGAGATATTATGATCTAAATATTGACATAGACTAAAGTGAGGAGAAAAAACGGTAACCATTCCTAAGCAAAGGATTACACGAAATTCAATAAATTTTCCAAAGAGGAAAGGGGAGATAGAACTTGAAAGGATTATGTATGGAAATGCGCTGGTAACTGTGTTTGGAAGTAAGAATGGGAAGAAAAGACCACGTAGTATTTTCTTCTGGCTCAAAAATGAGAAAAATCTACAGGAAGAAAAATGTTCTTAGGGAAGAACAAAATTTCAGTCAATGTAGAGTGGTACACTTTTATACAGTTTTAACATGCAAAACAGTTCCTTCACAGTGGAAGAGATTCTAGAAGTCAGAAATAAAAATAGTGAATGGGAGCTAGTCTGTAATGGAAAGATAATCACAAAAAAGAAAACCTAGGCAAATGGAGTGATCAAAGTAGCAGAGAACAAACAGGTGATGGGTAGGGTTTGTAGGGTTTGGACATTTACATTTCTGTTCTATGAGACTCACTGTTGCTTAGGTTCTAATCCAGATGTTACTCTATTGTAGAAGTTTAAAGACATTTAAATTTCCTCTTTCATCATGGAAAAGGACAGATCCCCAGAGGGGAAGTGGGGATTGCATGGAGACCTCAAGTGAAAGTGCAATGGAGAGACATGAAGGCCCTGGGTGTGGAAATCTTACAGTCTGCCGCCAGGAGCCAACCTCCTCTAATTATAAAAATAATTTTGGCAAACACCTGCTATAAGAAATAGCATTTAGGCAAATAAATAAGTATAAAATAAGAATATCCAACATAACATTGCTGACACTTTCAATCTGTGTGTATGTGCGTGTGTTGACTAATGTATGGCAAGAATGGGAGATTCAAATGTAAAGTATCAGCAGAACTTGGAAACGGCTTTCAGAATACACCTGAATAGGACTTTTCTTTCCCATACCTGTCAAAGTGTTTTCCCAGAGTGCTTGGTAAGATATCCCTGAAGGCTTTGATTGTAACTACATCATGCAGTGTTCACCATGAAATTCTGTAGATGAGCCATAAATAATCATAGGAGTTTGTATTTACAGAGTCCCTATAGCAGGTACTGCACTAAGGGATTTATGAGGAATTCTTAAATTGGTATTATGATAATATACTTAAAGCTTTCATTTCATAATGGGATAATTCACTCGTTTAATGTCTTTATACTTTTTATATAATCCTGTTTTAAAGAACCTTTTAAGATGTAATTAATGATACTTATTTTGACTGAGTATCATTACTTCCTGAGGCCCTTGGTCAAAAGTCTTACGATCAAAATTGGATAAAACCTATTAGTAAAATGGTTTTCTGACTGTTGCATTAACAACATATATTTTGGGGTGAGATGTCCTATATTTTACAGCTGTGTTTTGGGAAGTAACTGAGGGTGACATGAATTAATTGACAAGTTCCCAAATAGAATTTTTATGTTGGAGGTTAAGAAATCCAAATTCCTGAAACACAACTGTATGTAATAATGCCATATGAATGGTGAAGTATCACTTTGTGCTGAAATTTTCCAGGGGGCTTCCTGATAGAGATAGGTTTTTGAGATATATCTTAAGAGATCAGTAAATTTCAATGGGAGTGATATGGGGAAAGATCTCTTAGGTGAAGTCTAAGAATTAACAATGTTTAGAGTAGTTCCAGTAGGCTGGATTTGTTGGAATGGAGCTGTCATAGAGGGGAGAGTGAAAGTTAAGGTCAGAAAGTGGTTAAATAATGAATTGCAGTGTCTCTAAAATAAGATCTTTGTAGGCAATGGCAAACCTCTGAAAGATAATAAGAAGTGATGCAACAGAAGCAAAGTAGTATTTCAGTCCCAGTAGCCTGGGATGCATGAAGGTGAGAGGCAAGGCACTAGTTAGCTGGTTGTTGCAGGTGTCTAAGCCTTGTGTACTAGTTTAGTATGGTGGTATAGGGTGGATGAGAGGAAGGTCAAGAAGCTTGAATGAACAGATTTTAGCTATTCCATGAGGGCATGGAGGAGCTAAAAGAAAGTCAAAGGCGGCTCCAAGATTTTCATTCTGAATAAGTGACTGAGACCTGACGCCAAATAAATAAAAAGGAGGGGAAATGTGACACTTAACATAACTGAATTCTCCTGTAAAGTAGTTTTAGTTATTTATCAAGTACTCAACATATAAAGAGACTTCTCTGGATTTTCTGGAGTCTCATACTCCTGTTCTTACTGGTTTTACCATTTGGGAAGATTACATGAACCAGTATTGGCTGGATTAGATAGGTGATAGGTTCTGTTTTCAAATGGCTGACACAAAACTTTCATATATGGCTTTTCAGATTGAAAAGACTTTACATCTAGCTTTTAATATTTAAAGACATGCACTAGTACAGCTTCTCAGCTCATTTGAATATTTTGTGACATTTTCTCACACTCATTATATCACATCTACATTCCTGCTCCTTCATATAACTCAATGCTAGTTTTGAATATCATGATTTAAATACTCATAAAATATCGTTAAAGAAACCTTGCCACTCTGAAGAATGCAATGATCAGTGTCCTCCAACTGAAGATCATATATGAATAGTTTCTACCCACTTAATTCCTCCTAGGATTTTGAAGTTAAGTTCAACATTTTAACTTGAAGTAAAATAGAACTGCTACTTGATCTAGGCTGGTTACTAGAGACCTGTAGTGAAAATGCTGATAAATTGTAAATTGCGCCTGTGAAGTATATTTAACTGATATTTTAAATGCTTTGAGAGTCTCAGTTCTACTCTGGCCACTTGGTCAGACAGCTTTGGATGTTTTGTAGATTGGCTTCTTACCTGCACGTCTGCTTACAAATGATTCCCTGTAATCATTAATTTTTTCCTTAAACACACAAAAACTCTATACAATGGTTTCTTTATCTGTTATTTGAAATGTTAATACATAAGAAAACATTAAGAAGAGTTTGTATCATTCCTATATTAAAATTTTACTTTGTCTTTTATCTATTATGGAAGTCCCTATAGTCTTATTTTTAATTTTAATTTGGGGGGGGATTCTTGAATATCCTCCAATCAGAAAATATTTTCATCTCTGAGTCCCACATGGTTTCCATCACCCTAGTCAGCTGTGCTGTCCTGGAGGTGACACATAAATGCATAAATGAATGGGTATTTCCAGGAAGACTTCATTCACAGAAACAGGTGGCCCCCGTGAACCTACTTTGTTGACCTCTCCTTTACCCTCTTCCAGTTTCTCTATTAAACCACTTCTTTTTACTTCTTTCAGTCAACCTTCTTAGAAAAAGATTGTAATGGTCATGGTTTCTAGGCTCTCCCCTCTGTTTTATGCTTCAGTCCAACTTCCACATCCTGTTTCCTGAAAGTTTCCTGGCAAGAGTGACTTTCTGAGTAATCGTGGGAGAGCTCCCACGATTTGGTCCTTGCCAGTTTTGACTTCTCCTCTTTGGATTCTGTGAAAGGGCATACCCTTGTTTTTCCCCACTTTGTGATATTTCCTCTCAGTATCTTTGTTGTAAAAAAAATGGCTTTAACTGTAGGTCTTAAAAAAAATATGTGACTAAAACAAGCAACACTGTTTTTCCACCGATCTTGAAATCTGGAGTGAAGGAGCTCAGGGCTGGTGCAGCTCTTTGATGCTGTGGTCAGAGATTCAGGTACTTTCCATCTTCCTGTTCCATGTTCTTTATCTTGTAGGCTTTTGTTCTCACGTTTGCTGCCTTGCAGCCACTCTGTAGGATTGATATGTTATGGACAGACTTCGTGTCTAAATCCAAGACAGAGAGGAAGAGATACAAACTAGGCAAAGTCACCTCTGTTCCCTTTTATCAGGAAAGGAGAAGCTAAGACCCTTGCGGTATATTCTCCTTAGCTATCCTTGGCCCGAATTATGACAGGCTTTGACACTCTGAGGTGAAAGAGAAGCTGGGAAAGTTAGTATTCTCAGCCAGGCCTATTACCTTCTTTTTTTAAATTTGTTTTTCATCCAAAAGAGGAGTTGAATGGATATTGGTTAAACAATTAACATTATGTACCACAGTGACCTTGCAGGATATTTTTTCTTCAATGGCAGGATATTTTCCCTCCAATAACTCTATAAGTGTTAGTGTTCCAGGACTGTGTCCTTTGACCTGTCATGATGTTCATCTACTCCTGGGTGGGTCATATACTATCATGTACTATCGTAACTTAAAGCATAACAAACATGCTGCTGATGGTCAAATATTTCTGGCTAAGATTCTAGCATCCTACGTCCATCTTCTACGAGGCTTCTCCTGATTTTCTCACATGGTTTTCAGACAGAAGATATCCTAAGTGTAATGCCTTCTCATTCCTCATGTATCCCCACCTTGGTTGTAATGTTATAAAACCAGTCAACCAAGAAACTCAGCTTTCAACCCCTTCAACCCCTACATGTCCAAGTCCCATTTATGAAGTCTCTTCGCCTCCCTTGAGGCTATTAACTCCTTTTCACACACACTGTCCTTCTCATGACCACTTTCTGGTTAAGACACATCATTTCTGACTCTGTCAATTGAGGAATAAGTTCTTCCCTGGTTGTCTTGCTTCCTATGAGTGCTGCCATCAGAAAAAAATCCTTCTAAGGTACAAATCATGTCCTAGCTTAAGGTGCTGTGATGCTTGTCATAATTGACAGCAGGCAACCCAGACCATCCCCAAGTCATCTTATCTATTCCTCTGTATTGCTGACGACTTCCAAATCCCTCCCTCCTTCCAGAGCCATTCTTAAAACTCTGTTTGGTCTGCTGGACATATTTACCTGATGTCTACCAGACATTCATATGCTCATTTCTCTAGTCATCCCCCATCCTGGCGCCTTACTCACTGGTGTCTTCTCATCCCTGAAAATTATATTCACTTTGGGCTTTCAGGTTTTTGTATATTGGGCTCTCTTTGCCCATAAACCTCTGCTTTTCTGCATTACTTGGAGAATTGTCTCCTTTCAAAGCAGAAGGCATCTGCCATGTCTCAGTAAGGGCTTTAATGGCTACGACATGGTTTTGCTATCACACTTTTCCCTTTTGTGCTGAGAACCACATGTTTCTAATAGAGGCTTCACTTTCAGTCTAGGTTTTAGAGTGGAAAGGCATGAGGAGCAAAACCATAGAAAACCCACAGCAGAAATGCAAAATGAATGAGAAATAAATGATTGTTGTAAGCCTTTGAGATTTGGGGGTTGTTTAATAGTGTACCCCAACCTAGGGAAAACTGACAAAAAAGGTAATATTTAAATTTGACTTCCATCCAGTCTCCTAGCTTTCTGTTGATGCATGCAAGCAGGAAATGTGAACATATTTCCACAGGAAGTAAAAAAAAAAGTATTGCTACTTTTCCTTAGATGTTGAGCAAATTATGAGCCTTAATTTCCTTTCTGTATGAATCCTATTAGCTTCTATAATGCAGAAGTCTCTTCAATTAAAATAAAAACTGAGAGCCTCACTAACTCCTACTCAGCACTCTGTTTACCATGTGACTATTGCTTACCAACTGTTTATAATGAGTTTTACAAAAATAGTTTTCTTCTGTCCATTTCCATTTCATCAGCTCGCATGGACTCCCCAGCCTTCTTCACTGTATTTCTATCCTGGCTATGCACTTAAATAGTTTGTAATGTGCTAAGTGATGTACATGCCTCTAAAGGCAAGAGACACTTTTTCAGTGTGCAGTTTCCTAGAGGGCCTGTTGACATTTAACTTTTCATAAAATATTTCCATCTTTGGCTTTGATGACCACCACTTCAGCCCCAAGGAGCCCATGGGTCACTAGTTACTTCTAAAAATTAAGCTCTAATTCTGACTTGAGTTGTAGTTATTTTACAAAATGTAAGATATGTTGAGACAATAGTTATTTACTAAACAATTTTAATTGTACAGATTTTCAATTCTGTCATAAAAAAACCATAAGTCTCAACCACAAAAAATTTACCATCACCTGTTTTTTTTTTTTTTTTCTATATTAGAAAAAGGCTATAATTTGACTGTGGAATAAACTATTGACTGTTGAGTACAAAGAAAGAAAGTTATTATATTTTAAAGACTTACACAATCCATTATGACATAGAGATATACTACAGGCACAATTTTATTATAAAAGAAAAGGTAAGGAAAAAAAAAAAAAAAAAAAAAAAAAAACATGAGGCGAGGAGGTATAATAAAGCCAAACACTGAATACCCGTTTTGCTACAAAGAACCTTGTCGAAATGGTCTCATTTGGAAATGCACACTCATTTGACTGTACTTGCAGATCATAGTTGTTGTTGTTTTTTTCCCCTAAGAATAATATGGAATGTAGAAATGCTTTCTTAGGCAGGAAGTTTTTTTGATTCATTTTGCTGAGCTTTAGGAAATGCAGCTAGCAGCTACCTTGCATAGAAACCCCAAGCCACAACATCCACAAATTCAGCAGTCTGCCATGGACAGCAGTTTTGATACTGCTACATACAATTGGCATTTACAGCATTCCTCCAGTTACACCCCTGTCATCAATGTACAGTGCTTAGAGCAGGTTGGCAGTTCACACAAGTGTGATGGACAACACATGGTCTGCATGTCGATCCATATGGCTCCTGATATGCTTTAAGAAAAGATTGGCTCTTCAGACTCACCTGGGATGCAAAGGGGCAGGGCAGATGGGTGTCCTATGACCTTGCTTCCCATTCCTCTCTTATAGCCCCACTGCAGTTCTTGCCAGTGACCATCTAATGCACACAGGCCCATGGCTCTTCCAGGGAGAGGGAAGGAGAAGCTGATGGATAGGTTCACACACCTCACCCTTACTTCAGTGGGTGGTGAAATGACTCTGATTTTCTCCGAGAACTGAGGCACTCAAAGCTTCAGGAACACAGAGCCACCAAGTGTGGGAGTCACGTCTCCAACCCCACTTTAATGGGTCTCATAGACACTCAGTCCTCTAGTCTCCACCTCAGGTCATGACACACAGAGTTGGTGGGTCCAGACTCACATTTAAGTCAGCTGTCTGACTGGAGGCCTTCTTTTAGTGCTTTCCACCAAATAGACTCCTTGGAGCCTCAGCTTGTTGCCTGTTCACACGTTTGTTTTTTCTATGGAATCACTGAAAGGACCCGGAAGCTCTCTCTGATTCTTTTAGGATGTGGTGATATCAGTATAGATAAAGTGCAGTCTGTAGAGCTGAGGAGCTTACTGCCTAGGAAGGGAAGACAGGAATCAAAAAAAAAAAAGTTTTGGTTGCTATCACAGTGCTATAGAAAATACAGTGATGGGAAAAAGGAAGGAATAAAAAGTCATCAGGAGAGGGAATGAAGAAGTTTTCACATAAGAGGTTAGCTGAATCTAAGAAATAAGAAAATTCCAGACCACGAAGAGGAGGGCAATTCTGAGGCCTGGAAGGAACAGAAACTGTTAACAAAGGCAAGGATTACAAAATAGGCTTTTGATTTCTGGAAACTAGGAAATCGGGCACAATGGGTAGGACATGGGATATAGGTAAGTGATTGTGTTTGTCATCTCGTGCTGCCATTACAAAATACCTTAGACTGTGTGACTTAAACACATAAATTTATTTATTTATTTATTTATTTGTTTATTTATTTATATTTAAAAATTTAAATTTAATTATTTTTTATACAGCAGGTTCTTACTAGTTATCTATTTTATCCATATGAGTTCATATATGTCAATCTCAATCTCCCAATTCATCCCCCCACCACCCCTCCTCCCCCTGCTTTTCCCCCTTGGTTTCCATACGTTTGTTCTCTACATCTGTGTCTCTATTTCTGCCTTGCAAATCAGTTCATCTGTAGCATTTTTCTAGATTCCAAATATATGCATTAATATATGATATTTGTTTTTCTTTTTCTGACTTACTTCACTCTGTATGACAGTCTCTAGGTCCATCCATGTCTCTACAAATGACCCAATTTCGTTTCTTTTTATGGTTAATATTCCATTGTATATATGTACCATATCTTCTTTATCCATTTGTCTGTTTATGGGCATTTAGGTTGCTTCCATGACCTGGCTATTGTAAATAGTGCTGCAATGAACATTGCGGTGCATGTGTCTCTTTGAATTATGGTTTTCTCTGGGTATATGCCCAGTAGTGGGATTGCTGGGGCATATGATAATTCTATTTTTAGTTTTTTAAAACAGAGAAATTTATTGTCTTGCAGTTCTGGAGGCTGGAAATTCCAGATCAAGGTCCAGCAGGACTTGACTCCTGGTGAGGGCTTTTCCTTGGCTTGCAGATGGCCACCTTTTCTCTGTGTCCTCACATGGCCTTTCCTGGGTATGTGTGCCCAGAAAGAGAGAGTGAGCCCTCTGGTGTCTCCTCTTAGAAGGATGCTAATACTATTGGATGAGGGCCTCACTCTTATGACCTCATTTAACCCTAATTACTTTCTTAGAGGTCTCATCTCCAAATACAGCCACACTGGGGTCAGAGCTTCAACATTCAAATTTTGTAGGAACACATTTAGTCCATAACCATGGCCTTTTAATTTTTTTGTCCAAATTTGGGAAGCATTAGAATATTAAAGAACTGCTATTAATTCTTATCCTAGTACAACATGCATAAACAAGAAATGTCCCAGGGAAACTGAGATATATGGTCTTCCTAGACATAGGGTGGGCAGTAAACCTGGAAGGTTAACAGGTGGGAAATGGATTGAAACCACTGCTTTTATATGCCATGCTAAGTGGTTTGAAACTTATCCAGTGTGGTAAGCATAATATTGTTTCTTAAGACCTTCACCCTCTTGTGTCACACTCATGGTTATGTTATGTGCATGGCAAATGGGACTTCTGCCATGTAATTAATATTACATGTAATTTATATTAATGTAATTAATATTAATGACATTAATATTAATACATGTACATAAATATAATTAATGTTAATAACCAACTGACCTTAAAATAGAGAGATGATCCTGGATACTCCAGGCCAGCTTGGTGTTATCACATGAGGCTTTAAAAGCAAACAAAGAACACAGAGAGCTAAGGTAGAGAAGGAGCTCAGAGATATTTGAAGTGTGAGCGGGTTTATCATGTCATTGATGGCTTTGAAGATGGAGGAGACCACAGGTCAAGGAAAGCAGGTGGCCTCTAAAAGCTGATAATAACCCTTGGCCAACAGCCAGAGAAGATACAGGGATTTAAGTCCTACAATCACAGCCCTACATTCTGCCAGCAATCTCAATGAGCTTGAAAACAGATTTTTCCCAAAGTTTCCCAGTAAAAGCCCAGCCTGTTGACACTTTGATTTCAGACTCATGAGACCGTAAGCAGAGGGCCCAGTCAAGCCCGGCCAGACTTCTGAATTATAGAATTGTGAGACTGTAAATGGTATTTTAGCAATTTAGTGTGTTATTTATTTTGTTTTGCAGCTATAGAAAACTAAAATACCCAGTGTATTTATGGGTGTAGATTTATGGAAGATTCTATAGAAGGGATGTTATGAGCAGTTTTACGTTTTCAAAGATTGCCTTTTTTGTCAATGTGGAGGTCTCTTTGGACCAGGTAAGGTGATGTCATAGTACAGACGGAGCATGACTGCAGTGTGAGGGGATGAAGGTCCCAGAGATATCAAGGAAACAGCCTGACAACGAGGTCACACTGATTCATCATGAAGGATGGTAAGGGAAGGGGGTACATCAGGTTCTCCAAAGTGGGTGAATAGGAGGATGGGTGACATTCAGAGAGGGGTAGACACTTACTTCTCTGTTAAGGTGATGACCTCAGGGTAGTCATGTGGAGTTTGAAGTGTCTGCCAGATAACAAGATGGGTGTGTTCAGTGGTCAGTCCAATACATGGGGCTTGAACTTGTGGAATGATGAAGGCTGGAGATACATATTAGGCTGTAATCCTAGGAAGAGTGATTGTTAAAGTTACTGAGTGATCATAAAGTAGCAGATCATGTACAATTTTTAAAGTACAAAGAGACGAGAATTACTGGAAACACCTTGGGAAACATCAACAGCTGAAGGGTGGGAAGAGGAGGAGAGGCTGTGAAACCCACCAGAATAAGCCAGAAGGCGAAGGAGGGACTGCAGCGTCATGGAGACAAATAATGGAATTGTCTGCAATGTGTGATTCTGGAGAGTTGTAAAGCAAAATGTAGACTACAAAGAGCTGATGGAATTTGATCGCAAGACCATTGATAATGATTTCTCAGATACTGTCAGTAGAGACAGCGGGTAAAAGCTTGCAACGATATTTAGAAGGACACCCTGGAGGAGAGTGGTTGATACGGTGAGTGTGGGTGATGGTGTTGATGACTATTATTACTGTTATTTAGAAGAGATGAACTAAAAGGGAGGGGGGGAATTATTTTTAATAAAGATATGATTTTGTTTACATGCTGAGGGGAAGCCAGGCACAAAGAAGTGATTATCTGTGAAGCAGATGAAATAAGCAAAGTTTGGAGGTGGAGGGGGTGGGATGGGCTCGGAGCATAGGGAGGGAGAGTTGGCAGGGCCGCCATCAGTTCACTTCCATTCTCTCTCCCCCAGCCAGACCCTTCTCACACGTCTGTCCAGTCAGGTCTGGCCACGTGACTCTGTTCTAGCCATGAAGATGCCATGTGGCATTGTAGGGCAGAAGCTCTGATGAAGTGGGTGTGCCCTATGCTCTCTCCCCTTCTGCCAACTGAATGCAGAAGCCTAGCCACGGGAGAAGGGGAGCCATATACCAGAAGGAAGCTGGGTCTCTTTATGCCGTTGGGGTGCAGTTTGAGCAGAAACACACTTGAATTTCTTTGCAGCCTTTATTGATGTTTTAGTCTGTGCATTGCTGCCGTGTAGGTTACTGTAACCATCACAAGCATGGGGGGCGGTTAGAGAAAAGGAACAGGGAAACTAAATATTTGTAAGTTTGTTAGTAGGGAACAGGAAGGTGAGATGGATTTCATCGTCCTCAGTGAAGTAGATGAAAATACTATCTTCTGACCCCCAAGGGGTGGAAGACTGGAGGGGGAGTGTGGGGTGTGGTGAAATCAGAGGGCTTCCATGGAACGGGAATTATGAGGAATTGCAGAGAAGCAGGCTAGGGATAGGATTGCGTAACTGAGCTCAAACTTCCAGGTGGATGCTGAGTGTTTAGCAGAACCTGGACACCAGAATTGTGTACTGATTTCATGTCTTAATATCATTTGAATGGAGAACGCGTGCTATGAAAGTGGGAAGCTAGAATAAACACATTTTCTTAAGGATTTTTGATTAAGGCATTGGTAAATAGCTTCAGCTTCCAAGCCTGTGTTCCTCTTTCTAATGCAAAGATATCCCAAGGGTTTCTACCCCAAGGAAGCTTATCCTGAGTTACCTTCTTAACAGTTACCATGAATGTGTGTTGGTTTATTTATGATGTCATGGTGATACTTGACATCTCCAAAGACAATCTTGTTTGAGCTACGCATACACTCATAAACAAGTACCTGATCCAGATAAAGATCTTCCCCCTTGTCCAATTGCATTCATCAACCAAAAATTCAGATTAATTACAGAGTTTATTCAGTCTGTAAACACTAGTCAACCATCAATGGTCTGAATGACCATGTTGAGGGAACTTGCTAAGTTTAATATCAGAATATTACTGTTCTTTGAGTGTGGAGAGGCAGTATTTTTAAAGAATGGGTTCTGTATAGTGGAATCCATACAGAATTTTGTCAAGGTGCCCATAACAAAAGCAATTAGAATATTTAAATTTACAATCAATCACATAAACCCATTAACAAAACCTCAAGCATCCCACCATTAAAATATCTGTTAAATTGATAAAATAGAAATCTGGTATGTATTTGTTAAGAATTATGCAGTGTGCTTCATTATTAAACACCAGATTATCCTCGCTGTAGTACTGTTTCTGTTAAAAGCTGCATATGCCAGTTATCCAGGATACTTACAGAACAGTTTTAAAGCAGTACATAAATACATAAATTTTTTCCAAATATGGGTTAAATTGCAAGTCCACTGTTTAATTAAGGAGATTGGGGGTAGAAATGATTTATTGTTTTATTTTAATAACAAACTTAAAGCAGGTGAGGAGGCATTGGGCATAAAAGAGGCTAAATTTTATGAAACATTTGTTCCTTTGCAAGATTTCATTAAATTTCTCTGAATTTAAATTCACAATTTTCCATTTAAGGCAATATGGGGTCTAAGTATTCCGACTGATTGTTCCACTTAAAAAAGCCTAAAGGTCATGGAAAGTATGTGTTTCATAAATGATTCACAGGGAAGAAAGGACGAATTTTCACTTGAAAACTAAGGAGAAAAAGAAGCCTAGAGAGGGAAATCAAATTCTGAAACAGGTTTAATCCTGAGGAAATTTGCCAAAAATGTTGTTTAAAATTTGTTTGCAGAACCTCTCAGAATTCAAGAAATAGGAGAGAACCCAAAAATGTGGGAGAAATAGGAGAGAACCCAAAAATGTGGGAGCTTTATTTAGAAAGGTGCCTTCCATAAGGTGGAACCATCAAAAGGCTAAATCTGTGGTGAAATTGTGAACTGAAACTAAAATGAACCTATTTGTCCAGATGATGGAAAGTAAACATCCTGTTCTTACACCTGATACTGCATGGGAGGTGAACACATGTGCACACACAGATGTACACACACACCCATACTTCCCATCAATCCCTGTGAAAAATATAAAGCTGGACCTCATATATACACTCTGTGCATGATATAAAAATATAACACAAACCCTACAGTTTATTTTAAAGTTAACCTAATATGGCAAAAGCAATACAAATCCTCTTTGGAGGATTTCACCTTCATTCCTAAACTTAAAGAATTTCTCCAGAGAATATTTGCACTCACAGTCAAATTTCAGTAAGGAAACAAAAAAGAAATAACCATGAGCAAGAACCTGCAAAAACAAGAGGCATTGAAAATAAAGCCATTAAGAAAATCAGGTATTATTGCAATCAAACAGAGAATGAACATATAAAATATATTTGATATGTTTTAACAAAACACTCGTTTGAATATATAATCATGGAAAAGAAAACGTGAAGAATAAACAAGCAGATTTTTTAAAAGAACCAAGTGCAACTTCTAACTAAGAAAAATGAATGGAGTTGAGTGTGACAGCAGGTAAGGCACGGCTGGGAGCCTTAGTGAACTGATAGAGCTGAAGAAACGTTCTAGAATTCATCACAAACAAGGAAATGGGAAATATGATGGAAAACACAGCCTACAAAGAAGATAGGTTGTAAAGGATGAACCTACCTCTCCCTGAAGTCCTAAAAGCAGAGGCGAGAGAACTATTATGGAGGTTATATCTGAGAACTGATGAATAACAATGACCAATATATTTGAGAGAACCTATAAATCTTGAACAGGAGAATTAAAGGAAAACATTCACACCTTGACACATTGTAGTAAAATTGCAGAACCCCAAAGTAAAAGGAATATCTTAAAAATAACCAGTGGGAAAAGATAGATTTCAAGAGAATGACAGTTATACTGATTGTTGACTTGCAGAGAAGTGTCCAAAACAATTATCTTGATCTTGCATTCATATCAACAAGGAAAGTATAAAGGAAGAGTTGCACACCATTATATACAAAATAGATAAACAACAAGGGCCTACTATTGTATGGCACAGGGAGCTCTATTCAGTATCTTGTAATAACCTATAATGGAAAAGAATCTGAAAAAGAATATCTATATCCATATCTATATCTATCTATCTATATATATAGATAGATAGATAGATAGATAGATTATATAAAACTGAATCATTTTTCTATACACATGAACCTGACACAGTATTGTGAATCAACTATGCTTCAATTAAAAAAAAATGTTTTTAAAAAAGAGTCGTAGCCTCTCCTTAGACAGATTATAGATGTGCCATGAGTCTCTACCCCCTTCCCCTCCAGTCACCAGAGAACTCGAGGTGTGTCCAGAGATCTAAGGGGACACAGAAGTGTGGGATTTCCTCTAGAAAGCATTAAGGGTGGGAGGCTGGTACACTCACAGCAGAGAAGAAGGCTGCGGCTTGGAAGTCACTGCATTCCCACCAACAGCAGACAAAATTGCACTTTTCTTATAAATTGCGGGAAAACTCTTGTCCAAAAGTCCCTGGCGAATCAGCGGACCTCTGCAGACTGAGGCTGGAAGGACATCAGCAGATGGTCAAGGTTTTGGGGAAGAATCTCAGGAGAGCAGCCAGAGTCTGTGCATCCAGCCTAACTGGGAGAACTACACATGCAGGACCACCAGCCATGGTGGGGGGGGGTCTCAAAGAGTCCCCAGGTGTGCCCTGGAGAATTCAACATGAAACTTCCCATTACTTTCAGAGGAATCAACTGGAAGTTTACACATGGCAAGTCAATTAAACCATGAGTGCCCTGGCTTTTCTTCTCCCCATAACATGTCTCACTTCAGTCCTAGTGGGGAAGGAGCAGGGGGCTGACACTTAAACAAAGAGGAGAAAGAAGTGCACTGCTCGCTCCCTGGATTGGCCAAACTTGTGAAGAGAATTTAAGCAAATACTGATGTTTCGATTCTTGCAGAGGACAGGGAATTGTAATTAACAAAATGAGCTGATTCTTGGGAATGAAAGTGTCTAGAGGACTCCTTGTTACCTGGGAGGGAGCTCCCAAATGGCATCGACTCTGTGCTTCGTTCAGTTCCAGGAGTTTTGTAAGCAGTGGGGGGAAGGGGATGAGATGATTTCTGATTGTATCTTTGCTCATTTTCCAGGTTAAACAAATATTAAGAAAACTGTCAATTTAATATTGAGTAGTTAAATCAACATTCAAGGAGTTTATTAGATGATAGTTTGGGAACTATAGTTTTAAATATCCATTTATTCCTTTGAATGCCTTCTAGCTGTACTATAAAAAGAATGCTTTGGAAATAATGAAAACTAAATAAAAATAACTGAATTTCAACCACTTAACTGGCTAAATACATTCTATAGCTTGGGAGTGGGGAGGGTAGGAAATGGAGAAATTACGGGCAAGGGCGTCTCACTGAGGTATGTCAAATCCTATTAGTCCAGGGAATTTCCGTGGCTGGAAACAAGACAGGGCTCCTATTGTCTTGTTTGCTTGGGCTGAATTTTTTTTATTTATCCTCCATGTCTGTTTCATTTGCAGGTAATTCTATTCCTGTTTCCACATATGCCCTGCTGGGTCATTTTTGTTCCATGACAAAAAGTTCCTATGATGCTCATAGTAAATATTTAAAATTCTTATAATCATGTTCTATGCCAAATGGTGCTAGTTAATGCTGAGAGTATATCATGAAGCTTTCAAAAATGTATTCCTCCACTCTAGAGGAGTGTGTGCCTTTGAAATTTGATTGCCTACAAAGCTTGATATGAGGTTTATTCTCCTTGTGAAATAAGCCATTTAATCTGGAATGCATACACATCCAGCTGAAACTTGAAAGAAATATGTCATCTTTGGCTTATGTTTAAATTTTACACATTTCTATTCTAACACTGGTAGGTTAGATTTAAGGGTTAATTATCAAACATTTATTATTGATGATACTCTGCACATAGAGTGCGCTTAGAATTCACAAGAGGAAGTCACAAAACTCATCTTTTGGATTTGTAATATATATCCTGGGAGATTGGCTTGACAAATACTAGCTTTCCAGCATCAGAGCTGGGAAGAGAGATCCATGTTGGTTAAGGGATTTGGCCTGAATCTTCAGCCTATGACAACACCAGCTCTAAAATTTTGTACTTAGAGAATATTCAGAATAGTCATGGTGCAAGGAGAGGTCATTAAACCATCTTCACAAGGGATACAGGATGCTCTCTAACCACGTTCCGTCAAGTGGTTAGGGGGTCTCTGTGTTCACCCCGTTTAAGGCTCTAGGAGCTTGATTCCTCTAGAAATACTATAACCTGACATCTAGCCCCGGGCTTTTCCTACTACATCACAAAGTGTCTCTTATTTGTGTTTGTTTTCTTCCTTGTTATTTTTTTGTTTTTTAAAAATAGCCCAGGTCACAATATAACCATTAGAATTTTTGTTGTTGTATACTTAAAGAGCCACCAGAAAATGAGTAATAACATGGTTGGTGCGAAAATTTGCCAACGAAATCCTAAAGGTTAATAACGGGGAGAAGAAGGCACACAAGACAAAAGGTCATGCCTGGCTGTAAGTTCCAGAATAGTAGAACAAGTAGGTGTGTATATGTTCTGAATAGATCAGAAATATAAAAGGACATTTAGGCTAGCTTCCTTGAAATAAAATAAAAAGTAGAAGTACTGCCTCATAAGTTAGAATTGGGGAGATCAATTGTAAACTTACCAGGCCATGGGCGAGCACTAAACTGGTAGTATAAAAAACCACAGGCATGATGGTTCTATGTTGCTCTCATGGGTCTATTGAGTTAAATATTTGGCCTAAATCTTTGTTTCTTTCAGTCATCAAAAATGGTGGAGCCTTTGGATGAGATCAGAGAGGCCTCTGCCTTCTAGTGAAAAAGTCAAAGGCAGATAATTGTAGATCAGGGACGGTTCAAAGGCTACATTAATTAAACAACTAATTGGATATTGGAAAAATTGTTCCTCCCCTTAAACCTTCTACTAATTTTGTTTTCCTTCTGTGTTTCTGGAAGTCTTATGAAGCCACATTTTAATCTGTGATTAGCCTGAAAGAGTCAGGCACAGGTTATGGGGTTGGATAATACACACTTTAAGTTTGCTTCAGCCATGAAATTCTATGAGATTTTGCAAGCAACTTTATTTTAAAAAGAACTGCTATTGAAATCCGATTTTAAAACACTTATTTTTGCTTTCTCAAATAAGAGGATTACATACTCTACTTTAAAATTTGTAATATCATTATTGTGAAAACAAAAAATATAAGCCTTTACCATTAACTCCTTTTCCTTTAAAGGATCTTAATTTTGAATTTAAGGTTATGCTTACTTTATATATTATCTTTGTTGTTTTATGTTCTGTGAAGAAAATAATCCACTTGATCTATGAGTACATCTACATTTTATCTTAAAAATCTGTGGATTATTAGGAAACAAGGACTTTTAATTTTACATGGGATAATAATAAATGTTTGAAAAGTCTAAAATCTTAAATCATATATTATTGTATTACCGGGGAAAAAGATAAAGGTAGAAAAAAAAAACTTTCCATGCTTTTAACAAAAACAGTTGTAGGTAATTTTCATCATGCTACTATTATTCTTCTGTCCTGAAAAGTTCCCTCAGAGACATAATGGCCACAACCATTTCATCTTCCAACTTATTAAGCAGTCTTAGGGTGAATTGAGAGTTTCAATTCCAGGTTATGGTTATAATTACTAACTCAAAAATCCCTGTTGCCTTTCATTAAGTAGTTATAATATTTAATTGAGACTACAGGGCGTCTACGCTCAGTATCATACCATGCATAATTATCTGTACACATAAAGGAACACAGAGGGTACTTTCAACAGTGAAACAGATTATCAGAAAATTACATTTTTAATTTAAGTTTTGACTTGAATCTTCTCAGTGATTAAATACCCATCTCTGCATTTTTCTGCAAATGAGTACATGAAGCTAAACAAATGAACCATAAAGTGGTGAAGAAAAAAAAAAACTTTGCACTGTAACATACACGGATAAATTTAGGATGCATTCACAAATCACACAGTGTGTTTTCTAAGAGCTGTCTGAGAAAGGGGAGAAGATGACCCAGGTAGTCAAATACTCCTTCCAGCTTGGCTGGTAAGCATCCTCTCCTAGGCGAGCTCTGGGAGTGCCAAGATCATGGGACAAAATATCTGGGTGGCCTTTGCTCTGGCCTTTTGCCTCTGCAACTTGGCTTCTGGCAGAGTACTTATCTCTTTGACCACTGACTGGGAAACTACTAAAAAGAGAGGGACTTGAAAGGAACTGGAACTTTCTGTGTGAATCTCTTTGACAGTTCTCTTTTAAAGGAAGTCCAAGATATGAGGAACTTGCAAATAAAAGAAAGGTTGCACGATGAAACATCACCTGCTAATAATTCCTTCCTGGGAAATAGAAATCTAGAATTCTAGAAAAAAAGAAATGACATTATGGTGTCAGGAGTTAATCAAATGATTTCGATAAATGCTAATGTGACTAGTGGAAGGGGAGCTGAAATGATTGATAAAGAAATAAAGTGATGCCCCCCTGGTGTCTAAGGCAAGTGAAATTATTGTTACAGTTTAAAATTTTTCTTCCAGTTTATATTTGGAAAGTGCTTTATAATAACTTCTTACATTATCCATTTCCAGCCTACCTGAGAGATAGAAAGAAAGTAAACATTTTTTTATTGTTTTAGTTATTATTTATCTTTATGAGCAGCATTCTCACTTTGTTGTAATTACAAACATTTATTTCCACAGGGATGGAAAGATTATACTCTGCTACCTCTGCCAGCTGCCAATTGTCAATAAAAAACAGCCTGGTAGAACCACTTTAGCCCTTGAATTAAGACATCCAGTTTTAAGGGAAAAAATGATATTTGAGATATAAATGAGATATTTATCAAATACTCAAGGATTGTCATTGTGGGAACTTAGTTTCAGAAAAAAGAAAAAGGGTTTGCTTACCTCCCTGGAGCTACTATTACAGGTGCAACTGCAAAATTGTAAAAACCGTCTCTGGCCATTTTTTGTGAGAATGGATTTAATTGAAAGGATACTGGGGATTTCACAAATCTCCAGGAAGACCAGAGAGACAGATTCTGCACATGACAGAGAGACCAGAAGACCAGGGGCAAGAACCAGACAAAATTCAAACTTCAGGGCAGTGATGGTGCCATTTCGGCCACTGATGGACTACAGCTGGTACTCCCAGCTGGAAACTACCATCTCGAAGGTGTCTTGGTTGTTTTGCTTCCCTGCTTTGCTGGTTGGTGGGGCAACTGATTGAGAGACCCTGGGATGCATCCATGGCCCTAACTGGGGCATTTATAGTGGGAGGGAGGGGTTCCAATGCAGGATTGCACAGTTTAGATTTTCTTGTCATCAGTGAAGATGGTGAGAGAAGGGTGAGAGACGGGTCCTGGGTTTTATGTTAGTTTCTGTGCCAAATATATGCACAGGCTCAGGTGAAAGAAAACGGTGTCCCAGCTGTGAGCTGAAGAAGCCCTGTACTCAGCCACATGAAAGGAAATGGTTTCTCAAGAAGTTTGGTCTATAGATATATCCTCCTGACATTTCCATATTTCTAGAAATTTGAGTCCTTATTTCTGATGTGTCTGGCTTCAGAGGCGAGTCCTTATACTGTACTTTATGATGTATGGCTGTCTGATGCATCATTCAGATGTTTTCCAGCCGTGTTAACTGTCTCCGGGGGTGGGGGAGTTCTCCTGAGAATTGTCAACTGAGTTTATTCTCCAAAGTAGTCAACTTTCGAAGAGCATTACTGAAATGAAAAAGTTCCAAGATACATTTTTTTTTTATTGTGGTAAGAACACTTAACATGAGATTCAACCTCTAAACAAATCATCGAGTGCACAGTACAGTGTTGTTATTTATAGGGCCATTGTTGTACAGTAAATCCCCAGAACTTACCTTGTGGAGCAGTAACTTGTACCAAATGACTGATAACTCCCAATTTCTTTCTCCTCCAGCCCCTGCAGCAAAATGGATGAACCTGGAGGACATTTTGCTAAGTGAGATAAAACAGACACACAAGGACAAATACTGAGTGATTCCACTTACATGAGGAATCTAAAATAATCAAGCTCATAGAAACAGATGGTGGGATTTTTATTTGTAAACAATCCTCCACCTTTAAAAAAAAGTTTTGAGGGAGATTTGCTTTAGTTGATCAAAACTGTAAGCCACTGACAACTCTCCAATATAGCGTATCACTGGAGTTGTACTGGTTGCATACGTATTGGATTGATGCTACAGAAATATGAGCAGTTAGATGTCATGTGAAAAAGAGGAAATGTGATAATGAAGTAATGGTAACATTAAAAAAAAAATGCTTTCCCCTGGGTGAGATCCTTGGAAGAACCTGTTGGGTTGGCCAAAAAGTTTGTTTGTTTTTCTTCTGTAAGATGGCTCTGGTAGCACTTAGTTTTCTTTTACTTCATTCAAAACAATTTTGTTAGATTGTATTGTGACAGCTGTCATATCAGCAAGCATTAAAAAAAACCACATCAAAATTGGTGAATTTTTGTATATCCATTTAAACATGTTTTTAAATTTTTTATTTATTTATTTTTGGCTGCGTTGGGTATTCGTTGCTGCACAGGGGCTTTCTCTAGTTGTGGCGAGCGGGGGTTACTCTTCATTATGGTGCATGGGCTTCTCATTGCGGTGGCTTCTCTTGTTGCAGAGCATGGACTCTAGGCGCTCTGGCTTCAGTAGTTGTAGCACGCAGGCTCAGTATTTGTGGCTCACGGGCTCTAGAGTGCATGCTCAGTAGTTGTGGCTCACAGGCTGTAGAGTGCAGGCTCAGTAGTTGTGGTGCATGGGCTTAGTTGCTCCGCGGCATGTGGGATCTTCCCCGACCAGGGCTCAAACCCATGTCCCCTGCAATGGCATGCAGATTCTTATTCACTGCACCTGTGTAGCCATTTTAATATTGAAGATGGAAGAAAAAAGCAACATTTTCGACATATTATGCTTTATTATTTCAAGAAAGGTAAAAATGCAACTGAAACACAAAAAAAGATTTGTGCAGTGTATGGAGAAGGTGCTGTGACTGATTGAATGTGTCAGAGGTGGTTTGCGAAGTTTCATGCTGGAGATTGCTCCACAGTTGGGAAGACCAGTTGAATTTGATAGCGATCAAATCGAGACATTAATTGAGAACAATCAATGTTATACCACATGGGAGATAGCTGACATACTCAAAATATCCAAATCAAGAGTCGAAAATTATTTGCACCAGCTTGGTTATGTTAATCGATTTGACGTTTGGGTTCCACATAAGTTAAGCTAAAAAAATCTTCTTGACCATATTTCCACATGTGATTCTCTACTTAAACATAGCAAGTGTGATGTATTGGGAGATTGGGATTTACATATATACACTAATATGTAAAAAATAGATAACTAATAAGAACCTGCTGTATAAAAGAATAAATAAAATAAAATCCAAAAATTCAAAAGAAAAAGTAACAAAAATGTTCCGTTTTTAAAACAAATTGTGTTGGGCGATGAAAAGTGGATTATTGTACAGTAACATGGAAAGGAAGAGATCGTGGGGCAAGTGAAATGCACCACCACCAACCACACCAAAGGCCCGGTCTTCATGCAAAGAAATTGATGTTGTGTATACAGTGGGATTGGAAGGGAGTCCTCTATGATGAGCTCCTTCTGGAAAACCAAACGACTCATTCCAATAAGTACTGCTCCCAAACAGACCAACTGAAAGCAGCACTCGATGAGAAGTGTACAGAACAAGTCAACAGTAAACGCATGATCTTCCATCAGGATAACACAAGACTGCATGTTTCTTTGATGACCAGGCAAAAACTGTTACAGCTTGTCTGGGAAGTTCTGATTCATCTGCCATATTCACCAGACATTGCACCTTTGGATTTCCATTTATTCTCTTAATGGAAAAAATGTCAATTCCCTGGAAGACTGTAAAAGGCACCTGGAACAGTTCTTTGCTCAAAAAGATAAAAAGTTTTGGTAAGATGGAATTATGAAGTTGCCTGAAAAATGGCAGAATGTAGTGGAACAAAACAGTGAATATGTTGTTCAATAAAGTTCTTGGTGAAAATGAAAAATATGTCTTTTCCTTTTACTTAAAAACTGAAGGAACTTTTTGGCCAACCCAATATTTCAACTTTGAAAGATGTATTAACATGTGAAAAACTTTAAGGAGAAAAAAGCATTGCATCTGTGCTACTCCCTACAAGCTTAGGAATTTAGCTGGTCTAGTTAATTACTATAAAATTAATTCTTACCATCTACATCTAAACTTAAAATTATTTTAGGAATTTTCTGGAAATGTGACTTGTGTATCCTTTAATAACTTAATGTAAATTTGTCTCTATTTTAAACAGGAATGATTGCTGGTAACTTGGCAGTTTTAATAGGAGGCATTCAAATGCTTTGGAATTATCAAGTGAAAGTTTATGCTAAAATAAGAGCAATCTGCTTAATCTCTCAACAAATGTTATTTATGAAAAACAAAAGTTAGTCACAGAAACCTAGACTGAAAGATATTTTTCTACAATCATGGGTGAGAAATAACCTAAAATGCAACCTTTATTTATTTTGGAACAGTAGTTTTGATACAGAGTAAACTTAGGAATATATTTAGCAACAAGAAATAAAACCAGTTTAAATAGCATGCTGATTCCATTCTGTTTGAGTATAAATAATATATATAATAACAGTGACAGTGTATTATTTATGTAGCGTGCCTTCATTTTCAGACCTAGGATATCTGTTTTTTCCTCTATATTATTCCTATGAATTATTCAGGGAAGATATTACTTTCACTTTACAAATGGGATCATTGAGAACTCAACAAATGGTGCAGTTTATCTCAGGACACAAAACTGATTAGTGGTAGAGTGATTGCCAGAAACCTCAAGATTCCTTGGGATGTTCCTTTTCAGTTCTGACACCCCCTGGGAAGTTTCAGGATTTACACCCCTCACTGGAAGCTACTGTTGCAGATGTAACTCTCAGGCTTTATTGGGGAGTTTCTCCTGATTATAGCGATCTCTTGTTAAGAGAGGTTTTGATAAGAGTGTAATTTTAAGGTATTTCCAGATCGCCCCTACATCCTCTGGGCTCCCAGAATCACATGTGTTATGAAAACACGAAACAAAAGAAGAGCTCTTGCCCTCCTCCTCCGTGTCACTTTTCCTTAGGAAACCTCATTCCTCACTAAGTGTGTATCACTGGAGTAGGGGTACACCGGCTGGGGTAGGATCAGGTCCGGGGTTACAAAGAATTGGGAGAGTATTACAGTTCCATTTTGAAGGCAAACGTTTTCAGTTTATGCCAGTGAGCATTTATTGAACAGCTACTATGTGCTAGTAACCTTTAGACGTTTTGTATATATCCTTAAACATTGAAACCAGACCTTCCCAGACTTTTTTGCATCAGGGTACAGATAGAAGGTGGTAATGTTGTCACAGTGTACACGTATTAGTATGTGAATGGAGGTGGGTGCCTAGTCAAGATGAGGGATCGTATTTCTGCGTGCCTGCAACCAGCTTGGGTGGGGGGGGGCGTTGTGTTCTAACTCTACATCCTTGATACTCACAAGTGTGGTCTGGGAACTGGCAGCAGCAGCATCACCTGGGAGACTGTCTGAAGTACACAACCTCAGGCCCACTCCAGACCTAATAAGTCAAAATCTGTATTTTAACAAAAACCTGCATGATCCTTAATGCACATTGCACTTGTAGAAACACTGATCTAATGAGCATTCTTCAACTGTGCTCCTGGGATGAAGGCTTTAGTAAATTATCAGGAGATTCCAATATGCACCAAAGTTTGAAAGGCAGTGAGGAAATTAAAAACAAACAAACAAACAAACAAAAAACTAACATCTGGGTCCCATTCAAAGATATTCTGTTTTGATTGGTTTGTGGTGTTTTAAAATCACCCCAGGGTGTCTTATGGGTGTCAATGTTTGGGAAAAAATGCTCTAAGTAAAGCTATGAGCCAGATGTTATTCCCACTTTACAGATGTAGAAACTGAGAGGCAAACACACAGAAAGGGCTAGGAGAACTCAATTGGTGAACAGTAGAGTTAGACTTAAAATTTAGACCCTAAACTCATTGATTCTATCTAAAAAGTGGTCTGTGCTATTATCTTACATAGCTTCCTGAGGATTTTTATAAAATTAGTATTAATTGTTTTTTTTCCTAGGAGGTGTCTCAATTGAAGAAGAAAATGTTTTCCTGGCTAGTACTGGGTTGGCCAAAAATTTTGCTCGTTCAGGGTTTTCTGTCACACCTTACCGAAGAACCCCAACGAACTTTTCGGCCAACCCAATGCTATAGAGCCACAGATTCTTAAGAAAAATGTAAAAATAAAAACATTTTCTAGAACAGTTCTTTTTGTGGTGGTTGTTCTAAAGACATGAAAATAATTGCATCCTTTGCTTATATCACATTCAATTTTAAGATGACTACATTCAAAAGTGTACTCTGTTCACCCATGTACGTATATTTAATGTTATATTAGCTTTTGCTTCTCTCATAAATGATCTGTATAAATTATGTAAAAATCAATCCTAAAGATTTGAAGCCACCCTTTGAAAAGTCATTTAGATTTTAAACACAGTTTTAAAAACCAGTCTCTAGAAAACCAATTTCACATGTGAACCAAATTAGAGAGGTTAATTAAGAGAGGAACTCTGAGCTATATTCACCATCCCAGCTTGGGTATTATTTCAAATTCATGCCTCTTTTTAATCTTAGCAGCTGAACCAATTTCACAGGTCACACCTGCCTGCTGGACAGTCAGTGAATGGATACTGACAGGATGGACCCAGGGACAGGTTAAAGGATGGACCTATGTCTTTGAAGCATAGGAAAATTATATTTGAAATTAGAAAGACATGGATTTAAATCTCATCCTAGTAGGAAATCTTGGGCACATTCACTAATCTTACTGAATATTTGCTCCTCATTTAATAACTAAGAGAAGCAATATGTACTGAATAAAGTAGTTAGTTAGATAGAGAGCGTGGTGTGTAAAAGCTTCAGCATATTTTTCCTGACCCTCAGTGTTCTGAGGGCTAATATTATGCCAGTAGGAAGAGCTGATGTCAAGAATTAAGATTTGTGCACCAGCTATGGTGCTCCAGGCACTCATCCTGAGGTTCCTTTACCCCAACTCACTGAGGCTCCATGAGACCAGGGTGCATTGGGATTCAAATCCAGGTCTATGTGCTTGTAAGAACTTTTCCCAGCTTCAGGATTTCCAAGTTTTTCTCAAGTGCTTCATTCAAGGCCAAGTCTTGCATGAGTTACAGCAACTCATAGGAAAAATAATAGACTGATGGCTTGGGTTATAGGAGCTGTGCTGGGCACTGGGACACAGAATTGACTAAATGAGAACTGGTCACCATCCAGAAGGAGTTTTGAGCTTTCAGAGTCTATCAGTCAGGGTTCATCCAAAGGAACAGAATCAATTAGAGAGAAAGAGAGGGGGAGATATATTTAAGGAATTGGCTCCCATGATGGATGGGGACTAGTTAGCCTAGAATCCATAGGACAGACCAGCAAACTGGAAGCTCAGGCAGGATTTCTAGGGCACTTCCTGGAGGCAGCCTTTCTTCTCTCCTGGGAAACCTCAGTTTTTGCTTGTAATATCTTCAGCTGATCGGATGAGGCCCACCCATGCAACAGAAGGCCGTGTCCTTTACATAAAGTCAACTGACTGTAACTATTCATCACATCTGCAAAATACCTTCAGCCACATCTATGATGCTGTTTGACAGACAGCTGGGCACCACAGCCTAGTCGTGTTGGCATACAATTAACCATTACAGAGGAGGAAGTATGAGTGTTGTCACACACTTTTATTTATGAAGGCTGAAATCCAGGTCTGTGCATCTTTATCTTTCCTTCCCAGTGCACACTTGTCTCTAAATTTCCAGAGCATTTGGAGTCACTTGGGCAAATCCAGCATGTGCTAAACACTCGGCATATTTTCCACTTGTTTTAGATGTGTCATATTTTGTTGGGAAAGCTATCTCAATGGATATTTTTTAAAAAAAAAGGTCAGTTGACAAATATCCTGGAGTATGTGGTTAATCCAGAATGAAAAACCTCAGAAAATACATTGCAGTTTCAAAATTATCTTTTTGATGTTCGTTATTTGTTATCTGTGTTCTCTGAAGAGGCAGCTTCTTTTCTTTCTAACTCACCATGTCCCTACAAAGCAGTTAATATTACTAATTCAGTGGGGTAAGAATTAATCTAACTGGCAAATAGGCCTAGCCTGCTTGGCATTTCACTTAATGAAAGATCGGTTTCTATTGGTTGCGTGAACACTTATATAATAACCAGTTTCCTCACGTGGCACTGGGTGGCAGTGGAATCTAGGGCAGTTCTTTCAAAGAGAAGGTGCATCAGAATCACTTGGAGGGTTTCTAGGCTTCCCTCCTGGAGTTCCTAATTGGTAGATTTGGGGAGAGGTCCCGGAATTTCCATTTCCAGCAAGTCCTCAGATGCTGTCGATGCTGCTGGTCTGGGGACCACCCTTTGAAAACCACTATTTTAATGCTTAAATGTAGTGGAAAGAACTTTAAAATTCACCACCTACCACTTCATAGCTGATTTCACTGAACAAGATATGAGACTTCTCTTTGGCTTGGTATCTTTACCTATACAGTGGGGAAAATATTATAATATTATTTTAAGAATAATAAAATCTTATAAAAATCTTATAAAAGTCTTATAAGATTAGGGTGAGAAATTAACAAATCATTTATCATAATGCCTGCACATGGTGCAGTCACTCAGTAAATTATGGCTATTTTAATGCAAATGTCTCAGTGGTTGTATAGGTGAGAGAAACACTTCTAAATTCTATAGCATTTTGATGGCACCCGCTCCGCGCTTGTTATAAACCAGCTTTCACAAACACCCAAATACCCTGTGCTCTCCTGTCCTGCAAAAACCCAACCACTGATGGCCTAAAGCACTTTTCTGGCACTTCTCACATAGAAGTGAAGGGGATAAAAATCAGGAACTTATGCAACTCAAATCTCTTTTTAAAATTTTTAAAATTGGAACATTTGTTTATATCCCAGAGGAGCCTATGGATGAACATGGTGCTTTTTTTTCCCCCTCACTTAATGTTATTTATTTTAATCTTTGCTTTTTTTTAATTTTTTACTAGAGCCTTGCTGTTTTTCTTTCACATATCCCTGAGAGTGCTTCTCTGGAATTGTCCAAATACTAATTGCTCCTAAATATTTTTTCTTAGATTGATTTTTTTCTTTAAAGCAGCAAATGTAAAAATGCTTTTAGTTATCCTTACTACTTAAAGTTATTTTCATCAGACACAATTTAAACACATTCTTATTTTCATCATACACTTAATTTAAAATCATTCTGAGGTCATAAATTAAGCGTCAAAAAAACCCCTTTTTTGTGCTTTTTCTGTCCTCCATTTGCCTTAACCTTCTTTAAATGAAACAAAACCCGAGGCAAAATTTCTGCCTGGAAAACTTGAGACGTTCGATTCGTTCTACCAGTTTCATGCAATTTAATTTGGGTTCCTTATTCAGGATAGTCTAGAATAGGAATTTTCTTTTAAAGAGATCACTTTGGAAAATCCACCAAAACAAGTCGAAATCAATGGTTTCCTTACAGAAAGAACCCTGGGGAAAGAATTAGCGGGAATTACTCCATGGGTACCTCTGCTGTAATTTTTTATGCTTGATTGCTTGTCAGTTGACAGAAATCAATGGTTCTCTTTACACCACAGAGGAGCGGCAGAATGGGGGCAGACTACAAGTTATCAGCCTCTAAAAGTGGATTAAACATTTCATGGCTGTCTCTCCAACATGTGCCCTGAAAGTACCACTTGGCTCAGAATTCCAAAGGACTGCGTTCAGCAAAGCTTTAATTTAAAAGAGACACAGGTGACAGCAGCTCTATTATTTTTGCACGTTCAGATGCATCCACAGCTGTTTTTATTTATCTCAGCTGTATATGCCTGTATTTGTTGTACTTATTAGTCTTGGATGTAGTTAAAGGTAAATATCTCAAATGCCTATCGCGGCTAAAATAAATTAAGGAAATCATACTTTTCACCCGCACCCCCTTTGGCCCTGCTTTGCTGTGGGTAATAGCAACGGTTTAAAAGTTTGTGCCTCATTTCACCTCTCCTATCAGAAGTGCTTTCCAAAGTAGTCGTAGGTTTCCTGTCTCTTCCAACTCAGTACTCTCCCTACTGGCATTTTTTCCTCTGCATTCAACACAGCAAAAACGATTTGTTTCAACGTTTCTTAGATGCACACAAAATAGTTTTAAATTACTTCTGATGGCCGGAAATATGAAAAAGCATTGTGTGCAAACGAATTGTGGCCTGATTCATTTTAACTCTTCTGGTTTTTCCCTGGCAGTTTTGGATTGCAGACCTAACTCTGGTGTTTTCTTGTTTATAGTTCACCTGGGGCACATTCGCTGTGTTCAGCATGTAAAACAATGGGGCAGTGGTTTCACCAGCCATCCGTAATGTGAGAGTCCACATGGAGAAAATAAGTGAGAGTCTGGGAAATTTGGAAAAGAGGAAAGAGGAATAATAAAATGAGGAGGCAGATTAAGAAGATGGAATAGCAGGATTTTTAAAAGGGAATTGGATTGACAAGGTATACAGAAGTTTGCCCATGAAAATGTAAGCAAGATATGATATTTGTCTCCCAAATGCATATAAATGTTCCTTTTGGAAAAAAGAAATAACAAATCTGTTTGTAGTAGTGGTGCTGCGTTGGCTTGTTTTCAGATGGGAAGACAGAATTTTATTTACTTATTTAAACTTCAAAACAAGACCTGATTTGCAACTCTGTAGAGGAGTTGGCTGGCTTATGAATCAGAATAGTGGCCTTTGCAACCATGGTGACAACATTAACTTTCACTCCTCTCGAGGTCTGAATAAAGTTCGTTAATGACAGGGCTGCCTGGAAAGAGAAATTGCATAGCAATTCCTCCAACAATATTTGGGAGAATTAGCGTCTCAAGAATGAATGAAAGAAAATGTCAGTCAGCATACTTAAAAAATGAAGAAATATTGAATAAGTGAGTGGGTGACACATGGTGGAAATTTACATGTTTCTGTCTGATAGGACCACAGAAAGAGAAATATGTTAGTTTTAGCAAAAGGGTTATACTGGATTTCTTTTTTATTGATTGTCTTGTTTATTTATGAAGTACTTTCTGTTACTTTGATTTATCACTTTAAATCAAAGGGATAGTCTCCAGATGTATTTCTTTTTCTTTTTTTTTTTTTTTTTAATTTATTTATTTTATTTGTTTTTGGCTGGGTTGGGTCCCCGTTGCTACGCGCAGGCCCTCTCCAGTTGTGGAGAGCAGGGGCCATTCGTTGCGTTGCGCAGGCTTCTCATTGATGTGGCCTCTCCCGCTGCAGAGCACAGGTCCTAGGCACGCAGACTTCAGTAGTTGCAGCACGTGGTCTCAGCAGTTGTGGCTCACAGGCTCCAGAGCACAGGCTCAGCAGTTATGGCACACAGGCCCAGTTGCTCCGCGGCATGTGGGATCCTCCCAGACCAGGGCCTGAACCCGGGTCCTCTGTACTGGCAGGCAGATTCCCAACCACTGCGCCACCAGGGAAGCCCTCCAGATGTATTTCTGAAGTGGATATCCAATAATGACCATTGAAGAACTCGGAGTAGATGGAAGCGCTGACAGCCAAGTCCTTTCCGAGAAAGATCCTTAGATTGATTTTGTCTGGGTTATGGTCCTGGTTACTGTTGACTGCCTTGCTTTTTTTCTAACTCAAATCTTTTGGGTCTTTTTTCCATTCATTTTAAGGGACTCTCTTCAGAGGACTTATCATTTTCCTGATTTTCCTCAGCACAATAGATTTTGCCTGATATTCACTCTCCTCTAATAAATGATATGAAACCTTAGTCCTGATACATGTACTTAACTCGGCAAATCAGACTTTTTGATAAACACTTGGAGGTGAGATATATTTCTGGGTTTGGATCTGATGGCAGTGGGATCCTTAGCTTAGTCACTGATTCACTGCCACCACCTCATTAGTTAAAAGTAGTGTTTTAATTCTTCATTTGTAAATTTGGGGGTGGGTGCATGACAGGTGATAATAGAGGTTCTTAGAGGCAATGCTTATTGAAATATATGAAGCTATACTTTAACACATTTTAATAATTATTGAGGGTCCCCCTAAATAACACTAAATCTTTTCAATGAGAGCTTTTGAAATTACAGGAAAGTCAAAACAAGGCATTATTTTCCATCCATTTTATTATAAAAGCTATCCAGTGTGTTCAAACATATACTAACTTTTGATTTTAATTCAAGATAAATATTTTAAGCTGTAATAAACTGACTAAATCTAAATGTTGAATACTGTCCCTTTATGACTGATTAAGGGAATGAACTAAAGTCTCTTTTGTCCTATAAGCCTTTACTTTTCCTTCTCCGAAACTTCTGTCTAGAAATACTTGATCTTGACTCAGGAAGAGAAACATAAACTTCTTTATTTCTTTTGCCACTCTTTCCACTTTTCACCAACAGACATGTCTCAGCATCAATTATGAAGCCCATGCATTTTCTTAACTTGTTGCTACTGCAAATCTTCTCACTACTGAAATAGCCTACACCGTTGCAACATTGATGCTCTTTCGAATGATGTCTAGTAAATCATAGTCTCTTCCTTTTAATATCTCCCTTAAATTGATACAGTTCATAAAAAATTAGTTTTCACTCTGATTTGTGGGCATTTTTTTAATATCTTTATTGGAGTATAATTGCTTTACAATGGTGTGTTAGTTTCTGCTGTATAACAAAGTGAAGCAGCTTTACGTATACTTATATCCCCATATCCCCTCCATCTTGCGTCTCCCTCCACCCTTGCTATCCCACCGAGCTGATCTCCCTGTGCTATGCAGCTGCTTCCCACTAGCTATCTGTTTTACATTTGGTAGTGTATATATGTCCATGCCACTCTCTCACTTCATCCCAGCTTACCCTTCCCCCTCCCTGTGTCCTTAAGTCCACTCTCTATGTCTGCATCTTTATTCCTGTCCTGCCCCTAGGTTCTTCAGAACCATTTTTTTTTAGATTCCATATATATGTGTTATCATATGGTATTTATTTTTCTCTTTCTGACATACTTCACTCTGTATGACAGACTCTAAGTCCATCCACCTCACTACAAATAACTCAATTTTGTTCCGTTTTATGGCTGAGTAATATTTCATTGTATGTATGTGCCACGTCTTCTTTATCCATTCATCTGTCGATGGACACTTAGGTTGCTTCCATGTCCTGGCTATTGTAAATAGTGCTGCAATGAACATTGTGGTACATGACTCTTTTTGAGTTATGGTTATGCCCAGTAATAGAATTGCTGGGTCATATGGTAGTTCTATGTTTAGTTTTTTAAGGAACCTCCATACTGTTCTCCATAGTGGCTGTATCAATTTACTTTCCCACCAATAGTGTAGGAGGGTTCCCTTTTCTCCACACCCTCTCCAGCGTTTGTAGTTTGTAGATTTTTTGATGATGTGCATTTGGACTGCTGTGCCGTGATACCTCATTGTAGTTTTGATTTGCATTTCTCTAACGGTTAATGATGTTGAGCATTCTTTCATGTGTTTGTTGGCAGTCTGTATATCTTCTTTGGAGAAATGTCTATTTAGGTATTCTGTCCATGTTTGGATTATGTTGTTGTTTTTTTGATATTGAGCTGCATGAGCTGCTTCTATATTTTGGAGATTAATCCGTTGTCAGTTGCTTCATTTGCAAATATTTTCTCCCATTCTGAGGGTTGTCCTTTCATCTTGTTTATGGTTTCCTTTGCTGTGCAAAAGCTTTGAAGTTTCATTAGGTCCCATTTGTTTATTTTTGTTTTTATTTCCATTTCTCTAGGAGGTGGGTCAAAAAGGATCTTGCTGTGATTTATGTCATAGAGTGTTCTGCCTATGTTTTCCCCTAAGAATTTGATAGTGTCTGGCCTTACTTTTAGGTCTTTAATCCATTTTGAGTTTATTTTTGTGTATGGTGTCAGGGAGTGTTCTAATTTCATTCTTTTACATGTAGCTGTCCAGTTTCCCCAGCACCACTTATTGAAGAGGCTGTCTTTTCTCCATTGTATATTGTTGCATCCTTTATCAAAGATAAGGTGACCATATATGTGTGGGTTTATCTCTGGGCTTTCTATCCTGTTCCATTGATCTATGTTTCTGCTTTTGTGCCAGTGCCACACTGTCTTGATTACTGTGGTTTTGTAGTATAATCTGAAGTCAGGGAGGCTGTTTCCTCCAGCTCCGTTTTTCTTTCTCAAGACTGCTTTGGCTCTTCGGGGTCTTTTGTGTTTTCATACAAATTGTGAAATTTTCTGCTCTAGTTCTGTGGAAAATGCTATTGGTAGTTTGATAGGGATTTCATTGAATCTGTAGATTGCTTTGGGTAGTAGAGTCATTTTCACAATGTTGATTCTTCCAATCCAAGAACATGGTATATCTCTCCATCTGTTTGTATCATCTTTAATTTCTTTCATCAGTGTCTTATAATTTTCTGCATACAGGTCTTTTGTCTCCTTAGGTAGGTTTATTCCTAGGTATTTTATTCTTGTTGTTTCAGTGGTAAATGGGAGTGTTTCCTTAATTTCTCTTTCAGATTTTTCATCATTAGTGTATAGGAATGCAAGAGATTTCTGTGCATTCATTTTGTATCCTGCTATTTTACCAAATTCATTGTGTAGCCCTAGTAGTTTTCTGGTGTCACATTTAGGATTCTCTCTGTATAACATCATGTCATCTGCAAACAGTGACAGTTTTACTTCTTCTTTTCCGATTTGAATTCCTTTTATTTTTTTCTTCTCTGATTGCTGTGGCTAAAAATTCCAAAACTATGTTGAATAACAGTGGTGAGAGTGGGCAACCTTGTCTTGTTCCTGATCTTAGTTGAAATGGTTTCAGTTTTTCACCATTGAGAACGATGTTGGCTGTGGGTTTGTCATATATGGCCTTTATTATGTTGAGGAAGTTTCCCTCTATGCCTACTTTCTGGAGAGTTTTTATCATAAACCTGTGTTGAATTTTGGGGAAAGCTTTTTCTGCATCTATTGGGATGATCATATGGTTTTTATCCTTCAATTTGTTAATATGGTGTATCACATTGATTGATTTGCCTGTATTGAAGAATTTGTCCATTTCTTCCAGGTTGCCAATTTTATTGGCATATAGTTGCTTATAGTAATCTCTCATGATCCTTTGTATTTCTACAGTGTCAAGTTGTTACTTCTCCTATTTCATTTCTAATTTGATTGATTTGAGTCTTTTCCCTTTTTTTCTTGATGAGTCGGGCTAATGGTTTATCAATTTTGTTTATCTTCTCAAAGAACCAGCTTTTAGTTTTATTGATCTTTGCTATCTTTTCCTTCATTTCTTTTTCATTTATTTCTGATCTGATCTTTGTGATTTCTTTCCTTCTGCTAACTTTAGGGTTTTTTTGTTCTTCTTTCTCTAATTGCTTTAGGTGTAAGGTTAGGTTGTTTATGTGAGAGTTTTCTTGTGTCTTGAGGTAGAATTGTATTGCTATAAACTTCCCTCTTAGCACTGTTTTTGCTGCCTCCCATAGGTTTTGGGTTGTCATGTTTTCATTATCATTTGTTTCTAGGTATTTTTTGATTTTCTCTTTGATTTCTTCAGTGATCTCTTGGCTTTTTAGTAGTGTATTGTTTAGCCTCCATGTGTTTGTATTTTTTACATTTTTTCCCTGTAATTGATATCTAGTCTCATAGCGTTGTGTTCGGAAGAGATACTTGATGCAATTTCATTTTTCTTAAGTTTACCAAGGCTTGATTTGTCACCCAAGATATGATCTATCCAGGAGAACATTCCATGAGCACTTGAAAAGAAAGTGTATTCTGTTGTTTATGGATGGAATGTCCTATAATTATAAATTCAATCCATCTTACGTAATGTGTCACTTAAAGCTTGTGTTTCCTTATTTATTTTCATTTTGGATGATCTGTCCATTGGTGAAAGTGGGGTGTTAAAGTCCCCTACTATGATTATGTTACTGTCGATTTCCCCTTTTATGGCTGCTGGCATTTGCCTTATGAATTGAGGTGCGCCTATATTGGGAGCATAAATATTTACAATTGTTATACCTTCTCTTTGGATTGATCCCTTGATCATTATGTAGTGTCCTTCTTTGTCTCTTGTAATAGTATTTATTTGAAAGTCTATTTTTTTGTCTGGTATGAGAATTGCTACTCAAGCTTTCTTTTGATTTCCATTTGCATGGAATGTCTTTTTCCATCCCCTCATTTTCAGTCTGTATGTGTCCCTAGGTCTGAAGTGGGTCTCTTGTTGACAGCATACATATGGGTCTTGTTTTTGTATCCAGTCAGCCAGTAGATGTCTTTTGTTTGGAATATTTAATCCATTTATATTTAAGGTAATTATCAATATGTATGTTCCTGTTACCATTTTCTTAATTGTTTTGGGTTTGTTATTGTAGGTCTTTTCCTTCTCTTGTGTTTCCTACCTAGAGAAGGTCCTTTAGCATTTGTTGTAAAGCTGGTTTGGTGGTGCTGAATTCTCTTAGCTTTTGCTTGTCTGTAAAGCTTTTAATTTCTCCATCAAATCTGAATGATATCCTTTCCGGGTAGAGTAATCTTGGTTGCAGGTTTTTCCCTTTCATCACTTTAAATATGTCCTGCCACTCCCTTCTGGCTTGCAGAGTTTCTGCTGAAAGTTCAGCTGTTAACCTTATGAGGATTCCCATGTATGTTATTTGTTGCTTTTCTCTTGCTGCTTTCAATATTTTTTCTTTGTATTTAATTTTTAATAGTTTGATTAATATGTGTCTTGGCATATTTATCCTTGGATTTATCCTGTATGGGACTCTCTGCACTTCCTGGACTTGATTGACTATTTCCTTTCCCATATTAGGGAAGGCTTCAATTATAATCTCTTCAGATATTTTCTCAGTCCCTTTCTTTTTCTCTTCTTCTTCTGAGACCCCTATAATTCGAATGTTTTTGCATTTAATGTTGTCCTGGAGGTCTCTGAGACTGTCCTCAATTCTTGTCATTATTTTTTCGTTATTCTGCTCTGTGGTAGTTGTTTCCACTATTTTATCTTCCAGGTCACTTTTCCATTCTTCTGCCTCCGTTATTCTGCTATTGATTCCTTCTAGAGAATTTTTAATTTTATTTATTGTGTTGTTCATCATTGTTTGTTTGCTCTTTAGCTCTTCTAGTTCCTTATTAAATGTTTCTTGTATTTTCTCCATTCTATTTCCAAGATTTTGAATCATGTTTACTATCATTACTCTGAATTCTTTTTCAGGTAGACTGCCTATTTCCTCTTCATTTGTTTGGTCTGGTTCATTTTTACTTTGCTTCTTTATCTGCTGTGTGTTTCTGTCTTCTCATTTTGCTTATCTTACTGTGTTTGGGGTCTCCTTTTCTCTGGCTTCAGGTTCGTAGTTTCCATTGTTTTTGGTGTCTGCCCCCAGTGGCTAAGGTTGGTTCAGTGGATTGTTTAGGCTTCCTGGTGGAGAGGAGTAGTGCCTGTGTTCTGATGGACAAAGCTGGATCTTGTCTTTCTGGCAGGCAGGACCGCATCTGGTGGTGTGTTTTGGGGTGTCTGTGAAATTATTATGATTTTAGCAGCCTATCTGCTAATGGGTGGGGTTGTGTTCCTGTCTAGCTAATTGTTTGACATAGGGTGTCTAGCACTGTAGCTTGCTGATCACTGAGTGGACCTGGGTCTTAGCGTTGAGACAGAGATCTCTGGGAAATATCTCGCCATTTGATATTACTTGGCACCAGGAGGTCTCTGTTGGACCAATGTCCTGAACTCGGCTCTCCCACCTCAGAGGCTCAGGCCTGACAGCCAGCTGGAGCACCAAGACCCTGTCAGCCACACGGCTTTTGGGAAGTCTCAGGTCTTCTGCCAGCGTTCAGCAGGTGTTCTGTAGGAGTCGTTCCACATGTAGATGTATGTTTGATGTATTTGTCGGGAGGAAGGTGATCTCCACATCTTACTCCTCCACCATCTTTAAGGTCCTCTCTCCTCACACCTCCTGTTGCTAGAGGATCCACATTTCATCTGGAAAGGACATAAATCTGGCAGTCTCACCTCAGGCCTAGCGCTTCCACCATTTTTCCCTTTGTGCTTAGTCTGTTTCACTTGCTTATAGTGGTCCCCGTGCAGAGGCCTTGCGCCCAGACCTTCAGACCAGAGTTCCTTGTGAAACAGCTGAGCCGACATGTGTAGCTCAGCTCGGGACATGCACTTAAGGTCCTCACAGGACACTATACTCAAGATGCTGTAGACATTATTGATAGTAAGTCTATTTTATACCATGTGCAGACCTATCTTCTGCCAGAATGAAGCGTTAAAAAAATTTTTTTTGATCAAATCCTTTATGGTAAAGATCACAGTCTGACAGAGAAGTATCTCCTTTGAAAGGATTAGAGCTTCTAGATAGATACAAATGAGATAAGAAAATGTAGAGATGTTAAATCATGGAAAAGCAAAGGGGATACTTTATGGAAATGAACTCACGAGATAATAATTTGAATTTGACAAGGTGATAATTAAAATCCCCAGATAGATTTCTTCCACATCTGTATGCCTTTCAGTAAGGTTGGTTAGCATATTAACTACTGCTGGAGAATACTAAAAAATATTCATGGGATGTAAAACTGCAAATTATTATTCATTTCAATTTGTATAATAAGTGTAGCAAAATGCAATGCATACAATATTACACAAGAGGTACTAAACTCTATTATAGACATTTTTAGAGCATAGGCTTAGATGACAACTTTTGTCTTGAAATACTCAAGACATTTAAGTATAAATTACCACTTTTTACAGTTTGAAAGAACTTTTGTATATCTTCAGTGTTCTTTAGGGCTAGTAAATTCTTATTTTGAAGGAGTAGACTAATTTTTAAATATAAAGTATTTGGATATGTGGGTATAAACATATAACACATATATACATATACCTATAAATAGACATTAGTATAACCTGTATATTTGATTTTGTTATGTTTTTCCTCTAGAGGAAAATTGGGATTCCTCTAGAAGAGGGCACAGATGTCTGATTGAAAAAAGTCAATAACCACTATAAGTTCTAATTTCAAATAACAATCCAACATATTCTCTTTTTCATAATAGCATTTGATTGTACATACATTTTAATTTAGACATTTATATGAGAAACCATTTTAATATGATATTGAAACACTGTATGAAATTTGGGGGAAGAACTGTTAAGTGTGCCCACACACTGTGGGTAATAGATGTCACACTTGAGTATTTCTTTGGACCTGGTGATCTATACAAAGAGTATTTTCTGTCATATGGAACTTAAATACAAGAAATGAATCACTATGCAGAGATGTGTTACCATTTACCACCTATAAAAAAGCATACAAAGAACCAGGAAGAAAGACTTTTTGAAATATGTCATCAGTTACATTGATGACATTTTATACATATGGACATGGATGCAGGAACTCTTCAGTCCATAGTCAAGGGGCCAATCAACTGTGGAACCAATGATCTCCATCTGGGATGTCAGCCAGACTAGGAGAGAAAAGAAACATGACTGAAAAAAGGATGTTCACTTGGGAGACCATCTTTAATGTGAAATTCTGTTAGAATGAGGAAAAATCATTTCTGAAAAAAATCTTTGCAAGTCCCCTCAAGGAAGTGTAAGTTCCACTTGAAGAAGCTAAATAAAAGAGAAAGCGAGAGCAATCAGAAGCAAGAGGTATGGGGAAAGAAATGCCAAGCATGGACTTTTTGGCAAAAAAGGAAGAATAGGAATTTAAAGTAGAATGTCATAATTTAGAAGAGTCTGCTCTTGCAGATAAGGGAAATCTTTAGGCCCCCTAAATAACACAAGTTATATGTAAGTTTATGTAGAGCTGTCAGATCACACGTAGCTGGTGCTGCTTCTGGAAAGGGAGGAATGTCGCACATTCTCTGCAGGTGGCTGTTAAAGTCTCATCAGCTTCCTAGACTCTGGGTTGTGTTTAGGATTCTGGCATATGGAAATGCACTTTGCTTATGCCCTTGGTGAATTAATGGGAAAACAGCCTCTTTGCTTCTGTGTTTTGCAATTCCTAATTCATGTCTTTTCATTTTTCTATGCAATTTTATTTTTTCACTATGCCAGGCATGACTAATTGTTGATTTTCACTGAATTACCGCCATCATCCACTGGCCAGCTCCTCAGAGCGCATTAAAGTTTCCCCAGCAGACAGGAGGAAAAAATCAAAATTCACTCATTCTAAGAAACTATGCATCTCTCCTTATCATGGGGCATGGCTGTCAGATACCTATCTCTCTTAGAGCCATGAGTGTTCCACTGGTATTGCCAAAGGAGAGCATCTGGTCTATTGTATGAAGGAGTCTTAGTTTTGAAGAAGATATAGTTTTGGAGAAAACAAAACAAAACAGGGATCTTTTTTTCCTACTTAGTAACTCTTAATTTTCCTCACCTCCATTCTCATTTTTTTTCTACTTAAGATACCATTTTCCCTCAAATGTACTTTCCTCTAACTCCAGTCTGTGCTACTTTTGTAAAATACGATCTGAGGTTACTTCTTTTTGCTTTAATGCTTTCAGTGTCTCCCTCCTTCCTACCAGGTAGGGACCCTTCAGAGACCAGCCTTGCCTCTTTTGCTGAACCTCTCACAGCTCTCACCTTCCAGCCCTGTTCCTGCAAAACAAAGTTTTCAGTAGATCTCAGCCACATGTGGAGAAGTTTGTATGAACAAGTTTCGTATAACTTCCTGTGTTTGTTTTGGAGCCAAAAACTATTTACTTATTTTCCAAGAAGTATATCAGATTATATCTCGGGAAACCACCGGTGAGTTTACCAATACTGAACAGTCTCAGAATTAACCGTGTTTCTGCTTTTACAAAAGCAGAAATGATTGCAGATGGGATGATAAAATATAAATACAACCACATGGGTAGTGTAAATATTTTTCTAAAAATAATTTAAATTTTGCTAAAAGTAATTTTTAATAATTTCATTTGTATGAAATATTTACCTTTTTACCCATTTCTTACATTTAGTCTGCTGATATTTTAAAATCTTAAATGTTGCTATTATTCACCCCTGACTTTGTGTTCATAAACACACCCAGTGTTCACAAACACAAATCTTTTCACCTCTATCTATTTAACAAAATAAAAATTCTTTTATTTTGTTCCAAATTTTATGTGTTTTACATTTTTCTGTTGTTTTATTCTATTTGTCTGATTCTGGTGTCTTTAAGTATATGATACAAACCATTGTGTTTTATTGTCAATTTGACCATGACTCAATGTGGTACAGCTCAAGGCTACACAATGATTACCCGAGGTATTCAGGTAGAGTTGCAAGTATACGGAAGGACAAACACATGGCTAACATGAATTGGCTAATCTGAGAACCCATAAACTGCCAAGATCATAACTGGGTACCTTTGTATGTGTTCTCAGGAAATAAACTCATCTTAGGCTTTCTATATCTTACTGAAAGTACCTATTACTCTCAATGCAACCCTTCTTTGATCTGTCACCTGTGTCTCTGTTTATATGTCTTTTGTGCAGGCAACCTGTCCAGAAAAGTGACTTGACTGTGGATGGGCTCATTTCCCAAGGAATCTGGAAAAGTGAAAGTCCTCCCAGTCCCTGGAGGAGAGTCTTTAGTTATCACCCCTGTAGCATTTGGTTGTCACCTACCTTTTGCCTATTTTATTCTTGACGTTTCTTAAACTAACCTACTCCTTTTGCAGATCTATTACTTGAAACAGTTTTCAGTGGAAAATCCTGGCTGAGACTAGATCTCCCAATATTTCTTGGACATATCGAAGACTAGAATTTAAAAAAAAGATGGCCAATGCAGCCAGCCAATAAGGTGCCTCTTCCCATAGAAGTATCTTGAATGCAATAATGTGAGGTCACTCTCCCTTTGTTTTGGAGAGTGAGAGAGAAAAAAAAAAGAATCAGTTGTTTGGTTACACAAACAAACATTTTTTTCAGAAACATGTCAGTTTGGAAAAATCAGGAATGAAACATGCATCATAAGCTGTTTAAACATTGTAAAAGATTTTCTTCATTGCTAGTACAATCCCCTCATGGGATACTATTGTTTTTAGGAAACCATTTACCCTTTGCAGTGTCTCTGGACACTAAAAATAGCTTTCTAATAATAAATCTGTCAAAGACACTTTCACTGGTAATTTGGGTCTTACAATTTGCCAAAAAAAAAATTGGGGTAAGGGGGAAAATGACTATTACTTATTAGGCTAAGCCCCCCTTTGGAGGGGGCTTAGCC
Source organism: Mesoplodon mirus (assembly GCF_964341445.2). NCBI lineage: Eukaryota > Metazoa > Chordata > Mammalia > Artiodactyla > Ziphiidae > Mesoplodon > Mesoplodon mirus. The sequence continues at coordinate 72,409,584 of NC_138993.1, read as the reverse complement.
TAATTAGTCTTAGAGTGGTCATAGGTGATGTCCACTTTACTGTTCTCAACTCTGCCCTCCCTGCGGTGATAGGATGACACTCACTTCCCTTTGCCCTGTGACTTCATAGACCCTCCAGGAGGGTATGTTAATTGCACATCCCTTGGCCTGGAGGTTGCCTCTGGTCTTGTTGATTGACTTGCTTCAGCTAATGGAAGTTTAGCAAATATAGTGTGACAAAGGTTTTAAGTGAACTTTTGTGATACGTCTTGGCGTCCTGTGCTTCTGCCATTTGTCAAGAGAGGAACGTGCTCCATGTCACCAGGGGTCCCAGAATGAGGAGGTGCATGCATGCGTGTGAGCTAGGTCTAAATCACAGCCTAGAGCCACGTCCTGCCAATCCCAGCAGCCTCTGGCTGAGCCACTGTGGACCACCAGGGTCATGAGCAAGGACCGACTGTTTGCTGTTGCCAGCCTCTGAGCTTCCTGGTTGTTTATCAAGCAGCATTGTGCAGTAGAAAGTTGACTAGTGTGATTCTTTCTGCATGGTTATGTATTCTGTGTCTTGCAAACTTCATTGAAACTCATGCCCAGTGAAAGCCTCATTTTAGCTGTGTTGCTGGGGACCAAGGGACAGATCCAACCTTGAAGTGATGCTGCATGGTGTGGGTGCAACATCTGCCCGAGGAAGCCAAACAAAGAAAACAGGGATGAGTGTGGAAAAGTGCCAGAGGCTTCTAGAATCAGATGCTTTGCTGAAGGGCAATAGGCAACTTTGACATACAAAGTTGTGGGATATGTAAGCATTTTCTAGTGATTCCCAGAAAGACTTGGGGAGAGAAACCCCATAAAAGAGTAGATTTTCTGCCATAATACACAAAGGGACATGGACTATTGCTATTTAGGCATTAAAGGGAAGCATGACCCATCCCTGAAGGCTGAGTAAGTGTGAGACACCTGGTTTACATTTATATAAATCTTTGCCCAGGACAATCCAACCTTCTAAGCACAGTGCAAAGGAGCATATCCAATCTATTAAGCATAGCATCTCTTAACTCATAATATATAGCATATAGCAAGCCCGCCACAGTTGCTACCATTTACTGAGCTCTTTCTGTGTATTAGGCTGGACCCAAAGATTTTTCAGGTTTTAACTCTTTTACAGACTTATGAGATAAATCATTTTACTATGTCTATTTCATAACTGAGTAAATTGTGGCTTAGGAAAGTTTAGTAGCTAGATTAAATCCAGCAGGAAAAACAGTGACTATATACTTTATTTCTTGCATAACAAGCCTTTGCTAGTTTTTCTTTTATTTTTGCTCCCTACATCTGTGACTCCTAAAACACTGTAGAGCCCAGTGTTTGTAAAATCTTTAGATATATATATCTATATATCTATATGATCCTATTACATGTATAAAAATTATATATGTACATGAATTTCAATAAAAATTGGTATATGTTTAGAAATTGCAGACAGTAGGTCATCCCATCCTTAGAGTGAGATCTACAATTGATAGATTTTGTCTAAGGACCAAGTACAGTATCTACAAAGATATGATCCCATGAGATGAGAACAGAAGATTTCCTTCATAGCTATCTACTAGACACATCATCCTTTTCTTTCTATTTTTTTTCCTTAGGAGAAGTATTTACTAAAAATCCACCCTAGCTGGAGCAGCTTTGCCAAGGTGAGATATCATCTCACTCATCGTCTGTGTTGTGCACAGACACAGGAGGATTAATCACATCATCCACAAAAGTCAGTTGTTAACCCTAAGGTGCATTAAAAAAAAAAAAGAAAATCCACAGGCCAGTGGGTGCATAGAAATGGCATTTTATCACTCACTGACCAGATAGTTGCAACTACAATCCTATCACATTACAAAAAAAAAAAAAAAAAGCCTTTTAAAAAAAATAATAGGTCAGCTTTGCATCTGAACAGGTATGAACAAATGAATTCTTTCCTCTTTCTTACTTTACCTCATCAGATGCTTTTGGAGTAAAGTGAATCATAACTCAGCAGTAATTTCTCTTTTTATTAATAGTCTTAGAAACAACATAAGAAACAAATATTTCCAGAGTAATTTACAAAAATTAATGAGTAACATTTTAGTCATTAGCCATCTCCCTAAAACAATAGCCTGAATTAGTAAAAGTAGTGAAGGGTCAATCAGCAGTATCAATTGAAAATACAGTGTTCAATGTACCATATTATAGATTGTAACAATGGTGACAAGAGATGTTCGTTACTATTTGAGATAAATTAATCTCCGAATATTTCTCTACACAAGTTCACTAACAATTCAAAACATTCCAAAGAACTCTTGACTTTGTATTATTTGTTTGTTTTACTGATGAAAAATAGCTCTCAAAGTAGTATGCATGTGACCATATAACTTTCAATAATAGAGATGAAGTAATATCAGGCCAAAGGCAGGATTCTGATTAGTTATTGTATTAATATTTATTGCTGTGTAACAAATCAACAGGAGACTTAATGACTTAAAAGAACACGTGTTCATTAGCTCACAACACTGATGGGTCAGGAGTCTTGGCCGTGGCTTAGCTGGTAGCTGGATCCCGTGCTCAGGGTCTAATAGGCTGCAGTCAAGATGCTGGCTGGACTCAGTTCTCACTGGTAAGTTTGGTTGGGGAAGAATCTTTTTAATTTTTGGGGGATGTTTTTGCCAAGCCGCATCACTTAGCAGGACCTTAGCTCCCTGACCAGGGATTGAACCCAGGGCTATGGCAATGAGAGCACTGAGTCCTAACCACTGGACCAGTAGGGAAGCCTCAGAAGTATCTGCTTCCAAACTCTTTTAGCTTTGGTAGAATTCCCTTCCTTGTGGCTATATGATTGGCTATTTTTTACCAGCTGGGGCTGGGGTCCCCTTTAGGTAAAGAGTCTGCCTTCAGTCCCTAGAGGCCACCTACAGTTCTCTGCCATGAGGACTTTTCCAATGTGGTCATTAACTTCATCAAGCCTCAGAGGAGGTCTGGCCTCAGTTGGCCAGGACATACTCCTGTGTGATGTAACCTTGTCACTGGGGTGACATCCTGTGTCCTCTCTCCCATATTCTATTAGAAATAAGTCACAGCTTCTGCTCACCTTCAGGGGGGAGGGGTTACAGAAAGGTATGAACACAAGTAAGTGAGGATTACACAAAGAGGTGGACACCTGGAGGTGGGAATATGGGGTTCCCCTTCAGGTCTGTCTGCCACACGTTTATATTTGAATGTAGCTTCTCAGAAAGATGGTAGAATAGCATGAGCATACTTTACATCTATTCTAAAGTCTAATTCTGAGCGAAGGTAAATCAGGGCCTCACTATGACAAATGGATGTTAGCAGTTTACATGTAACCTGGACTGGAATATTCTGCTGTTACCCTACTCGAACATTGGCTAGTATGTATGTTCATGTCAGTTGATTATATATTAAAATACCTGCATATTCAAGAAAAGATGGATAAGACCTCTGTTTTCATAGAATTGGCTTTCCCATGATAATAACCCTTACACTTACAGGATGCTGTCATGTTCCAGGCAAAGTACTAATCACTGAAAACTTATGGGATGGAACTCTGATCTCCCAAGCCTCACTCATGACAAGGAAACTCTAGCTAAACTTGTCCTAGGCAAATCTGAGCTAGATCTGCTAGTTAGGGACAAAGCTTTATAAGAGTCATGGGGATTGCCTTAAAATTGTGGCTACTTAGTTGTGTCTGTGAGGTTTATATCAGACAAGTCTAGCCTACTTGAAAGTTAAAAAAAAAAAAAGCTGATCTGTTCATATGATTTTACTCACTCCAAAAACCTATCTGACTTGTCTTTGGGGGAAATTTTTTTTTTTAAAACAGTAGAGATATTAAAGATTATTTCTCCAAAACAGTTGTTGGAATATTACCCAAAAGAAAAAGCCTGGCAGACCCGATTCAAACCCAATGCAAACACTGGGTACTCCGAAAGAATTAAAATCAATTGTTAAACCTCATTTTTCAGATGAGAAAACTGAGGTATTGGGGTTAAGTATCTTTCCCAGGGTGACACAATTAGAAAATGTTGGAGCACAGATTCACATTCAGGCAGCTGACTTTAAAGCTTATGCTATTAAACTTGACATTAAATTTTATCCATCTACGTGCAAATGTTTCTCTATCTGGAAAAAAATCAATTTTTCAGAAAATATTCCCTTCCATCAAAAAAGTCCTAGACACACCCAGTAGACAGTTAATCACATGGTCCTGTGGGTACTACCCATGATGATACCTGGGCCCTGTCGTATTCTAATGCAATGTGTGTGTGTATTCTGTTTGTATCTCCTCGTGAACAGTTAATTCATTGGAGTGTGGCTGCCTCTTAAGTGTTGCATTATCCCTTGCAGATGACATCATGCAACCTGCATAGGAGGAAATTAATCCTGATGCCTTTTAAGTTCTACCCCAAATAGTCAAGCTATGTTAATGGAAAAGTGGCCTCTCTGTTTGAGAGAGGACCATCATAGCATTTGAAACAGGCTTGTAGCCTTGGGGTTCCATATTGAGGGCATTTACTTCATCATAGTCTAAGGCCCGACAGCTTGGCCTGATCCTAATCCTTTAGAGAATAAAATTAGATGTTTTCCACTTTTCCGGTGGAGTAAGCAGAGTTTTCTTGTGCTTCCTTAATCATTGTCACACTAGTAATCCATTCTAAAATGAATTTGTTCTGGAAAAGAATGGGTCAGAGGCCTCTGTGGAGGAATACAATAGTAGAATATTTTGAAATGATGGTAAAGCAAAACAGATAATCCCATTTCCAAGCTCTTTGAAATATATATGTAAAATGTTATGTGCCTGAGGTTGAGTAAAAAGATAAATAGGTATAGTCGTTACCGAGTAATGTACCAATTATAGACAGCATTGTGTGTACATGCTCTCTATTATGCAATCAAAAAAGGAAGAAAAAGGATTATAACCATTTTAATAATTTGATTTGCTTCATTCATCTTTAGAGTTATCTCTTCATAAAATTAGATGCTGTGTTATTCCTTTCTGGAAAGAGTAAAGAGAACATTTCCGCAGTAATCAATGCTGACAAGAATATTATAGTGACTTAGAGGAGAAAGGAGGGGGGTTTGGGGTGGGGGGAGAGGCAAATGAAGAAGACCTAGTTGAAGTTATTAGTTGCCAGAAAAATATCTATTGGCTTTTTGTGTTTTTAGAAGTACCTCTACTAGCTTCCAAAAATACAGCTGTTTACCGTGATTGATAAGTTCCCTTGCTTTTAAGCTTATTCACATCCATTAGTTCTGCCTTTTTCCCCTGTTAAAAATCTGAAGCTGTCAGATTGAAGTAGCGTGATCAGCTAATGTTCTTGCCAGATTCAAAGCATGTCCCCGGGGGTGGCAAAGTATTCTAAATCGCAAAGAAATGGCTTTTTAAATGTTGCCTGTTGACACTGGTCACTCCATTAACTCCATCGGAAAAGGTGAAATAGATAGCAGGCAATTATAGAAACTGTGTTTAACAGGACTTTGATGATCAATTTTCTCTAAATATTTCATTTTAGACCAAACAAAAGCAGATATTTGAAATTCACTATATTTTACATAGGCTTTTATTCAAAAATAGTACATAGATACATTTTCAAAATTGGTTAAATCATTTTCTAGTTTTCACTTCAAGTTTACTGATGATTATGTATTTTGTTCCCTCCAGTATTCGATTATCATCTTGCAGACTGATATTTTTTTTAATTTCCCCTGTAATAGTTTCAGTTTCCACCTTATCATGACGAGATATATTTTGTACAAGTAAAGGGGGGAGGTGTCAGGGGGAGTAAGTGATTTCTAAAATGTAAATTCCAAAAACACTGAGTAATTGGAAGTGATTGCCAGTATGGCTCTTACTGGATACAGAACTCAGAAGCTCTTGTTATAAAAATAATAGAACAAATTACCTTATTCCCTGGCTTCATCAGAATATTATGGTATAAATTAAATCAGGTTTAAAAAACAACAAAAAAATCCCGAAGATGGCCATAATAAAAACAACAGCAACAAAAGCCCCAGGAGAGAAGAGGGGATGTCCAGAAAGGACTACAAATATAAATATACATAAGAAGAACCAATCCATTTATTGATTTGTTAAGTGTGGAAAATGATTGATGAATAATTGAATAAATGTAAGACTAGCATTTTCAAAGCCAGCTGGCAAATGGTGTCATTCCCTATACACCACTGTCTGTCATGGTTTTCCTGCTTCTCTATTCCTCCCTCATTGTCTTCTCGTCCTGATTCCTCCCCCAGTTCCCTGAGTCCTTACAGGTTTTTGGGCTTGGGTGATTAATTTTACCTTGGAATAGATTGGAAATGTAGAGCTGGGGTGGAGAAGGGAAAGAGTGAGGAAAAGAATGTGTGAGAAAATTGTTGATACTGAGGTTGCTGAGGCTGAGAACACAGTCATATACATGGATAGTGACTCCCAAGGATACTTTGCACTTACACTGTATTCACTATATGATTTGAATAAATGAGCACGTCATATTGTAAATGTATGTCCCGATATTAGTCCATGCAGAAAGAGAGTGGAAGATAAATAAATACATGATTTTGTTATTAGTTACCTTGAAGAGGTTTCTCTGAGGAAGTGGAATCTCAGTAGGTTCCTAAGGAATTCATTGAAGTCAACCAGGGGACAAGAGTGTTCCAAGCAGAGGGAATAGCAGTGTGTGAAATCTCAGAAGCAAGATGAGCATGGCTTGTCTGAAGGAGAGAAAAAACTGAAGGTAGAGAAAGCATTTCAGAAAGGAGGCTGGAGAGGTGATGATTGGGGTACAATTAGACCACATTAAAAATCCCCGACTGCATCCTTAAATAATGAGTCACTAGAAGTTTTTAATAAGAGCAACAGTGTGATGAGATCTGCCTTTTAAGCCCACTCTGACCTCTGCGTGGAGAGTAGCATATAAAGAGGCTAAGACAGATGCCAGGTGACACAGAAGGAGATTGTTTGAGAGGCCCTTGTTGAAATGAGGTAATAGGGAATTTATTGGTTTCCTAGGACTGCCGTAACAGGGTACCACAAACTGGGTGGCTTGAAACAACATAATGTTCAGGAGACTAGCAGTCTGAGGTCAAGGGGTCAGCAGGACACCTCTGAAGGTGCTAGAGGAGAATCTGTTCCATACCTTTCTCTTAGCTTCTTTGCTGGTAATCCTTTGCATCCCTTGTCTTGTAGATACCTTACTCAAATCTCTGTCTCCTAAATCACATAGTATTTTACTTGTGTGTCTTTACATTATCTTCTTCATGTGTGTCTGCCTCTGTGTCTCTTCTCCTTTTCTTATAAGGACAGAAGTCATACTGGATTAAGGCTGACCCAAATTACCTCATCTTAACTAGTTACATCTGCAAAGATTCTACTTCAAACAAGGTCACATTCACAAGTATTGGGGTTAAGACTTTAACACATCTTTGGGGGAGACATAACTTAACCTAAGAATGGGCTTTGAAAGGAAATGACATGATGGGTAGTTGAAAGGAACCATGAAAAAGTTTTTAAGTATATTTATGGTGGTAGACTCAACAGGACTTGGTGATTGAGTGGGATTTGAGGGATGGGGTAGAGTTACGGTTGACTTCCAAGTTTCTGACACAAATAATAGATGATGATGCCATTTGTTGAGACAGGAAATTCTATAGATCAAATAAATGATGGGGTGAGCATAGGTTCATTTTTGACATGCCACGTCTAACTGGTCTGTGAATTTTCATGTGAAACTGTATGTTGACTTGGTGACTGAAAAATGCCCTTGGAATTCAAAATGAGAGATCTGGGCTAGAGATATAAACGTAAGAGTAATTTGTGTATAAATGATAATCAGAACTCTGAAAGTAGATAACATTCCCCAGCAAGATAATATTTAGAAGAGAAGAAATTCTAATACCAACATTAAACATTTAAAAGGCCAAAACGGACTTACATTTCTGGCCAAGATGGGCAAATAGGAACCAGATTTACCCTGACATATGACAAACAAACAAACAAACAAAAAACAGAACATTTGAAACAATGGTTTGCAAGACATGGGATGTCAGGCAACCAAGGGGAGACATCTTTGAAAGCCCAGACAAAAGCAGGCAAATTGAGCCCTATAATTGCTTACTTAAAATCAGGAACACGACAAAGATAACTGCACTCACAACTTCTATTTAACATAGTACTGGAGAGTCCAGCCGTAGCAGCAGGGTAAGAAAAATAAGGAAAAGCCATGCAGATTGGAAAGGAAGAAGTAAATTGATTTTAGCTTCAGGCAATATAATGAGCTACATAAACAACTTAATGGAATCTGTAGAAAGCTACTAGAACAAATATGTAATTTTAGCAAGGTTGCAGGATATAAGCTCAATATACAAAAATCAATTATATTTTTAAATAACAGTAATGAACAGTCTGAAGTTTAAAGTAAAAATGCTACTTATAATAGCATGAAATAAAAAAATACTTAATAAATCTGACAAAATATGTGAAAGGCTTATACAGTTACAAATTTAAAACATTACAGAGAAAAATAAGATTATCTTAAAAATTGCAGAAAAATACGTTTTCATGGGTCAGAAAACTCAATATTTTTAAGATGTCAATTTTCCCCGAATTGAGCTATAAATTCCATGTAACTCCAGTAAGCTATATGTAGAAATTGACAAGCTGAATTTAAAATTCTATGGAAATACAAAGGAAGTAGTATAGTCATAATAATTTTTTAAAAAGAAACACAAAACTGGGAATAGGAATAATTTTAATACAGGTATTGGCAATAAGATAGACAAATACATCAATGGAACAATATAGAGAGTCCCAGAATAGACTTATGTATATATGGACAATTGATTTTGGCCAAAGAGGTAAAGGGAATTTGGAGGGAAAGTGTGTCATCTTTTCAATAAATGGTGCTGGAACAATTGGGTATTTATTACAAAATAATTGAACATTTATGATATCCATCACTGTATATAAAAAGTAATTCAAGGTGAATCATTGACCAAAATATAAAACCTTAAGCTATAAACTTACCAGGAGAAATAATAGGAGACTATATTTATGAATTTGAGTTAAATAAAGATTTCTCAAATGCAACACTAAAAGCATGATTCATGCAAGAATAGACTAACAAATTGGACTTAATAAAAATTTTAAAATGAAATGAAACAAAATTTTTGATTCTTCAAAAGTCACTGTAAGAGAATTAAAAGACAAACCATAGCCTACAAGAAAATATTTGCAAATGATATACCTAACGTAGGATCTGTGTCTAGAATGTATAAAGAAATCTCAGAACTCAATAATAAGAAAGCAACCAATCTAATAAAAAAATGATCCAAACTTTGACACTTCACCAAAGACACCTTCATGGTCAATATGCATTGAAAAATACTCAGTAGTTATAAGCCATTAGTGAAATGCAAACCAAAGCACAATGGTAGCACTACATATCTATTAAATGGCTAAAATTAAAACTACTGACCATACCAAGTATTGATGAGAATATGGAGGAACTGGAACTACCATCTCCGCTGGTAAGAAGGCAAAATAGTTCAGTCACTTTAGAAAACAGTTGGGCAATTTCTTTAAAATCTAAGCATAAACCTACCATATGATTACACATTCTAAAAAAATTACATCAAAGTAAAAGTGAAGGTGCTGGCAAAGGAGATTAAGGAAAAGAGCAGAGTGGTAAAGCACAAGGAGTGTGAGTTATGATAGAAGCCAAGAGTAGGGACCAGGCAACTTCTTCTAATGCTAGGTAGAAGTAAAGGACATTTAGTACTTAAAACCATTCATTGGATTCAAAGTTTACATCATGGACTAAGGCAAAATAATTTAGTTGAAAGATTAGGCATGGGACACATGAGAATAAGTTGATTGAGAAATGATAAAATAGAGATAGCAAAGACTGACCTTTTAGAGGTTTATCTTTTAAAAGAAGGAGAGACACCAATGATTCCTTTTGCATTCAGCAAATATTTCACTTACTCTTTTGTCTACTTTGTATAGTGATCATTACTTTTTTATGTAAATGAATATTTCTATGTCCTAATCCTTATTTTATTGCCTCGTTCTTGAGTGATTAGATGTGATTGGTGCTTGATTAAAATCATGTTTCCATCCATAAAAAAAAGGGAGAGAGAGAGAGAGAATGGAAGAGAGCACAAGAGTGAGAGTTAGAGCAAGACAGAGAGAGAGAAAGAGGTTGTTAGCTGTAGGGTAAATGATTCTGGTTATGAAGTTGGTTCAAGTCCTAGCACATTAAATATTGATGATGACAGCCAATGAAGAGAGAATAATTGAATCAATAGTTTGTTTCCACTACCACAGAGGAGGGTGGGACACAGAGGATTGGTGGGAGGTATATGTTTTCCTCAGGGGAGGGATGGAGCAGATAGGTCTGAATACTGGGTCCTAATGGTGGGATATTAAGGGGATCTTTTTCTGGTTTTTATTTTCTCTCTGATTTAGGAGGAATGCACATCTGCTGAGATTTAAGAGGTTGAATGAAGGGTCAGAATTTTAATGAATACAAAATATTTGAAATAGTCCCTTCAGAAAGTGGGACAGGCAGTATGTATAGTGGGTTTAGCCCTGGGTCACTGGAGTTACAGGGATTTGGATTCTAATCCTGCAACACTGAGCTAGTAATAGAGCCAATCTCAGCCTCCATGTCTTCCTCTCCATGTCTGGATGATAACAGCACATGCTTCATAGGCTTCTTGGGAGGATTAAATGAAGTGCTTCAATTTATTTCTGTCTTCACAGGGCCTGACTCTTAGAGAGTCTTGAACAAATTATGCCCATGATCATTACTTTTTCTGAAGGAGACAAGAGAAAAATAGTGGTCATATTAACATCTCCCATTACTCCCTGCAAAGAAAAATCCCCAAAGAATTCAATACCAAGAAGAAGTTCTCCCATCAGAGTCTTGTTGGAAATGAAGCTCTACCTCACATGATTAACATGTGAAGTTCCCCCTTCAAAAAGGAAGCTGGGGGCCTCCCTGGTGGCACAGTGGTTGAGAGTCCGCCTGCCGATGCAGGGGATACGGGTTCGTGCCCGGGTCTGGGAGGATCCCATGTGCCGCGGAGCGGCTGGGCCCGTGAGCCGTGGCCGCTGGGCCTGCGCATCCGGAGCCTGTGCTCCGCAACGGGAGAGGCCACAACAGTGAGAGGCCCGCATACAGCAAAAAAAAGAAAAAAAAAAAGGAAGCTGGTTTAGATGCTAACAAACGAAAACCAAATGACAAATGCCTACCATTGACATACCTTCCTTCTCTCCTAATGACGTGCTACAACTGAGATTAAATGTAAAATTCTATGTAATACCCAAGCCAGAAATAACAAGCAACATTATATCTGCCAGTTCACATAGCACAATCTGCTATTATTCAAACACTGACTAAAAAAAAAAAAAAAAAAAAAAAGCAAAAGAATGAAAGCCTCCCAAAAGGCTAAAATCATTCATTTTCATTTGGATAAAAAAGATAAAATTTTAGTGACAGGCAATTTTAATTTTACTATTTTAATTTGTAAAATGTCGCTTGCTGAGAATTCTCATTTACTACAATGATAAATAATACAATACATGCTATGTAATAATTTTTATAATTGCAAGACTATTATCCCAACCTACTTTATTTTCACAAATACTTCTGGAAGAATAAGTTCATAAAGACTTCTACTAAGTAAGACATTGGAAAAGTAGGGAGATTAGAGGAACAGTTTTTATGGATTGTTTAAAGTTCAAGAAAGTAATCTGTACTGGGTTGAATAGTGTCCTCTTAAAATTCCTGTCTGTTCCAGAACCTCAGAATGTGATTTGTTTGGAAATAGGTCTTGCATATGCAATCAATTAAGATCAGGTCATACTGGATTAGGGTGGGTCCTAGATCCAATATGAATGTTGTCCTTATAGAAAGAGGAGAAGAGACACAGAGACACAGAGGGAAGAAAGTCATGTGATGACAGAGGCAGAGCTTGGAGTGATGCAGCTACAAGCCAAGGATTGCCATCCCCACTAGAGACCAGTAGACAGATATGGGACAGATTCTCCTTCAGAGCTTCCAGTGGGAACTAAGCTGCTGACATACTTTTTTAAAAAAAAATTTTATTGGAGTATATTTGATCTACAATGTTGTGTTAGTTTCAGGTGTACAATAAAGTGATTCAGTTATACATATACATATATCCACTCTTTTTTTTTTTAGATTCTTTTCCCATCTAGGTCATTACAGAGTATTGAGTAGTGTTCCCTGTGCTATACAGCAGGCTCTTATTAGTTATCTATAGTAGTGTGTATATGTCGATCTCAATCTCCCAATTTATCCCTCCACTGCCTTTTCCCCCCCAGTAACCATAACTTACTGACACCTTAATTTTGAACATCTAGCCTCCAAAACTCTGAGACAATAAATTGCTGTTGTTTAAGCCACCCAATTTGTGATAACATGCTATGGCGCCCCTAGCAAACTAATACAAAATTCTAAAAGTTTTCAATAAATGTGAAGGAATTATAGACCACAGACAAGACCCCATTACACTTCCCTACTGTTTGTTGCTCTTTTGGTCTTTCCTCTCTCTCCATTGTGATTGGCTAAAAACTCGAAAAAAAACAACATAAATAAATACGTGCAAAAGCAGAACGATATTTGTTTCAGGAACAACACAGAAGGGACAGGTAGGGAGACTTTTTTCTACACGGGAAAAGAAGCTCATTGCAATGATAGAAAGAAAGACCCCTCAACAGATTATTCACATCTGAATTCTTAAAACACTACACAAAGCCTAAAACATATTTTAGTGTTCAATAAATGCTTATTGAACATGTGAATCAATCAATGAGTGATAATATGGTCAATCTGTGTGACAATAAGCAATGCATAATGCAGGAGACAACGGTAGACAAAACTTGACCGAACATTGAGGATCACTCATTTCTGTCATTGAACGCATATTTGTTTGAGTTTCTGGCGTCTACTACACACCAGACATGGTTCTTTGTGCTTGGGATAAAGAAAGAGCAAAGTAAAGTTTTGCCCTCATGGAGTACACATTCTCATGATTTAGTAGGAGGGGCATGGGGGAAAATCAGAGTTTGTGCCGTGCAGTATTTATAAGGATACAGTTGGGCTGGAGTGGCCAGGAATAAACAGGAGAATCAATTGGTTTAAAATATCTTTCATGCTCCCTTCCATGGAAAGAGCAGAGAAGGTCTAGTCTCTGGATGAAGACAACTAGAAAGTCCCTTTTTGCTTGTTTACCCCTGAAGAAAAATGTGTAATCTGTCCCTTTCTGAGCAGAAAGGAGTGACCTTTCTCTCTGGGGTTTTGTACATGTTTGTAAAGGCACAAGTAGTATGGACATAAGCCTGCTTTGCTCCGTGGGGACAGCCACACAGGATACGGCTTTCCTCAATGTCAGGTGGTTATTGAACATGTACCTAAGGGATGCAGCTATGCAATAGGGAAACCCCATAGAAATTCTGTAATGAAAGTAACACACTGTGACCTCCCACTGAATCTGAAGAAAAGGTCTATTTGAAAAAATGCGTTTGTATATGATACATTTGTGTAAAAAACGACAGTTCTTTCAAATAGAAGTGCAGCTGTATCGTTAAGATGGTGTTCAGCCTAAGATCAACTTAGAGGTGAGTTTCTAATCAGCCGCTTTGGGCGTATTATCATTGCCTAACTAGTTCATCAGAGGTGACCAGGAAACCAATTATGTTTCATGGTATGAACTACCATTACAGACTATTAAGTAATACTGAACAGTAGAGATCTTGTGAAAATTATTCTGAATGATAGATTCTATTTCAGTTTGGGGCAAAGGCTGAAATATAAGAAGTTAAATCAATTTTAATGAATTTTGACAGGCAAAGGAATTAACGTCCAAGGCACAGAATTAATTCTGGAAATTATTCTCAAAGCTCTCTATTATTTTAAAATCCACATGCCTATTTTAGGAATTAAAACTGTTCTGATGTTGCCAGGTATCTATCTCAAAATATGTTTTTCTGTCATATTTAATTTGTTATTAAAATATTTATTAATTAATCTTTTTTAAGAACAATATTTTATCTTAAAACACTTCATGAATACATTTTAAAGATGTTTTTAGTTTGATTTTTATATTTACACATTATTTTTATATGAAATTAAAAAAAATTATTTTTATATTCATATGTGTAAAATTATTCTTATAACCACAATATTTTAAGTATGTAACTCGGAAGTAAATCACTTATCTATCTGGACTGGAGGAAGTATAACTTAGGAAAATAGGAGAAATTATAGCTGATGAGACTGCACTCAAACTAGGGTATCTCAGTTTTGATGGATGACTATGTCTTTGGAGGAATAGGCAGCACAAAGACTGACCCTCCAGATCCCAGATCTGGGAGGAGTGTGGTTTTAGGTCCAATCGGTTGGAGGTCAGAGATTTTGATGTAGATGTCTGCTTTATACCAAGTGGGCCTGACTTCCTAGAGCGAAGGCCCGAGATTAGGAGGAGAATTGGAAGAGGGAGATGACAGAAAGGAAGGTCTGCATAGTTCTTCAGCTGAACCTGGGAATATGGACACATTTCATCCAAATGTTGCTGCTGGCTTCTCAGAAGAATTTATAGAGAATAGCCTAAGCAGATTCGGATGTACTGCCATGAGCCAGTGGCAGTTTGGGGATGTCAGAGCTATGCAGGGAGATAGGTCATCGGGCACCAATTGATCTGCAGGCCCCTGGTGATTCTGAGATGGTGATGACTAAAGTGGTGTCAAGGCTCAAAGGGCTCTGGTCCGCCCCAGATAGTGTAGCTGAATAAAGTGAGTTGAGAAGAAGGAAATTGGGACTGTATCTGGCCAAAGAGTTCATTCTCCGTCTACAGCCATTCGCCAGACTTAGAGAAAAAGAAAGGCCTCTTTTGATATATACACTTCCTTTTTCACACCCACATCATAAATCACCCAGAGAGAATTGGGCCCGTTGACCTCCCCCTGGTTTTCTCTTGATACCTTATATGTAACTTAAAACTTTAAAAAAGACCTGTGTGATTCAGGACAGGTGAATGTTTCAGTGTGAGAAGGCATCATTTTCACTTTCTGTCAAAATACCACTGGATGGAAAAAAATAGATGTATATGTATGTATAACTGAATCACTTTGCTGTACACCTGAAACTAACACAACATTGTAAATCAGCTATACTTCAGTAAGAAGAAAACACTGCGTGAAAAATGTTTATGAATATTAAAAAGATATTACTTACTATGGGAATCATGAAGCAAGCTGATTATTGTATTTTCAGAGCTCTAAATGTGATCTATTTGAAAATTCAGAACGTAGACATTTGGAAATATCTTTATCCTTTCAGTATTTAAAGTTGAGAAAGAAAATAAAAAGTGAGAAAAAAAGTGAGAAATTCCAGTGCCTGGATATTCCCAGGCTAATTTCTAGACAAGTGAGTTTTGATAAGTTCAAGTTTCAGATAAGAACATTTTTTTTTCTTCTTCTCTTGTTTTCTCTAAATGGTGAGTAAAAATGTCCCTGGGAGGGCTGGAAAAATTAGTAATAGATTGTATTAATGTGGAGAATTATTGAGATAAAGTTTTAGTAAATTGTCATGAGGATGAGAACCTCCAATGATTATTATTTAAGGTTGATTTAATAAAGAAAAGTGTTATGTATATATGTTTGTGTGTTTCTAAAAGATTAGTGCAGAGTTGTTAGTTTTTCTTTATGGGAGATACATAAAATAAATGTGAATAATTGAAGACATTATACAGACACTTTTCCACCAAGATTCTGTAAGTGGATATTCCAATAAAAACAAAATGGATATCCTACCTTCTGCCTTAAACATAATAGACAGTATCTACAAATTAAACCTTTTTTTAAATGAAAAATGTTTGCACTTCAGAATGTCTTAAAGGTTCATGAAATAATATTTTTCAGCTTAAATTACCCAGATAATTTCTAAATCAATTCTTCCCTTTACTTTGCTTTTATAAATACTGCTTTTTGATTAGTATAATTTAGGTGTTGATAAATCTGAAACACTTTAACCTCCCTGAATTAGAGCGTGCCATGGAATGAAAATTTACATTTTAGTTCTCAAATGTACCAGACACAGTTTCTGTCTCTTTTCTAACTTGGTTGGGAGGACCACATAGGACATAAGTCTTTGACAAGGGGACCATTTTAGCACCAACATTACAAAAGCTCTTCTGTTCATAAGGGAAATATCTTCCCCTGAATTAAATTTAACCTCTTTAGTACCTCCATTTAGCCACCTGATAAATCCACTTGAGCTATCTTTTGGGGAGAGAGAGGTACATGGGAACAATAACACTTCCTTTTTGAACAGTTTAATAAAGCTTTGTGTGATTTCAAGATGAAAGATAATGTGTAATGCTGATAGCGCCCTCCAAAGCTCTGCATTCATGGATCCAATTACTTTTTTTGTCATGGTAAAAGCCACAGTGGGTATATTAAATAGGAGTGTGGCTTAAGAAATAAGGCCCAGGAGTCTGGGTATCTGGTTTCTGAGGTTGACTTAACTTCTGCTTTCTTATCTAACGGTGGGTAGGCAGCTTAACTTTTTTGCCTCAGTGTCTCCTTCCATAAAATGCCTAGCAAATATCTAAGAAATGCTTTTAAAATGACAGTGCAAATTGCCATTTAGACTTACACTGGAATTGTCCAGAAAAAAATGAGGTGAGTGTTAGCAAAGGGAAATACTATCTTCTGCTTAATTTTAGATTTATCAAAACTTTTAAAAGTCACGAGATTTCTAGAAGAGGAATGACATTTTGAAAACCTTAAAGACACTTGTAAAAGAATGCTCTTTCAGTTCTTCTTTATTTCTCACGGAAGGTTTGACTCTGGCATTTCTCCAACTTCCTCTCCTCCCCACCTCCCCATTCCAAGTTGAAGAGAATCATTACAATGTTAACTTTCCCAATTTGGGAATATTTTCTTGGGACTGATTCTTTCATATAATTTTTACGAATGGATGCATATCAGATTTCATGACATTATATTTGTATATGCGGTTACTGACTTTAGATATTCAATTCTAAAACCCTCAAATTGATTCATGTAACTATGAAATAATTGATTATAAATTTGTAGAAGTATCTAATTGTCTTTTATAAAATCTGAGTGGATAGAACATTGTCACGTATTGATTAATGTCTCGCCCATTGTCCTGAGAGCATCTTAACAGATGAAAGGTGGCCTGTAAGACAACACTTCTGAACTGTTAAAAGATAAACTGAGACATATTACACATTTTCAGTGTTTATTTGGTCAAATTAATTCCAATCATGGAGCACCAAACAGGAAGTGGTTAGGAGCACTCCACCAGTGGGAGCTGGGGTAGAGACTTTTAGAGAGAACAGGTGGAAGCAAAGCAAGGAAATTATTTAATTGGCTGTAGCATAAGGAGTTGCCTTATTTAGGAAAACCTAGCTGGCTGTTTGTGATTGATTGTCCTTAGGTTTTATTTCTTAACTTGGAGACATTTACAGGTTTAGGTTTGGTTTTCTTTATGGAACTACTAAGACATTAAATCCACCTTTGTCTAATGGACTCATTGTTTAATTAATTTAACAGTAAAAATGACCATGCTCTTAAAATATGCATGCTAAATATACGTTTTACTAGCAATAAGCAGTGTTCTGAGTATACATTTTTTAAAAGATGTCTAAACAACTAAAACAAGTTATTTCTATATGATGCCTGTGATTGTGTGGTTTAAGTATTTTTGGAAAGACTATTGTGAATCATCACATGGGCTGTTGTCTCAATGAATCAAAGATACAGATGTTAAGTATTTGGCAACAACAAATTTATTCAGTATTTCTAAATTCTTTTCATTATTTCTAGTGAATTAAATACATTACCATGAAATATTTAATACAGGCAAATTAAATATAAATATTTTAAAATTAGACTATCTGTTCTAGAATTGAGAATTGTGCCTTGGACTCTTCTTGTCAAGTAAATTTCTAGCATATGAATGATTTTCACAGGATTGTATCTACAATGTGTTCTTGCTTAATTCCTTGTTCCAGAGGAAATTCTGGTAAGAAAATTGAAGAAATTAGCTTCATTTTGGAGACAAGAGAATTTATTTAATTCATTATCCTGTAGTGCAAAGATTAGGTAGCCCTGATTAGAACTCTAGACTGAGAATGAGGAGAAATAACCTCTTAAAGAACTCATCTTAATTTAACTTTGCTTCAAACCAATAAACTATAGCCTCCCTCCTTTGTAGACAGATTATAGCTCATCAGTATGACCAAAAAATCACTGTGGAATTGCTCTGTAATTGTTCTGTCACTGTCCCTATAAATATAATTTCACTGAGTGACTCTTCCATTTTCTAGCTTCTCAGCTATACTTTACTGTGGCAAACTAAAGGGCCTCAGGAATATTGTAAATGACAAATTAAAATAGCCACAGATAAAACATGAAATGTCAACACTGTATTATCAGTAGTTAAAAGAAGCAAAACAAAAGTGGATCACTGAATTTCTGAACTATTTTAAAAAATCGTATTTTGCCATTGATTCTAGCTTACTCTCTTTTTTATACAAGTCTAGAAAGATAAAATGAAATTATTTAAACTTTGCTTATAATCTACTACGACTAACTTATAGAAAATTTAAAATGTACGCAAAAAACAACCCCTGTTGCCCAAATAAGAAATGATTAAAAAGCAGCCATAAGGGAGAAGGGAAAGATAGAATCAGATATTGCAGCTGAGCAGAGTTTGATTATAAGGTAGTCAAATTGTTGAAAAGAATCTGAAAAAAATGTTTTGAGTATTTTCTATTAAAACAAACAAAAAAAGGACTAGAGTAGGCAGTCTGAAATTCATACTTTTCCTTTTTCATAGTACCATTATGATACTTGTTTTCTACTTATTTTCCTCTTTCTCTATCACTTTGTTGCACTCAGAGTGTAACCCAGCATTAAAATCACCCAGGGTGCTTGATAAAGATGATTATTTTATAGACCATCCAAATTTACTGCTGGTATAGGGCCTGGCAATCTGCAAATTTAACAAAGTTTCCAAGTAGTTCTTCAAAGGAATACAATTTAAGAACAACAACTAGAAAGAGTCTGTGTGATGAGAAACTATGAAGAAATCAATGAATACCTTCTTTTTAAAAGTAAGACTCTTTTATTGTTTGTTTTGTTTTGTTTTTTTAAGAGCAGTTTTAGGCTCTCAGAAAAATCAAAGGGAAGGTAGAGAGATTTCCCATGTATCTTCTGCTACCACACATATATGTCTTCTCCTATTATCAACATAACACACCAGAATGGTACATTAGTTTTTACCAAGGATGAACCTACATAGACACATCAAAATCACTCTAAGTCCATAGTTTATTTTAAAGTTCAGTGTTGGTGATGTACATTTTATGGGTTTGGACAAGTGTATAATGCCATGTATCCCTCATTATACTAGCATGCTAGCATACATTATACTAGCATAGGAGAATATCTTCACTCTCCTGAAACTGCTCTGTGCTCTACCTGTTTGTCTCTCCTTGTTCCCAACCTCTGACAACCACTAATCTTTTTATTACCTACATAGTTTTGCCTTTTCCAGAATGTCACATAGTTGGAATCATACAGTGTGTAGTCTTTTCGGATTGGCTTCTTTTACTTAGTAATATACTTTGAAGGTGCATCCATACCTTTTCATGGTTTGATAGTCTTTTTTTTTAAGCGCTGAATAATATTCCATTTTCTGGATGTACCGATTTATTTATTCTTTCACCTATTGATGGACATCTTGGTTGCTTCCAAGTTTTTGCAATTATGAATAAAGCTGCTATAAACACCCACGTGCAGGTTTTTGTGTGGACGTAAGTTTTCACCTCCTTTGGGTAAATACCAAGAAGCATGGTTGGTAGATCGTATGGTAAGAGTGTGTTTAATTTCGTGAGAAACTGACAAATTGTCCTTCAAAGTGTCTGCACTCTTTTGTATTCCCACTAAGAACGAATAAGAGTTTCTGTTGCTCCACATCCTCACCAGCATTTGTTGTCAGTGCTCCAGATTTTTGCCATTCTGATAAGTGTGTAGTGGTAGTTCATAGTTTCAATTTACATTTCCCTGATGTGGAGCACCTATCATATGCTCATTTGACATCTGTATCTCTTCTTTGTTGAGGTGTCTGGGTCTTTGGCCTCCTTTTTTAATTAGGTCTTTGCTTTCTTACTGTTGAGTTTTAGAACTTCTTTCTATATTTTAGGTAATAGTCCTTTAACAGATAGATAGGTCTTTTAGAAATATTCTCTCCTAACCTGTACCTTGTTTTCTCATTTTCTTGACATTTTATTTTGGAGAGCAGACATTTTTAATTTTAATTAAATCCAGCTTATCAATTATTTCTTTCATGGATTGTGTCTTTGGTGTTGTATCTAAAAAAAAAAAAAAAATCACCATACTCAAGGCCATATGGGTTTTCTCCTGTGTTATCTTCTAGTAGTTTTAAAATGTTGTGTTTTACATTTAGGTGTGTGATCTATTTTTAGTTAATTTTTGTAAAGGATGTAAGGTTTGTGTCTAGATTCATTTTCTTGCATATAGGTGTCCAGTTATTCCAACACCATTTAGACTCTCTTCTCCATTGTGTTGCCTTTGCTCCTTTGTCAGCTATCAGCTGACTACATACATGGGTATATTCCTGGGCTCTCTAGTTTGTTCCATTCCTTATTTGTCTATTCTTTCATAAGTAACACTCTGTCTTGATTATTGGAGCTTTATAATGTCTTGATGTAGGGTGTTATCAGTCCTCCAACTTTGTTCTCCTCCTTCAGTATTTTGTTGGCTCTTCTGGGTCTTTTTCCTCTCCATATAAACTATAGAATCAATTTTTCAATATCCGTAAAATAACTTACTGGGGTTTTGATTGGGATTGCATTGAATCTGTAGACCAAGTTGGGAGAACTGACATCTCAACAATATTGAGTCTTCCTACCCATGATTATGGGCTACCTCTCCATTAATTTTGTTTTTCTTTGATTTTATTCGTCATAGTTTTGTAAATACTTACTTTAAACAGAGTTTAAAAAAATAGGGAAATAAAGAACTTTTGAGCTAGAAGGTAATTAAAAATTGAGTTTATTCTGATTTTAAAAAATCCTGAGAGGTTGTTTTCATAAAGTCCACTATAAGCAGTTAGTTTTCTTATGCTTCAAAGTTTAAAATGAAGTAGATTTATTCTCTGCACAAAGCTGGTGTGAAGAGTAAGTGATTCAAATACATAATCATCTCTATAAATATTTCCATGGCATTTGAAAATAAATGTCTGGATGACCTTTCTTCCTTCCTTCCCCCCTCCCTCCCTCCCACCCTACCTTCCTTTTTTCCTTCCTTCCTCCCTCCCTTCCTTCCATCCTTCTTCTTTAATACTCCTTTCCTGCAACACTACTTAAAATGACAAATATGGATATTAGCTATATCATCTTTTAACATACATGCCATTTTAGTGATTATGCAGAGATTATAGGAATTCTCTAGTTTACCTAATTTTGCAGAAGTTTTTGGTTAGAATAAAATTTCTACAAATAAAGACCTTAATCAATGCAGTGTGTTGCTTGAAATCCCCTTTTTGGAGGGGATCTTTGATAATTTGGGTATAAATAATTCCTTTAATTTTGATGCATAAAGGAAATGAGGTGTGATGTTGTATGTAGGTACGAATAAAAAAAATTTTGAAATGGACTGAAAAACTTAGTTAATGACCTGTGCAGCACAGTCCTCCAAGATGTCTCTGCCTTTCACAGTTTTTGAGCTATCTTATAACTTTGTAAATCATAAGAACATAATATTAATGCAAATAGGTTTCTTTAAAAATTGCAAAGTTATTGTGTCCAGTGAAATGCTATTGATTATTGCCCTGTGAATAGACCTGTTTTACCTAAAATGTAACTTTAACTTCCCCTTTGAAATGGTTGTAACATCTTATTGGTTGTCCTGTTAATTAATGATTTAAGCAAATTGTTTGTTATGTGTTCATTTTACATCTGTACGAACTTACGATTAAACGTTTTTAATACATTTTCATTTATTATTAATTTACCTTCTAGACAATAAGCACTCCCTTCTTTACTTTCTAGTAAGTGGCAAAAACTTATTTGAAATTCTGCCCCATTGGCTTGTCTTTCATAGTAAAGCATGAACACTTCCTAGAAGTCTGCTTGAAAATACCCTATCAAATCTGTTCTGATATCCTTGTTGCCCCAGGACTGGCACCTACTTCAAACTCTATACCATGTTTTCCAGACTAATATCCTTCACCTTGGTAAATACGAAATCCACTTGACACACATGTGATAGGGCCACTCTTACTCTCCATGCATTTGCTCTAATTCACTTATCAAACAGTAATTTTATAGTAGGAGGGGTTCTGGTTGGTTTTGCATGTTTGTACTCCTTTCTTATCTTCATATAGGTAGTACTTCTTAACGAATTCTGCTTTAACAAGTCTAGCCTTTATAATTCACAAACATCTAATAAATCATATAGTCAATATTAATGAATGTGTCATTTGGTATTTTGTTGGTTGATTTAGAAATGAGAACAATAAGAAAGCATGAAATTAAAAGCATCTTTTATTTATTAGTCATGGTGATTTTAAAAAAAGGAAGGAAACTGAAATGAATTACCAGAATTCCAGAATTTCCAGTGGTTGGAATTTATTATAAAAGCAAATAATAAGAGATTATCCAAGAAATAGAAAACTTAAAAAATAATTTTCAATCTGAGATAAAAGGGACATGGAGAGATTTTGTTTGCATTCATCAGAAACTGGGAAAACACAACTGTCAGAAGATTAAATGTTAACTTCTGAATGTTTAGAAATAGGATGAAAATAAATTAGGTAGTGACAGAAAATTTTCCTCAACTGGTTCCCCTGTACATCACAAAAAACAGCTTGATTTTTTTTTTCTTTACAAATTTAGGGCTTTCTTTTTTGAAAGCTATCACAGAGAAAGAAGGAATATTACCTAAAAGTAAATTTGAATCTACTTTATTTTTGAGTACTGAAACCATAATTGGAAGGTAATTTATAACTTTGAGTTTGTAAAATCTGTCACTTTTCACTTACTGTCAGCATTAGAACGTAAGGCCCTAATAAAATATGACGTCAAAGAATGAGTTTTGCTGCAGGGAGTTTGTTAGATAAAGTAGAGAATCACTGGCCAGGGCACACAGCAGGGTGCACCTAGGAAGTTAAGACTGGGTGAGTGATAAGAGAACTTCAAAGACAACTCTACCCTTCAGTATTTTGGCTTCAGGATTCTGTCTAGCACTAACATTATTGAACTATATGGTATAGTTCTTAAATATGTAACAAAGGATGATAAATCTCTCCTACCTGTAGAAAATTGAGATGCTTTACCTACTTCTTTCTATAGGTACTGAAGTGTATTGACTTTGGTGAATTCCCTAATTTTACACTTGTTTTTTAAAGTAAGGCTTGATTGGATGAAAATATACATTTGGAAAAAAAATTCCTTCGTTATCCCAACATTCTTTATTCATGAATTTGTGTAGTGATGGAGATTAGCATGAAAGAGGTATTTATTCCAAGATCTCGCTTCCTTTCATGTCTGGCTTCACTCTGTTTGTTCACAATTATTTTCATAATATTTTATTGTGATGCCATAAACTGGGGACAAGTCTCTGGAGGGAATAGTGTTCCAAGGCATGGCCGTCATTAGAAGACAACAAGCGTGTTTTCATTCCAACACTCTTAGCTTTGCTAAAGGCTAAGTGGAAGAAATTAACATACTGCATGCCTTACAAAGGAAATTGTGTCTAATTATTTTGCTTCTCAAATTATCCCGTGAGGCATTGATTGGACTATAAATATGTTTTATTTCAGTTACCCTCAGCTAACATTTATAATCTTTTATGATTGTGAAAGATAGTCTATTAATTGAAATAAGATTATTCTACTAAATAAAAGTAAATAAAATTACGTGGGGAGCCAGGATATTCGAGTAACCATTCATTTCTGGTCAGAAATTAAAAGCAGGATGAGCCAACTATCAAAGCAACATTGAAAACGTAGCCATCTAATATTGATTGTCTACACCTTTCAGAAAAATAAAATTCAATTTAGAAAAATCTTAAGAAAATCTGTGTGCTAATTATGCTATCACAGGCTGTGGTAGGGCAGAGTAATAGCCCCCCAAACATGGCGAGGTCTGAGTCTCTGTAACCTGTGGATATATTACCTCCTACAACATAAGGGGTTTTGCAGGTGTGATTAATCCTGAGGACCTTGAGGCGGGAAGAGTAGGCCGGTTTATCCAGGTGAGGCCAATCTAATCACGCGAGTCTTTAAAAGCAGAGAACTCTTCTCACCTGTGGTAAGAGAGGCAAGATGGTGGGAGAGTGGTGAGGGATTCAGCGTGGTTGACTTTCAGGTTGGAGGAAGGGGCCGGGAGCCAAGGGGAGCAGGCAGCCCTAAGAAGCTGAGAAAGTAAGTGAACGAATTCTCTCCAAGAGCCTCCAGGAGGAACAAGCCCTGCCGACACCTTCAGTTTAGTCGGTAAGCCCTATGTCGAAATTCTGATGTATAGCACTGTGACATAATGAATATGTGGGGTTTTTTTAACTGTTAAGTTTATGATAGTTTGCTCTGGCAGTGATAGAAAATTAACATAAGGCCTTATCTTGGCATATAATGTTTTAAGTTAACTGTGAGAGTTTAAGAAAGCTCTATGAAGCAGCTATCTATCTTGTATCTTTTGAAAAAATTATAACTGTCCAGGGATTTAACCAAATTAAAATTTGACAGATAATTAAATGAGGAACTATAGACCTAAGATTGGGTTTGTGCATGAAGGTATTTACCAGGTCCTCTTTTCGAGATTTTCGTGTGAAAGCAAAATGGCTACCTTAAGTTGCTTAAAGTTTCTGCTTTTAAGGACTCAGGTGATTAGTTTGGCCCTGCCTGGATAATCCAGGTTACTCTCCCCACCTCAAGGTTCTGAACAAAAATCACACCTGCAAAATCCCTTTTGCTACGTAAGATAATATTTCACAAATGGAATGTGAGATTGAGTGAAAGGTTTTAATTTTTGGCTTTTCATGGAGAGATATTTGTTTATAAACTTTGAAAAAGCTTCTGTATGTTTCATAAGGTGCATTTCCTGAATTATAAGTGTTGAATGGTTATTAACACTCCAGCAACCAAAAGTTATATTTTAATTAGAAAAATTGGAGTCTATATCTTGCAAATTAATTGAAGTTGCTCTACTCTTGTAAATGTCAGAAGTATTTATACAGTTTTACCAGAGTTAAATCTAATTTCTTCAAGAATCTAAATATAAAGATTAAAAGTAACACAGCAAGGGAGTTTAAAGAGTTTTTAGGTTTTCCCAGAAGACTATGGCTTTGGAAATCTATGAAATACTCTACTCAATTTACATTTGAATTAAAAGTTAAAGAAAATACTTGTAATGTGCAGATTACTTGATGTTCTGCAAAAGGGAATAAAAATAGAAAACATTAATCACATACATAATATGTATCAGGTATGTCCCATATAATATTTCTAATCTTCTTAACAAATCCAGCCAGGTAAGTATTACATTTCCTATTTTTACAGATGAGAATATTGAGTTTCACATTTAGTTATAACTGGTGCAATCATATAGAGTTGGTAAATGACAGGAGAATCACTGCAGGTTCTACTAACTCCCAGACTTTCACTTTTAAAAAAATCTCTAACCTAGTGCCTCTCCCTTTTAACTGAAAACTAAGCACAAAGATAACCCCATGTCTACACGGTGCTAAACAAATCCCTGTGAACAATTAGTACAGTCAGGCAGAGTGGGAGTTTATACATTGGAACTCCGACTGCCTGCTGTGGATTAAAGAGGGTCACATACTCTTTGATGCTCCTTCCAGGGAGAGTTGAGGGGCTAGGTTTTCTCCCCTTGATCATGGGTGATCCTTGGGCAGGTTCTGTTTTGATTAATAGAATATGGCAGAAGTGAGGCTACATCAGATACTGGGCCTAGGTTACCAGCTCTGACAGCTTCTACACCTTGTCTCCTGGGACACTGGCTCTGGAGCCCTGAGCTTTGGTGGGAGACATCTGATTACACTGAGGCCGCCATGCTGTGAGGAACCCCAAGCTAACTTCATAAAGATGTTCAAGGGAGAGAGGAGAGGAGAAGCCCAGCAGCCGTGCAGTTTTCCAGGCATTTATGTCCTCCCAGCTAAGTTGCAGACTGTGAACAGAAATGAACCTTCCCTGTTACACCTGGTCCAGATTCCTGACCCTCAGAATCATTAAATATAATAATTACCATTAACTTTAAGCCACCTGATTTGGGCACAGTTAGTTATGCAGCAAAATGTAATCAGAATACTGACTATGTAATAGTTGATAATTTTGCCCAATGTCAATATGTAATAATCACACACATTATGTAATTCACTCTACTTTCTGGTTTTCTAGTAAATTTTAAGGAAATGTTGTCCATGGCTTCATCTTCTACTCTTCATTCAAACTGATACTCATTCAAATGCCAGTGTTCTTATTACTTGGAATCTATTGAGCCAAACATTGGTCACTAAGGAATCATCAGGCAATTAATTGTTTTCATTTTCATCCCAATGACTTGCAGTTGCAGACACACATTTTAGGATGAATTTAGGCATACCAGCTGTCAGCTTGGTGAAAATAATGTAGTGTTTGATATATCCAAAATCCTTCCTGAATTGGGAAACTGACTCAAGATTGGTATTGCTGTGGTTAATCCCTTTGTAAATGGTAAAATATTAAATGAGTATTAGCCATTTTCAATTTTCAATTAAAGCTTTTTGGTTATTTTATTGAGTCCCTACATGTAGACATTCAAGACTGCAGTGATGTGTCTGGTCCAGGTTTCTAGATTTTTAAAGTGGTAGCTTGCCATACCTGATGCCAAGTTTTAGGATATAAATCTGTGAGAAATAAGGAAAACTCAGGAATGATTAAGCCTACAGAATTTGTAAGCAGAGGAGGTTGTTTGCAGAGTGGACAAGTTTATATTGTTCACAACTTAGAATTTAGTAGGAATTTCAGACATAGCAGGGGCACATCTATGCAGAGTTCCAGAAAAGTCTTCATTGAGAAGGAGCTAATCACAAAGCAGCAGTGATTCATTTGCTCCATAAATATATATATTTATATATATTTAGCCCCTGTTATTAGCCAGCTATTGTATTGATACTAGATTACCAGAGGGGTGTTTTTAACACCATAAGTTGTGTTAGAAATTCAGGACATAGGTCCATTCCTGATATACTGAATTGAAATCTCATGCATGTGGTCCAGAGATAGCAAAAATCACCAAAAGTAATTTTTGAACATAGCCAGAATGACAGAATGACAGAAAAGACTCTCTTGAGCTTGAGCTTGAGCTTGACTTACTAGAAAATGAGAAACAATTAAAAGGAAGTAAATATTGTAAGGTTGTATTGGCTTTGAAATGAATAAGGGATTGGAGAGAACAGAAAGTGAATCACAAAAGACAATTAAGAAACTCATTAATTTATATTAAAAGTTATAGAGGACCAAATGAGAAATCAGAAAAAAAAAATAGTGGATTTTTTTCCACTGTGAAATTAGAAAAAAATAAAAATAAACAAAGACTTAAGAGCCAGGAATAAGAAAGAGTCAACAGTAACCCTGAGATTTTCAATTTCATGTCTGATATGAAGATGATGATGTTTTGAAATATAACCAAACCGTAAATATTAGGAGAAGGAGGTTGGATTTGTTTTCGGATATTGTAAATTTGTAATTCTTGTTGTAGTTGCATACTTTTCCTTTTTCCAGAGTTCTGAGGCAAGCAAAAATAATAAAGAAAACATGATTTCATGCCAGAGACTAAGCTAGAAAAAATTTCTCATGTCCAACATAATTTTAAGTCCCATGTTATTCAAAATACATATGCTGTAAATTGGAATTTCCAAATTAGATCCACCTTCTTATTACAGATAAAGACGAAAAGGAAACCAGGCTTTGTCTTTTTCAGAATCATTTTTAGAACTTGTGTGATGAGGAATGTTCTTCCGAAACAAAGTCATTTAACATCAAATTCCAATTAAAATGTAAACTGGACTAAATGTATTCGTGTATTAGCTTGACCTAAGTCTGGGAACTGGGCCAAACTTTTCAAATCATAGTATCATTATTTACAAAAAAAAAAAAAGGAAATGTTAACTAACATTATTAAATAAAAGCACATATACACACATGTAACAGGAACCAAAATAAATGCTAATGTTAGTGAATGTTGAATATGTGTATATATATATATATATATATATATATATATATATATATATACATACAGTGAAGATAAAATAGAATCTTGTACAGTGCTGGAAATACTAGCAATGCCAGGGGAAAATTTATACAGTCTCCTTGGCTGTAGGGTACACATTTATAGTGTTATACAAATATACAAAAGAGTCACTTCCACAGTTGCCTAAAACAAAATTGAAATCTAACATTTTGCATTTAAAGTTCTTTCCATGTCTCCATTTCTTGATGAATGGCAGTTCATGAAACTTAGGTGTCTGCAAAAATAAATCTAGTATAAATGATACCTTGGTCTGTGAAATACAAACTTTTTTTGTTTATTTAAAGAAAAAAATTACATCTGTTCATAAAGTTTTTTTTTATAATCCCACTTTTATATTTTAATGGATATGAAATAAATGAAATTCCTCCTTTCCTTCTCTTTTGCCTCTTTAGCCCCCACCTCTGTAGCCATCATCAAGAGATCATTTTATATTCTTTTAGACTTTATTCTTTTTAAAATTTTTAAATCTAATTTTAATTTTTTAAATTGAAATATAGTTGATTTACAATGTGTTAGTTTCAGGTGTATAGCACAGTGATTCAGGTATATATATATTTTTTCTTCAGATTATTTTCCCTTATAGGTTATTACAAAATATTGAGTAGAGTTCCCTGTGCTGTACAGTAGGTCCTTGTTCTTTATCTGTTTTATATATAGTAGTGTGTATATGTTAATCCCAAGCTCTATTCTATGCTTATGAGGAATATACATTTTTGTTGTTTTTCCCCAAATAAAAATGATTTTGCAATGCGCTTTTTTGTTTTACTTACAATGAATATTTTTCCAGGTCAGTGCATATGAATCTATAACTTTCTTTTTAACTGCTCTATGAATTTCCTTTAAGATATATTCTATAATTGATTTAATCACTTTTATATTAATTGAGAGTTCTCCCCCAATTTTTGGCTAATAAACTACACTTCAATGAGCATCCCTGGACATATTTTTTGTTTGTAAATAAGCTAGTATTTCTGTAGGACAGACCCCTTGAAGTAAAATTTATAGTGAAATTCCTGGGTCAAAGGTCATGCATATTTTAATTGTGGTAGGTAATGTCAGTTTGACTTTTAAAAAAGCTATATTCACTCCCATCAATACCATTGTGAAAGTGCCCATTTTCCCTCACAAAAGGTGCATGTTATCAATCTCTTGAAATGTTGCCAAGCAAGTGGGTGAATAAGATACCTTGTTACTGTTTAACAGAAAGTTGATATTTTGTATTCATCATGGACCCTGTTTTAAGTCCTGTTTTATTTGCTACATTCCATTCGGTCCAGGGCAGATATTTTCATTTTGCTTGGATTCAATAGTAAGGCAAATTATGCTTTGTGCTTAAAAGAGTTTTCCTAATCAGACTAGAACTTCCGGCCACCTATCTCGACAAATATCCTCCTTTTCTATCTGAAATATTTGATCTCTCTTGCTCTGTCATAGGGTTTTGTGTGTGTGAGAGATGATCACCTCTGTGTGGGCTCCTGATTTTCCTAGTGACTTTGAAGCATAGTAACTTGGCTGAAATGTTGATGAGCCCAGACATGAAGGAGGTGATGATGACAGAAAAGGATAATTGAGAAGTACTGCCCTGGGGAAGAAATATTTTGTGTCTGGGAGAGAAGAAGGGCTTGACCACACTTTCTCAAATGACATTTCTTTTTGAAAGACAGTGTTAAGAGTGTGCAATTCCAGAGACAACTAGGTTGTTGCAGAAATATCTACCACGGCATGCTTCAACTTGTTTTCTTTAAAGGTTAAAAAAATAGAAAAATGTGCATCTCTGGAAGAGATTTCCAAACCATCACTGTGAACAGTAATCCAATAGTTCAGTTTAAAAATTAAGAGGATTTTAAATAAGAAGCAATTATATCAGGCAGAAAGCAAACATAAATGCCAGCAGTCAAAAAAACCTGTGAAAAGATATGATTAAAACTGAAAATTTTAAAATATGTTTAACTGTAGTTCTTGACTTTTAAAGTCCACAGACATTTTCCCTTGAGAAAAGAATAAGAAACATTAAAATGTTGAAGAAGGGTATAAGAACACTTCAAAAAGAAACAAATTAAGAAAATATTAATATTGTGTTGCCAACCCCAAAGCCAAACAGAAAACACTTCTCAACATGATTGGAAGTTAGTCTGAGGGAGAAGAAAACAACAACAATAACAATATAGTAATAATAATAATTTTTATAATTTGTATTTTGGGGCCACTGTTATTTGTCAATCAACTAATACATGATAGTAGATTCACTCTTATTTATTATAAAAGAAAGTGTGTATCCTTTCATTTTAGGGAAAGGTTTTAGCAAAATTGTCTGATTGTACATTGTAAATGTTTCAAGAGCAATTCAAGCCATGCTTCATTGAAAAAACTCAGGACCCTTTAACTTTTACCTGTCCATTTCTTAGAGGCCCTGTCAGCTTGGTCTCTGCTCAGAAGCTGTGCTTATCCTAAAGTTGAGAAATATTTTAAAAAACAAATTCAATACTACTAATTCAAATATTATCTGTCTCTGAAAGTAATGAATGATACATATTGTGTGAAATGCTTGTCTATTCTTAGGGGAAGTCTCTTGCTGTGCAGATGAGGTATTTACTCTATAATGATATATATATATATATATATATATATATATATATGTATATATATATGTATATATGTATATGTATATATGTATATATATATAGATTAACTCTTTCCTTTCAATGACTGTATAGTATTTCCATGTGTAAATTGCTCTAAGTGGTTATTTAATGTTTACATTTTTCCCCCATGACAAGGAATGCCTTAATGAGCATTAGCCATATTTCTGTTTATTGGTCCATGTATCAATCTACCATAGTCTCTACCCACAGATATATTACATACTACTGCAAGATGAGTCTTTAAAATTAGGTTGCTGAGTCATACTCCATATTAAAAACATAGGATAGCATTTCCAAATGCTATGCAAATACTATGAAAATCATTTGCATCAATTTATATTCCCATTACTTCTTTACTACAACTATTGCCTCATAACCTCAATGGCACAAAACAAAACAATTTTTTATTTTTTAACTTAATTTTTGTCAAAAATAGCACCTTAGCATCTTTTTTAATGTTGGCATTCCTAGTATGTTTTGTGGTATATAGTTAGTACTTAAACAATATTCATTGCATGAAAAAATAAACATTGGCTATTTTGGAGGGTTTTTTTAACAAGAAAAAACACACTGATAAAAGAAACATTTGAACATTTTGGGCAGTATGAACAGACATATTAATGGAGGGTTTTTTTTTTTGGTATTTGTAAAATTTTTACAAATAATTTCATTATTAATGAAATGATTACATAATCATTTAAAAGGATCATATTGAAATGGGCAAATAGATTCCTCTCAATCATATTATTCAAATTTTTTTCAGTGTAATAATAGATGTTATTTATTGTAATGTGGTTTAGACTGAACTGTAAAAGTTCCAGAGAGATTAGATAGTAATTGCCACATTAAAAAAATGTATCACATGTTAAACTAATATACATGGTTCAAGATTATATCAACCAACAGTTCATTAAATTTGCTGTTTACTGTCAATCTTTTTTTCTTTTTTAATAATGAAGGCTCCCTAAATTTCATTGGCTCTTTCCATGTACTAATTTGTATATCTATATTAATATTTGTTCATTTGATTTAAAGTTTCAAATATTCTCTGGCTAATTTTAAATAAACTAAAAATTTGTTCTTAGTTCTCTGTGTGAACAGCCAGGTTGATGGGGGAAACAGTGTCTGGAATTACAAGCCAATATGGTTGTTTAATACCCTTTTCTTCGTGAGCACATAAAGGAAAATTTTATAAATAGCCTTTTTAATGCTATGGTTCTCATAAACTCACACCAGTAGTAATTCTGCACAGAAATATGACAGCCAAATGTGTGGAAATAAATTCCTTTTGTGTATAAAATATCTAAGATAGGAAAAATTATACTTGTAAAATTTAAAGCTAGCTAAGGATTCATTGAAAAATTTTCATATACCAGCTCTCCAAATCTGGTTTTAAAGAGACTGTAACATAATTCCAGGAATAAAGACCTTCTGGAATTGGGATTTATGGAAAAGAGATTATGGCCCCATAAGGTTCGAGAAATGCAAAGGGCCTGAAAGATCGTCTAGGAGAAGGTACTTTTCTTTCCTTGCTAAAGATTAAACGGGTGTTCTCAAAACACTGCTTTCTGGGAGCATACATTTCTTCTCTTGGTGCTGGATTTTTTATTGATTAATAGCTACCATTTTTTCCCCCTTTGTAAAGAAAACTTTTAGGGTTAAAAAATCTCTGTTCTGCTCACATTAAAATCCCCTACTGGGGCTTCCCTGGTGGCACAGTGGTTGAGAGTCCACCTGCCGATGCAGGGGACACAGGTTCGTGCCCCCGGTCCAGGAAGATCCCACATGCCGTGGAGCGGCTGGGCCCATGAGCCATGGCCATTGAGCCTGCGCGTCCGGAACCTGTGTTCTGCAACAGGAGAGGCCACAACAGTGAGAGGCCCGCGTACCGCAAAGAAAAAAAAAGTAAAAGTAAAATCCCCTACTGACTTTGAGAGGTAAACATTGATTTTTGATGGGAGGGTGCAACTTATTGAAGAAAGGATTTGAACCCCTGGTGAGATGATGCTTCTGGGATATACTTAGTTATCTAAACAGAATAAGTCTAATGTCAGTCTGAAGAATCATATGCCTTAAGATTTTTATATTGATAATTTCACTAGGACATTTTGAGATAAAAAATTTCTTTCAACTTTGAAAAGGATCTTTTTTAAAAAACATGACACTTTATGTTTTTTCATTCTTTTGAAATATATCTGAGTACAGGAAGAGAAACTGAACGGTGCACTGGGCATAGGGTTTTTGACCAGATAGTGTCTCAAAAATGCTCTGGAAAGTCTATCAAGGTTTTAGAAAGTGATCCAGTAATGGCTGAGGATGCATAAGTCTGAATCATATGTGCTATTCTGTGTCTTTTGTAGGGGGAAAGTCTTAGCTGAATGTGATGGGGACTGGACGGTGCAGGCTTTTAATGCTCTCAACATTTTCCAACTCATATGTCAGGACAACATTGTAATAACAAAGCTCACGGCAGCTGCCTATGCTGTGTTTGGTTGTAACTCAAATGAGAACATTCATCATGTCTCTTCCCTTCATGAATGCACATGCATGCACGTTTTCAAATATAACATCGAAAGACATTTCAAGATTTGGATGGAATCCTTCAGACTTAAAATTAATCCAAAAGAGCAATACTTTGAAACTTTACCAAGGATTAAACAAATGGCAAGATCTTGTCCATTTAAATGTGTATGTCTTCAGGTCTGTCAGATCTTACAGAACTGTATTTTTGATATAAAAACACCAGGCTGAATTTAACCTATACAAGGTCACGCAGACCCCTGACTAATCTCTTTTACTTGTTTGTCCTAAAATCTAAAGTAAAAAATAATCTTGCAATTTTATTTATTGCATAGTATCTGAATAATAAAAAAACCCAATGTTTCTTTAATATATTACATTCTTCTGCAGACCTTCATGTATACTCAATAGCTAATGTGACATGTATAGTTAAGTAAGTTAATTTTTGTAGTTTTGTTTAAGTGACTTATTTAGGACTCCATTGAGGATTTAGAGGGAGAAAAACCATATTCTTTCATAATGTTATTACTCTGCTGTTCCAATAACATTTAATAGATGGTTAACATTCTCTAACATTAAGCTTGTAGTATGGGAGCTTCGAAAATGTCACATATATTTGGATTTCTCTTTAGCACTTTATAAGGATCATAATGATAATTTAAAATTAAATTTGAAAAACTGTTTTCTAAAAAGCCTGATATATGTATTTTTCTTGGGGGGGGGCAGGGAGGGATACTGCTTTGGTATACCCGGTTAATCTTTATGACTCATTGATTATCAATCCAATCACTGTATTTCTGAATTCCAGAATTAATATGCTTAATGGAACAAATCAACCGTAGTGTGACAAGTTAAAATTTGTTTGCACAGATAAAAGTTAGTTCCTACATAAAAATATAATTAATTAAGGTGCTATAAAACCCTGCTTCCTCATAAGGACAAACACTTGTTCTTTGATAGAACATATATTGATTGAATATTCATCCATTCCTTATAATAACTTTCCCAGGCTCTGTGTTTACAGTGATGATCAGTATGAATAGGTTTCATGTAAAATGTATAGTTCTATCTGGGAAAACAATATCAATAAAATGATCACATTAATAGATGTATACTTGATTCAAATTTAGATGAGGGTTCTGAAGGAAAGAGACCTAAGTCAATGAAACTGGCTTAAAGTAGAGATCAGGGAAATTTTCTCTTTTCCTGAAGAATTATTCATTGAGCTGAAGGAAATCTGCAGGATACGGGGCTGCCTGGGCAGGGTGTAGGGGGCATTCCAGGAGAGGTCATAGTGGAAAGGACCAGGAGTGGGACCCACTCAAGGAATGGAAAGAAACTCCCACTTGAGGAGAAAGCAGGGGGTGAAGGGCGGCAGTTTGAGATGATGCTCAAGAAGCCAGGGGCTTGATCAGGCAAGGAGTCTGGAATTTATCCAAAAAGAACTGGGAAGCCATTAGCACATTAGGCACTTTCAAAAGTCTAGGAGATACTGTATATCATAGGGAACTCTATTCAGTATCCTGTGATAAACCACAATGGAAAAGAATATGAAAAATATATATATAGATAGATAGATAGATAGATACATGTGTATATATATATATATATATATATATATATGCATGTATGTATATACATAAATATAACTGAGTCACTTTGCTGTACAGAAGAAATTAAATACAACAGTGTAAATCAACTATAGTTCAATTTAAAAAAAAAAAAGAAAAGAGTCCAGGAGAGAGAGGACAGCAGCAGGCATTGGAGAGAGGGCTTGACAGTCACTTCTTGATTGTGTTTTTACAGGGTAGACAAGTATTTCAAAGCAGTTACCTGGTACAAGGATGGGCGGTAGCCAGACAGCATGGGAGACTCTACCCAATCAGAACCTGCTCCAGTGGCTGCAGGCTGAACAACAGCTCTGCGTGGTAATGTGAATCTAAGACACTCTCTCAAATGTATACAAAGTGAAAAAACTAAAAGATCATTTTATGCTGTTGGCTGCCAGAGAGTTAGACTTTTAGTAGCCTCCATGACACTGCAGTTTGAGGAGATCTGCTTTTAACTGCAACTTTTATTTCTCTCTGCATAAAAAATGACAAATGATACTTGTCCCTCTTAATAAACAAGACTGGGTTAGGATTACCAGAGGGTCAATACTTATACCAAAGAGAATCTTGCCACCAAACCCAGAAAATACTGTCTGTCTTGCTGAGTGAAAAGCATCTCCCTGAATATCTGGAAATCTCATTGTCCTC
The DNA here is from genome assembly GCF_964341445.2 of Mesoplodon mirus. Lineage (NCBI taxonomy): Eukaryota > Metazoa > Chordata > Mammalia > Artiodactyla > Ziphiidae > Mesoplodon > Mesoplodon mirus. The sequence continues at coordinate 72,373,751 of NC_138993.1, read as the reverse complement.
CCACGCTGGCTCTTTTATGAGTTATCATAACTCAGCTGTAGCTGTAATGTAACGGACCAGCACTGATGATGAAATCAATAACCACTTAAACAAAAATAAATGGTGTTTGGGGTGCAAGAAACAGCCATTTTTATCTTAGGGAAAGTACATCTGACTTAAGTGTACTCTAACTCCTAATATTTCACATATTTTTTTTTAATAAACTCCAATTTTGCTAAAATTTCTGCAGTGTCTAATCAATATGCATAATGGTGGGCTCTCTCTTTGTGCTCAAATAGAACCAGTGCATCATTTAGATAGGAAATGCTATGTTATTTAATTCCATCAAAAATCATTTCCTGGTGGGAATTTATTTTAAAAACTCCCTATTATTCAGCTCAAAAGCTTTCGCACAAGTGAGCTTTTGGGAGAATACAATCGAGAACTTAGTTTCAAGTCTCGAAATTTAGCAGATAAATGGTAAAAGGATGCCTCTTCATCCTCCACATAAAATTAGCTTTAAAAGCTGGAACGGAGCTTCCCTGGTGGCGCAGTGGTTGAGAGTCCGCCTGCTGATGCAGGGGACATGGGTTCGTGCCCCGGTCCGGGAAGATCCCACATGCCGCAGAGCGGCTGGGCCCGTGAGCCATGGCCGCTGAGCCTGCGCATCCGGAGCCTGTGCTCCGCAACGGGAGAAACCACAACGGTGAGAGACCCGCGTACCGCAAAAAAAAAAAAAAAAAAAAAAAAAAAAAAAGCTGGAATGAAGTGAGAGAGTGGCACGGACATATATACACTACCAAATGTAAAACAGATAGGTAGCGGGAAGCAACTGCATAGCACAGGGAGGTCAGCTCGGTGCTTTGTGACCACCTAGAGGGGTGGGATAGGGAGGGTGGGAGGGAGGGAGATGCAAGAGGGAGGGGATATGGGGATGCATGTGTATGTATAGCTGATTCACTTTGTTATACATCAGAAACTAGCACACCATTGTAAAGTAATTATACTCCAATAAAGATGTTTTTTAAAAAATATGTAAATATTTTAAGGCAACATTTCAGTAGAAGAATGTGAGATAACACCACTTTTAAAGCCTCAGTGTTGTCAATTCAGTTTTTCAAAGGGTGGCTGATTCTCAAGTTTCTATGTCTTGACTGATTCACTTATTATAATGAGGGAATGATTTGGGGACACTGAGGCTGTCATGATATGTGCAAGTTGGTCCTCTTGGAGGAGTACGGTGATCCCTGCTATTTCTATTTTTCTATTTCTTAAACACAGCTGCCCATGTAGACTGCAATGAGCTTTGTGTCTGGTCTAGGAAAGCTGTTGGAATAGGTTGAGATTCAAGGAGGAGGAATGATGGAATCACCAGTAACAGACAACACAGTGTAGCAAGAAGTTTCAGAGGAGGGGGCTGGGTGCACAAGATGGTATAACTTGGGGCCTCCATAAAGGCCAACATAAACCTCTGGAAGTGAATAAAAAGAAAGAAAAAGCACAAGCTCTAGAAAACATATGCGGGTATCTATAATTCACATTAGTATTTATAGACATATACCCAAATTGAGCTATCAATATCTATTTATATCTACTACCTTTTATCTATTTTTTAAAAATTTACTTTATTGAAGTGTAGTTGATTTACAGTGTTGTGTTAATTTCTGCCATACAGCAAAGTGATTCAGTTATACATATGTATACATTCTTTTTTAAATCCTTTTCCATTATGGTTTATCACAGAATATTGAATACAGTTTCCTGTGCTGTGCGGTAGGACCTTGTTTATCCATTCTATATATAATAGTTAGCATCTGCTAATCCCATACTCTCAATCTATGATATCTATATATTATTTGCTTAAAATATGTAGGGTTGACAAGGGAGGTTACATTTCACATTGTCTATTCTGGTTAAAATGTGAATGTATGAAGAGATTGTGATTAGAAGCATTTATGATTCAATCAAGTAGTAAGTACTGTCAAGATGATATATCCAATCAGGTATTATGAGGGGCATGTGATTGCACAAGATTATTCTGCTATCTTAAGAGACAGGCTGTGTATATTTTAGGTTATGATTTTAGAGTTTAAGAGGACAAAGCTAATTGCCTGCTGAACTCACAGTCGTAGTTGGAAGAGACCAACAGGCAAAGGCAAACATGATGATCCTCTACAACTGCCTTGATTGGATCAGATGAAATCACAACAGGAAAGCCTTGTGACTGTCACACCTGGAACTAGGTTTGCTGACTCACTGGGCACACAAGTTTTGAGGGACACACTTGTGAATTTGGAAGGTAGATAAATATGTAAAATCATATGAATATTTATAACTATCCAGTCCTTTTCATAGCATATTTATTAACACCAAAACAATTTTAGATGGGCTGTCAACAAAAAATACTAAAAAATAAACCACAGTCTATTTATTTCACACACATTGGTTATGATCTGCCACGTAATGTGCTACAATAAGCCACCCAAGAATGTTTAATCAGTTTTACTGCACCGATTTTTAACAAAATCGCTTTAAATACTTTATCAACAGCTTTAAATACAAACACACAGTGACCAAGCTCTAACATAAATGAATGAATTTGGCTTTCTGGAAGACGGTAGACAGACAAACAGGATGCTGAAGGAACAACAGAGAACTGAGAATAGGTGGAGAGGCTCAGATTCACTTGACCTCTATCAGGTAAGAATACAGTTGCTGTTCACAGATTTTTTTGAATTTGTTTGCTAAAACTTCCAACAAGATCAGCAGCTGATCTTGATATGTGCATAACACTGAACTGCCAGACAAAATAAGTATGCAACTGGAAATGGCCTGTCCACCCCCTACCCCTGCAGGATGTGACCTTGTCTGTTCCTGTACTGAGAAAATTACTCCAGCAGAAAATCCATGTAAATCTCACTAACTCTATATATTGGGAGGGGAGTGGTCACTAGAGCACTGTTCCAGAATCTCTTCTTACAGAATGGCCCAAAGCAAATTCTCAGAAGCTTGAATTTTAACCATAAACATACACAGTGTTTATACTCTCTACACTGATGATATTGCCTTGTCAAATGACAACTTGACAAAATTGTTCATTTGAAGTTTTTGCCTCCCTTTGTAAGTAAAAGAATCATTTTAGTTGCTTTCTTTCCCTCTTTTAATTTTTCTTAGTTCACTCGACAATTCCACCGCTTCTGGCCCATGTGAGGCCTGCCTATTTCGTTAATCAGAGCCTGTTACAATAAGAGAACTCACAGAAGTATTTCCTGTGTTAGAAATTCATCCCTTCTTTCCTTCAGAATATTCTTAAAGTTGATTAAATCACCTGTATTTCAGCTTCTTGCACTTTGACTTCTTCTGATTTATGGCCCAAGTTGTAGCACACCACGCATTTGCGTCAATAGGGTCCTTTTTGTTCTCTCATCTTTTTAATGCAAAATAAGTCCATTGATTATAATAGAGAAGGAATAAGAGAAGAGAAGGGTCTTTTTTTTTTTTTTTTAAACCAAAAGAGCTCAATACATATTCTTGGCTGCTCTGTTTGCTGCTTGCTTAAATTTGGGAATGCTATTCAAACACTGCAGCTTACAGTCCAAAGGACTGGGCCTATTCTGTAACAATTTATTTGAAGGCAGGTGTCTCCTTTGTTGGATTCTTTATTTATCCATTTTTCCAGATTATCTGCAAGTAAGAATATTGAAATAAGATCTTTAGCAACTTAACTTTGGATGTCAGTTTTCTTTTGAAGGACAGTTATTAAAAAACTCCTAGGACTGCTCACTTGCTTTTTTCTTTTTTGTACAAAGCAATGTCATCACTTTTTTTGAGTATTATATTTCTCCTCAATAATTGACATTACATTAAAGGAACACAAAATTGTCTTAATTATGCAATAATGATCAAGGCAAAGAGTGTTTCCTAGGAACTAATGGTTGCCTGAGAGGGCATGATGGTTTGAGGTCCAACTAGTTAATAGGCCACAGGAAATGCCACGGGCCAAGATTTGTATTATTTCACTGAGATGAAAATGAACCAAAAAAAAAGGGCAAAATGGATTTATTTTCCACTAATGGGTAAAATGGCCTCATTCTGGATGCAGAAGACTTTTCAGTAGAAGGTATGTGTTTCATAACAGCTAAATCAAAATTTTTAGTGATCTCTACTTTTTGTTTTTAATACAGTACAGGACAGATGATACTGTACTCTTGATTCGAAATTTTAATACAACTGAAAATACTATGCAACGCTGGAGTTTTTGTCTAGTCTTTTATGTGCCATAGAATGTTATGGCCAACATTTGCTGTGTTAGTTTTTTTGTGAGGTAGAAATATATTTTATACATTTTCAATATAAAAATAGTTACTTTTGAAAACATTCAGGAAATAGTTATCTAATGACAATCAAAGAAAATACAGGCTTTATTTTCTTTTGTTTTTAGGATTCCTTCAAATGTTAGGGAATGATAGCTGACCAAAAAGATGGCTTTAAGAGCTTAAGTAGTTTTACTTAAATTATAATACAAGGTAGACAATAACAAATGTGAACGTTGTCTTTCCATATTTCTAAGTGAAATTAATCAATTCTGGCTCAGTTCATCTATGGGGATTTTGTCAGATGAGTTGGCATTTGAACATCTTAAAAGACAGTCTCCATCTCAATAGCTGAAGGGGACATTCAAGTGGTCAGAATCAGTATGTACAGAAATGCAGCCTTCCTTAAAAAGAATTTCTAAGTGCTTTATGTTTTTCAAAAGAATGAAACAGTTTGAACAAATATAACAAGTTTAGAGTGAGCATTTATACCCATTTCACCATCTGCTGAATGGATTAGGGCCCAGCTGCAAGTTCAGATTTACACCTGGCCAGGTGTTCCCTTGCCCAGGGCAGAGTAAAAAAAATCCAGAAGTCTCCACTGCAGCAAGATAGCTTTGCCTCCCTCAGGAAATTCTTCCAGTTAGAGATTTATTGGAGTCTACCAAAGTCCTCTTTAAAATGCATGGGACCCCTTGGTATATTATAAGCACCATAGAAAAGTCACCTTCATTTTAACATGAAATGGCTTAAAAATCAGATTACTTTTCTCTACACATCTGATATAATTTCCATTAAGGAAATAGAAATTTTGATAGTGGTTGCAGAGAGAGAAGTTATTTTGGCATAAAAGGAGAAGTGTGCCTGGGAGGAATACCAGAGCAGAGAGCTATGAGTAATCAGAAGGGTTTTAGGGGAGCAGAGGAGAGAGGACCTCAAAAGACGGGAGATGAATGCAAGAATAGAGGGGATGAAGCAAGAGTACATTTTAACCATTTTGAATGTTACCACTGTTTGGCCCTAAAGAATTATTCTGATAAGATGAATCTTACAAAATAATGGTTTTTGACCCAGTTTGAGTCGTCAGTGTATCTTAAGTTTTTGTCTTCTCAATCACATGGCTATGTAGGTCAAGAGCAGTGTCTATCAAGTCAAACACTCCCATTCAAGCAGGCTGTAAAAATGTCACTAAAGAATGTTGTAGCCTATGTCTGCCTGTGATACTGACCTCATTGTATTTGAGGTGTATTTGAGAGCTTGTGTTTTCTATATGCATATACATAAAAATATTATGGGAAAAGTGATAATTAACAAACTTTCTGGAATGAATACAGAGTATATACATAAAAATATTATGGGAAAAGTGATAATTAACAAACTTTCTGGAATGAATACAGAGTATATTCTGGTGTGACATATTTTTTTCTTCACAGCATTAATTTTCCTTATATCCTCCATGTATCAGGTACTTTTTAGTTTCTGTTGTAGATACAAAAGCCTTACCCAACATTTTTCCGCAAAGAAATTATATTAGTAGTGAGAGGGTAAGCCAAACACATGTAAAAGATTTCTAGAGAAGTGAAAGCAAACAATAAAGTGTTGAATTGAGTGAAACAAGAAAAACAGTGCTTTCCACCTTTAAAGAAATTAGAGGAAATGATTATGGAAGGCAACATGGGACTTTGAAAGAAACTCCATGAATCCATAACTTGTATACACAAAAGGATACTTTGGTTTAATTTGATATTGTTTCTTTGTCTAGTTTTACTAAAGATGACCTGAAGCTTTCTATCCAAGAACAAGCCTGACAGGTTTCACTTCTTATGGTTGTTAAATCCCTTCTCTTATTAATTATGTTAATTGGAGCCATTAGCTAGTAGAACCCAGTCTGGGTATTTGTCCTACCTAATTCATGCTAAGGTGCTATCAGCTAAAGATGCAGTGTTCCTTAAATGAATCTGTAAGCTTCATTTATGCCAGAATTTCTATAAAAGTATAGTCAAGAGTGTTGATGGAAAATTAGGATGATATAAATATGTAAGAACTGGGAAATATATAATCTTAAATGTTCCATGTTATTTTTATTATCTCTCTTTCCCACAGCTTTATGCGGCCTTGGGTACTAATATAAAATCCAAAATTAGAAACTTATCCTCTGTGGATGTTTATTGCTCAGTCTACAGTGCATGCAGTCTTGGTTCTAAAGCTCTAACTCAAACAGTGACATTGCCTGATCCTCTGACGTGCCAAAACCAGAACAGAGACAGACTCACATACATAGAAAGCAAACTTATGGTTACCAAAGGGAAAAGGGGTGGGAGGAGGATAAATTAGGAGTCTGGCATTAGCAGATACAAACTACTGTATATAAAAGAGATAAACAACAAGGATTTACTGTATAGTACAGGGAACTCTGCTTAATATCTTTTAATAGCCTATAATGGAAAAGAATAAAAAAAGCAGATAGATAGATAGATATCTGAATCACTTTGCTGTACACCTGAAACTAACACGATATTGTAAACCAACTATACTTCACTTAAAAAAAAACAAAAACAAGAAACAAAACCCAGAGCCTAATTGTTGCTGTGGCTGTGAATTATGAACAAATATATTTTCTAAGACGATGTATTTTTTTTTTTGATTTTCATTCCTAGCTTCACAACATATATATACATAGAGGTCACCTCTGATTTTAATATACTCACACCTTCACACCTGCACACATATGCACATGCTTTCAAACATAAACACACAAACATATATCTATACACACACACACATATATATATATATATATATATATATATATATACTTGAAGATTTGTTACAATGCAATTCACTGTCAAATCTCTTTCCTGTTATGCTTATAATTAAGATCTACAACTTGCCAGGGTTGATTTAACTCTTTTCACAAGATTGAGTTGAGCTAAACAGCCAGAATATTCTGGTGTTTCTAAAATAAGAAGCTTCTCAAAAGATTTGAGGTTTTGCCATCCTGTCCTTAAAATGTTCCTTGTTGAAATGTAAGTATAAGGAAACATTAATTGCATAAAAATAGAAATATTTGTAACTTTCAAAATGAATTCTCATTGAATACACGTTGAGGGCCTGGTTATTTACAAGATGGATCCGTGAATGAGGGAATTACCTGCATACTGAGGATGATGAAACCATCACGTAGAGAAAGTGGTTTGGAGCAGATTGCACAGAGAGTGGGAGAGGGAGGACTCAGTTCTCAATCACTTTTATTCCAGAGCCACAACATCATCCGTAAAAGCAGACATATCCCCACTCTTTTTACATACTAACTCCTTCTGCTATACTCATTCAACCTTATACATGTTTATGCTTGACATAAATGTCACAAAATTTTAGTGCCAGAATGGACTTGTTTTAGTAATTGGGTACTAGATGCATCCCTTTATTTGTGAATTCCCTTTTCTCTGAGAAATCTATAAAAATCGATAGAACCATCACTTGACTTTCAGGTGGGTTTTAATTTTCATAAGCCTTTAACCTCAGTCATCCATAACCCATTGGGCTTAAGAAACAGCTACATTCTGAAGGCATAGGTAAGGTCAAACCCATGGGAAAATGGGTTTTGCTTCTATCACAATGACCCTTTCCCCTGACCACATGAGCAGAATGATCAGGCCTTCCCAGATTATCTCCGATGAAGAAGAAGGCTTTTTATTTGTATCGATTTCCACTGTGTTGTGAGCCAACATAATGATGTTTGATCTAACACACATGGCATGTTTGTAGCTTGTAACACATAACAGTTCACCAGGTTCAACCAAACCCTGACTGGTCTCCAACCAGCTCCATGAGATGAGTCCATTAAGGCATGGGTGTCCATTAAGGCATGGCAATACCAATTTTCTATTAAGGTGTCCACAAATCTTACTTTCAATTTCTAAATGCATATCAGCAGTGTCTGTAACAGTTGTGGTCTGATATTGGTGAACAGACCACACTTTGAATAGAACTAGGAGAAACTTTCTTGGTAATTCATAACATCTAAGCTGCCAGTCGAGAAAAACTCAAGTTAGTGTCACATTTGTTTGGCTGGGGATGTATATTATAATTTGTATGTACTGGGTTAATATGTGTTAAATATTTAAATAATGAGTTAGAATCACGTAGTATTTTGAAAAACGTTTACCACCTCTACCCTTAGAGCACTTAAGTCACTAGAACACATCAGAGAAGTAAACATCACTGATCACCTGATCCAGTGAGTTATGTCAGAGTCTGCCCATCACCTCTGATAGGCAAATGAACTGAGAACTAATACTCATCAGCAGTGGGCGGAGAAAAAGGCAAGTGCACACACCCAATTGGTCAGAATGATTGACAGCATGTGAGAATATTACAATGAAAACTGACGTTTTGCTATGCACATCACTAGAAGTGGCCAAGCCTGGATGTTAGCAGGTAGAGGAAGTCAAGTTTCATAGCTGCGTGGAATCAGTCTTAAAATCTGGATAGTGCACATGCTTCAGATGTAGTCAGAAGGGAGCCAGACAGATCTTGAGATGCTGCATAAAAAATGACCAGCGGGATGCCTCCTGCACTGTGTCAGTCCATCAGAGCTTTTGATAGAATTTAGTATGTTTTCATGCGAACTTTAAATACGTGCATGTCTAACTGCTCATAGCCTACTAAGCACATGCCTGTTACTATGTTTTCATTTCTACAGTGACAGACACCTAGAAGGCAGCCAGTTCTCCGTGGCCACAATCCAGGCTAAGATGGGCATCTTCCAAGACTGTGTAAGCTTTTCTCTTTGATCCAGAAGGAGACCACTGGGGCTGCACACACCTGAGCTTGCTGTCAGCGTGATCTCTGGGTTACACTAGTTCAGTCAGGACACAGAGTGTCTTAATTTCCCTCATCCCCAGTCTCATGTGTTTAAAGTCAAAGATCACTGCTGCCTGTTTTTATGTTTTCTGATTACTTATGAGTTAGAGAATCTCTCCATGCACTTATAAGCCTTTTGGGTTTCCTCTGTTTCTGAATCCCTTCTATATTTTCTCCATCTATCCTTTGTTAGTTTTTGGTATTGCAAAGATCTTTTAGAATATGCTAATTTTGATCTTTGTTGTGAACAGAAACCCCTAATTTTGACAAAATTATTTTTACCTTATGCTTTGTGTTTTTAGGGTAAGGAATTCTAAACCTATTTTAATATTATTATAACCATCATTATTTTAATTATTAATAATAGTAGTAACAGGCTTTAAATGTGTAGTTTTGCCATTCACACTTCCGTCTTTAGTGCCCCTGGAATACAAATTTGTATATGGTGCTGTTATTTTCCTCCACACATGGTGTGTCTGTATCTTCTCCTAAGCAACCTGGTTTTCCCCCATCATATATTTAGTTTCCACGTATACATACATCTGTTTCTGTGGTTTTTGTCTGGCTCCATTGGTCAATTTATATGTTCTTACTGTAGTACCATACTGTGTGTTATTAGTGTAGCATTAGTGTAATGGCTTTGTAGTGTGTCCGAATAACCTTTTTAAAAGAATACCATATTTTATTATCTAATGTTTTATGTAGAATTATGTTTAGAGAAAGATTCATAGACGTATTGGGCCTATGCTTTCTACCTTCTACATTTTGATTATTTCATCCTTTTCATTAATTTGTGTTTGGATTTGAACAATGAAGAAGGGAATTGTTCAATTAAAAGTAACAACAGTAGTCATTTCTTTGGCAACTTGGTGTTTGTAATCTGCTTTTTGTTTGTTTGTTTGTTTGTTTTGTGGTACACGGGTCTCTCACTGTTGTGGCCTCTCCCGTTGTGGAGCACAGGCTCCGGATGCGCAGGCTCAGTGGTCATGGCTCACAGGCCCAGCCACTCCACGGCATGTGGGATCTTCCCGGACCGGGGCATGAACCGGTGTCCCCTACATCGGCAGGCGGACTCTCAACCACTGCGCCACCAGGGAAGCCCTGTAATCTGTTTTTAACAGCACAGTTTTGAGTCAAGATGAGATGGTACACTGTCCAGTTCATTTTAGTGAAGGTTTACTGAGATCCTACTTTGCGCCCAGCACTAAGAAAGGCACCACGTCCTTTGCTAACAGTGATCATCCCATCCAAATTTCACAAGTGAAGCAACAAGGCACAAAGGGTTTATGCCAGAAAATTATACCCTAACTCTCCTGTGACCAGCTCAGTGGACTCTCCCTTCCACAGTGCTCTCACCAGGGGTCTCTGTTCTCCATCAGGGCAGCGCTGTTGCCTCTTGGCTGTCCCCTGCCCTCCCCAGCTCTCCTGAGGCATTTGGAGGTATGTATGACTGTGTCAAGTATAACAAGTTCTGAGATGCTGTTAGAATTTAGAAGGTAGGGCCAAGTGTACTAAACCTCTTTCACTACTCACGTTAGGTCTGCAAAATGAGAATGAGGTCTTGATCTGCACAAAATGCCAATATCTCCTCTACTGGAAAACACTGCTACCAGATCTATCCTTCCTAAGCTCATAGTTTCTTCAGACAAACCTAAAACATCATACACATTATCATTATTTCTAACTCTTTGGAAGGCCAGTAGCATTTAAATACAAGGTTAGGGTAGTTTTAATTCAGTGGACACATTCCATGATGCATGCATAGAGAATTCATGCACATGCCTTTGTACTTAGAGTAGTGAGTCAGTCTACATTTGAGCTTGTGGCAAGGTTTTTAGTGGTTTTGCTTTTAGGTTTCTGGCTAAACAACCCCGAGCACAGTAAGCATAAGAATCACCTGAAGGTCTTAGTAAAACATATTCTGGGGCTCCGCCCCCAGAGTTGCACACTCAGTGGGTCTAGGGTGGGCTTGAATCTGGGCTTGAATCAAACAGCTTCCCAGGTGACACTGGTTTTATTTTTGGCTTAAAATGATTGACTACAAATGAGTGAAACTCTTCACTATGAACAAAATAAAGTCAAAAGCTCCGTCACAGGACACAACAGGGGCCTGAGGATGTGGCCGTGGCTTTTGCACTCTCAGGTCCTAACATGGCTCTTGTTCAGCAGTGAACTGCAGCCTTGGCTGCTCCCTGAGTACATTTTTTCCTCTTCAAAGCTTCCATGCTTGACCTGTCTGCACCTTCTGCTCAGGGTGTCCATCCACTTTTATAGCCTGGAAAGTGACCACGTACCCTTCAAGGCCAAGTTTGAAGGTTATTTCTTCTAAGTAGAATGCTGCCCACTACCAAACTTAAATGAATGAAAATGAGCACCTCTCAAAATGTGATTACAGTGAGTTGTTTCACGATGTTTCACGATCTAGGAACATCCTGATAATACCCTCATGGGCTTCTGTAGGCTCCATCAGGGGTACAAGATTCAGATTATATTTTGGATCAGAAAACTGTTTTCAGTGTTCACCTGATACCTTTTTATTTTATACCATGATTTTCAAGTAATAAAGTGTTTGTGTCTCTCAACAGTTTTGACACGGATCTTAATCTGCCAAACTACAAAAATATGTTGACCATAACACTTCAGAACATCATTAATTTATAGACATTTAAAATGCAAATAGCTTAGGTATGAGGCAAAGTCACTATAAAAGATTTTTTTTTTTTAAAGTTTGACTTTTGGAGATTTAACTTCTCTTATGTCCTGGAGTAAATCTTTCTTATTAAGACATATTGATTTAACACAACATTGTAAATCAACTATATTTCAATTTTAAAAAATTGGAAAAAAAGATATATTAATTTAAGCTAACATAATTTTATCAATCACTGATTTTGTGTGTGTGAGATATAAACTTACATATATACCTAAATTTATAAGCGTTCAAACCTTCTCATAGATAAATAGTTAGTACTCCAGAGTCTGACATTATTGTAGAGAGTCTTACTAAATCTTGAGACCTAAGGTTGCCAAAATGGTACCTGGTTAATCTGCGTCAAATAGTGGTGCACACTTTATCATTACCCAAGTGGGAAAGGCCTGGCTGCCAGCAGTCTTCCTTAAAGGTTAAGGAGTGATACATGGATGCTAAATAAAGGCTTATCAGGTTACTGTACATCAGAACACTGATAAAACTGCCTCAGGAAAGCACCAAATGGAACAAGGACCTATTCAGAAAATGTTGGTTTGTAGATAGGCCATCACAATGGAACCCATCTAAGTGACAGCATGGCTTAAGTGTGGAATTTTTACTCCCAAGTCAGGAAATTCTAGGGCAGGAACCAAAGCCTGGCTCAGCCCTTGAGATGTGGCCGTCATCCAAGTGGTTTTTCTGCTGCCTGCTGGTTTTCTGAGACATGTGAATTCTAGAAGATAAGAACAGAATAGCCTGTTAGCTCCAACATGTGGCCCTTGTCAGATTAACAAAAGGAGCAGGAGGCCTTGTGCAAGGTTCCGTTTTCCTGGATGTCCTTATGAGTTGAGCCAATATAATGTTCAAACTTTAAATCCTGATGTGAGAATGGAAGAGAGAATAAAAGATATGTGAGCTGCAGAAACAGAATCTAACTCCTTCTTTTCATTTTTTATATGCTCACTTCAAGATCACAAGACTGTGCTTCTATATTTTGTTTTCCATTTCATCTTGTGCTTTTTTTAATTGAAGTATGGTTTATTTACAATGTTGTGTTAGTTTCAGGTGTACAGCAAAGTGATTCAGTTATACATATATATACACATTCTTTTTCATATTCTTTTCCCTTATGGTTTATTACAGGATATTGAATATAGCTCCCTGTGCTATATGGTAGGACCTTGTTGTATATTTTATAGAGTAGTGTGTATATGTTACTCCCAATCTTGTGCTTTTTAAAACTATATTATGTGTCATCATTTAATGACAGGGCTCCTTTAAAATGTAGCTGGGCCTTAGGACAGAAGTAGAAAAAGTAAGGCACACAGTTCTGTGAAAATCATCCCAGAGAATGGAACCTTTTAAGTTAATTGTGTCTTTCTCACTAATTCCCATCACGGGCATGAAAGCCCCTACTTCAGTGACCTTTGGGATGATGGGTATAAGCATCCAGGAAGTCCTTTCCATTATCTAATCTAAGTCACTCTAGCTGTAATTCCCCTGTTTTGTTTTTGATAGAGAAAATGGGCCTATTTCCACATTACAGACAGTGGCAGTAAAGTTATAGTATGTTTTGAAAAACGCTGAAGTCAAACGGGGAGGGTAACTGACTAATGTTTTCAATCATCATTTTGATACCAGTGTTATATACAGTGTGTACTAAGGAAACAATTTCTTGTAACATAGTTGGTAGACTGTAATTTGTAGAGACAGGTAAATTGTGGATTTGGGATTCAAACTCAGGCCTGACTAGTTCTAAAGTCTATATCCATTTTTTCTTTCTGTATTGTTCTCAGAAAGCATGAAGGAAGAAAAGCATGTTTCATATAACCCAGACAGGTATTAGTGTTTATATAATACTAGGGGACATAATATTTAAAACAGGCTTCATGAATTTACTCATAGTTGTACTGAGAAACAGCGTCTGAAAGGGTCAAGGAATTGGAGGGTTAAACAAATCCACAAGTTCAATAAAGTGTATCATCATGATCTCCTTTGTGCATACACACACTAATTAAATGCAATACATATAAAACTATGATACTCAAATTTATCACAAAAGTTATTAGAATGCTTAGTAAACAGTTATGATTTGCATTAACAAATCCACATTTAACCATAAAGGTGGTTAGTTTTCCAGATGAAATATCCACTATAGCCATGTAAAATGATAGGAAATAACTCAGTCCAACCTTAGCCACACGCGTGAAGTAATCACAGTAGCCTAGGGCAACACTGCAGCATCACTTACTCTCCTAAGTACACGATCAAAACTTATAGGCACCTGGGCTCAGCTGTCTGCTATGCAGAGGGAGGGCTATGCAAAGGCATGTTGGACCCAGTTGAGATGGGAAACGGCAGCAAAGTCAACATTGACTTTGTCTCACAGATCATCACTATTTGACCCCTCTGTAGAGAACAGCTCCATACTTTGTCTCTGATTGAATGTCCATGCTTCAATTGGAGGCAAAATCCTAAGAATTCTTCAGCTTTTCAGAGTTTTAAAAAGTTTTTCATAGCAACTTTCCTTTGGTATTGTCATCATATGGATTTCAAAGAAGTACAGAGCATGGTTTTGCCTTTGAGGGGTTTCGAATACCATTGACAAGACAAGATAAATGGAAAAACCAATTATAAGCAGGATTGGAGTCCTTTCTCTATCATTAACTTTCTGTATTAGACAAGCCTGTTCTTATGTCTGGACAAGTGTAAAGTGAAAGGGTTGGACTACACTGTGTCTGCCCAAATTCCATTTGAATTTATGAATTCTGTCATTCTTCTAAATGATGTCGAGTGAATATGGTGCAGAAAAAATGGTCAAGGGATTTCAAGGAAGGAGGGAGGAAGAGGGTGAGAAGAGTCAGAGAAATTTTAGATTGGACAAGCTTTGGGCTGATATTAAAAGCAAAGGTAAGAATCAGCTGAACTGAGAAGTCAGAGAGAGGAGGGTTATTATAGGAAAAATAGAAAGAATAAGGAAACAGATGTGAAAAAACCATGAGGCGGTCTCATCTGGTATTGAGAAGTTTGGCTTGACTGCTGGGGATGGAAGATGATTTTGAATCAGAAGGTATCAGAAAGCCATGGAGCCCGGGCTAGCAGGGCTGGATTTGATCTCAAGGATAATGAGAAGTCTTTCGCAGCATCAAACAGGCATCCTTTTCTATCAGACACAGAGAAAAGAGGAATGTCCATCTGAGGCAGTTGGAGCTAGAGATCAAGATGGTAGCCATCGTTTCCACAGAGGAACCAGCCCATAAAATGTTTGACCCCAAAAAAGTAATGAAATGACACCACCAACAAAAAAGTTTGCACTCTGTTGAAATTGCAAAGACCTGGTAAAGCAGACTCTACAATTGCACGTGGTAATGATTAGCAGGAGTGGGTGTTTTCCGCCACCTTCACAGGGCCTGTAAGCTCCGTGCTGTTACAACTAAGGCTGAGACCACTGCTCCTCATCTCCCGGAAATAGGAGGCTGTTGGAGTTTAAGATCATTAGTGTAGGGGGACTTTCCTGGCGGTCCAGTGGTTAAGACTCCATGCTCCCAGTGCAGGGGCCCAGGTTCAATCCCTGATCAGGGAACTAGATCCCACATGCTGCAACTGGAGCCTGCATGCCACAACTAAAGATCCCGCCTGCTGCAACTAAGACCCAGTGCAGCCAAATCAATAAATATTCTTTAAAATTTTTTTAAATCATTAGTGCAGGGATCTAGATAGAAGGATGCTTCAGAAAACCCTGTAGAGATTTCTTCCTCAGAGAAGGGTTATCCATGAGTTTTGTTTTGAAAGCACAGTAAATATAATTTTGATGGTTGAATTGATATAGAAGATCAAGGGGAAGACTAGCTCAGGTGATGATGAAGCTTAAAAATATTTAGTGTGTATATGAATAACTGATGATACTTTTGAAAGTCTTCAGATAATGGACATGTAATTGCATCATTTTCGCATTATATGATGCGACAAATTGAAAACATTATGTTTATTCAAATGCTCATTTGTTGCTTCCTCAAATGTTGGCATACCTTGATTGACCCAGAATAGGTATGAATGCTAAAGCAAAGTATATTATCTTATTTCATGCTTACATTATTTTTGAGTACACAGATTTCTTGTCTAGCACATTGCAAGGAATTTTCAAAATATGATGGATGTTCCTAACAACCTATATTGAACATCTGGCTGGAGTGAGATTTTATAAATGAAACAGTATGTCTTACGGCCAAATACCAAAGATGGTTCCGGAACATCATATTTGAGCATGAAGAGGCCACTAAATATAACTAAACTGAGGCTAGGAAAGCAACTATGTAACAGTGATCCAACTAGGCACTGGTTAAAGTATGTAGTATATGACCCAGGTATTTACTAAAGACAGGGAAAAGATGCTTAGCTGAAAGACAAATCATACTCTGTATTTACATTTTGTGTTCATTTTGATCCAGGTGAATTCTGAGGCCCTAAAATCAGAAAATTGTTTATTAATTTTTGTTTGCATCACTATACTTAATTCAAAACTGGCTGGTAAGTACTTCTTGAAGTCAATTCAGTTAATATATGATTGGTAGTTTAAAAAAACGTATTTTTGCCTTTTTTTTCTTAGTTGGTTTTCAACTCTAATCCCCAAATCCAAAGATAGCTTGGAAACATAGAACAAATTTACAAAACTGAGTAATTTGGCTTCAGTTGGCTATTGAAAGTACTGAAGTAAAATAAGACAATTGAAACAATCAAAAAATTGGAATAGGTAAAGGGGGGGCTCAAAATCACGTTGCTTCTTAGTTTCCAGTAAATTTTGTATTTGCAGTAAATTTATGGAGACAGAGCAAACACACAATAGTTTCACCAGACATTCACAGCATGTGATTCCAAGATCATTGTGGGATTTGGTTCAAGTTTATTTTCTAAGTTGTCCTGGAAGCTCTCCTTCCCAGGTATATCTTCTCTTCTGTCTCATGTATCATGTCTTATTTCACCTCCTCTGACAGCACGTCAGGCATTAGCAGCAGAATAATCTGTATGCACAGTGGGAGGGGAGAGGGAAACCAAATACACATTGAATAGGGAACGAGAAGTTTTCAGCAGTGGATACATTATTCTCCCCAGTAAAGGAGCAAATCTGCTAAGCATATGGAGACATGCCCAGGGATCAATGGAAGAACTTCTAAGTATATGGTCAACCTGTGAAAATTTATATCTGGACTGGAGGATGTGTTTGGATAGCATAAGTGATATTCTCATAAAATATTTGGAGTGACACATGAAGAATGAGGGAAACTAATATAAAAAGCACATGTGAGATCCTTGCCAATGATTAAGCCATTCTTTTGCCTCATAAAGACACTGATTTTCATCCCATCCTGATCTTTTAGAGTAGCTCAGTTTTATGTATCTTGAGAATTCTTATAACAAAGCACAACTGAAATTAGTGTAATGAGCTTAGGTTAGGGGAAAGTAAGAGTCCTTGGATCAATATACTTAGTTTAACAAATTTGTCAAAATGTACCCACTGAGGATATCATTTTCCTTAAAAAATATGATGTATACCTTTATTTATTTGATATTTTTTCTTAACTCAGAGCCTATAGCATAAACTTGACAAAGAAATTCTGCCAGACTTATATTTTTAATACGCTGTCTTAAATTCTAGCATTTCTTTCAGATATTTACCCCCAAGACTCATTCTAGATCTATTTGTTATGGGAGAAGAATAAGAAAGAGACCGTATAATAAAGTTTCCTCTTCTCTTCCTGATTGTCTTAAAAAAATTGGAGAAATGGTTTCTAAATTATCAAATATTCTACTGAGAACTCAACAGGTGGCTCAAAATTAAATTCACAAAAACTTCCAGAATGATATTTTCCGTAGAAAATCCCAGGATATGATTTTACCAACGTGATGAGATTCAAACCCAAGCCTCTTTGCTAAGAGATAAAAATAAACCACTGAACTCTAAAATCAAGAATAATATCAATTAAAATGTAAGTGGTTTAAAATGAGGAAATAAAGTGCCAATATTCATTGGCATAGAGTAAGATTAAAAGTTGTGTACAACTGAGGGAAATATTTTACCATTCCAAGTTCTGTACTATTGGAAGTACAATCTTGCTATAACCTTTTGATAAATCTCATTAATAAATAGTTATTATATTTGATTGTTCATACTTTCATATTGCTCTTTGGATTCTTCCTCTTCACTCATAACTATCTTTAGAATCAGTGCACCCAGTTAAAATATACACAATACAGAATAGAAAATATACAGAATTTTCTAGTTAGCATAGTATGTTGATTTAAAACTTAACTTCCTCCCATGAATTTTTGTTTTGATCAATTCACAAAAGCCACTTTAAAAACAACCATGATGATTAAATTTTCACCAAACATTTAATGAAATTAGTTTCTCACAGATATATTGACTAAACCAAATTCTGTTGTGAAAACCATAATTTTATCCTTAATCTAAAAATAAAATAAATTTAATCTCATAATTTACTTTAGCACGTTTATTATATAGGCATGTGTTGAATGCTATGTAATGATCATTTATTATATTGAAAACATAAAGATATAATGAACTCACAGAGGATGGAATGAATGTCCCATTCTGGCTAATTATATTTTGGGAATAACTGACACTTATGTTTCCTTAATTTTGAACTTAGTCTTGCTATAAGCAATTGAATAGTTTGTTTTATTATAGTTTCAGAATATTTGAAATAATCTGATGGTCTCTAGATCACACAGTAAAAATTACAGAACGTTCACATTGTTAAAAATTATGTTAATATTACCAAACCTTACCAACAATTTTAATAGTACCATACTATTTTGGCATTTGCCTCTTGTATATAAAAATCAAGAGAAAAACTCCAACCATGAAATCTTCTAATAGGAGTGGACTAAACATGGGCTAAACCTGTAACTTCATAGAATTTTCTTCTGGGAAGTCAGAATGCCAGTACTAAAATTTCTAAATCTTCTAAAATTTCTGACTCTTGCACAGTCCTCTTGTCCCACTAAAGATACAGGGCGAGCCCTGCCATTCAAAAAGACTATAAATTCTTCCTTTCATTTACATTGTAGGGCTCAGTATCAGTGAATTGAAGAAGGATAGTAAACACATCACTCAAAATGACTGCTATATTAAGAGCCGGTAGTCTTCATTTCCATTCCCAATTCTACTTCTAAGACTTGTCAGCTGTTTGGAATTTTTTTATACCTGATTTAGAAAACACGAAGGTCATATTCCTTCCAGTTGTAATATTCCATGTTTCTATGGGATAGTATTTTATACTCTACCTACCAGGACTTTTATTTAGCACCAACTGCATGTCAGTCACTGGGCTAAGAGTTTTTCACATTATAATAACATTCGATTTTAAAAATACTCATTTAAGGTAGCTAGGCATGAAAAAGAATGACAGAGAAATAAAGACTTTCTCCAAGATCACAGAGCTTAGTAAGCAAGGAAAGATATCACCTAGTTTATGTCCCTGAAAACCCTCCTTTCTGTACCAGGTCAGAGGGTCTCTGAGGAATCACTTAATTCAAACCTCACTTTTCACCGAAAGTTTACAGAGTTGCCTCAGGTAATTCACACGTCTCACAGTCTTTCTGGGGAAAACTTGTTCTGAAAGGGCCAGATGTAAATAGTATCAGCTTTGTGGACCATAAGGTCTCATGAAAGAATCCATGGGCAATAGCGAACCAATGAAGGGTGCTGTTTTTCAATACATTTTTTGTGGACACTGTTTATTTATATATTATATATATTTATTTATGGATACATATTTATAGACATTATATAAATTTAGAATTTCATATAATGTTCACCTGTCATGAAATTCTATTCTTATTTAGTTTGTTTTGTCCCCAACTATTTAAACATTTAAAATCAATCTCATCTCACAGGCCTGAGAAGGACAGATGGTGTCCACGGGCCATAGTTTGCAGGCCCCTGTTCTAGAAGACAGTCCTTTTAAATCTAAATGTCTTGTACCCCATGGAAGTTTTCTAATAATTGCAAGTGATGAGCAGACACTCTAACCAGAGCAATGTTATAATAATGATAACACTCAATTTGCCAGATGTTGCCCAAAATGTTTCATACATATTATTGATATTTCAGTCAATCTTACAGCAGCCCCATGAAGTAGATATGATTTACCTTACATAGAGAAGGAAATGGGGACTTTGTCTATTGCAGTGATACTTCTGGCCCCATGCGTGAATGGGGCAGAATTCAGATGTTTATCTCTAAACTCCAAAAAGTTATAATTCTTACATATCTAACGAGTAAGGAAAAAAGCAAGTAATTTTCCTATTTCAGGAGGAAGAGGTAACCTAGAGAAACCCACCCAAAACTAATTATCAGGGAGCACTGGTGTTCTAGAGATATTTGGAAGGCATTCTCATGTCTTAGTCATGAGAAAAAAATAATTGTGCAAGTGCTACCCATATTCTAATTGTTTGATGCCTTGCTCTGCCTTCAAAATTGTGTTTAATGGCTTCATATATCAAACATAAACAATAGCATAGGATCGAAATACACAGCCACTATGTTTTTGATTAGTACAGTCATTTTTTTTCTAACTCTCATATACATCTTAAACTGATAGCTTCTTGGCTTATTTTGTGAGGAGACTGAAGACAGATGGTGAGTGAGCCTCATGTACACATGCTATATATTTAACTGCATTGTGCCAAACAGATACTCTTTGGGGTGAAAATTGTCTGACCTTCCTTGATAGAACAGTTAGGTTTTTACAAGAAAATGAGCTATGCTTCTTGTTTTTACAACTTTTCCTTTAGGACTAAATGATGAAATTATAGCTTATCCACCACTGACTGGACAAAACTCCAACTGTGTTTATTGCTTTACATGTGTTTTATTTAACACTTGACCCTAGAAAACCTTGTAAAGTGTCTTCAGTTTCTACAGAATCTAGAAACTTTATGCAAATATATCACTCTTTTCCCATACTTCAGGGCAAAGGCCATTTTTCCCTGTCAACATTTTCAAACTGTGGAGCTTCAAATAATTGAAGTGAATGAGTATTTGTATTTTAATATTTATCTCATTGGTTTTCTAAATTCAATTTACTAAATGCTTACATCTGCCAATGTCATTAAAACATGAAGTGTATATACTACATGTTATTATAGATTTAACACTAGAGGGGAAAAGTCATGAAAAATGTTATAAATAAACTTAATTGACAACTCTTTCAACATTTTGCATGTCTTTCAAAAAAGATACACACACACCCCCCACTCAATATATGAGGTGATGAAAACACATAATTTGCTTTGCTAAGTAACTTACTCATAAAGTCAATACATTGTGTAAAGTGCCAAAACTCTGTAAGAATATGCATTACAAATGAAATTTAAATATATGTACATTGCATTATAGAAATTATTGATTATATGGTACATAATTTGTGTTCTAAGTCCAGAGAGTCCTTAACTTAAGATGGTTCAACTTATCTTTTGACTTTATGATGGTGCAAAAGCGATACGAATTCAGTGGAAACTGTACTTCAAATTTTGAATTTTGATCTTTTCCTGGACTAGTGATATGTGGTCCCATCCTCTCTGTGATGCTGGGCAACGGCAGTGAACCACAGCTCCCGGTCTGCCCCACGATCACGAGGGTCAACAGCCAACACGCTGGTAAACACTCCGCACCCAGACACCCATTCTGTTTTTCACTCTCAGTACGCTATTCAATAAATTACATGAGATGTCCAACACTTTATATACAATAAGCTTCACATTAGATGATTTTGCCCAACTGTAGGCTAATGTAAGTGTTCTGAACACGTTTAAGGTAGGCTGGGATCAACCATGAAGTTAGATACGTTACATGTATTAAGTGCATTTTCAACTTAGGCTCTTTTTAACTTAGGACAGATTTATTGGGACGTAACCCCATCATAACTTGAGGAAGATCTGATTGTATCGTATAAAGGCTATAAGTATCAGAAGTATCTTACTGAGAAAACTAGCTCTGATATCTCCATGAAGGAATAAGTGATTGTAATACAGCATGGCACAAAAGTGTTTGAATTAGTTTAGCAAAGATAGATAAATATACTGAAATAAAAGGTTAACACCTGACACTATCCTTCCCCTAGCACCTATCACATTGTACTGAAATAATCCTCATCCAAGTGTTTTACCATTAGAAGTGACACTCCCATCAGGGGTTTCTTCCATTTTGTGTCTTTGTACATTTAAACCTTAGACAAGTACTGATAAATTATTGGTGCTCAGTAAACATAATATTTGTTTCAACTAACAGAAGAAAGCAGTCTTTGCAATTAATAATAGAAATATAAAATTTGCAGAGTCTTCCAAATAATGAAAATCACACACAAAACATACAGATAGAAGGAGGCAGGGAGGGAGGGGTCTCCCCCAGGAACATCAAAATTATGGATAGATTGAGGGTTATATAAATACATTAACTTGTCCTAAGTTGTTTAGTTCTGCCAATTCTCTGGAGAGGGGAAAAAGATCTGACATTTGTTTAGTGGCTCTTATGCAAAACACATAGTGCCAAGGGCATTTTCATTATTTATCCCTTTTTGTACCAACAGGTTTGGGAAAGCTCTTCACAGCAAGCTACATGTAATGATTGATTTATTTTTATACTAATACTTATCACAGCATTTTGAAACATGTTACTGTATGACAGTGGTAAATCATAGTGTTTTGACATATTTTACCATAGGACAGAGGCAAAAATTGTTTCCTGTTTTTAAGCTTTCCATAATATTTTTTCAGATTCATCATCTCATATAAATTGTCATTAATTTTGGTGACAAAGTACACTATTGAATTTAATTGATGACTATGAAATTACAATCTGATACTTACAGGACTTAGTAATCTAGTATCAACATTTTTAGGAGGAATTACAATATGAGCTGACTGTCAGGGATGAAAAAGTCCATCCTGTTTTCATTGTTAAAGTGGCAATCTTACAAGTAGCAGAAACATTTCTGAAAAAAAAAAAAAAACCACCAAAGAAAATGAGAAACTGCTGACTGGTACCCTGGATTGTTTTATGCCTGATTTCAATTCCTCTTACATTTCTTTAAAATTACCCTTGAAAATTTCAGAAGAGCTTTCAAACTTATTTTTTGTAGTTATTTTCAAAGTTTCTTCCAAAAAATGGTCTGATATGGTGCTTTTTTGTGTGGTGCGATTCTCTATCTGTAGAGACATAGTGCTTTCACTCCCAAAATAGAATAAAGATACATATTGTTTTGTCATGTGAACACGTCTTTCAAAAATCACTTGATCTATTTCTACTCACATAGAATTTTAATAACACATTTATGTTTCCTTATTATCCAATTCTATCCTATCCAATAATATTTAAATAAAACAGTATAATATACTACTTAGAGCTAGCCTCACCATATTTCAAATGGCATTAAAAACAAGCTCCTCTTCTGAAGTTCTGTAGTCACAAAAAAAGTCATTAAAATTTAAAACATTAAAAACAGAAATATGACTTTGCCGTTTAAGCTGATGGCTCTTCTATTTTATTTTTTAAATCCTGAGTGTAAGTTATAATTTACAAGCATATTTTTTACAAGTCCTTAATAGAAGAATTTATTTTAAAGAAAATAAAAATGAGTAATTTTTGCATTACTGTTCATCAGAAGTGGAAAGGCCTTGATTCAACAATGCCTGCCAAGTTGTGAGTTTCAAATTCTACTTAAAGAAATATTGCTTACTTATGCAATATCCACTGTGCCTTAGCTAAAATACATATGCTGATGGTTTTATTTTCGAGCATTTATATTCATAGATTCCTGCGATATGATTGCATTTTATAGTATGATATGAGTGTGTCCATAATGATTTCATTTGAATCTGTTCATAGTTTATATAAATGCTCAATGAACATGCTACAGTTTTAATCTCAAATCATCACTGATTAATCTGGTCAGCTGCTGAGAGATATTCCTCACTCTTGACATCAATTTCTACATTCTGTCCATAATAATAACAGCAGATATTTAGATAGCAGTTTGCCATATTATTACACATATTACCTCATTTAAGCCAGACCACAAACCTGTGGTGTAGTTATTACTGTCCCTACTTTATAAATGAGAGATGTGAGATTCAGAAAGGTTAGGCCATTTATTTGAGATTTCTTAATAAGCGACCAAGACAGGATTTGAATTCTGTTTACAAAATCCAATATAATTTATATTTATATTTAATATCAGCCAAAATGAACAAGTTTTTATGTATAGGTGGGATATATGTAAAATTCGACTTTAAGGAACCTGATCTATTGTTGTTTATTTTAATTCCTGAGTTACAAATTAACTCTAGAATTATTTAAATTCAGAGGGGAAAAATTATTTTCTTATGTTATTCCACAAATGATATGAACTTTTTACTTAGGAATATTATAACAAGAAGATACAGGCTTTGGCTAAAGCACAAGGGCTTTGGAATACATATAAAAATTTATTTTGACAGTGACTGTTTTGTCTGAGGGATCTTCTTCTTAAACATTCCCTTCTTTAGGGACTTTCCTGGCGGTCCAGTGATTAATACTTTGCCTTCCAATGCAGGGAGTGCAGGTTTGATTCCTGGTGGGGGAACTAAGATCCCACATGCCGCGCGGCCAAAAAGCCAAAACATAAAACAGAAGCAATATTGTAACAAATTCAATAAAGACTTAAAAAAACACATTTTAAAAAAATTCCCTTCTTTAAAGTCTTTAAATATAGGGTGATCCCCTGGTGATTATGGAAGATTTATATTTTGTACTAGATAAGGGAAAAATAACTAAATTATTTTCAATATTATGGCCATAAGCTTCTCTAGAGAACTAAAAAATGAGTGTGCAAACACACAATTTGATTGACTCCAAAGAATAATTTTTGATGGTCTCATAATCAATTTATAAATATAGAAATATATTCATAAGCATCATTTCCTTCTTATGTAGGACGAAAGAGAGGCAGGGCAGACAGAAAGTGGTCTGATAAACCATCTTTGGGATCCCAGTCATTCTATCCACTCCCAAGAATCAACTGAGGGGTACTTGGAAATTCCATACCCTGACCCAGGTAATCTTTTTATTAAAATCATATGGTTATTAGTTTTCATTTTCCAGATAGAAAACATGAAGACCAACAGAATATTTATGTGGAAACTGGGTTCCTTGATCCCTGTGCAGTGGTCTTTCACTTCTGAAATCTGAGGTCCACTCCTGTTATAGACTAACACATTCTTTATTCGATCACCTAATCCACCTGCTTTTATTCCTTTAAAGGTTTTTAATATTTTATTTAAAAGCATACCGGAACAAACAGAAGCATTAAAGGAGAGACGAAAAAGGAATGTGTTCTTTTACAGGTAACTTCTTTCTCTACTCATCAGTGAAGAGCACTTGGTCAGTAAATGAATTTCTCACAAACCCTCTCTCTTTCTCTACACAACCTAAATGGGCACGTGTGAAGCATGGCTTAAAGGGCCTATATTCCATGTTAGCACATCCTAAGAACGCTGGCAAAGCCATTACAATCATTCCCTTACTCAATGTAGTTTGAATAAAGAACATAACTAGACTCATGCTAATGATCACATAACAAGTCATATATTAGGTAAGTAAAGAGTGTCAACTTTTATGAAACTACGTTTCAGAAAAGCTTGGTGAATTGTCTAGCATTCCACGCCAAAATTGTGTAAAGACTTCCTAGAACTCAGTTATCTATGAGTTGTTTGACAGGAAACTGTGTGAGTGTGGTTTCCCCAAGATGCCCTGGTACTTAGCCAACTGAGACATAGTCTATAAAATTAGTTACAACATGGTCTATGTTGTCATATTTAATTATGTAAATACAACAACAGAAACCAAAAATTTTGGTACATTAACTATAGCATCAGTTTGTGTTCTTTAGCTACTAATAAAAGAAATCAACTGTGCCTGCCTGATTTAAGCAAAGAAGTTAGGGATGAGGGGTGGCTTAGATAATCAAATATACAGCTACAGAGCCAGACTCAGAAAGGACAGGAGAAAGAGTAGCCCTGGGCATCCTTGTACAGAACCTCATCTCGTCTCGTTTAGGTCCCTCCCCAAGGATAAAGCATCTGCATGGTGTTTCCTTCCCATATGTCCTTTCAGTTAAGGGTCAGATGCTGAGAAAGAGACCCTGGTGACCCTGTTTGTCCAAGTCAGGACACTCGTCTGGCTTGGCAGCTTCCACAAGCGAGCCCAGGATACAAGAGTAATTTCCCCTCAAGAAAACTCAGAGTTCTTGCCAGAAAAGAATAAAGTGGTTACTGGTCATCAAAGCAAGTCCTTAACTTTTGTCAAAGGTCAATGTAAATGTTGCTACCTCCAAGAAGCCATTTTCTAATCCTGCAAACCTTCCTCAGTACATCCACTTTCACTAGACAAGCACATGATGCATATCATAAAATGGGATATATTGGAGAACAAGACAGAACAGGCTTTTTCCTCAGGGAGCATAAATTCTAGCAAAAAAAAAATGTATTTCTGGACTACCATATTTGTGCTTCTCTTAGGATCTCGATGCCTTCTGTGTTAGTTACAAGTCTTTTTATATCAAGAGATTTTTAAGCTCTCTAGTGAAGACAAAAAAAAAATAGTTGATGTTTGCATCTTCTATAACACTTAGCACATTGTGTCACAGAGTGCCCATTAATAGACACTTCAACATTGGTCTTAAGTGCACAGTCTCCTAACTTGGTCTCCTGCTTATCCTGTCTTTGATGGCTCTGCTACATGTGTAATAAAATCCAAATTTTCAAAATGGTTCTTAAAGTATTTCATAACCTTCCCTTAAGGTACCCCCAGTTTTACTAGCACTATATCATTTATGTGGTCTACGTTGTAATTGTACCCTCCAGTCAGATTTAAACTCATCTTCCACTTTGGTGTTCTTACATTTATTTGTTATTTATACCTCCATGATTGCAGACAAACTCTGTGCCTTATATTGGAGCTGTTTGGGTGTGCTTCTTTAACTGTCCATATATTGTGAAATCCTGGGGAAGGGAACTAGTTAGTTACAGCTTTCTTTAACGTCTAGTGGGATGCTATGCACAAAGTAAATGTTCAATTACTCTTGTTAACTAATTAAAAAAAAACATGTTCTTGTTAATTAAAATGTATTTGTATGCATTGTATGTCAACATTATGCTAGCCCTATAGAAAGAGTTATATGTGATACGTTTTTTACCCTTAAGGATATTAGAACATAAAACAAGTGGAATAAGCTATTAGGACAGAAACACAGAGGTACAATAGAGACACTAAGAAGGAAATGGTCAATTATACTTAGGTGGACAAAAATGATTTCACAGAACAGATGAAATGAATCTCAAAGGATAAATGAAGGTATAATCCTTGCAGACAAGAAGGTGAGTGTTTTCCAGAGCAGAGAGGCAACAGCAGGATGAACAAATATGTGAAGCATGAAGGAGGTAGAACACCCAATTCAAGAAACAAACCTATAAGATATTAGAGAATTGATCTGGGAGGAAGATCATCTATATATCTAAGGAGAGAGAATTTAATGTCTTTAATGTAATGCAGCCCTACTGGAAGGTTTTAAGGTAAAGAATTAGATGATTGGCTATACATTTTAGAAAGCTCATTTTGACTTCCTATGGGGAATGGATTGAATGTGGAAGCAGGTGAGTCAAAGAGCCTGAACCAATTTTGGCAGCAACAGTACATTTTTTAAAAGTGAGTGAGTACAAGAGATGGTAACGTGTTGATTAAACTAAATCCACAGCAGGCGGTAACTGGTAACAAGGGGGTGTGTGAGAGGGGTCACCCCAGCTGACTCCAAGATTTCATAGGGGAGAGGAGAAATGAATAGTTCTTCCTTGGCTGAGACTAAGGATGGCGGGGAAAGAAGCAAATCTGAGAGAATATGAAGGGGAGAAAAGGAGAGAGGAGAGAAGAAAGGAGGGCGCTAGACAGAAGACAAGAGGAGGGTGAGGGGAAGGATGGCAGGGAGAAGTGGACCTCTGTATTTTTCAAAATGAGGTGTGGACAGAAGAAAGGAATGTGTGAAAAGAGAGGAGACATGGTCAGAAGGAAAGAGGGAGGTAAGGGATCTTGTTGTTTGACATCAGGATATCTAATATCACTGAGAAGATCAAATGTGATGCGCAGAACTAGAAACATTAAGCAAGCCTTCTAGTGACGTGTAAGAACAGGAAAAACTGTAATGGTGACAGGACTCATAGGCGTGGTTACAGGGTACTGACAGGGCAGGGGCATAAGGAATCCTGGGGTGTTGGACACTGTTTCTCAGTCTATGTAGTGATTGCATGACTGCATTTTATGTGCTTTGCTATATATTATGTTATGCTTCAATTCAAAAAATGTTACACACACACACACACACACACACAAAACCCAAAATAAGTGAAATAAAGATAGCACCTATAAAGATAAAGAAAATATGAAGTGACTTTCCCAGGTCACCTGGTACAAAGTCAGATGCAAGATTCAAACTCAGGTCTGTTTGTCTCCCATGTATTTTCTATTAACCACTATGCTTCTCTGCCCTCAGATAATAAATAACCTTTTCCTTTGTTTTCCACTGGATAGCAAAGTGGGTTTACTCCCCTCTCAGTCTTATCTTGAAAGCACCTACTTAGTCTACTCATCAATAGATTGAATTATTTTTACTTACAAATTTTGCCTGAAAAATGCTGTAAGTTTGGTCAAATATTGTTCTGAGTTATCCGTCCAAGGATTCTGTAGATACTACATATAGATTTGCTAAAATCTAAAATTATTCATAAATCTGAATTTTTAAATCTATTGTTAGTAATGATATATGATCATGAAAATACTACTTCATCTTAATAATATCTTGAACTAAAAAACTTAAGATAAAAAACTTGAATATCATGGAATAGAAGGAAATAAAGAAAGTAAATTTCATATAGGGACAGGTAAGTCTCTTTCTCTTCACAAAACGTCTTTAATGTTTTAATTTACAATATAGAACCCTTCTTTTCCTGTTTAGTTTAATATCTTTTTTTCAAAGAGTATGCATATTTTAATGACATCTTTTTTTTTTTTTTACCTTTACAAAGTATTGTGAATTAGGCAAGGTAGATATGTGACATCTGTTTAACATATGAATTAATTGTGGATGGCCAAATAATAAATATTTTACCACAATGTAGATCTAGGTGGCTCAAATAGATATTTAAATGCAGAAAAGCCGAAATGACCGTCTGAAGTAATGAGTTTGTCTTCTTGGCATACTGACTTCTCATTGTAAGCAAACGTATTTTCATTATGGCGTAGACATCTTTCTCCTAAGAGCTTTTTTGGAGTGTCCACCAAGAAACTGATATATGGGTTATCCACAACATGTAGAGTTTTTAACCTGAAAAGCTGAAAGCCATCCCTTGGAAAAAAGCTACCACATTAAGATGTTTCCCAGGAGGCCCCTCCCAAATGATGGTGTATAGCTGCAATGTGCCTCAGGCCATTTCTTAATATTAGGAATGGTATCATTTCTCCCATTGATCATAACTTAAAATGTTGTTGTCAGTTTAAGGTGAGATCACATTTCACGTGGATTTAAATACACGCATTTCAAATAGTGTGATAAAAATTAATAGATTTTCAGGCTATTTCCAATATACGCAGTAATGCAATTCTTTCAAGTTAAAAATGTGTTGAGATTTGCATAATTCTTTAGCTTGTGGACCAAGTGAACTACAAAATGGGTCTATTGATGCTGGATGACATCATTTCAGCAGGTAAATGGTGATATTGGCCATCCTTTGTCAGAATTTGTCTTGGCCTGAATTTAGAATAATTCCAGGGCTTGATGCAGACTTCATATAAAATATGAACTTCCTATATACTGTCCTAGTATTAATTTTAGAAAGATATTCTGCAGACCTGAAAATGTAATTTAACATCACTCTAAGTTCTAAGCTCTGTTGCCTCTTTAAGCAAAATTATATAAACTATATTTTAAAGTTTTTTGACTGGGTTTTATTTCATTAGCAATAGAAAGTAATGCCATGAGTAAAAACAAAGTCTATTTTATTATGCATTATACTTAAAGTATTATTTTTAATATTTTTATTAACCATAGGTCAGTTAATGATCCAATAAATCTATTCAATTTGTATGTCACATACATATCGTATACCCATAGCAATCTACAATACCCTCAATGATTTTTGCTTGGCTTTACTAAACTAAATGCCTGTTTAACTCTGTAAAACATTGTAAAAATATAAATATTCTCAGATATTAAGCACTTCATAAATATTTTTTGAATTAATAATTATGATCAAACTGCTTTTGTAAAAGCCATGGAGTTTGGGTATAGACGTTGGATCCCATTCCCTTTAATTTTTCAAAATATTTCATGATACAAAAAATCATATGCACAATTTACTCATAGCCACTTTTAGAAACTATAATTTTTGATTCAAAAGAAATCTGCAATCTTGCAAAATGAGACTCAGTTTAACTGTGTGTTTCCAAAAAAAAATTGTAGCTTCTTTTCTTGCCTTTCTTCTTAGACAAGAGACTTGTGATAAGGAGGGGGAAAAAAAGGCAGAAAAATCCACTGGGCCTGTAATTATAGGAGGTGATCATGCAGTTGAAAGCATATTATCTGGAAATGAGAATAAAACAGGTTCTTATTCTAGCTCTCCATCTAAACTTACTATTGACATGTCAATGCAAGTCACCAGTCATGTGCTCTTGGATAAATCACATTGTTCCTCTGGGTTTTACACTCTTCATCTGGACTAGATGAGCTCAAAGGCTCCTTCACTAGCTTAGAACATGACTTTCTCTTTCCAGATTAAAATTTAATAAGCAGATATGGTATCAGATCTGTGTTATTTTCATTTTCCTTCAGAGAAAATGGTGAAAAGATCTGTTAGTGTCAACCAGATTAATTATCTCCACGTTTCCTATCAAGTGTTCCTAATGCAGCACTGGATTTTTATATATGCCTCTAGCATAAAGTGAAAGGTAAAACAATACTTTGGTAGGCCACATCTGTTTCTTTACTATGACACTTGTACTTCTTAAAAATCTATTTTATAAGAGAAACCATTTTTACGAGGTCTGTGTCTGAATTTAGGATTTGGTTCTTCAAGTTTTTACAAGTTCTATGAATACCCTACAGTTTCTTTGGGCATCATTATTGGTGTGGTTGGTTACAGAGGCTAAGAAGCAGAATTGCTACAGCTAAAGCCTGGGTCAGATGGAGATCCTTCTGATTGCCTAAAAGCTGGACCATGTTCAGGTCACTCTGTAAATTGCTCATAGCCAGATACTCTAAAAAATATTATGCCTCATTTTTAATGACAGAGGATGTAAGCTTAAGCAACCTGTCATTTCTTTTGTACAGGTTATCTCAATAGGACCACAACCATGGGAACCATAAAATGTTCCCTAAGTGGCAGACTGAGAGAAAAGGACAGAATCTATCAGAGAAAAATAAAGAAAAGGAGAAATGTGCTTAGCAGACAAAAATAGGCACCACAGAGAGATTTTCTGGCATCATTCATCCCATGACAAGGGAACAATAATGAGTAAACATTAAAATTAAAACACTTGATGTATATCCACCTACGAAATAATAAAAATAGACCCCTATCTCACTTCATAGCATACACAAAAGTTAACCCAAAATGTATCAAAGACCTAAATGTAAGAACTCAAGGCGTAAAGCTCTTAGAAGAAGACATAGGTGAAAATCTGTGTGTCTTTGGATTAGGCAGTGGGTTCTTAGAAATGACACCAAGAACACAAGCAACAAAAGAAAAATAAGTATCTCCATTAAAACTAAAAACTTTTGTGCATCGAAGGACACTATAAGAAAGTGAAAGACAACCAACAGAATGGGAGGTAATGTTTGCAAACATATTTGATAAGCATCTGACATCCAGAATATATGGAGAACTCCTACAACTCAGCAATCCAAAAAAAACACACAATTAAAAACTGGGCCAAGTATTTGAATAGATTACTCTCCAAAGAAGATATACAAATGGCCACAAGCACATAAAAAGATGCACAACGTCATTAATCATGAGGGAATGCAAATTAAAACCACAATGAGAAACCACTTCACAGCTACTAGGATGGTTATAATAAAAAAAACAATAACAAAGACTGGTGAAGATATGGAGAAACTGGAATCCTCATACACTGCTAGTGAGAATGTAATATGGTGCAGCAACTGTGCAAATCATTTTGTTAGTTCTTCAAAAAGTTAAAGATAGTATTACCATATGACCCAGCAATTCCACTCTTACATAAATGCCTGAGAGAAGAGAAAACATACGTTCAAACAAAAGAATGTATATGAATATTCATAGCAGCATACTCAATAATAGCAAGTAGGAAAAAATGTCCACTACCTGATGAATGGATAAACAAATATGATATCTCCATACAATGGAACATTATTCAGTATAAAAAGGAATGAAGTACTGTTACATGTTACCACATGGATGAATCTAAAAAATATGCTAAGTGAAAGAAATCAGATGCAAAAGACCATGTATTGTAAAATGTCTGCAATAGGCAAATCCACAGAAACAGGAAGTAGATTAGTGGTTGCCAGGGGCTAGAGGAAGAGGTCAATTGGGCTTAACTGCTAATAGATACAGAATTTCTTTTTTGGGGTGATGAAAATATTCTAGATTTACATAGTGATGGTTGGACGACGCAGTGACTATACTAAAATAAAACTAAAAAGTGCACTTGAAAATGGTGAATTTTACATTGTGTGAAATACATCTCAATAAAAAAGTGTTGGAAAGACTTATTGAATTAACTGAACAGCCAGCTAAATATAGGTATATATAAGTGTGCAATTAGTTATTAAAAATCTGTTCTTGTTAAAAGATACTAACAGTTGTCTATTAGAGAAAACTGAACCTATGTTTAATTACTTCATTTATTAAATATTTCTTGAGTGCCTACTGTGCCGGACACTGTCCTGAGTTCAAAGACAGAGATAAGATTTTTCTAGAAAACACTTGTCCTCAACATTTTTATTTTAGGATCCTTTATACTCTTAAAAATTATTGTGGATCCTAAAGAACTTTGGCTTATATAAAACATATCTATTAATATTAACCATACTAGAAATAAAGCTGAGAAAAGTTTTAAAAATATTCATTAATCTAAGTATAATAATAAGAAACTCATTAGAGTTTAACATAAATCAGATGTTTACTAAAGTATTTTCCTAAAACTCATTAATGTTTTAGAGTGTTATTTTACATTTTTGAAAATATTTTAATATCTGGCTTAATTGGCTTCTGCAGTTAACCTACTGTAATCTTTAGTTTTGGTTGAAGAATATGGAGAAAAATCTTGCCTTCCAGAGATATGTAAAATGGCAGAGTCTTTAAGTTACCTTTTCTGATAATTGTGAATATTCTTTTCTTTTACTGCATCAAAACTCAACAAGTGCTAACTTGTCTAATGTTGCAAAGTGGAATCTGAAACCATATCAACCAACTTTTTATAAAGTTACATTAAAGTTGATTGGTTGTTCTTACTTTGAATAGATCTTTTACTGATGAATGGTTTTGTAGTGTCCTACATTGGTCATTTGGAAAATGTTTGTTCACTGAATTTTATAGATTTCCACATGTTGACTCATTTCATCATAGAATCACAAGAGGATCACTGCTGATCTCAAAAGGACCTTTAAGTATTGGGAGGCTGCCAAGCTGGTGGTGGCAGACACACGTTTTCCACAATTCTGCTTTTCACATGGAGGCTCACATTTCATCATGGGCAATACATACTGTCAGATGTTTTCTTTAATGTAAGACTCAACTTTTCATGTGTTCTTGAGAAGATGTCTACCAAATACCCTTTTCCAAATAACCACAGTTTATCACTTGTTCTTTCAAGGAAAAAATGAAATTTCACAAAAGGAGCAGCCAGTTAACTTTGCAACTGAAACAACTTCTTGCGTTCTCTTCCTGGGAGTCACACATTCCCCTTGGGTATGCAGCCAAAGTGCTTGATTTGTCACATAGGCTATGGAAGAGACATGTACTCAAGGGTTGAAACTTAATACAGTTAACCCTTTCACTGCTTTGTTTAGGACCTTCTTGGAAGCATTGTTTTTTGTGCATTCATCTGCAAAGGATGCACAGTGTTGAAGACTTCAATGTCAACTATTCCAGTAGCTCCTGCACCTAGATCTGTGCTCCTGGGCAGTTGCGCCCACTATTACTTTTGCTACAATCATGCAAATGTCAACACAGCAGGGAGAAAAGCAAATAAATGTCTTCATATTATTATGATGAAAATAGATTTGACCTTGCAGACCCCCTAACCTTGTCTCAGCGGCATCCATGGATCAGTGCACTATACTTCCACAACTGCTGCTCTAAATTCTGGTACTCCATCTGAGTTGCTTTCAGTGGTCCTCCTAAAATTTTCTCTACATGATAGAGTCTTTCTCATTGTCTCTTGGATTTTTACCCATCATTTTCTATTAGGGCTTCAATAGATAGGCTCATCCATAGATATGTATTTTCTCTCTAGAATCTTCTCTAGCATGCCCTGTACTCTATATACATCATGACAGTCTTCCCCACACATGTTCTTCTGGACTCTTGATCTGGTTGATCTGGCCAGCCTTGTCTCTTGGGGATACAGGAGAGCTTGTGAGCCTGAGAGTCTAGGCAGTGCTGCTGGAGCACCCAAGCTTTGAGCTCACATCTGCCTTCATTTTCTTGATGAAATATCTTAGTCTTGCATGGTCATTTCCTCTAAAAGCTATTCCCTGCTCTGTCGAGGAGGTTTGGTGGCCTCTTAGGTTGTCTTCTTAAGTACCTGAATGGTGGGAGGAATAATTTATTGGCTCATAAGCACACATTACCTCTTAAGCAGAAAGGAGTTGGCTTCCTGACAAAGTGCCATTAGAAGAGTCCTCCCCATCTTCCGCCCAGTTTATAATACTTACCAGTGTC
The DNA here is from genome assembly GCF_964341445.2 of Mesoplodon mirus. Lineage (NCBI taxonomy): Eukaryota > Metazoa > Chordata > Mammalia > Artiodactyla > Ziphiidae > Mesoplodon > Mesoplodon mirus. The sequence continues at coordinate 72,338,873 of NC_138993.1, read as the reverse complement.
TCACCTTTTACAGTCCTTAGTGCATCCTGCCAGCATGGGGGCCCAATCCCAGGAACCACCTATCCTGGGAAGCAGAAATTTTAACAGAAATCATGTTTGAAAGTAAAAGCCTACAATTTCACTGCAGAATATGAGCTTCTGTTGCCAATTTTGACTGTCAGCTTGTCTGCTCTTCTTTGTTGGCAGTTATTATCATAAAAAATGGAGAAGTAAATATATCTTGTCTATTACCTAAGTTTCAGTGGATCCAAATGGAACCATAACTGTATTGTGTCTCTCATAATTAAGGTTGTCATTCTTAACCTGCTGTTCCTAGTGGCCTCACAGGTAAAGGTACTCCCTGACAATGGATGCAAGACCTCCTGAGGGTTTTTTTTTTTCCAACTACTTGTGATTTTGGGGGCAAAGATTTCATAACATCTTTAAGCCAGAGGTGGTCCAAAATCTGGTAAGGATCACTTAGTATTGATAAATTTCCAAATAGTTAGATAGATAGGCAGAAATTGTATAACAATTTAATATGTTCCATATTAACTTTGGTGCAATGTAGAACGTGTGATTAACCTATTTTCCTCTTTTCCTTTTTTTCTTCCAAAATTACATGAAAGCAATGACTGAAGCATAGTATTTCCTCAATAGATGCTTATTGATTAATGATTTATTTTGAAACCCCAAAATGAAAGTAATTGGTTAACATACATTTTGTGGGTCAAAATTCACCCTGATAACTAATTTTTAGAGCTACTCTTCTATGATATTCTGCTTTGTAAACTTACTATTGGTCATGATTTTTTTTAAAAAATTGTGATTAGAAGAATTTGAGGACCTAAAGATAAAAATAAATAAAATAGAAATACACTCACTGTTGCATTTTAAACATATGCTTTCATGCCATAAGGGATCCTAAAATATCACAGATATTAGGGGGAAAATAAGCTGTTGCTGCCCTAAAGTGGATTCCTTTGTTGAGTTCATACTGCTAACCCTTTAGGGTATTGACAGCCTATTATTTTTCATATGTGCCATCTTTATCCGGGAAACTGAAAGAATAGCTAATTATATCTTTTGCAGATGAGTGCAGCAGAATGGCTTTTGTTCAACACAATTTTAAGTCTGTTCAAAAGGACTGTGGAATGACTTAAGAATTCACCATGGAATGTATGTGCGTGCACCGCTTTACTGGCATTGTGATGTGATTGTGCACTATGCTTTGTTAGAAATTTAACCAGTTTCTTTGGATCATTTTTGGAGGGTGTGTGCCTCCATGCCTTTCATTTGTTGTGTATTTATGGTATGACAGACATGGTAATTACTGCTCTTAAAGTTGGTGCAAATGTTCCTGAGAAAGGGCAGAGGAATGAACAATTAAAGTGAAAGTCGTGAAAATAAGCCTATTAACAAAAGCATAATGATTTCTGGAATAATCCCTTCATCTCTTCCCTATATCACCATACTTTCTCATAAGTAATTGTATAAGCAAGTCCAGACATACCATAGTTTTGTAGAATTGTACTGAAAAACGCATTTAGCTGCTTTAAATACCAAGAGAAGTCTTGAGTTCCAAAACCTTCTTAAGGTGAAATTCCCAGTTGCTTTCAGAGGAGGAGCAAGGTAATAATGTACATATTAACTATTAGCAACAGGTCTTTTTAGAAGACTGTGCAATAAGGTGGAGGTGATTGTGGGGAGGGAGGTGTCAGAGTTCGAGTAGAATAGTGGACCATACACATACCGGCAGCAGTTTCTCTCCACATGTAATTCTCGTCTTCACACGTCCCCAAACCTACTTCCCCTCTCTCTGCCTCCTTTTCCTTTTAGCCCCAAATCACTGAACTGTGTTTGTACAGATTGCAGGAAAACAGCCAAACTTGGTGCCAACAAACATCTTTCTCCTGCATCATTGTAACACATGAGATCTTTAAAATTGGTGCCGTCATCCACAAAACCTTTCAGATGACTCTCGAGCCATCAAATCACTTTGACCTCTGGGGAAACATTCGATCTCTGTGTCATAGCCAAGAATGTGGGACTTCTGAGGACAATTGATGAGGCGAGCGCATTCTTAACTTTGGTCCTTTGACATCACACAAGGTGTAAAATGAAGATTGCAATTCATTATAATACCACTGCACTAAAGAAAAAGTTTGATGGTATAGTTAATATTTGTTCGTTTTACCTTAAGGGGATTTTATTGCTCTTGACACTATTGAATATAACTAATTCCCCAAGGCCAAGGTATGCCTCAGTGTTTTTTGTTTGTTTGTTTGTTTGTTTGTTTGTTTTTCTTTTTTGCAGTACGTGGGCCTCTCACTGTTTTGGCCTCTCCCGTTGCGGAGCACAGGCTCCGGACGCGCAGGCTGAGCGGCCATGGCTCACGGGCCCAGCTGCTCCGCGGCATGTGGGATCTTCCCGGACCGGGGCACGAACCCGTGTCCCCTGCATCGGCAGGCTGACTCTCAACCACTGCGCCACCAGGGAAGCCCTGCCTCAGTGTTTTAACAGCAATAATGTTTAAACTGTTTTAGGGTTTTCTAGTTCCCTAGAATGCCGGTAATTTAGACCTCTTGATTATATTATTATACTTGCAGTAATATTTTAGATCTGTTTTAATAATGAGCCATAGTTCTATATTTAATTAGGAATACCCCTCCCACAGTGAGAAAAGGGGAATATTTGGGTGCTGATGTCATTCTTACTGGTCAGATTGCATTTCAGTGGTTATATTGATTGAGGAACAGCACATGCTAAATTACCTTTTTCCACCTCAAACCCCTTGAAGGCAGGGGCCAGACTTTTTTTAATGTATCTGTATCATAGCCTCAATTTATTTTCTACCTATATTGCAGTAGTCAATCAAAAAACTATTTGTTGAATGAGCACATAATGTTTGATACTAAGGCAGTTCTGGCTTCAGGTATGAATGATTATATTCTTTTTTTTTTTTTTTTTTTTTTGCGATACGCGGGCCTCTCACTGCTGCGGCCTCTCCCATTGCGGAGCACAGGCTCTGGACGTGTAGGCTCAGTGGCCATGGCTCACGGGCGCAGCCGCTCCGTGGCATGTGGGATCTTCCCAAACCGGGGCACGAACCCGCATCCCCTGCATCGGCAGGCGGACTCTCAACCACTGCGACACCAGGGAAGCCCTGATTATATTCTTAATGAGAAAATGAACCCTAGGATTCTAAAATTCTCAAGACATGACCTTGTATAAAACAAGAGGGAAAAAGTATGTGGTTACTTTGGAGATTCCCTCTCTCTGTCTTCCATATCTATAACTGTATTGGTAGTTATACATCTGTGTCTATATCCATCCATAGCCATACCTATGTACATACCTGTACCTGTATCTATAGCTACGTGCTGGTCCTAGCCTCCTTGTGGAGAATGTGGCTGGTTTATGTACAGCTGCTGTCAGTTCACAAAACAACACACAGTTCTGCTCTGTCCTCATGATTAGGGGAGTAATGTGCGCTCACATCTTTGAGAATTGTGCCCAGTGGAGACAGCTGTGTTTCTAAGTCCATGGATTGTGATAACAATGGCACCATCCTGATTTCCAAACTCCTTTTGGTAGCCACAGATGTGGCTTAATGGATTATTAGCTCTGGAGCTACCCACTCACAGGCCAAGAGAAACTTGTGGAAGGGAACAGAGAGAATTTACTTTTGTGATTGCACTTACTCAAACTTTTTTAAGCTTGAAATGTGACTGAAATTTACTTACCATACCCTACTGACCAATATACATATTATAATATATAATATTAACACATTACAAAATATGTATATTGTTATGCATGTATATTCTATATACATATATATACAAGATACATGTAAGTATAAATATATATATATATTTTGTAATGTGTAAAATGTCTTCACCTAAAATCTGTAGATAATAGACTACTGATTAAATATGATGCTGTATGGGAAAGCTTCACAAATGCCACTCATCCTCAGCAAAAACCCCACTGGTTTCCATCTAATCTGAATTATCTTCCTTCTTCCACAAGGCGTTGTTATCCTCATCTTTCCAGCTTCCCTTCCCACAGCTTCAGGACTGAAGGCTGTTCATTGTGGCCTCTATCTGCTCTTTACGCTGTAAATAAAGTCAAGCCAGTGGTCCCCGTTGTTGTGCAAGGAGCTGAGTCGGTTGCCTTTAGTCACTGAACTGGGAGGGATGGTAGAGTTTATTAATTTAAAGATAAAATTTGTTAATTATGCATCATAGGCCAAGTTGCTGTACTTTAATTATTTTTTCCCTCTAGAAAAAAAAAAAAAAAAGAAAAAGAAACTGACGGTGTACAAAATCCCTCGGATTAGACCCCAGAAACTTGGGCCAGTGGTAAGCCACTTGTAGTTCAGTGGCTAAAGTGGGCTTCAAGTGCCTGAGGATTATCTATTCATTTGAATGTTTTCTGGCTAGAAAGTTAACAGCTGAGTGCATTTTAAGTAAAATACTAAAGGAAATGGCTGATAAAAATATCAATGTCATATATCTGCTTAACAGAGATGCATATCTGTTCTTTCTCAAAGCACTGTTAAGCTGTCATCCATATGCTTATCATAGAAAGAATTATCTCACAGTAGTTTTATCTCCAGACATTTTCCTGACCAGACAGAAAGAATCTGTGGAAGTAGTCATTCCCCTAGTTTGTTTAAATAGGGACTGTGTTGGTTCTCATATGAGGAATCCACTTACACATGATGTTAATATCTACAAACTCAGTCCCAGAATGTACTTCCTATATACAGCCCCACTCACAGAGAGTTTTAAGTTGTTGAAGCCAAATAATGAAAAAGGCAAGGAAGTGATGCTAAACTTTCCTTTGAATAGTGACTCACCCTTTTGTTTATAAAACTGTCAACTGATAAACTTCTAGCAAAGACATATTTGTTACATCTTTTAATTACTCAGAGTTCCCTTATGAAATGTCATAGCCCCGTGCTGGGAAGGGATGCATTTGGTTGGAGATCAGGGAAATACGTGTTAAATGAGGAGGGTGCTGAAAACGTCTGGCTTGAATTGGGTGCCAAAAACCATTTGTGAGATAAGGGAGCAAATGTGATATAAACAGGAAAAAAAATGGAATTCTGAAATAAAGTCAAAAGTGTAATTTGTGGATTGTCTCCTGTGAACTACACATTTGCATATGGAGCTTTCCAGGCAGAGTGAATGATGCCAATCTTTTCTGCACATCACCTGGCTACCAAATTTTGAAGACTTTTTATGGAAATCAAAGGAATATTTAAAACCACAGAGAGACCTAGGAAGTTTTCATATCCCACTGACTTCTTTCCTGTTACATTATGGCTTATATCATTATTCAATTAATTTTCCTTTTAGTTAACAGGAAAGACTTTAGAAGAATTATAATTACAAATAAAGTAATGTGCTTGCACTTTTATAAAGAATCTGTACAGAATATCCTGGATATTTTTTAAATGTATATGTACTTTGTAAATCACCGAATTTGTGAATAACATTATTGCATTTAGTTTACTTCATAAATGCAATAAAATGTAATTAAAGATTCAAAGTGATCCCTTTAGACACTGGATGATTTCATAAATACAAGGTATGATGCTCCTTTATTAAATCTAAATGTCTGTTTTCAGCCACCAAAGCAATACTTTCATAGAATATTTTACCTTTCCTTAACTTTCATCACCAAAACTAACAACTTATAATATTTTCACACAGAAAAGAAAATTATTGATATGTGTGTCGTTATCAAGAAAACCAACTTAATAACTATGGGATGAACCTATAATGGAAAACAATCTGAAAAAGAATATATATGTATATATTCATATATATACATAACTGCATCTCTTCACTGTGCTGTACACTTGAAACGAACACAACATTATAAATTAACTACACTTCAGTTTAACAAAAAAGATCTATGAGATGGAGAGTCTCTCTGCTTATTAGTGAGGTGACTGACTTCCACACATCATCTCATAGTATAAGAAATTCATGCTCGTCTATCAACAGAGTGATGCATCATTACACATAATGAACTTTTGAAGTGGGTTTCTGAGCGAATGAAACAGTGAATGCTTCATCCGGCAGTGTCAGCTTTCTATTCCTCCTGTACTTAAACCAGTTAAGGTAGAGCCGTGCCCTTTGATGTGAGGCTGAGTTCTCCACCTTCTCCGGCCTCTCCCAACTAGAATTCCAAATGGGTGTATGTCTGTCTTACCCAATACTGCCCGTGGAACGAGGTCTTTATTAGCTCGAGAGTTTCCGTTTGTGAAGACTGAACTTGAGCTTGCTGCAGGATACAGAAGGCATGGACGAGCCAGCCCTGAGGCCCTGAATAGTTGTCAAGGAGAAAATGAAGTGATTTTTTTTTTTTTTTGGCTATTCCATTCACTTGCTAGAATAATAGCTCTGTCCAGAATCAAGGACTGTTGACTTTCTTCCAAACCTCAGGGCAGTTCTCACCAAATATTTTCAGAGGGGTGGTGGCTTGAGGAAGCATGCCCACATGAAGAGCAGTTAATGTCCCAAGCAACCCACACTCCCATGATTTGTATACTGCGAGCCTCATTGGCTCCCACTGTCTTCCAAGGTTTACAGAGGCCATCTCTAAAGACTTTATCTCTGGGAACTCGTGCCATGGTCTAGCACGATTCTTCATACAAATGGTGTGGCTAATCGCTTGTATCAGTATTACCTGGGATTTTTTTTTTTTAATTCAGAGAAAAAAGCTATAGTAGGATGTCCCAACTTACGTGGAATTCCTAGCCATACGTTGTATATTCCATTAGGATAGAGGCAATGTCTGCTTTTTGCTTACCATTGTCACCCCAGAACTGAACACAGTGCCTGACAATATGCATTTGTTGAATAAATGAATAAAATGAACTGTTGTACTAATTCCCACCACATTACCCTGAGTATCTTCAGACCCCAAAGAGAATTTTCCAGACAAAAAGTCAAGGAGAGAAAGTTACATAATAAGGGTATCAAAGCATCTCAGTAATTCTTTTTCAGAGAAAAAGAATGGCTTATGTTTTCATTCATTGAAAATTTACTAAATTCTCTTTTATTCTTATTTCTAGTGGTTCTAGAAATTCTATTACTGAGGCATTTGTACACAACATTCGTTGAAAAATCTTTAGAGCAGAGATGAATCTGATAACAATCTATAACAGCAATATTATGCCAACTATCTTGATGTTCTAGGTGTATTTGGTAAGAACATCACTTTGAGTATATAAAATTGAGGCCACAAAACATGTCACAGATGCAAAGATGTATTTTTGATGTATTCTTTTAAAAAAGGATATAGATTTTGAAAACTCAGTGTACTAAAATTCTGAAAAACTGTCCTATTTAGAAGTATCTATTAATCTCAGGATTTAAAGTTGGTAATAACTCATGGTTATAGTATCTTGGTATTATCCATTCATGAAATTTATTTTAAACTGTTAGTGCTACCAGCTTAACATTTTTTCCCTGTGAACCACAAAGAAATAGTCTTTTTGAAAACTATAGTAATGTACAGATTAATTAAAAACTTTTGGAATGGGCTTACAGATTTTACATTACTACGTGTTTTGGGTTTTGCTAACTTCATCCAGGAAGAGAAGTACATTTCAGTTAAGATTGCCCGGCTACAACCTTGACATTTCACTAAGTCTTTGCTGCAGGGAACTCAGGAGAATGCGCGAGACTATTCTATTTAATTTGGCTTTAAAATCTCATTGTGTCTGGCAATTTAAGGCATGGAATAGTAACCCTTCTTCAGTTAAAAGAAACTTTCGGTGTTTGGCTAGCAGGATAATGAATACCCAGACTGGCCGTGTGTTATCCCGGAAGTGCAGGAGCTTTGGAGTTAACAGACGCTGGCTTAGATTTCACATCTTCCAACTATTAGCTATGTCAGCTCGGGCAAATTACCTGAATTCCCTAAGCTCAATGTATTGATCTGGAAAACGGGGGCAATAAATTCTAGCACTCATGGTTGTAATGAGCAGTAAAGTATGTAATACGTGTGAAAATAACTAGGCTAGTGTCTGACTACACGATATACCCTTTGCTTTCTTGTACACTTTGTGCCAGGGAGTATAACACTCATTTGATAGGTTACCACATTGCCAGTATGAATATGAACACAAATATGCATACGTATTTCCCATTTATAGAGTACCTATCCATACACCATACACACACACACACACGTGCACACACACACACCTTTGTTACAAAGTGGTCATGGCATTAGAATTTAATAAAATGAGTTATAACTTTGGGAAGCAACTTAATGTAACAGTTAACAAACATAGACTTTGCAGACATACACAAATAAGAGGCGCTTCTGGTTCTGCTTATTTTCTGCTTTTTTGGGGGCAAGTTACTAAACCTTTTCTGTCTAATTTTCTTCATAGGAGAATCTATACCTACATCATAGATTTGTTGTGTGGATTAAAGGAGATAATATATGAAAGCACTGTTACAATGACCAGTACAAAGGAAATAATCAATGGCCATCGTTATTGTATAGATCTCTTGAAAAATATATTTAAGTTTGGAGGATCATATCAGAGCCCCTTCTTGGATGAAATGATAATACCTGTACACAAAGGAAAGATCAATGGTGAGAATCCAGATGGATTTATAGCTTCAACTCTTTGACCTTGAGGTTGAAACTTAAACCTCCTCACCTAGGTTTTAGACATTTACTAAATTTTCTAAAAAGAAATAATACTCTGAGTAGCAGAATACCTCTGTCCTAACCCAAGCTTTCTCAAAGCTTATCTGTGTGAACTTTGGGAAGAACAGACTCTTTGAGTGTGAAAGCTCTTTTAAATAGGAGGTATTAGTAGTTCATTTTATTAACATAAAATTTCCCTTGATGGCTTATATTTTTGTGTTTAATATAAATACTATTCAAGTTACTGAATTGAGTGATGTTGACTAAATTAATTGTCACCAAAGGGTGATCTCAGCAGAGGAGGATTTTAACAATCAAGTGGATAGGATAACCCATTCCACAGATACAGTCAGCCTTATCCACAGCCACCTCCGTCATTGCCCAATGGGCTTATCAACCAAGTGGCCATGGCAGGAGGGAAGGAGGTTATATTGAGATCAGTAACATGGAACTCCACTTACCAAGGCTGACCAGGCCACAGCCACTGCTGAGTGCCCAGTATGCCACCAGCAGAGACCAAGACTGAATCCCCAACATGGCACCATTCCGAGGCTGATCAACCAGCTGCTTGGTGGCAAGCTGATTAAATTGGACTTCTTGTGCACTGCCATGATATTCACACAGCATTGCTTCTGACCCAGGAACTCATTTCACAGCAAAAGAAGTGTGTTAGTGAACCCATGTCCATAGAATTCACCCATCTTACCCTAGCCCCCATCATGCCAAGTAGCTGGCTTAGTAGAATGGTAGTAAGACCTCTTGAAGATTCAATTACAGCACCAACTTAGTGGTGCCTTGCAGAGCTGGGGTGAGGTTCTCCAAAAGGCTGAATTTGCTCCAAATAAACATCTGAAATATGGTACAACTAATTTCATCAAATTGTCTTTACATATGTGTGCTAAATAGAAAATAGTTAAAATTGTCCATTATCCTCCCTTAGAATTGAACAACAAACCCTTTTAATTAATTTTAGGTTAAAAATGTACTTCTTTTGAAAGAGCATATATGAATTATATATAGTAAGGAACATCTTAAACAGATGGCTATTTGGCAGAGGGTGATAAAAATTGCATTGCACAATAGATTCTCGAAATTACAGTACTCTCAATGTTTTTGTTTCTTTGGGGTTAATTCTAGTGGCTTTTGAATGTCTCTGAAGTTTAAAAAAATTAAAGAGAAATAAACTTTAAAATAATCACATAGAAGGGCTGAATTAATGTTACTCAATTTCTTTTTCTTCATCTTTATAACCATTTTGTTGTAATTGTTTGTTTTAAATCAACTGTTAAAACATAGGAATATCTGGTATCACAAGATTCAAATATAGACATTCTGCTGGAAGCAAATCTAAATTATCCCAAATATCTATGAACTTTTTCTGGAGATAGATGACTAACTCTGAATCAGTGTTTTTTAGAGTCGCTTGTAAAACTGCAGGTTCTCTAATTTCACATCCATGTAGAATACAATATTTATTAAATAGCAAGTAATAAATATATGCTAATTTGATGTTTAAATGTATATTATTAAATTCAGGAGAAACAATGAATTGTTTAGAATTTAGATAAATAAAACATTTGGGGGAGAAGGACTTTTTTTTTTTTTTTTTTTTTTTTTTTTTTTTTGTGCTGTATGCGGGCCCCTCACTGCTGCGGCCTCTCCCGTTGCGGAGCACAGGCTCCGGACGTGCAGGCTCAGTGGCCATGGCTCACGGGCCCAGCTGCTCCGCGGCATGTGGGATCTCCCCGGATCGGGGCATGAACCCGTGTTCCCTGCACCGGCAGGGGGACTCTCAACCACTGTGCCACCGGGGAAGCCCTAGAAGGACTTTTAAATCATGAACTGGGGAAATATCCATGGCATACCATGAAGCAGAATTAGGAACAACTTCATTGTCTTTGAACTCAGTGTAATTCCTCTCTGACTGTAGATTGAGAGAGGGCTCTGGTTTCCCCAGTTAAAATAAAGCTGGTATCTAATGTATTTCTTTTCACTAGTGCACAGTTACTCTGGTGTAGGAATGCAGATACCTTTACAGAAGACTTCAAAATATGTATGCAACTAACTTCTGACCTCCTCACAATACCTTTATTCAGAAATGTAAACCTGCTCTTTATTTAAAGGACTTGATCTGTGATTTGGCTCAAATTTGGGAATTAAGTGGAGAGCAAAACTTTATTTTGGTGCCTGAATCAGGCTTCTATGCACTAGAAATAGAATAGTTTTTAAAAATAAAAATATATAACAGTATCTCAGTAGGCTTACATTAATTATGATCCTTGGGAATCCATGGTCAATTTACAGCTACAGTAATCCATGGGTCATGGAGTTCTAATGGCTCCAATGGCCCTGATGTTTTTTTGGGCTACAACAACCCTTTGCATCTTGTGGGTAAATCCTGTGTCATTGGTTTCTGACAACACAAATACTCCCAGTCCCAATGTTTTTAAAGAGACCTGTCTTCCTTGGCATCACTCACCTACTGGTAAAAGGTTATCTAATCTCTTCATGAAAGGAATGGCCTAGGAGATTCATACCTAGAATGGTTAGGCAAGTCATAATCTTGACAGACATTCTAGGATTTCCATATTCCAAAGTCTTTGCATCCTCCCTACCTTAAATTCAAAGGATTTTTGGCATCATATTCTCATAGGTTTCCACTGAGCCTAATCCCAATTTTTTAGCCAACATGCTTATTAAACAAGTAGAAACATGTCCAACTGCTCAAAATAACATGTTCTTTCCAGAATCTTTGAGTAAGCATCCACTTGGAAATATTCACCCACCCTGAGTAATATTTCCTGGTTATTTGAGCACCCTCAGAATTCATTTCTATGAAAAGTCTCACAAATATCGCTGATATAAATATTTAACAATTCTATTCCTATGTCATTTTTTTCTGAGTATAGTTGACTCCTATTTTAGGCTTGGCTCTGACTCAAATTCCAGGTCTAGAGACAATGAAAACTGGGTAAGTAGAAAGTGAGATGAGAATCATCTTCTCTGTTTTAGGTAATCCCCTGATATGCTAAGCCTGCTAAAACAGTTCTGGAAAAGAACACATTTATAAGTTTCCTAGTGTTATCCTGACTTATTTTTCTGCTTATGTTAATAAAAATGCTTTAATTGTGCTTCCACTCAAGGACCCCAAGTGAAAAAGAAAAGTTTAAAGCTTAAACTTTTAAAGCTTAAGCCATTGAAAGGAAAAAATTGAAAACTGATCAATGAAATGGAGATATATGAAAAGATTTAGAGAATTCACAGAAAGCAACCCCTGGATTCAGCCTTCCTAGTACATCATTTACTGGACTATTAAAATCTTGGATGCAAATATTAAACTTTTATATTTACACCATCCACTCAAGTTTCAAAGTTCTTGGTGGGGGCTTCCCTGGTGGCGCAGTGGTTGAGAGTCCGCCTGCCGATGCAAGGGACGTGGGTTTGTGCCCCAGTCCGGGAAGATCCCACATGCCATGGAGTGGCTGGGCTCGTGAACCATGGCCGCTGAGCCTGCACATCCAGAGCCTGTGCTCCTCAACGGGAGAGGCCACAACAGTGAGAGGCCCGCGTACCACCAAAAAAAAAAAAAAAAAAAAAAAAAAAAAAAAAAAAGTTCTTGGTGGTATTATATTGTTGGTAATATTCAAAATTCTTGGTGGTGACCTTGGGACATGATTTCATTTTGAATGCCAAGGGGCTTAAGGAAAGAAGGGACTGCACACTTTGATTTTTGTAAAGGAAAATGTAGAGAGAGACTCCACATAGCACAAAGTCTTGTGCAAAAGCGGGAAGCAGCCTGGGAGGATTGGCAGACAAAAAGAGGAAAAGTTTCAAATATCTAGATACAGCCAGATAATTTTATCACAGGTCAGTACTATGTATCCTTTTCTTCATCTTCAATCTCCAAGGCAATCTGAATAATAATAACTGTACTATGAAATTATCTTTAAAAATATAGATGGATTATTATTTGAAGTTTGAGTATTTAGTATACTTTCATTTATTCCTTGCTCCTTAAACTTTTCCTTTATCTTAAGTTTTTAAAATATTTCTGCATTCATAACATTTTCTCAATATGTAAATAAAAATATCTCTCAATATTAATCATCTTACTTTTTATAAATCTAAACATAATGCTTTTATTGTTGAACTTTTGAAAACAACAATAATAATTATACTGTTCCTATACCTTAGTGTATTTTGTAGATTTATCCACTCTACTTATTTGAAGATAAACCATTGTTTAATTGATGCAATTGGTTATAGAATCTTGTCGAGAAAGATCTTAAAGGCAATTTTCAAATTTTCTCCTGTTTCTTGCAGGAGATACATTTTGGTGACAGCTATTTTCTCTGATTCCTTAAGGTGATTTTCTTTTGACTATTTTTTTCATAACTAATCATTTTTCTATGTCATCAGTCTGTGCTGGGAATTGTATATGCTGGTGGTTTCAACTCTGGCTGAAATTTGTTTCACTTGAGGACCTTTAACAGTGTACTGATTAACTAATACCATTCCCAGACCAATTGAACCAGATTCTCCTGGCATTAGTATTTAAAATGCAGATCATCCCAAGTTATTTTAATGTATAGTCATTGCTATGGATAATACTGAATTCACTGCTATGGATAATACTGAATTCAAGAAGACTTAGATTGTGGCTCCTACCCTTCTGTGAGAGATCAGTGTTCATGACTTGTAAGAAAAAAAAAATAAAAACAAAGTCTAATAATATTGTTAACTCAGAGGGATCAGACCAGGTGGAAATCACAAATATACACTGTAAATAGTGGGGCTTACTCACAGTATAAATATCTACAACAAGAAGAAACATGTACTCAGTGTTGCTTCCATTCTAATGCTTGGCTAGCAGTCTAGTAGAAACTCTGCCCAGAAGTAAGTTTTATTCCAGGAAGCCATGGTTTTGAGCAGGACAGAAGACAAAGCATGCAAATATCAATGGGCCAGGTATGTTCTATGATTTACTTTTTAGATTAATTTCATTTCATAGTTTCCCATATAAATTTCTATTAATCTAAATCCCTGAATAACCGTAAGGTCAACAGTATATTTGTTACCATTTCCACTTTGCACCTAGATGGATCAAGTACTTTACAGGAAGATGTTTTATGAAATTAAAATTCATCTTTGGTATAATGTACTTACAACAATAATTATAAGACTCATAACTTTCTGCTTTCCTTCATAAGATAATCAGTGGCAAAAGAAAATATTCATGTCTAAATTATATCATATTGACTTAAGTTTTTAATTATATTCACCAGGTTTCTGGTGCCGTAAAAAATACCCTAGAGATTTTAACTCATACTTATGTAAGACTTATTTATTTTATGATACTTTTGGCTAAACTTAAAAATAATGTATTTATATGCATATGGGTGTGATCAGTGCTGAATTAGAATATTTATTTTTTAATAAGTATTTACAGATTTATATTTGAAGGCTAACTAAATATATAGATTTCATGATATTGAATAGAGTGATTTTCTTTTTTCTGTTAATTTAAGTTATAGATTTATAGATATGGTCTGAGTCCTAAACTACACAAGAGTTTCCTTTACACTAGAAGTTTTCTAAGTAGATGTAAAATACAGTACATGTTAGAATAAAATTTGTTTTGAAAGTAGACATTTTTGTGTGTTTTTTTCTCAAACCAGTATTTACAGTAGTTAATCTCATATTTTATTTCAAACCTATGCCTGGAAATCAGTGTACTGATTTGTCAGACTTGAAAAATTATAGAATTTATATTTTAACATAGAAATAGCTTAAATGAATATTCTAGAATATAAATGAACTTTATGTTTGCTCAAAGATATTTCAAATATTTTAAAACAATACTGTAAACTAAATATTTGTTACCAATGCATTAATGTTACTTTCCCCCTCTCTATCTTAGTTTACAAGTACTCCTCAATGTTTAATCTTTAACAGTCTTTTTAGAAATAAACTGTGTTGGGGAAATAAAATCTTTGGGAAAAAATTTATCATGATGATTCTTCATATAGATATTTGTACAGCATTTCTAACTAAATTACAGAAATCTATGAAAGGACAATTATTTAAAAATTGTCAAGGTTAACATAAAACAAAAGATAGTTTTTGATTTTTAGCAATGTCTTAAGATAATGTCTAATCTCACATTTTAATCAATTTTGATTAAACATTGTCAGACGTTAAATAGATATTGAATCATAAAATAACTCTACATATTACATTATTTCCATGTATCCACTTTAAAGAAAATATGAAAATCCTGCTTGGTTCAATCAAGCTTCTGTAACATTAACACTTTGATTTTGTTAATGCATTTTGGTAAGCTGCACAAGTGATGCAGTTAAGATACATCTAACACACGTTTGTAATATTTTTGAATTGAACCTAAAGATCATTTTGTAGGAAAATAATACATGAAGGATAAAGCTCTTACTAATAAGGCAAAGACACATTTCAGGAAAAGAGAAAAATTGAAAAGAGAGAGAGAGAGAACTTGTCACTGAAGAGATGGAATGATAGGTACATTAGACCATTAAGGTCTTGCTGTTGTCTCGGCCTTACTCACTTACCAGGATGTTGTTCTTGTTGACGTGTTGCCATCTATTATTCATGCAGCTTATTCATGCTGTTGTAAAGAATGTCAGTGGAATGCATGTCTATGTGACTCTGATATTTCAGATGACATCAATAAACAATAAGACTCTCATATCACATATAATCTCACTACTTTCTCTTTCTCCTATTCATTTAGGTTGATTCCTCATTTGTTGCAAACTTTCCTATTTTCCATCTCTTTTCTATTCTTTAATATTTAATTCATGTTACCTTGGGTCTATTAGGTAAATAAATGTCCTGATGCCTTGTTCTGATTACCTGAAATTCTCAAAGGGGCATTGAGATTAAGTATTAGTATTTTTCCCATATTACTAATTTGGTACAAGTGAATTATATATGTAAATACAAATATTGAAGTTCATGAATTTATAACTTACACACATAGATATATAAGCACTATAAGAAACTGACTACACTGAGTGACATGCCAGAAGACAGAGAAGACATCATACTGTAATTTAAGTAAATCTGGACAGAGGCTTTATCTGCGCTTTCACACAATATTGAAGTAGCCAAATGGAATGTAATGGTCCTCAGTTCTGCTTTCCATCTTCCTGGATCATGGAAACGGTTCTGATAGGGATGCACTGATTGATCTAGCTTAGAGCCAGTGAAAGATGGCCTCATGCGTCATGCAATGTCATGACTCAAATTAAGTTCAAAGAGGGAATCAGATACCCAAGATGCAGGTTGATTTGCTTCTACTTCTTAAAAATCCGGGAAACACATAGTGCTGCTGTCCTGTTGGGACTGCACGTCTTTCGTCATTTACCTTCCTGGTCGTTATTTTGCCCCTGGAACACTCATGCTACAACATGACTTTCTCTCTCTCTTTTGTTCCCATTTCAAATTTCAAAGAAGGATTCAAGATAAGAACTCAATCATTTCTAAAATGATTTACAAAATAGAAAAGCATTCCTTTGACTTCATAAACATTGATTTCTGATAGATTTGGTGTATGAGAAACTGTAAGATGAAAGAAGCACTGATTTAACTCAATATAACTAATAATCATGCAGCAGCTTGTGTTAGTTGATATTGATGTTTAAAATGAGCATGAAACAAACAATTTTTAAGAATCTTATAGTTTTGGGGTTGAGATATAAGATGAAAGGAAAAAAAAACAAAACAAAGAAATCCACTCTACAGTAAGTTCCTTTTGCCATGAAGGAAGTAAAATGTGATGAGATTTTAATGAAGGAGGACACGAGGAATTTCTCAGAGGTGGATAATTCAAGATCAAAGGTATTTCAACGATTTGAAGTGTGATTTAAAAAAAAAAAAACGTTAAATACAGTGATAATTAATAGTCTATATCCCAAAGCATGAAGGCTGAAAAACATTTTACAGGAAGTAGATCCCTTTGCCTGGGAAAACAGTTACCTTATTCCTTAAAGCTTAAATTGTGTCAATGAGTTTTTACAAATGCTACCTCCTTTGACTCGTACCAATTCAGAAGCTGTCTTGGTAGATAATGTAGTCCCTGATTCACTACAGAAAACGTGTGACTTAGATTGTTTTCTCTTTTGGGAGGGGGCTGGGTGGGTATCCCTGGCCACACAGGTGCAACTTCTGATCAGGAAATGAGACTGGAAAGTCCAGTGAGGGACTGGTAGGAGGGAATTAAACCCTAGGCTAGGAATAGTTCACCTTAATCGGGTGGGTTTCTAGGTACTTTTTGAAGTTTTTTGAACAGAGTCATGAAATGATCAGACTCCCACTAAAACAGTTCAGAAACTGAGATGCTCTTGAAACGGTTAAAAAAAAGCCTGAGGATGTGAAGTATAATGGAATTATAAAAGCCCACCCTAAGTCCAAAAGATAAGCGCCCGTGATAGATGGGTTTTAATGAGGATGCAGAGAAGCCTTTACAAGAAAGATCTGCAGTATTAATTGGCTGAAGTCTTAGTGTGAGAGCACAGAGAATAATGGAGGCCAGGAATGCAAATGTGACTGATGCCAAGCTTGGGAGGAACGGAGTCAAATTGACACGTCACACCTACAACTCGTGTCCTCTCTTTAAGAGGAACATAGACAAAAAAAGACATCCAGAGAAGGGTAAAGATGGGTGAGAAGAGCATGGCCTATGAGGGTCCTTTGACAGAACGGAGGTTTGTCTTGAACAGGAGACAAATTGCTTGAGACTAGGATGGAGACAGATTGGCAGGTGTGGAGGGAACTATTTTCTCAGCCTTTCAGGGCTGTTATATGAAAGAACGTTTAGGCTTTTCTGTGGCCCTTGAGGGCAGAGCCAGAACCACCAGGTGCAGATGTCAGTGCAGTACAATGAGTACCTCTCCAGGAATTTTGTTATCCATCCCGCAGTTGAAAGCGCTGCTTTTTGATGTGTTGCAAAATAGGACTTGCATCTGGATTACCTTGAAATTCCATTCCAACCGAGGTTCTATTATTGCAATAAATATATATATTATATCCCTGCACAATAAAATAAACATGGTGCTTTGGCTTGCTTAGCTCATACAAAAGAAATTAAGGCTTTGTTTGTTGTTCTAAAATATATACAATAGCAGAATATACAGTTTAAGTGTTTAAAGAACTGATACATTAAACGTGGAATTGAATGGAATAAACACACACTTCCTTCACCCTAGATGCGCTACACAAATACAAAACAGGTATTTGAAGGTGTTTAGGGGAAGAAAAGTTGTTTGAACAAACAAAAAAACATAATATTAGCATCAGAAGCAGGATACACAGCTTAGTATAACAATTTGATTACATTTTCTCAATAGGTATTTGCTCCACGGATGGATGTTTGAATGATTTATAAAGCAGGCAGCTTGTGTTCCACACAGATTTCTAAATGGACAGCTCAGTGTAGTATAAGAAAAGGTTTAGTGATACTGGAAAACATGGCCCTAGGTCTCACTTTCTTCTTGACATGGTCTCAAATCATTTTGTTAATGCTTTTACCCGGGTCCTGCGCTACTGTGAAATGTCCCAGAACCCACATAGAAGGAGCTGAGACTTTTGATCTTAAGCTAACTCAGGCTCACTATGGTAGGCAGCTGGTCTATAATAGAGAAGGAAAGTCTGGCTCTTTCGGGTGTGGGCCTTGTGCTTATAACCGCAGCAATGTGCTGGCCTGGCACACCATCAAATATTCTTTTTGAACCTGTCTGATCATTTCCAGAGAGGGGAGGTTCTATTCTGTTATGGTTCATTGGCCGTCATTTAGAAAAATGCATTTATTTTAATGGAATAGCTTCTAGTGCTGGGTGTTTTTAGTCGTGTCTAGAAGGAGCCACTAAACAGGGACAATGCTGAAAGCTAGTTTAAATACTCTAGCAATGTTAAAAAAAAATTAAAAAAAAAAACAAATGGAGATTTTTGAAACAGGAGTTACATTTGAAATGATCCAGGGCTAAGAATCATATATAGAAGCAGATTAAGTTTTGAGAAAGGTCAAAAGCTTAAATCTTACAAAACCTATTTGCTTGAATCTCTCAGTTATTCTAGGGATGAGTCATGTTCAGTGGGCAAAATTCTCTTTCCTCTTGATACTACTTTATCCATCCCTCTACCTTTAAATCTTAAAATTCTAATCCATAAAATTTGAATAGAAATTATAATATATGATATTGCTTTTTAAAATCAGTTGGCATAAGAGCTCCTACTACATGAAAATTTCTATTTTCAGTGTTTGGTGTTGAAAAATAAATATATCCAATTGCATAACATTTGTCAGTCACCTGTTAAGGGAGACTAGGGTAGTATTTATCCCCCAAGGTTCTGAAGTTGAGATTGCAAAGAACACTAATGCACGTCCATCAACTGTTTCTTGGTAAGCAAAATATTGAGATATGGTGAAGATGCTGAGCAAAAATCTCCAGTCCGGAGATGTCTCATGATCCTTTCATCTTTTTTCATCCCTTGATTCAAATGTCTACTGGACTTAAGGATGTTCTCCTGTCGTAATTTGCAACTCAGAGTAGAACATCAATTAATGTTTTTTTTTTTTTTCTCGTGCTTTGTGTCAGTTAGGATTACTTTTGGTTGCATATAAAAGCGAGGTGGTCCAGAGTGCTTTGCATAAGTAGAGAGCTATTTTTTTTCCTCATGTTAAAAGGAACACAGATGTAGGTCTTACAGGGCTTGTGCAACAGCTTGATGAAGTTATCAATGGCCAATTGCAGCCAGTCAAGAGACTGACGCAGGAGATCAGAAATCTGGGTAGCTGAGCTATTTCTAATACAAGTTATCCTGGAGAAGAAGGTTTTGGCTCTGTGGCCATATCAGCCTCCGACTGTGTGTGCCTCCAACTATTCAGATTTCTCCACTACATGCCCGACAGTTCTGCACAGCACTGAATTCATCACATTAAAAAAAAAAAAAAAAAAAAAAACTTGACTGTACCTTCATGGAGCCATGGTGGAGAGTCCAATAAAGGCTGATGCTGCATGTCTGGTCTTGTCCCCCAAACTCTCCAGTGAGGGCTGGGAGTGAGGCCAACCTGCATCTAGTGCCAGTCCCTGTAGGTGAATGTGGATGCAGGAGTCCAGGAATCCAGTGTTCTCTCAGCATCTACCACGAACCCGATCACTGCATGACCTTGGCCAAGCATTTTGACTTCCTTTAGATTTTGTTGTCTCAGGTTAAGCTGAAAATAATACTATCCACCATACAATATGTTTCTAAGGACTTAATAATACAACATACAAAATGGATCCTAAAACTCCTTTCTGAGTTTTGATCCAATATGTCATTTTAAAAAATATTTAATACAGAATTGAAGATTAAGGAACCAACATCAGCACAAACAACATTTGGGTACTTTTCTTGGATGTACAATGAAAAATACGCATTGTTATGTGTAAAGTATCGATAACAATCTTAAGATGATAAAATTTGATATAGAAACAAATCATTTGACAAATACTGTTTTGCATTTTCTTTGCAGTTTAACACATTGCTCAATTTGTAGTCCAGTGAGTGTCCTTTTGGGGAGCACATTTTTATGTGTTAGTTTTCAAGAAAAACATATAATTTTGACGTGTCTCCTATTCACTTACCTCTCCTCTCTTTTTGCAGATTGAAAGTAGACACATCTTAACAACATTCTATGTCGTCAGAGTGTGTGTGTTTGTGTGTGTGTGGGGGGGTTGTTTCCTGATCAATGCAAAGGCCTTCATACTCTTGTCAAATTTATATAAAATGTGTATTATTGCCCATTTGTTTTGGTATTTGGTTTTACTGTCTTTAATTTAGATGATAGTGATTGAATTATTCCCTCTGTAATTTTGTGAGATTCCTAGGAGGAAAGTAGAAGTTACAGGAGGGAATTCCACAGTGTTTTCTGGGCCTCAAGAGAGAAAACATTTGGGCCAGAAGGCCTGGAGCCCCCTGCATGTTCATCAGAGGTGGCCCAAAACTCCTGGGGCAGAGCTGCAAACCTCAGCTTCACTGAAGACTATGAAGAACAGAGCTGTCTTCAGCAAAAGACCACACATATGAATATTTAACACATTCTCATGCAGTCATATAATAAGTTGAAAGATTTAAGTTCAGAGAACCAACCAAGGTCAGGAAGAGAAAATGGCAAGGAACTTTATATGCACAGCATAGCTGGTGAAAGATAGTGTGTGATGCACGCTGACCTTGTGACCAAGGGCCAGGGCCTGGAGTCTGGGGTCTAAGATGCAAGTATTAAAAACCCCTAATTCATAAAAATGCTAATCTGAATGGTAAAAAATTAAAAGGGTGGGCTACAAAATTCATAACCTAAATACAATTTTGAAATGCCTTAGAATTTTTAGCCTAAACACTAAAACCAGCTCTTAGAAATGACTTACATACTAAGTACTATTTATCCAGGCAGGCAATATGCTACAGATATAGCTTGTAGAATGCAGAGTTAACTTTCAAATTAAAAATCAATATCTCAATCCTTCAGCATTGTGAACAGATTTGATAAAATCCTTTTTGTCTTTTTATCTCTTTCCTCTTGGAAATTAAGTCGATCATAATCACAGCAAGTAAAATAATAGCTTTATGCCACAGTAATAGAAATAAGGTCAAATTTCATTCATCTTACTTTTTGTATCATCTCCACAAGCAAGGCATGTGGGCAAATGATTTGAATGAGCCGCTATGGCTTTATTTATTATTAAAATGTATTGCACTTTTCCCCAAATGCAAATGGGTTTAAATTTGATGCTTCTTATCTGCTACGGCCATTCCAAGTTCTGTTTTGTTAAATCACCCTTTTCTTTACTTTCTTATCCATAAAGTCCTCGTCTAGACCCTGGCTAGCTAATATATTTAGATTAATGAAATGTCTTTCTGCTTCCAGCCTTTCTGACTTTCAGCTAATCCAGCTCTTATACATGATACAATCCAGAAGGGATGAATGACCACAAAAGACTCAGTTTTATTTCTCAGTACTTAGCATGACTTGATTCCAAGTATATCCATGCCCTTGCCTTATTTCTGACTGAGACATCCCAGTTTAAAAAAAATCTCATTCATTCATTCATTCCTCATTCTTTCTTCACGATCCCATTTGATTTGATCTCCATGCATAGAATTGTTCTCCTTAACCTATCCTATATTTTGTGTCCCCTCACACGTATCACTCACCATCAGATACCTACAGAATAATTCCCTCATTGAGGAGAGTTAAATGAGTTCTTGTGGCATCATTCCCAATGACTTTGCTGCACTGACCTCTTCTTGCAGAAGAATATATATATATATATATATATATATATATATATATATATATATATATATATATATATATATATATATGAATATATCTGTATAGCTTCACACTTCCTGTGGAGCCTCATTTACATATTCTGTTAAATCTACAAGGTCACTCTATTTCCTCTTTGGATTTCTTAACCCCCCATACTAACTTCTCACTTTACTAGGATCTTTGACCATGTGAATCTAGAAGATAAACTTCATAGCGCCTACAAACACCATGTGCTCAGCAGTCAGTAAAGTACAGTTGACACATCTCCTCCACTTCAAGAATTTAACAGAAGCATTTTCCATGAAGGCCCACGAAGAATGTTTAAAACAGTTTAAAGTAATTCTCCAAAGATCGTGACTAAGTACATAGAATCCCAATACTGCTATTAGCTTTATAATCTTGAGAAATTTCTTATCTGTAAGATGCCACAAATAAACTTGTATCTTGCATTGCTGTTTTGAATATTAATTAAAATAATGAACATTAACTTCACAGCTCTGCCTGGTACATTGTGAAATCCTATGGATGGATTTTAAGACTCATTTAGACTGGAATTATTATTTACAGCTTAAAATAAAGATACAGATAAGTAGCATGATATCGTGGAACTTGTGAGCTGAAGATGTGGGTCTGACTCTTGTTTTTGGCAATTTCTAGAAGCAGGAGTTTGGGTAAGTCATTTAACCTCAGTTGTAAAAAAAAATAGAAAGGTATTAATGAATTTATCACAGGGTTCTTATGATAATGTAGTGATTTCTTTTTTTTTAATTTTTTAAAAAATTTAATTTTATTCATTTAACTGTAATTGATTTAAAATATTGTGTTAGTTTCAGGTGTACAGCTTCAGATTCTTTTCCATTATACATTATTACAAGACAATGAAGTGATTTCTTGAGTATGGAAATGCTTCAGAAGCTGGTAGGTGTTATGCAAATGCTAGTTATTGAAATGTGGAGTCATTAATGATCTTACAAGATAACAGGTATATGCCTTTTATGCATAATTTTTGTTAAATTATATATATATATATATATTTTAAAGAAGATGTCGGGGGTAGGAGTTAATTAATTAATTTATTTTGCTGTGTTGGGTCTTCGTTTCTGTGCGAGGGCTTTCTCTAATTGTGGCAAGCAGGGGCCACTCTTCATCGCAGTGCGCGGGCCTCTCACTATCGCGACCTCTCTTGTTGCGGAGCAAACACAGGCTCCAGACACGCAGGCTCAGTAGTTGTGGCTCACGGGACTAGTTGCTCCACGGCATGTGGGATCCTCCCGGACCAGGGCTCGAACCCATGTCCCTTGCATTAGCAGGCAGATTCTCAACAAGTGCGCCACCAGGGAAACCCGCTAAATTATATTTTAAGTTTAGTCAGAGACACAGAATTTGCCACTAGTAATAAAAGTAAAAAAAGAAAAACATACTGAAAAGAGGTTAGAAGTCCTCTGAATTTTATAAGAAAGGCTTTTAATATCTTTTCTTCATTGTTGTTCTTTTGAAATTTCACTACATTTAGACTGCATGATACAGGTAACTCTGTTAATTACTACCCTTCAGTGAAGTTCTGACTGTTTAACATGCTTTACAATCTTATGAGTCATTATAAAATGCTTTATCATTTTTGAACTTGCTATAAAATAGCTTAGATGGTGTTTCTTTTCTATTCTGATTACACCAAAAACATCTATGTAGTGTCTTTGTCATATTTTGTCAAACTTAAAAAAATAATCAAAATTAACCAGATTCTCTCAATATCATTAAACTAATTTTTTTTTGACATTTGTGAGTGGTTTTTTTTTTGGGGGGGTGTTTGTTTGTTTTAGTTCTGGCAACAGTTACAACGTTGCTAAAAGTCATCTAAGTTCATGCTGTTTGTGGCTTTATAGGTAAAAAAACAACAGTGTAGAAATTATTTACCTGGTAATTTAAATACTGAAAGCATACATCAACTAATTTTTCAGATGGATATTTTATAGTCTTTGATTTAAGAATGTATAACTTTGAAGAGATTGAAAACTGCTTGCTAGAGTGGATGATATGAGTTGTGGGGTGGATTAGTGATGTCACCCTGTTTATCCAGCATACTCTCCAAGGGCAAGTTGTTTTGGGTCATAATGGGTGATCACAGTGAAATCACCTCCGACTTGCCGTTCACGTACAGTGTGTGGCCATTTGTAGTAACTGATACGTATTGGTGATTAATATCTATTTTATTAAGTTTGAAAAGGAATACTGTTTGTGTGTACTAAACATCTCACCCAACTCATGGAAATTAATATGTATATCTAGATATAAAAATTATCATTAATTAAAAAGTGGGAAAAATTCTTCTATGATTGCTAGTACTGGATTTAGGCCCAGAAAAGACATCTTCAGGGCTCTTTTTACTCTTCTTTGATAATCACAATAATGATTAGACCATTAATGATAACTAATATTTGCTGAGGACATTTTTAATCAGAACTCTTCTAAGAGATGCCTACCCCACAATCTTAACTTTCACAATTACTCAAATAGGTAGATGCTGATATTTTTGCTACTCAATGGATGAGGATATTGAGGCACAGAGAGGTAAAATAAGCAATTTATAAAGGGTTTGCCCTGAAATCACTTTGAACAAAATATCACCATTGTCAAGGTGTCAAGTATTTTAAATTCTACTATCAGTTTTCTTGTTTACCTTGAGTTACTTTTGCTTTATTGAATATTCTTTTAACTAAAAACAAGTTTGGAAGGGCTGATAGACTGTCACTAGTTTATTGCTCATTAATTAACTGATTATAAGAGATAGTCTCTTGAGAAGCTCAGAACCCTGGGTGCCCAGGAGAGGCAGAGAGAATTTTAAGAGACAAAATGGGTTGGAATGAGCAAATTGGCGCCAGTGCTATATTCAGTTATTTCATACATGTGTTATATTTATGATCTTTCTAGATTATGTCAAAAAAGAAAAAGGGAAAAATCAAATTAGTACAGATTAAGAAATCATCCACACAAAGAGGTATTGTATGCGAAGCAGCACATGGGCCCAAGGCTGTCTGGATACAACATGCTATCGTAAAGTCCAGCCATGTTAGAAAATGTTACAGTTTCTCTGTTATGGAAGTTATAAACTAGCCTTGAACTTCTAATATTTAGTTAGAATTTTACTAATAATTTTTTCTAGACAATAATGATTCCAAAAGAATTGAAAAATTGGAATTGTGTGTGCATGTGTTTATGCTTTAGTGGAATATGTACATTGAAAAATTTTGGTTTTAAATTTGAATCTCTCATTCCAACTTTTGAGCTTGTTTCTCAAAGGACTAGTCACATTCAAAACTTTAAATTATAAAAGTCAGCTCCTCATGGGTTATTTTTTGGGGTAATAATTTTTGTGGACATATGGAAAATGATTTTCTGAGTCATAGAAGTCAATATCTGATAAAATGGATTTAGCAGAAAGTTTCTAAATATTCACCTTTTGGCTAAAGAAAGCCTGGAGTGTTTAAAGCCCAAAAGGAGAATTTTTTGAGAAAGTTATGAATGAATGGATACTAGTTAATTATGGAAATACAATTGTAACCAAGCAGTATAATGTGTCTAGACATACAGAGCTTGGTTGCCAAAAATGAAGTGTTCTAGCTTAAAAGAGATCCTCATGGAAAGTGCACAAGATGTTACATGGTGAGAATTCTACCAGAGGCCCATATGTGTTCCTGGCATCATTAGGAACTTATTCCCCCTTCAGGATTGGGTTGGATGGGCAGAAAACTGAAATACTATTCATCGGACATAAGCATGGGTCTGGGAGAGAAAAATAATGTGCAAAGAAAAATGATTTTAAGAAGTTTAAAGATTATTGTCATTTTCTATTTTTATTAGTATTTCCTTTAAGGGTATTTGACAAAGCTATTGCTATGTGACGATTTGGGGAGGATTTAGTCAGTGATCAATGTAGCAGTTCACTTTCTTTCCCTGACACTTTTTTTTTTTTTGGAAAAATTCTATTGCATTTCTTTAGATTCTTAGAAACTTGAGGGTAAAACCAAAGTGAAATGCTCTTCTAAGGCCACAAACATGGCAAAGGCCATAAAGGAATTCCTTACGATTTAGAATAGAAATTGAGTATTTTAAAGGATATTGTCTCTAATGGAAAAAGAAAACCACAGATTAATGTTCACCTGAAAAAATTTCTCTTGCCAGTAATCAAGTTCTGATTAATTTCAAGAACATCAACAAGGTGTATTTTGGAGGGTTTGATTTCCTGGCAGTCTGCTCTCTGAGGCTGCAGATTTCAAGTGTGTGTGTGTGTGTGTGTGTGTGTGTTTGTGTGTGTGTGTAAGATATCCAACAATCTAATTCACTTCCAAGCACTTATTTTTACAATTGACTGTATAAGACTGATAGAAGAATTATTCTCCAGCATTCTTCGAACCACTTCCAGCCCTGTGTCTCCAGAGTCAAATGGAGCTGTCTTCATCATGTTTACATATAGACTCCTCAAACACTAAAAATAATGATAATCACCTAATTATAAATTCAGTGTTAATATAGCCTTAGAGCTGAGAACATTTCACTCCAGTAGTTAATTTAGTCTGTGGTAAATTCTCACTGTTATTTAATGTCATTTATCACCTGCTGTTTTGTCTTACTGAGAACATCCTGCCTGCCCCACACTGTCTACAGTACATGGACCTTCTGTGACTTTAATGGGCTCAGAACAAAGGCTCCAAAGTGCTTCTATCGGGAGGATTTTGGCAACTTGCCTTCGATATATTCAAGCCATTTTGCTGCCTGTCACTCAGTGCTGTACAAATTGAACTCAGAGGAGAGGTAAAAAGGGTCTAGGAGGCATTTTTTTCTGGGAAGAATATGCTAATAAAGCGTCATCAGCAGGAAGCAGGCTGTGTCTGAAAGAGTTTTGTCAACTCTGAATTAATTTTGTGTGTTAAGAAACACGGGGGTGCTTCTAGAGCCGGTCTGTGGTAATTAATCCTTCCTGTTTCTGGAAGAACAGGACTGTAATATATGCGGCCCAGATTTAACAGATGTGTGCACACAATGTCTGCTTTATGAGAAGTAAAACAAAATGATGGGTACAGAACAAAAAAATATTGATTTAAAAAACTAAAACAGTATGGAAAGCACAAAGCTTGGAATTCCCAGAGTTTATGCAAATACAGTATTCCTTTAAATGTTCACAGACAATGTGGTTTTGAAAACATCTGTCCATGGAGTTGGATGCTGTGAAGAGACTGAAAAAGACAGATGTTTCTTGTTCCTTAGAAAACTGAGTAAAAAAAGATTGCATATGAACGAACGTAAGGTATGGAACGGAGTTGGCTATACCTAGGTGTGATTGGATTTGGACCCTAGAAATCAAATGATGACCTCATTCTGGGACAAGATTCTCATTATCTTCTTTCTTATTTTTTTCCACAATGTGTTATAGAGGAAAAAATTCAGATTACCTTATCTATAACTATGAACACTGTGCTTGTGTGGCAATTTGAATGTTGTCACGAACAGAAGAGTTTGCCTTTCAAAACTGGGCATGCAAATTGCACTGACAATGCTGATACTTGATATATTCAAATGTAAGATTCACATAAAGATGAATAAGGGCAGGTGGACGTGGTGTTCATTAAAACAAATCTATATTGAAAAAAGCATTTTCAGTTCAGGTCTACCAAAGCAAAGCAATCTAGCCCATTAGCTCTTTCTCTCTCTTTCTTGTTTCTTTCTTTCTTTTTTAATCTCATTAAGCTACCTCTGCCAAATGGCTAGGAGGCAGGAGTTTGACATGGTTAATTTAAAATGGAATAATGGAGAAAATACCCAGCCAGTAGCAATCATTCTGATAGGGCATGCATTCAACAGATTTTTACATGCCTTTTTCTTCTATCATGAAGATATCTTAAGTATATATTTAAAGAGTCAAAATCAAAATTTTAAGGTCTAATGTGAGGAGCATAAAATAAAACCCAGCCCTGTCTGCATTGCCTATAGCTTTTCATGTAGTGCAAATACTGAAAACACTTTAACTCACTTTCAATGAAACATACTACTTACTTCATGCAAACTAGAAGTTCCTTTAGGTTTTGGCAATATTATCCATTTAAAAAAGGCAGTTTTGGTTAACTCTCTACATTTCACATCAATTTCATGTAGGAGCCTTCTACTCCAAAGAATTGCAGCTTTACCATGGTGGTTTTTTGCCAGATTATTTAGTATGCTATGTGAAAGTTCTTTGATTAGGTGTCTTTACATTATTTAGGGTGCATATCAAAGTCAACCACTTAATTCTTGTTCAAAGTTGTTGGAATATTTAGTGAACAAAAGATTAGAAATGACCTGTGATCTTCATGGAAAGAGCAATTCAACTGAACAAACCTGCTCATTTTCTGTATGTATTCTTTCAGGGTCTAGTTGATGGAGGCGTTCATGGAGAACACACATTTTGTGCCATGAGTTATCTACAGCTTACCAGAGTCAACCCATGGACCATTTCTTCTTTCAAATTAGAGATTAGATCACTCAAATATAATGAAGTTCCATATGCTGTATTTAAAAAAATAGACTTTGATAGCTGCAAAAATTTTGCTTTAAAGAATCCAAATTTCTCAATGAAATGTATCCACAAAAGCAACTTTTGTACTTTTCTATAGTCTAAAATGTTATATTACTCTTGAAGGCTCTGTTCATGCATTCAATAAGCATATTTTGAAGTTCTACCTTGTGCTTAAAAGCAAGAAGCAGCTTGCTAGATACGGGTGCTATGAAAATAAATAAAATCAGTGCCTGCCCTTGGTTAAGGCATAGTCTATTCTGGCTCCTCTGGCTATTTTACATTTCATTTATAAAATATATTAAGAGGATTTAAGGACCAGAAAAAAAATGATTCAGATTTCACCAGCTGAAAGGGCCTGGACTGATGGAAAATTCTTCCAAATGGAAGGACCAGTATATGTGAAGGCCTGGAGGATCATGGTTTCTCAAATTAATTTTAAGATGTGCTTTGCCAGGAACTTAGAGTCTACAGATCTTCATCCAAAGCTCACTCCTCACTTGGTACAAAGAACTCCACATATCAGTGATAAACACCCTAGAGTCTTTGCACAGAACAAGGATGCTAATCACAAGGTCCACTTTGGATCAGCATGGTACCAGGTGTAACATGGGCCAGTGCATCTCAAAAGTTTCCAAGGAACTTGGAAATACAGCCTAATGACAGAGAATTGTGCAAGTCCAGGGTCATACTGGGAAAAAAATAAAGCCTTCCCAAGATCTCCTCCATGACTTACTTAAAACCTCCTGTGGATTTGGGAGAGGGTGGGCCTGGTTTTCCCTGAGGCATCTTAAACCCTCTATTCACCAATAAGTATTCACCCCTAGGGTTTGGGAACATAGTTGGAGAGTAATGTCATTTTTTCACAGTTTTTGTTGTTGTTGTTGTTTTCAAACCACAGTATTAATGAAATCATCTGAGAGGTCCCAGGGCATCACCTCTACAGATTCTGATTTTCTAAAACATTTGAGTCTTTGGAAGAGGTTATGCTTCAGAAGTGGTTAGTGAAGAACTTAGTGGGTGCTCAGTAAATGTAATTATGATTATTATGATTATTGTGGTTATTAGCATTAACAACGCCTGATGGTAATTTTGATGCAACTTGTATTCGGGAATCACTGTCTTACAATACAAAAAATCGAAGCTATAGCCTTGCAATTTCCCTAGAATTCATATGTGAGGATGGGGAAAGGATGACTCTCAGAAGTCACGGCTGAAGGCAGTGATTACTGCTGTTTGATGACTAAATATAAAGATGTTACAACCTCTTCAAGCCATTCCCAAGATTCTAAGGCAAACCCAGTGGAATTACACTTCTCCAAATTTTCGTAGCATTTTCAAGTTTCAGCATTCTTTAAGGATAATGGCTATGTTCATTTTATCCTTGCTTCACCTATGATATGATATTTGGCAGTTGAAGGCGGCATGGGAAGGTGAAGAAATCTAGGGCTAAACATTCAGAACTGGGCAGAAGTTTAAAATTTGACACTACACGCACCATATTTTAACCCATACCTACTCGATTTTGATTCAGTTCACACAGCTTCAGAGATTATCCTCCGCTTGTAACATCTCCCTCTCTCACTGTTGTCTGTGACATTTAAAACGATGTTGCCTGGAACATAAAACTGAAATTGCTCTATGTTTTCCAAATGGCTGGTAGAAATCAGTTTCTAAAGTCCTGCTAATTCTTTCATCATCTTCAGCTAGTGATCCGCAGTGTCATGTGAAACCTCCAAAGTGTTTAAAGATGGAGACAGAAGATGTCCTCTCCAAATTGTTATCAGTAAAAGCAATAACAATATTGTTATTAAATCTCACAGTACATCGGGGAGGAAGAGTAAAAGAGTCAGTAAATCTGTCAAACGTTCATTACTCTGGTCTCCTGCTTAGGAATGTTCTCATGTCCCGATGATGTGGCACTGCTGGAATATCCCCGGGCGATTGCATAAAATAACAGTGGTAATGAGGTGTTTAGAAACGTGCTTATCTATTTTCACCCATAGTACTGGAGCTGGGATAACATGGACTGAATGAAACAGGATCTTTAGGAGGTTAACGTTCCCCAGATACAAAGTTAGTGAGGGCTCTGGAAGGGTTTGTTTGGAGAATTAGACAAAACGTGATTCCATGTAGAAATGAACTTGCCGTTCTACTAATCTGCCTTCCCAGTGTCCAAACATCAACTCCAGCCCACTCTGCTCAGGATAAATCAATTTGTCAGGGCAATGGGGTACCTATGTGGTGGGATGTTCTTGGTAATTAAGGTTTATAACTGCAGTTGTTTTTGTATCTTGGCTTTTAACCTTACGCTGGTGGGCGTAGCCATCCTTAAAACATCTGGGTGCCTAGCTGAAACAATAGCATAGCTTCTGCAGTAATCTTGTGTAATTTCTGGTGAATAGTAGGGTACATTTAAACAGTTCTAATGGAGTGAACAATACTGTTTTAAAGGGCTTTGATCATTACTTATCTTTCAGCTGATTATAGGAATCTTGTTGGAAGCGTTCAAAGGATTTTTAATTTTGAATCTCTTTATGTCTTCAACCTAGTGATGACACTAATTTCCCCTATTGCCTGTGAAAGGAAGCCTAGATTTGTCCTCAGACGTTTTTTGTTCCCTGTGTCATGTCTTTTGTGTATGCAGATGGGGTTGCTTAATTCCAAGGCCTTTGCCACATTAAAAATAATTTAAATAACCAGACATGGTAAAGACAACCGAAGTGTTTCTGTTTAAGGAGAAAACTACTGACAATACAAATATATATTCAATTTTTATTTCTTTTAAACAAAAGTGATGCTACTGTTTGCTGTGCATGTACAAATGGTATCTCTGTATTATAGAGACTGTAGGATTTTCTGACTTAACTGCCTTTTCCTTTTTCTTTTCTTTGATGTTCACTAAAAAGAGAAAAAGAAATGTTCACTTAACAGATTTGAAGTAGAAAGTGCTATTATAGAAGAGACCGTGCACCCACATCCCAGCATCAATAGAATAATTGTTTCTTCTGAGACCACATCTCAGAAGAAAATGTAGCATTTGTGTGTCCTGTAATTGTTACAAAATAAAAGCAGCTAATTAAAGGTCTTACATAAGTTAGAGTCCTTTAACCATGAAATTTAAGCAGGTGTCTACAATTTTTTAACATTGTGTGTTTTGAGGTATTTGTTTAATGACAATTGTATGACCACGTGGCACACTTTAATAGAGCACTTGATTACCTGTGCATAGCAACATTTGTTGCTTTTTCTACCTCTGAGTGTCCAAACTTACACCCTTCACCTGGCAGCCCTGCTCCCTTGATGGAGGAACCCCTGTTTTCTGTTCTCAGCTGGAAATCAGCTTCCTGGGTCTGCTCCCCACTCTGACCTTTCATGTTGGGGCCAAGTTTCGTCTGATCTTGGTTGGGGAGGAGGGAATAGGCACTTGACCTAAACCCTGCCATTCAGAAGCTTGGTACTAGGATTCTGAGTCTTGAGCTACAGCAACAAAGATTAAGGGACACAGTAGAATTCAGACACACTGCCCTGATAGAAGCTGTCAGCCAAGGGCCAGCCTGATCCCTCACCTGGGCTTCCTCTCATCTGGCCCCAAATCACACCAATTCTTTGATTACCCTACGTCTTTCCAATAAATCGATTCATTTTGTTGAGATAGCAAGATTCAACTTTTGGTGTTTACGATGTCAAAAATGACAACTCTACAACTGCTATTCTTTGGTAAGAATAGGAAACTGGGCTATTTTCATAGGATTTTTATCAGATAGTTGTTTTATAATTGCATTTTTGAAAGTATGACTTGTGATACAAATTAGTAAAGTGGAGCATAATGAAAATACAGAAAATTTGTTAAAAAGTACCCTCCAAATGTTCTATTAACTCCAGGCAACTTTGGACAACAGCATTGTCATCGATCCTATTGGTGTAACATGGCAATTAGAGAGAAGCTGAGACGGAGCCAGACTGGAGAGCTAATTTCAGGTCTAAGAGGTGGAAATGAACTGAGGCTTGATATGGGTTTTTGCTCCTAGGAGTGTGGTCTGTGGACCAGCATCATCAGATCATCTGGCCTTCTTAGAAATTCAGACTCTTGGGTGCTACTCCAAATGTACAGAATCCATAGCTCCGTTTAACAAGATGCATGATTATTTGTGTACATTAAAGTTTGAAATGATGATGTGATGTGGATCTAGTAGTAACATGAGATGTGGTCTGTATCACCTGATAATGCCCAGCTAAAACTGTAGCCCCCAAACCAGCATGAAATGTTGTATTCGAACTTAACTCTAAAGTTAAACATTGAATCTATAGTTTATAGGGTTTTTTCTTTTTTTTTTTCTGACTACGTATAAGTGTTTCAAATTCTTTAATATCCAATTCTATATCATTGGCTAATTAAGAGTTATAAATCCAGAAAGAATAAGAAAAAAGGTATTATGTGGTTTTAGGTGAAGCACTTGAGGCATTTCCTTCACATCTGATCAGATATTTCTTTCAAAGCATCGGCATTATTCTCTCTGCACTGGCTAGAGCCTCAAGCAGAAAGACTTTTAGTGAAAATATGGAGGATGACTCAAAAATAATTTCCACCATTTGTGGTGCTCTCAGAGGTCAGATATCTATTGATCAAGACTGACCCCAGGAAATTGGTGGCTATTTTTATCTTACAGCAAAGACAAAAATAAAAAATCATTTTAAAGTTTCCAAAATACAAATGATATTCTTCTTTTCAGGGTGCTTGAATAGGTTGGGGAAAAAGTAATTTGAAGAGTTTGTTGGGATCCGTGTTGAATAATATATAATGCTCTCCTGGGTTTACATTAAAATAACAATGTCATTATCTAAGAACCTAAATACACAGCACTGAACATTTAAGAAATCATATGCTAGATATTTCAGAATCTCCCTTTACAAAGGTGAAAATTCTGCTTTAAGATGGGTCTCTTTTCCAATTCTCTATTCCTAGACAATATTGACTCTGACTTTGAAAGGAGTGATGCACATTTATTACAACTCCATTTTTCAATTACTTATATTTTTCCAGTGGATCATATTTTACAAAACACATTCTCACATAATAACGTCTTCTTTGGTTCTAGTACAGCCCCATGAATTGGACCAGCCAGGCATGATTGAATTCTATTTTCCATCACAGAGAAATAGGTAGGGTAGCTATTTTCACGTTAGATTGGTTGTGAACTGACTTGGGTTTGAATATTGGCTCTGGAATTTACTGCTAATTAAGAACTGGTGCAAATAACTTGTCCATTGAACCATACCTCCCAAGTGCCTACCATGTGGCTGGCACCTTCCTGAGCACTGAGCCACCTCAGATATGGTCCTTGAGCTCCTGGTACCTAGATATGCATGTATATGGAAATCAGTTTGCCTTTTAAAACAGAGTCCACCAGCCTAAAAAGGGGTGTGTTTTCTCTTACATCATGCCACCTGTAACACCTCGAATATTGTTAATATAGAGCACTTTTAAAAGTATTTTTTTTTCCTGAATGTTAACTAGACTTACTGTGGTGATCATTTTGCAGTAGATACAAGTACTGAATCATTATGCTGTACACCTGAAACTAGTATAATGTTATTTGTCAATTACATCTCAATAAAAGTATTTTTTCATAGGTTTATATTTTATTTCATTTTTAATTTAATTGGATTTTTAAAATATTTCTACTTCAGATTAAGTTATTTTTAATGGAAATAACAATGCTGCGAACAACTCATCTACACTTAGTGTTCTATGGTGCCCATGGCATGTCAGGAGAGCAGTATTGAAGGTTGCTTGCCTGTGTTTTGCAGCGATAGTACCAGGAGGTTTTCTTAGGATATAGATAAAATGCTTTAAGCCTTTTATATTGGTGCCTGCTCTTGCTACCTTCTTTATTCTTGTGAGTTCCTGAGCTGTGCTCTCTGCTGTGCTTACATGCATAGCCCTCATCCCTGCTTGATGGTGGCTTCTGGTTTGAACTCTACCTACATCTCTCCCTTTCACCAGATTCATGGTGCTACATGATGGTTGCTTCTCACAGTGGTTCTTAAAGCACCACACACTTCTCCATTGCATCACTTAGCAGTTGTAACTTCAGACTTACTAAGTGAGGTAGACAATACCAGCCTTCCCTCTCAGAGCTTATTCTTCATGAGAACAACAACAACAAAAAATAGCTTTAACTCAACCTTGACTCCATGGACCCAGTGTATACAAAGCGGTACATATTTGTTGATGGGATTTAAGAGTGATTCATGACACAGTCATGACTTTCTCTCCATCCCGTTTGGACAGAATGTTGTAAGATTTATGTGTTGGTTCAATTGTAAACATGTGACAGTACACATTATTTTAGAGATGCATTAAGAAACATTCAACTGACACTCCATAGGCCTTTTGTTAGAGGGTTAAACTTTTACTTGATAATCTGCTTTGAGACTAGAAGTGTAAAAAAGAGAGATTCACTAGCTGTGTAAATATTCTTAATTATATAGTATATAGGAGGACATTGGCCAAAGTTTAATTTTTTGAATAGCATTTAAGCATATATATTAGAATGACTATAGTTTAATAAGGGTTGGCAAATGTATTATGTAAAGGGCCAAATAGTAAAGACTTTAGGCTCTGTGGGCCATGCTGTCTCTGTGGCAATTACTCAACTTGTCTGTTATTCAAAAGAAGCCACAAATAATACATAAACAAGTGGGCATAGCTGTGTTGCAATGAAACATTAATTACAAATGAACTCCAGGATCATTTATGTTTTTTATAATCCTCAAGGATCGGGGGACACATGAAGAGTTGCCTCAGTGGTGATTTCATGGAGCTACTCTTTTCCTATTAGCTGTTATTCATTGTCTACTAGAAACTCAGTTGTGAGCCTTACATAGTCTTTGATTTTATAGTGATTCTTGACCATTTTTGTTCCTCCAGAGCATAAACACGTGTACCTCTGTCATATCAGTGTCATCTCTCAGCGGTGAGGCACCAAGAATATCAGATAATTAAAACGATCTTAACAAAATGGTTACTTGTTGATTTTTAATAATCCCAGAGCCCACACGTTTTTATTCCTCTTGCACTTATTTTTCATTGCATTTATATTTATCTGACAGTTAAAAATAGCTTGGACATTTTTTTCAATATTTTTCATTCAGTTAACATTTAATAGAAAAGAGATGTCTCAATGCTATTTGCTTAGGACCAACCCAAGCTACACATTTTTTTATTGTTTATTTTTATTAGACCGGGGGCAGACATGAATATTTGAATGCGCATTGGTTCAGGGTCTGGAATTGCCTTGGTTTTCTTGATAATTTCTTTCTTCCCTTAAAGGCGCTGGGACACCTGGCGGGCTCTGCTCCACTGGGCTCTATCCATCTCTTTGGATCAGTTCACTAGCCTGGTCATCCTCTTCTCATGGTGATGAGTGGAAGCACAAAAGAGCATAAACACCCATTATAGAGGAAAGCATGCTACTCCTCTGTCAACAGAAAGAACAGTTATAAAAGAAATGAGAAAGGAAAACCAGAATGGTACCAATACTTCAAGAGTCCTCAGAGTAGTTTTAAGAATAGCAGATATGATAGATACAAACTTGGGATGATCTCTTAACTATACAGTGCTTATGTGCCCCTAGAAAGCCTTTGCATACTCACCTGGGCTTCTCAAAACTGATCTAAACAGTTAGATATTACAAATGTTATCTTAATAATTAATAATGACCTAAAACCTTAAAATATTTTGTGGCAGTGATAATTTATACAGCAGGGTCCTAGTGTCTTGGAACAAATGCATTATTTTTTTTTCTATAGATTGATAAGTTGATTTTACAGATTAAAGTTCCCCTGCTTGCTTCTAGTGAAATATGAAGCACATGTTTATTCACTGAAAACTAGAGAGAAAAATTATCTGAAGCAACATATCAGATACATTTTCATGAATTGTTAGAAATACTCTATCGACATACCATACCCATTAAAATTTTGAATAGAACAGAAAGTTATGCATTTTCTAATAAGACAACTTATTGAATATACCTTGTAAAGTAATATAATATTAATGAACACTTATCAAGTTAATTTACTTTTGTTTACAGAATTAGTGGCCCTCTTGCATAATTTTAAATAGGGGATTTTGTCAATCAATATAAACTGTGTTAATATTTCAAGAAGTTACAAAATATGCTCTTGGATGAGCACGACCAAATGATCAAAAAAAATATTAAACAGTAAGAGACCTAGAAATACTAAACTATGGCTCATAATATTTTCAGATACTCATGTTAGGAAGGACAATTTATCTTCGGACTTAATCATTTTATTATTTAATATATAAATTATTAA
The DNA here is from genome assembly GCF_964341445.2 of Mesoplodon mirus. Taxonomy (NCBI): domain Eukaryota; kingdom Metazoa; phylum Chordata; class Mammalia; order Artiodactyla; family Ziphiidae; genus Mesoplodon; species Mesoplodon mirus. The sequence continues at coordinate 72,301,959 of NC_138993.1, read as the reverse complement.
TACTAATATAATTGACATATATATATATATATATACCTATATGTAATATCTTCCTTTTGTCTTGTTATTTATTTATTTATTTATTACTTATTTATTTTTGCCTTTGCCACACGACATGTGGGATCTTAGTTCCCCTACCAGGGACTGAACCCCTGCCCCTGGCAGTGGAAGCGTGGAGTCTTAACCACTGGACCACCAGGGAAGTCCCTTGTCTTGATTGTTTAAATGATATTTGAAAATTCTGTTTTTTTAGGCAGAGACTGAATATCTTCTTATAATTTAAATATTTGGATCTTGATCTTAATATGTAGATTTTCATAATATTATTATGCGGACAAGGCTGGTACAAAAATCAAGATTCCAAAAGGTTTTAGTTTTGGGGTAATATAACTACTATTTGATTAGTAATTCATTCTCTTTTGCATTCATTGTTATTCTTTTTTATGTTCTTGAGAGCTCCCATTGGTTTTTCCTCTTATTTGGGGGGTATTCCTTCTTAAATTTGATTGTGTATGTAGTTGTGTTAAAATATAGGTAAAAAGTTATAAGTGGCATATATAAAAGAAAATTTTGTAGAAAAATCAATGATTTTTTAATTTTTGAAATTCACTTGAAATGCTCTAACAGTCTTTTATTTGTTTTAAAATATTTATTAACTCTCAGAAAAAGAATTCTTGCTGCAAAAATTATTTGCCATATACTCTATCTTAAATAGAAAAGGTGCTAATCAGAATTCTAAAATATACATTGTTCTTTCTTATGACAACCAGTTGCTGTATCTTTTCTAGTAAAATCATTCCACATACTAATATATCTGGGATATTTAATTCTAGCTCAGAACCTTGTTCCTAGCCTAGATTTTTATTTACAACTGACTGGAGATTTGTGTGGGAAGTCTCAGAGAAATCTTCAATCTTAGTAGAATGAAAACAAAGCCCTTCACTTTCTACTCCCACACACATTTTTCCCCTTCTAGGACTCCCTGACTCTGTACTTGACACCTCTATTTGTGTGTGTGTGTGTGTGTGTGTGTGTGTGTGTTTTGTCTGTTTGTTTTTGCCAGAAAGATAGGAGTCATTCTTGACCTCCTATCTTTCTCACGCCCACTCTTATAAGGTCCTCCTACTGTTCTTCTCCTGATCCTATTCAATCCAGGCTCCAGTAACAATCTGATTAATCTACAATAAGAACAGTATACCTTTGGTCACATTCCTTGTTCATGTAAAACTCTTCAATGACATCCATCATACTTAGGATCAAACCTAAATACCTTACCCTTCTGATAGATACTCTAAAGTCTTCCTCCACCTAACTACACAGCTGTATGTCTCACACATTTTCCCACTCAGGCAAGATGCTAAACCCATACTGCGCTTGCTTTTGTTCTTCAGGTACTGAGCCCTTTTCAGAATTATCTTCTTCATAAACACCTGGAGTGCTTGGTTTTCTCACCTCCTTGACTGGCTAACATCTCTTTGTTCTTGAAATTAAAGGTTAAATTTCACATCCTGGAAAGGCTTCCTTTAGACCCTTTATTTTTTCCTTCACTGCACGTCTTACAAACTCAATGTTCACTCTTGCACAATGCGTTGGCTTTCTCCTCCGTTAGATTGTATGATCGATGAGGACAAGAGACCCAGTCTTGGCTGGCCATCGTAGCCCTAGTACCTAAGAGCATCAGATATGCATTTTAATGAAAACATTGTGAGTGAACTTGTGAATTGGCTTTACTCAAAGGGCTACATCTTTGGTTGGCTTTTGAGTAACTATCCAGGGTTTTGCTGGGTAGTTATTTTTCAGTTATCTCCTAGAATCTGGATCACACTACACTGGTACACGTGGTCAACACAGCTGGAACTGAGAATTATCTTTGGTTACATACTCTATGCCTTGAGTTTGGACTCATCCACATATGTGCTGAGCACTCTGGACTCTTATTCTTCCTGATTCAAAACAAGTAAAAAATAATCCTTTGACATCATTTCAGATTCCCAATATATTGATAGATAAGGACATTGTAATATTGTGAAGCAGTGACAAACCAAAGGCAGGACTGTGGAAGCAACACTTCCTGGGGACTGTAAAGAACTGAGACACTGTCATTGTCTGTAGAGAGTTAGGAAGCAACAATAATACCAACCAAAAGTCAGTCTGCTTTTTGTTATCACCCTTGTCAGGCAATTCTAAACAGTGTCAGTGATTAAAAAAAAAACAAAAAAAACCAAATAGCTTCTATTGGTCTAAGTTCCAAAAAATGCCATGACTAGGGTTGAGTTTTTATTCTGTATCCTTTAAATTAGCAGAATTATTAGCTATCCTTTAATAAACACAGTTGTCTACTTGAAAATCACATTAAACGATTCACCATCCCCTGGCCAATTCCTGCCACCCCAGGACTCAGCTCCATGCTTGTTTTTCAAGAGTTCAGTCTGAAATGGTTTGAAATCCTCTGGGCCCAAGTTGGGCACAGCTCCTGTCCCCAAACAGTACTGCCTGTTTCTACGTTTAAGCAATAGATTTGAAATAAATGATGTTATCATAGTGACTATAAAGACCGAAAAGCAGGACTTGAGCTGCTTCATTTTGTTTCTGTCACCACTCAAGAGTTTTTATCTCTGCTTACAAAATACCGGTGAAACAGCTGTTCATAGCATGGTGTGTATTTTTGTTTGGGAAGTTCAACTTTTAGTGCATGCATGAAAAGTTTTCATGAAATTATCTTGAAAATTTAAATGTATCTTTCCTATTGTGATACTAAAGAAGCAATTAAGAAAATGATAGGCTTCATCAGTAGTGTTATTTAGTAGCTGCCTAAATTGTACCTTTTGCAAACATCTTAGTTTTATTAAAATCCATTTATTAGCTACTGGATAATTATTTGCCCAACATTATTATATCATTATTATATCCAAAGGATCCAACTTTAAATCTGTTGGGGAGGTATAGAAACTATTACAGAAATAGTTGCACTTCTTTCCCCTTTTTGGTACTATGATTAGATAAATACATTTATTATGTTTACTGGCATAATTATAACATCTATATGAAATACTATAAGAGACAAAAATCACTCTCTGCATTTCCTTTCTGGCCATTATATCAAATATCAATAATTTCTTGATTATAATTAAAAATCATTCATAATAATCCATGTTATATCAAGGAGGAGATATTAGGAAGTGCCCTGCTCTGGTGTCACATACACTAGGGACGTCACCAGTGTGAGTTTTTTAAGTGTGTACTCAATGTGGCAGACACAGTATTGTGTGTTCACATCCAGGTTCCTCCTTTGTGTACAGGAACACTGCGCTTCCCAGTCCCTGGACATCTCTGGAGGCTGTGTGGTTGTCACAGTCATAGAACGTGTGTAGAAGTCACGTGTGTCACCACAAGTCCTGTCCCTTCTACAATCTTTCTTTGTTTGTAGATGGACAATGCAGAGGGTCCACTGGGGAATGTCACAGGGTGGAGTTGGTAAAGATTATGCATGGCTGGTCTCCCAAGATAGCCTTGCAGCCTAAGCAAGAAGTGGATCTTTGTTGGCTGAAGCCAAAGGGATTTCAGGGTGGTGTCCCTGCAGTTCAACCTGCCTAACCTGATGAATACAGCTAACCTCGAAATAAATGTAAAGCTTGGGCACTGTAGGGAGGATGATAGGGAGTGGGTGTGGATGGAGGCGAAGCTTTGTGATGAAGCGGGGTTTGCCGTGACGTTTGAGGTGGAGCTGCAATCAAACAGCTCTTGGACGCTCTCAGTACCTGCTCCACATTTTCATATCTTATAGCACGGCTCAGGGCTTCCCTGGTGATGCAGTGGTTGAGTGTCCGCCTGCCGATGCAGGGGACACGGGTTCGTGCCCTGGTCTGGGAAGACCCCATATGCCCCCATGGAGAGGCTGGGCCCATGAGCCATGGCCGCTGAGCCTGTGCGTCTGGAGCCTGTGCTCCGCAACGGGAGAGGCCACAACAGTGAGAGGCTCAGAGTTTTCCTGAAGCCAGGTATGCCTTTCCCTACATTTAAATATCCAAGCCCAGAAATAAAATGTCTCCTTCTCAAAAAGCCTTTCCCTGAACTCCCAGCAGTACTCTTTGTTACATTTCAGGCTAGCTTCATGTATCACCTTCATGATGATGAAACTTATTTCATGCGTTTTTAATCGTTAGTTGTTTACATTATTGTCTCATTGTCTAGCTTGTGAGTTCCTCAAGGTTAAAGATCACATCCTTTGTCTCCTTCTATGTCACAGGGCACTTAAGAAAACATTGGTACGTGGTCATCTCATCATTTATTTACAAACACAAATGTGTACCCCCTATGAGCCATGCACCATAATGTGCTTGAGGATCAATACATGTGTGTCTAATTGAATTGAAATTTGTTAGTGAGATACAGAAAGGCATCATAAGCTGATGAAAGCCTTCTGAGTTAGAACTGAGATTGTGTGTATACCTAGAAGTTCAAGCACATTTGGGATGGTAGTGAGAGGTGAGCATAGAGAGGACGGAGCAGTTTGGAAGAGAGTTTTGAATGCCAAATGGAATAGACTTTCCTTAGTAAGAGGAGACAGCTAAGTTGAGTAGTGTAGCATTTGGCCATCAGAGAACCCACAGAAATAAAATACGTAAAACAAAACTTTGACTTGACATTATTACAGAATATATGAATAATGTATGGTGTCTAGTCTCAAATTATTAATCTATGTCAGGACAATAAGTACAGTTCAACAAGCCTAGAGTCAGCTGCTACTTTGCTAGGTTTTTCTTTTCTTTTAAGACTTCCTAGATTTCCAGATTAGGCAGAATGGTATCTGCAGAGGTTAAAGAATATTGAAATTAAAAACACATTAACTTTCAATGCACTAGGGTGAGGTGTCCTCCGTAGGTGGACTACAAGGAAATCCCTGGCTTGATGCCTGATGGCCTTGCATTGCTGGGGATTCCACTTAACACCCTGCTATGACACTCTGCAGGTATGCATGGCTGCCTTGGTCTGGGTGTGTTTCACATTGAACGGCAGTGGCAGTCCAAGTGGCTCTGTAAGGGAACATAATACCTGCATTGTAGAGAGCTATATGATTTACACTGACTGGCTTCAGATTCAAACCTTAGCTGTAGTTTGTACAACAGACAACTGTGATTTTAACTTTATGTGCCAATATCATGACCATTGTGAAACAATGGTCCAAAGCAAACATTTTGAAGGAAAGCATTCCTTATGGTAACGTGAGTAGTTTCAATGTTTAAAATATATTGAATATAATTTTTATGCAAACATGTAAGAGATTCTTCATCTAGAGCAGGTATCTACAAAATATAAAATGTTTAAGAGGATCATTTAATACTGTAGTATTGTCTACATTAATAGATTATTCTTTGAGCATCATTCAGCCTAACTGCCCCTACAAGCTTGGGGAAGTCAAAGACTCTTCCCACCAGCCAAGTCAGGACCCGCTTCAGAATGCACTTCAGGGATACACTATGTTATATTGATAAAATAAAGCTGTGGACACTTGGAGACTTTTCCACATAGGCAGTTGCTTTGTTTTGAGGGACATGTGATAGAGGTGCTGAGCTGATACTGCTCTATGACTTATGTCATTAACCCAGATTCTTCCCATTAAGCAGATAAGCCTAAAGCTACCTACTTTTCTTTTAGGGGAAGAAAATAAAACCCAAAACACATTGGATTTTACCCAAATGTTTTTTTTTTTTTTTTTTGGTTGTTATTATGAGATGGGCGTGGGATGATGGAGCATGATTTTACGTGGGTCCAGCATCCTCTAGGGAAACTTTTTATCAGATAGTCCCTTTTGCTAAGTGGTGGTAGCTTATTTTTACTGTGGTCGAATCATGTAGTCATACATAAGCAGGAAATGGGTAACATCACAAGTTGGCTATGGGCAGCTCAGTTTTACAACCAGGAATGCTCCACTGACCAACACAGTTCTGCCTTCTTGGTGAAGAAGAAACATGAATGTCATAAGACCGTGACACCGGAATTCCTTAGCTCCAATCTTAGTCCCACTGTGATCCCAGCTACTCTGTTCTCTCCTTCCAATCCGGACCCTAGTTTGGCCTTTCATATGAGCTCACTCGTATTTCTATTTCTCATCTCTGAGGAGCTGGCCCCTTGCCATACGCCTCCATATTAGTTCCCAGTTTGGTTTTAGTATTCCACTCCTGGCTACCCACCTTCATTCGTAACCAGTCACATTCGATCTGTTTTTCTTGGCACCAGCTTTAGTGAGGGGAAAAAAAAAAGAGGGGCATTTCCCCATTAAGAAAAAGAGATTTACAAAGGATTGCTTAGCAGTTTGTTTGAGGAAATTTATATTGTCATCTACAATATAGTTATGATGATGGTTGAGAGTAAACATTTCAAAAATGTTGCCCATGGTGTCAAATATTTCTATCTTTGGGGGAACTAAAGACTGAATTTAGGATTTTCCCATTCCAGAGCGTCACCCATTAATCAGCAATGCACTTAATCATATATAGTTAATTCTTTCTTTTTAGAAACATTTTTGAGCACCTGTTATATGCAAGGTCTTGGGGATAAAAATCCAAGCATATGATCTCACTCTTGGATTGGATTTCTTATTCTGCTTCATGAAAGATCTTAAAATGTAAGGAAAAGACAATGTTTATTCTGGAATCTTGAGGTATTATTCATGAGCTCTTCAGGCATAAAGAACCAAGTCACTAGGGACTCTGTCAAGGTCCAGAGAGTCACAGGTGCCCAGGATGAACAAGAAAGGACAGACCCTTGGGCTTCCCTGGTGGCGCAGTGGTTGAGAATCTCCCTGCTAATGCAAGGGACACGGGTTCGAGCCCTGGTCTGGGAGGATCCCACATGCCGCGGAGCAACTAGGCCCGTGAGCCACAACTACTGAGTCTGCGCGTCTGGAGTCTGCTCCGCAACGAGAGGCCCGTGCACCGCAATGAAGGGTGGCCCCCATTTGCCACAACTAGAGAAAGCCCTCACACAGAAACGAAGACCCAACACAGCAAAAATAAATAAATAAAATTAATAAACTCCTACCCCCAACATCTACTTTTTTTTTTTTTTTTTTTTTTTTTTTTTGCGGTACGAGGGCCTCTCACTGTTGTGGTCTCTCCCCGTTGCAGAGCACAGGCTCGGAACGCGCAGTCTCAGTGGCCATGGCTCACGGGCCCAGCCGCTCCATGGCAGGCATGTGGGATCTTCCCGGACCGGGGCACAAACCCGTGTCCCCTGCATCGGCAGGCGGACTCTCAACCACTGCACCACCAGGGAAGCCTCCAACATCTTCTTTAAAAAAACAAAAAAAGAAAGAAAGAAAGGCCAGACCCTGCAGTGTGGGGAAATGTGCAGGGACCCCAGCACATGGCAATGGACTAGCTGAATACATTGCACACTGACAACTCATAGAGGAATCTCAAAATGCCTTCTGAGAAAATAAAATGGAATTATAGTTATATCACTTGTGTTTCCCAAACCAAACCAGCCTAGGGGGCAAACATGGTACAAATAATATTTTGCGGGGGGCTATTCTTTATGCTGCTGGGATTCTGGGTTCCTGCAAAATCCTTTCAAATAATTTTGGAACTTCCTCCTTAGAATAGGTGTCTTTGAAAGGTCTCTGGTACTCCTCACACTAGTTCTCCTGTTTTCTGTTTCACATTTGCTATTTTTTCCTCACTCCCTTTGATATACTGTCATAATGACTGCTCTTGATTCAGATGTTTCAATTGGAAACTATGCCACCAATATCTACCAATTATGCCTTTGTCATTGTACTGTCCTGCAAAAAAAGGAACCGTCGCCAATGCCTGGTCTAATTATGCCTGCTGCCATCCTATATGAGAGGTGCCCACACCAGCTGATGGCTGCTTTGAGGCTTCTCGTGTTTGGTGTGTGGATCTGAAATCTCTTCTGCTGATGCCAAAACCGTTGCTGCCAGAATCACAGGCATTGTCTCCTATGTTACAAAATCTGGCAGCAATAAAATCAGGGCTTTCCACGTCCCAGAGAGGTTTTTGTAAATCTCCTCTCTTACTTTTCACTCTCTTTCTTTACACCTCTGTAGTGGGCTGAATAATGTTCCCCAAAGATATCAGGACCTAACCCCTTGAACCTGTCAATGTTGGGTTATTTGGAAAAGGGGTCTTTGCAAATGTGATTAAGGAACTTGAGATGCAGAGATGATCCTGGATTATCCAGGTAGGTCCTTAATGCTAACACATAAGAGAGATGCAGAAGGACACAGTGCTGTGAACATGGAAGCAGAGATTGCCCACAGCCACCAGAAGCTAGAGGCAGCAAGGAAGAGAGTCTCTCTAGAGCCTCTGGAAGGGGTATAACCTTGTGACACTGTGACTTCAGCCCCAAAATACTGATTTTGGACATCTGGCCTCCAGTTGGTGATAGAATACATTTCTGTTCTTCTAAGCCATCAAGTTTGTGATAATTGTTACAGCAGCCTCAGGAAACTAATACAACCACCATCTACTGTGACACATGCATGGGTTCATGGGGGTAGATTAGGGAGAATGCATATTTGGTTAAAGTTGGGATCTTTGATAAACTCGGGTACCAGGCTATAAAGGAGAAAACACCTTTCTTGTTTCTATTGTGAACAGAAATTTATTCTAACATTAAATTTGAGCCTAATGATTACAAGAAGATGCAAACTCAGAAAATTTTCAGGGTATCACCAACTATAAATGATAGGCCTCAAAATTAAATGCAAACACTCTTACTTTTCACTGCCTCTCGAAAATTATCTCTGGCAATTCAGATGTAAACAATGAGAAAAGTACATAAGCAATGTACATTCAGAAATGTTTGAAAATCACCCAGGAAAGTTATGATTGTCCCTGTTGACCTGGTAGTGTTTATTCTGAAACTTAAAAATGATCTGGTTTGGGGAGAAAAATGCTTCTAAGCAACAAACTGGGACAACGTCTCAATTCCACATGAGCTGAGTCTCACTGTCATCAATCACGAAGGTCATTGCCAGCAGAGCACTGACCACCACAGGAGGCGCATGGAGGACAAAGCCTATCTCTTCAAGGACTTTGTCTGAATGAATATAATATAGAAATATAGAAAAATATTTTGAAAGGGAAGGAAAATTTTTAAAAGACGAACGTGAAAAAAAAAAACGCGATCAGAGTTACTCTTCTGCAGAAATAATTGGTCCTCTGCAGGAGAAAGACCTGCACAGGCTTAGATGTGAAGAAATTTGCAAATGTACATGGCTTGGCTGTGGCCTTATCCTCACTGGGCTTCTGCTCTTAAGGAATGCCTCTATAGGAGTAGTTGGGGCAAATTTCCCTGGGAATGAGTGGTGGCCAGAAGACATCACTTCTTTGAGAATAGCTTCTAGAGTGTCTGGTGAGTAAATGGAGGCTGTCTGGGTGTGGTACCAAACTCCGGATAAAGGCATGGCTTACCTGCATCTAGACTGCTGACCCCTGTCACCCTGTACAGAGGCTGAGCTCTGAACAAGACTGTTCTCACAGCTCAGGATCGCGGAGGTGGACAGAAACGGACCCAAACTGGCTAGCTTCTAAGTGTGCAGGAACAGGAGAGATGAGGAAGAGAGAGGTCTGCTCTGAGGATTTTGTTTCAACGCTAATGCTACCCTATATAGAAGTCAGATCCATCAGTCAGTGAAGGAGAAAATCTTTGAGATTTGTCAACGAACATAAAAATAATGAGAACTATGGATGCCATGAATCAGAGAAAGAGAAAACGACTGGGGAAAAAAACCTTTGCAACAGCATATTTTATGCCAAGTCCATAGGACAACCAGGGAGGTGCTCAGGAGAGAAGGATGCATCCTGGGAAGATATCATTCATTCTGCACTCCCGGGGGCATTAGAAAAGTATCATGGAGAGACCACAGGGAATCACGAGACTTTAATTACCAGTATTTGTCTCTTTTATGTATATTCTACATGCTATATTTTAGATATAGAATTGGGTAATAGAGTCGATCAGCCTTTAACAGGATGCTCTTCTGATTGATGCTGGCAGATGGGAAATTGATCCTATAGGATATTCAAAGGAGAAACTTAGTGGAGTTTCTACACTGGTCCTTGAGTTGAAAAAAGTCACAGGATCTTAGCGGTGTCTGGGTTCCTTGAGCCTGGGCCACCCCTGACAGAAAGGAGACTTAGCCAGATTGGTAAGGGCCCCAGGGAAATGGGTAAAAGTACCCAAATAAGAAGTGAAATACCTTACTTTCTGTGATCAGTCTATTTCATGCTGACTGTGGTCAAGGGAAGTGTCCCTGGGGAGTTCATGGAGAAACTTGCAATTTCCCCCTCTGGTCTCCAGGGAACCCATTACTTTTCAGCAGTTGGAATGTACTTCATTTAAGAATATGAGCAACTTTGGCACCAAACGGTGGTTCTGAGAAACTCAAAGGTGGTGAATGTCTAGTTTAATTTCCTACTATGCACATGAAATGTCGATCTTTGTCTAGACACCTAGCATCAAAAACTCTAACATCTTGTGATGAAAAGCAAGTAACGTTTCTCTTAAAAAACTTCATTAAGTCCCTGCAACCTATGTCAGGGCTGGAAGGGGAACTGAGGAACATCAGAGGGCTCACAGCATAGTGAGGCTCCAAATCATTTATTGCTGCATTGAGCTACATGCAAGAGAATGGTTTGGCATCTTCTCTACTTAAAAGACACCAAGTGACCCCCAAACACTATTCATTCAATATGTACAGAATGCTTGTTAATCATGAAATGTATGGACAGAATCTATGTGAGTCTGGATACCTGAGAGATGTTATTCAAGCAGAAGATCCAATATGGTCAGCCTGAGAGTAGATTTTAAAAACAAAGCTCAGACTTCCGGGTAAGATGGCGGAAGAGTAAGACGCGGAGATCACCTTCCTCCCCACGGATACACCAGAAATACAGCTACACGTGGAACAACTCCTACAGAACACCTACTGAACGCTGGCAGAAGACCCCAGACCTCCCAAAAGGCAAGAAACTCCCCACATACCTGGGTGGGGCGGGGCGGAGAGATCCGCACGCGGAGGGTTGGTGCCGGGCGGCGCTCACCGGCCCGAGGGGCTTGTCTGCTCGCCCGCCGGGGCGCGCGGCGCTGGGGGCTGGGGCTCGGGCTTCGGTCGGAGCGCAGGGAGAGGACTGGGGCTGGCGGCGAGAACTCAGCCTGGGGGGGGCTGGTGTGCCGCGGCTGGCCGGGAGGGAGTCCGTGGGGACTCTGGAGCTGCCGAGGAGGCAAGAGACTTTTTCTTCCCTCTTGGTTTCCTGGTGCGCGGGGAGGGGGGATTGAGAGCGCTGCTTGGGGGGGCTCCACAGACGGGCGCGAGTCGCGACTGAAAGCGCGGAGCCCAGTGACGGGCGCGGGACGCTGGGGCTGCTGCTGCTGCCGCCAAGAAGCCTGTGTGCGAGCGCAGGTCACTGCCCACACCGCCCTTCGGGGAGCCTGTGCAGCCCGCCACTGCCGGGGTCCCGGGATCCAGGGGCGGCTTCCCTGGGAGAACGCACGGCGCGCCTCGGGCTGGTGCAACGTCACGCCGACCTCTGCCGCTGCAGGCTCGCCCCGCACTCCGTGCCCCTCCCTCCCTCCCGGCCTGAGTGAGCCAGAGTCCCCGAAGAGGCTGCTCCTTTAACCCTGTCCTATCTGAGCGAAGAGCAGACGCCCTCCGGCTACCTACACGCAGAGGCGGGGCCAAATCCAAAGCTGAGACCCAGGAGCTGTGAGAACAAAGAAGAGAAAGGGAAACCTCTCCCAGCAGCCTCAGAAGCAGCGGATTAAAGCTCCACAATCAACTTGATGTATCCTGCATCTGTGGAATACATGAATAGACAACACATTATCCCAAATTGAGGAGCCCGGAGTCAGTGCTGTGCCTCTGAGGTGGGAGAGCCAACTTCAGGACACTGGTCCACAAGAGACCTCCCAGCTCCACATAATATCAAACGGCGAAAATCTTCCAGAGATCTCCATCTCAACACCAGCACCCAGCTTCACTCAACGACCAGCAGGCTACAGTGCTGGACACCCTGAGCCAAACAACTAGCAAGACAGGAACACAACGCCACCCATTAGCAGAGAGGTGGCCTAAAATCATAAAAAGTCCACAGACACCCCAAAACACACCACCAGACGTGGACCTGCCCACCAGAAAGACAAGATCCAGCCTCATCCACCAGAACACAGGCACCAGTCCCCTCCACCAGGAAGCCTACACAACCCACTAAACCAACCTTAGCCACTGGGGACAGACACCAAAAACAACAGGAACTACGAACCTGCAGCCTGCAAAAAGGAGACCCCAAACACAGTAACATAAGCAAAATGAGAAGACAGAAAAACACACAGCAGGAGAAGGAGCAAGATAAAAACCCACCAGGCCTAACAAATGAAGAGGTAATAGGCACTCTACCTGAAAAAGAATTCAGAATAATGATGGTAAAGATGATCCAAGATTCTATTTCCCAGATCCAAAATCTTGGAAATAGAATAGACAAAATGCAAGAAACAGTTAACAAGGACCTAGAAGAACTAAAGATGAATCAAGCATCGATTAAAAACACAATAAATGAAATAAAAAATACTCTAGATGGGATCAATAGCAGAATAACTGAGGCAGAGGAACGGATAAGTGAGGTGGAAGATAAAATAGTGGAAATAACAGCTGCAGAGCAAAATAAAGAAAAAAGAATGAAAAGAACAGAGGACAGTCTCAGAGACCTCTGGGACAACATTAAACGCACCAACATTCGAATTATAGGGGTTCCAGAAGAAGAAGAGAAAAAGAAAGGGACTGAGAAAATATTTGAAGAGATTATAGTTGAAAACTTCCCTAATATGGGAAAGGAAATAGTTAATCAAGTCCAGGAGGCACAGAGAGTCCCATACAGAATAAATCCAAGGAGAAATACGCCAAGACACATATTAATCAAACTGTCAAAAATTAAACACAAAGAAATCATATTAAAAGCAGCAAGGCAAAAACAACAAATAACACACAAGGGAATCCCCATCAGGATAACAGCTGATCTCTCAGCAGAAACTCTACAAGCCAGAAGGGAGTGGCAGGACATAATTAAAGTGATGAAGGAGAAAAACCTGCAACCAAGATTACTCTACCCAGCAAGGATCTCATTCAGATTTGATGGAGAAATTAAAACGTTTACAGACAAGCAAAAGCTGAGAGAGTTCAGCACCACCAAACCAGCTTTACAACAAATGCTAAAGGAACTTCTCTAGGCAAGAAACACAACAGAAGGAAAAGACCTACAATAATGAACCCAAAACAATTAAGAAAATGGGAATAGGAACATACATATCGATAATTACCTTAAATGTAAATGGACTAAATGCTCCCACCAAAAGACACAGAGTGGCTGAATGGATACAAAAACAAGACCCATCTATATGCTGTCTACAAGAGACCCACTTCAGACCTAGAGACACATACAGACTGAAAGTAAGGGGATGGAAAAAGATATTCCATGCAAATGGAAACCAAAAGAAAGCTGGAGTAGCAATTCTCATATCAGACAAAATAGACTTTAAAATAAGGACTACTAGAAGAGACAAAGAAGGACACTACATAATGATCAAGGGATCGATCCAAGAAGAAGATATAACAATTGTAAATATTTATGCACCCAACATAGGAGCACCTCAATACATAAGGCAAATACTAACAGCCATAAAAGGAGAAATCGACAGTAACACAATCATAGTAGGGGACTTTAACACCCCACTTTCACCAATGGACAGATCATCCAAAATGAAAATAAATAAGGAAACACAAGCTTTAAATGATACATTAAACAAGATGGACTTAATTGATATTTATAGGACATTCCATCCAAAAACAACAGAATACACATTTTTCTCAAGTGCTCATGGAACATTCTCCAGGATAGATCATATCTTGGGTCACAAATCAAGCCTTGGTAAATTTAAGAAAATTGAAATTGTATCAAGCATCTTTTCCGACCACAATGCTATGAGACTAGATATCAATTACAGGAAAAGATCTGTAAAAAATACAAACACATGGAGGCTAAACAATACACTACTTAATAACGAAGTGATCACTGAAGAAATCAAAGAGGAAATTAAAAAATACCTAGAAACAAATGACAATGGAGACACAACGACCCAAAACCTATGGGATGCAGCAAAAGCAGTTCTAAGAGGGAAGTTTATAGCAATACAATCCCACCTTAAGAAACAGGAAACATCTCGAATAAACAACCTAACCTTGCACCTAAAGCAATTAGAGAAAGAAGAACAAAAACATCCCAAAGTTAGCAGAAGGAAAGAAATCATAAAAATCAGATCAGAAATAAATGAAAAAGAAATGAAGGAAACGATAGCAAAGATCAATAAAACTAAAAGCTGGTTCTTTGAGAAGATAAACAAAATTGATAAACCATTAGCCAGACTCATCAAGAAAAAAAGGGAGAAGACTCAAATCAATAGAATTAGAAATGAAAAAGGAGAAGTAACAACTGACACTACAGAAATACAAAAGATCATGAGAGATTACTATAAGCAACTCTATGCCAATAAAATGGACAACCTGGAAGAAATGGACAAATTCTTAGAAATGCACAACCTGCCAAGAGTGAATCAGGAAGAAATAGAAAATATGAACAGACCAATCACAAGCACTGAAATTGAAACTGTGATAAAAAATCTTCCAACAAACAAAAGCCCAGGACCAGATGGCTTCACAGGCGAATTCTATCAAGCATTTAGAGAAGAGCTAACACCTATCCTTCTGAAACTCTTCCAAAATATAGCAGAGGGAGGAACACTCCCAAACTCATTCTACGAGGCCACCATCACCTTGATACCAAAACCAGGCAAGGATGTCACAAAGCAAGAAAACTACAGGCCAATATCACTGATGAACATAGATGCAAAAATCCTCAACAAAATACTAGCAAACAGAATCCAACAGCACATTAAAAGGATCATACACCATGATCAAGTGGGGTTTATTCCAGGAATGCAAGGATTCTTCAATATACGCAAATCAATCAACGTGATACACCATATTAACAAATTGAAGGAGAAAAACCATATGATCATCTCAATAGATGCAGAGAAAGCTTTCGACAAAATTCAACACCCATTTATGATAAAAACCCTGCAGAAAGTAGGCATAGAGGGAACTTTCCTCAATATAATAAAGGCCATATATGACAAACCCACAGCCAGCATCATCCTCAATGGTGAAAAACTGAAACCATTTCCACTAAGATCAGGAACTAGACAAGGTTGCCCACTTTCACCACTCTTATTCAACCTAGTTTTGGAAGTTTTAGCCACAGCAATCAGAGAAGAAAAGGAAATAAAAGGAATCCAAATTGGAAAAGAAGAAGTAAAGCTGTCACTGTTTGCAGATGACATGATACTATACATAGAGAATCCTAAAGATGCTACCAGAAAACTACTAGAGTTAATCAATGAATTTGGTAAAGTTGCAGGATACAAAATTAATGCACAGAAATCTCTGGCATTCCTATATACTGATGATGAAAAATCTGAAAGTGAAATCAAGGAAACACTCCCATTTACCATTGCAACAAAAAGAATAAAATATCTAGGAATAAACCTACCTAAGGACACAAAAGACCTGTATGCAGAAAATTATAAGACACTGATGAAAGAAATTAAAGATGATACAAATAGATGGAGAGATGTACCATGTTCTTGGATTGGAAGAATCAACATTGTGAAAATGACTCTACTACCCAAAGCAATCTACAGATTCAATGCAATCCCTATCAAACTACCACTGGCATTTTTCACAGAACTAGAACAAAAAATTTCACAATTTGTATGGAAACACAAAAGACCCCGAATAGCCAAAGCAATCTTGAGAACGAAAAATGGAGCTGGAGGAATCAGGCTCCCTGACTTCAGACTATACTACAAAGCTACAGTAATCAAGACAGTGTGGTACTGGCACAAAAACAGAAAGATAGATCAATGGAACAGGATAGAAAGCCCAGAGTTAAACCCACGGACATATGGTCACCTTATCTTTGATAAAGGAGGCAGGAATGTACAGTGGAGAAAGGACAGTCTCTTCAATAAGTGGTGCTGGGAAAACTGGATAGGGACATGTAAAAGTATGAGATTAGATCACTCCCTAACACCATACACAAAAATAAGCTCAAAATGGATTAAAGACCTAAATGTAAGGCCAGACACTATCAAACTCTTAGAGGAACACATAGGCAGAACACTCTATGACATAAATCACAGCAAGATCCTTTTTGACCCACCTCCTAGAGAAATGGAAATAAAGACAAAAATAAACACATGGGACCTAATGAAACTTCAAAGCTTTTGCACAGCAAAGGAAACCATAAACAAGACCAAAAGACAACCCTCAGAATGGGAGAAAATATTTGCAAATGAAGCAACTGACAAAGGATTAATCTCCAAAATTTATAAGCAGCTCATGCAGCTCAATAACAAAAAAACAGACAACCCAATCCAAAAATGGGCAGAAGACCTAAATAGACATTTCTCCACAGAAGATATACAGACTGCCAACAAACACATGAAAGGATGCTCAACATCTTTACTCATTAGAGAAATGCAAATCAAAACTACAATGAGATATCATCTCACACCAGTCAGAATGGCCATCATCAAAAAATCTAGAAACAATAAATGCTGGAGAGGGTGTGGAAAAAAGGGAACACTCTTGCACTGCTGGTGGGAATGTGAATTGGTACAGCCGCTATGGAGAACGGTATGGAGGTTCCTTAAAAAACTACAAATAGAACTACCATATGACCCAGCTATCCCACTACTGGGCATATACCCTGAGAAAACCATAATTCAAAAAGAGACATGTACCAAAATGTTCATAGCAGCCCTATTTACAATAGCCCGGAGATGGAAACAACCTAAGTGTCCATCATCGGATGAATGGATAAAGAAGATGTGGCACATATATACAATGGAATATTACTCAGCCATAAAAAGAAATGAAATTGAGCTATTTGTAATGAGGTGGATAGACCTAGAGTCTGTCATACAGAGTGAAGTAAGTCAGAAAGAGAAAGACAAATACTGTATGCTAACACATATATATGGAATTTAAGAAAAAAAATGTCATGAAGAACATAGGGGTAAGACAGGAATAAAGACACAGACCTACTATAGAATGGACTTGAGGATATGGGGAGGGGGAAGGGTAAGCTGTGACAAAGTGAAAGAGCGGCATGGACATATATACACTACCAAACGTGAGGTAGATAGCTAGTGGGAAGCAGCCGCATAGCACAGGGAGGTCAGCTCGGTACTTTGTGACCGCCTGGAGGGGTGGGATAGGGAGGGTGGGAGGGAGACGCAAAAGGGAGGGGTTATGGAAACATATGTATATGTATAACTGATTAAATTTGTTATAAAAAAAATGGGAGAAAATAAAAAATATATGCATAAAAAAAAAAATAAAAAAATAAAAACAAAGCTAATACTTAATTGCCTACATTTACTTCCTGCTTAATGAGTCAGAGTAGAAGGAAAAGCCAAAGGCCATTTTCACTTTTGAGAATGACTGGGAGTGAGCTTCCTAGAGCACAGATGAAATAGTTCATGTTTGAAATGCAACTTTACTCTGGGAAGATCATTAGGTATAAACGTTCTTGTGAGTCTTACCTAAATAGTTTGGAGGTGTCTTAGCTTATGGCTTGATCATTCACTGTTATATTAAATATTTACGGAGCTTTTCCTCTATTCCATGTGCTAAACAGATGCTATATTTGGCACAGGGGATATTCAGGTGAGTAAGAAAGGCCTGCCTTCCAGGGAGTCATTCTCTAACTTAGAGAAGAGACAACGGTGACATGAAATTAGTCAGTGTTCCACATGGTAGGTACTGTCGATGCAGGCAGAAATGATTAAGAAAGCACAGCTCTGTGCTTGAGTGTGCAGGGGAGAACATGGTTTCAGACAAAAACACGGCAAAAATAAATAAATAAAATAAAGCAAATGTAATTTAGCAGTTGAGAGTACTACAATTTGATTCCAAATATAAGCATCGATGCATCTGCATTAATTGCTTCCCTTCTCATTAATGTGTGTCTGTTGTAGATTCTTGGGTTTGATGAAGTGAGTCTTTTTGAGAAAATACTTTTCCAATCTCTCAGGAGGGCATCCCTGAGATGATCATAATGATAATATGAATCTGGAAAATTAGCTGGTAGAGGAATTATTTTCCTCTCTGGTCTCTGTTATAGCCACTTTGGAATCAGTATTAAAATAAAAAGTAAAAAGTGGTAAAACTACTCATCCCCAAATAAAAATAAATAAATATAACAAGTTTCATTGGACGATCACATCATCAGTCTTAAAATTCCCAACTCTCAAGAACCTGGAGAAAAAGGAAGAGGCGTCTGAATCTTATCTAGAAAGAAATAAACCATTGCTAGAAGCTGCACAGGGGTGCTGGCCACACAATCTGTAGTAGCTCATTCTGCAAATATTTCCTGAGTACTTTATAGTGTCTTTGCACAATTCTAGATCTTGGAGATACCGACATTGAAAGACGTGCTCTCAAACCGGAGGTCTTAAAACAATGCCTGGTGTATTATAGGCAACTGATAAACAAACAATGTAAGTATATTTAGCAATAGCATTTGCTTGAGTAAAGTAAGTATATATAACATATCCAAGTAGAGTGAGTATATTTAGCAGTAGTATATGTAGGAAAACTTCGATTCGATATGCAACGAGAGAAAGAAAGAGAATATAAACCATAACTAAACACTTAGCTTTCTCACTTCCAAGAAGAGGAGATTTAAACACTTAGTTTTCTCACTTCCAAGAAGAGGAGATTTAAAAATGAGTAAGTAATTTCCAGGTGTTTATTCAAAGAAGGAGAAATGAAAGGGAGAGAGAAAGCATGGCAAGAATTGGGAAGCACAGAGTATTGAGTTACTCTGGATAAAGAATGGGCAAGTATATTGGGGTTCCCTGGGGATGCTTGTTGACTGTGTCCTGCTCTGCTTCCTAAGTGAGTCTCAGTAGATGCACAGGCATTCTTACAGGGATTGGTGAGAACTGGTATAGCAGCATCAACAATGTCAAGTAATAATACCCAGCCTCCATCAAACCTACCAAGAAAAGAGGGAAGTCACAGCAATATCAAGGGTCATGGAGGAAGTACAAGACATTAGGACAGAAAGCAAGAACTTTGGAGGATACTCTATACTCTTTCTCAATCTAACAAGACTCTTCTTCATAGAAAATGAAGCCTGAGGCTCAAAAATTCTTGATGGGGACTCTGGAAGCCTCTACTCGGCTTCAGGAGAGAAGAGGGTGACCAGAAGTCCCTCCCCCTTCCCTTTGCTTTTCTGTTGGTTTTAGTCTGACTCGTGTAATGTAAGCCGTCAAAATTTAAAAGAAACAAACCTTTAGACCTCACACCATTATGTGGCTCCATTTACAGGAAATGGCAACATCCCAAGCTTTAAAAGGTATTTTCTGTGCCTACCTAGGCATTCAGGGAAGAAGCACTTAAGAACAAGCTGAAAATAGCAAAATTATTCTATCAGTAAATTCCCAAAGTAATCAACTACAGTACAACAATAACAAAAGCTTCCTTTTTGGCTTAAAAAAAGTTTCTTAGTGTCTTTAAAAGCAGAGTCAAATTAATGCATTACCTATACTCTGGTAGTTTTGTCCTCCAGCAGTTATGGAATTAATTAGACTGTGTTGTCTAATCTCCCTTAGAGAGGTAATGCCCTCGCAGCTATGATTCATGGAAAAACAGAATATTCTTTTTTGCACTCATTATAAAAATAATAATTTTAAGGCTAAGGCTATTTGTTCACTGGTTAGACTGTTCTTGTATTTTTTTTCAAGTTTTCCCTTTAGCTTGATTTTATCATTGAAATTTGTAATCTGATTAGCACTTAACGCAAATTTTGGGAAACTAAAGTGAAACTATTCTTGCTAACACCCTACAGTTGTTCAAAGGGGAAAAAAGATATTCCTCTCATTACTATTTAAAGGAAATTCCTCTATGCAAGAGTTTCCAATTGGGTTATAGGTCACTTTTTAGAGGCTGGAGGAGATGCATCATTACATCTACTTTCAAAACAGTGTAGAAACCCTCAAAATCCTTTCATTTAGAAAACCTGGCAATTGGATAGGAAACAGGTATGGATTAGGAAAGCAAAGTAATAGTCTTTAAGATTAGAAGTTTGATCCATAGAGTAGATCTGTCGAAGTCAGGTGAGTGATTTAACCCATTAAAACACACTTTCCTGTCCTCCTTTAAAAAATGCTGTCTCCTTAATTTTTCTCCATAGAGAAGGGTGTGTTTTTGTGACTACCATAGCAGTTATTTGCAAAGCTATAAATACAGTTTAGGTGTTCATCTTAAACATTTATGATTTACCTTTTAAAATTATGTCGAGATCATAAAATTTAAAGTACTACTCATAGAGATTAAATACAATATTAATGAATTTGGACAAAATACCTCTATAAACTGCATGCTACAACACTTTCTGGTATGTATTTTAGATAGCCAGGAAACAGAGAGTCAGGGATGATCAGCTTTTTAATTTTTTTCTCCTCTTCTTCTTTTACCTCCTTCTTCTCTTTCTCCTCATTCTCTTCATGAGAAAATACAGAAAAAATAATCAGGATGGGGATGGATGGTTTCATTTTAAAATAGTGAGGTCAAGGAAGGACTCTTAACAATGGTATTTGAACTAATGAGGCAAAAATACTATTAAAAGGCAAAATATGTGTATGCATATGTATTTCATGTATATATGAGAAAATAAATATGCATGCAGTTTTTACTTGATGTACAAAATATGAATATATAATATATGTATGCATATGCATGTTTCTACTTGATATAGAAAGCAAGAATACAAAATTCTCTACTGTGGGCTTCCAGAAATTGTAAACGTCACAGAAACCCACATTATAAATTAAACTCTTCAGTAAAGTAGATAGTCTGGTGTGGTCAGAATGCAGTTTTAGTGTAGATGTACAGTTGGCATTGACACAATATGGAGGAAATTAACAGCACTGAGTAATACACTTTCTTCTTATGCTTCACCTTAAGTTCTTTTAACTTTCCTCTTCTCCAGGAGTTCAGCTTTAGAACCGAATCAGCTTTCTCTCACCTCATTGTTCTCTGTACTTACCCTATCACTTAGATGTTACTGATTTTGATGATTATTTTTTAATTCTCATAATCTTGGACCTAAGAATGTGGCAATAGGTAAGCTGGCTTTGAAAAGGGCTCTGATTCAGGAAGATCAGCTCTGTGCTTCTTTCTCCAACCTTCCTAATTCCAAACCCCATTCTTTTTCCCCATGATCTCCACTTTGAATGTTAGGCTAGTTCATTTTTTAGAAGATTATGTCACAATATAGAATTCATTTTATGGGAATGTTTCTTCCCAGCTCTTTCTTTGGCCCTCTTGATTTTCAATGGCTCCTACACTGTGTGAACAATGACACATAAGCACCTTGTTTATTTAAAAGGGACCACGTGGTTCAGTACATGATCTCTGCCAGAGAACTAAGAATTTCTTTCTAGAATTGATTCGAGTGGGGCCCTATGAGAGAAATCAGCCAGCACTCTAAGAATTAGGTGCCACAGATACCTTTGTATACACTGCTCATGTCAGTCCATTTAAGGGCATTATTAATAGTTTATGTGACTCTTTGATGTTTGGTATTAGTGTTTTCATACAATGAAAGATGATAAAGTGATGCCATTTTTATTGTGCCCTTTAATTGCTAATTGTTAAACATCATATATTGTTCCTTTCAGTTTCAATTCCTTTGTGACTTAATATTGTATGGTCATCTTTCAAGGAGGTCAGATTACTCTCAGACTGTTTTATCTTTTTCCCTTGTCTTTTTGCCTTTAAAAAAAAATTATATTGGAGTATAGTTGATTTATAATATTGTGTTTTATCTTTTTGTTTCCCAGAAAAGGAGATCTATTCTTGTTCATTGATAATTTGCCCTTTACTGTTATGCCTTTTTCTATGGCATTTAGTGTTTTTGTTATTAAGGCTTTATTTTTTAGAGCAGTTCTAGGTTTACAACATAATTGAGAGGAAGCTACAGAGAGTTCCTGTCTCTGCCCTGTCCCCACGCATGTACAGCCTCCCCGTTACCCTCATCACCCATCAGAGTGGTACATTTTTACCAAATTTGAACCTACATTGATGTCATAATTATCTAAAGCTCATAGTTTACTTAGGATTCACCCTTGGTGTTGTACATTCTGTGGGTTTGGACAAATGTATAATGACATATATCCATCACTATGGTATCACAGAGGTTATTTTCACAGCCCTAAATATCCTCTGTGCTTTGCCTATTCACCTCCCTATTCCCTCCCAAACCACTGATCTTTTTATTGTCTCCCTTGTTCTGCCTTTTCCAGTATATCAGATAATCAAGTAATGTGAAAAGTTCAAGGCAGAGTCTTGATTTTTTATTTTGAGGAATTAACGAGATTTTAAGTTTAATTGCAAACTAGGTATATACTAGTTCCCTTGTATAATTCCCTAGAAAGCTTATCACAATAGTTCTTTGATACGGATTTTACACCAAATATTTTATACTTCTCTGGTATAGTCAGGAGCTCAGAATTGTGAACAGCATGTTTTGCTGTCGATGCTGTTAATTTAAAAGACCCCTCAACAGCTACATAGCTTCAGTCGAAATAGATGGCAACCTCCAGTCAATTCTGAAGATTCTATCCTTCATAGAGATTTTAAAATCCCGAAGAACATGAAGTTAAACCGTTCTGGTCTTATCTTAGAAGGGTAGAGGGCTGAGTAGAGGACCAGTGGAAATGCCCTTGTCAAAATTAAGGAGACATAGCCAGGGCACATGGCTGATTTTTAACCTTCTAGATTTTACTGATGATATAGAAACCCTAGGGAAACTCTTAGATGTCTTCCCTTACAAACAGACTGTAGGACTGACTCCTAAAATATTTTTATTTTTGAAAAGTACTTGATCAGTTAATTGTTAGACTATAGAGTCTTACACTTTGGTAACATCTAAGCTGGATTTAACTGTCTTGAAATGAACTTAAAGTTATTCCTACAATAACAAGAAATCATTTTCAGATGGACGCAGCTTTGGAACTTTACTAAACTCTTTTTCATGATCTCATGAAGCTAATGGTTACTTCTGTTTTGAGGTGCAGTTTCTGAGTTTATTGCACTTCACATCTCTTAGATTTTTTTTTTTAAAGACAATAAAGGTCTAAAGAAAGTATATATTTCAATAACTTTGGAATTAAAAATAAAATTCTGATTTTTCTCTAAGAAAATTTCCAAGATATTCAAATGGAAAATTCCCAGTTTTGACTAACTTTTATCTAAGGAAACACGGTGTGAAACTGAAACAAAATCTCATTTTCTGCATAGTTAAAATCTTGACATATCCTTTCTTTTACCTACCTTTCAGGAACATGATAAATGCTCCCAAACATGTGAGAGACAACATTTAAGAAAATATCACTGCCTTAACCATGGCCAATATTTTGAAATAATTCTTGACGTTATCTGCCTATTGTGCTTTTTCTTCTGTTCAGTTGCTCCGCAGACTCTACACCTGTGATAGTTGCCAGTGTTGACCCCATCTGTGCCTCTGCTTTAAATATTTTTGGCAAACATTTAAGTCTTTTCTTCTTTAGTTTTGATCATATAAGATGGGAAGGATCTTGATTTCCACATGCAAGTAGTCACTACTGGTAACTATTTTTTTTATATATAAATTTATTTTTGTTTTTTTTGTTTATTTTTGGCTGTGTTGGGTCTTCGTTGCTGCACGTGGGCTTTCTCTAGTTGCAGTGAGCGGGGGCTACTCTTCGTTGTGCTGCGCGGGCTTCTCATTGCGGTGGCTTCTCTTGCTGTGGACCATGGGCTCTAGACGTGTGGGTTTCAGTAGTTGTGGCACGTGGGCTCAGTAGTTGTGGCACATGGGCTTAGTTGCTCCGCGGCATGTGAGATCTTCCTGGACCAGGGCTTGAACCTGTGTCCCCTGAATTAGCAGGCAGATTCTTAACCACTGTGCCACCAGGGAAGTCCAGTAACTATTTTTTTATTAACTTGCTTAACAACCTCAGGGCCATTTTGAATGCCTATAATCTGAAAGACTTAAAAAGGAATAATAGTATATTTCGTGTCAAAGTGTTATGGCTAAGAGATCTAAACACTGCTCCAAGTATTTGTAAATATAAATATATTGATATTTATATAAATATAAAATGAAGTAAGTATAATAAGTAAATATAAAATGAAGTAAATTTATAAGTAAATATAAACGGAAAGACCAAGAATCAATCCAAACTTAAAGCAAAAGCTGCCTTCAATACTTTGCCATGACGCTGAGGCCCACTTGATGCTCACTCAGAAATGTGCACACGTGAAGATCAAAGGCCAGGTAGGTGAACGTCATCCTCACTTGATGTTTAATAGAGCATGGCCCCCATATGATGTATTAGTATAGTCACATGTACCAACTTTACATGAGCAAATATATGTAGGGCTAAAAAAGCAAAACCCATTGCAGAGTTACAAATTTTCTAATGAATGACACATTTGCTAACAGTTCAGATATTTGCAGAGATGATAGAAGGAACTATATTCAGAGTACACATAAAAACTAATTAACCTGACAGGATAGAGTACGACAGTGTTGGTGGTCTTAAACATTTAAATGTAGGTGCTATCCTGTAATTTCAGTTTGAAAGCAGGTAAAATACAATCTAATTATCATTTTTAAATACAATATTTGGAAAACTTGTAAAACACTCTTATAACCACCACCTAAACTGTGGTCTTTCCAGTAACTTAAAAATGCTTACTGATGCCAACTTAGTTTTATTTATGTGAAAAAAGGGAAACTATATAGAAATAAAATACATAATGCAAAAAAAGGCATAACTAGAATGGGTATGCCAACTCAAATTATGTCTTTCTTTTTTGAAGACCATCAAACCAAAAATGTCTTTTCCCCCCTTAACATCAGCAAGATTTTGCTACCACAAGAGAGCTCCCAGAGATTCATTGCTATTTATAATAAATGAAAGAATGTTTTGGACATAGTAGGTATGCTCATTGTAAACCATTTTTTGCTGGATTCAATCTGAAAATATAGAAGAAAGATGCTGAGCAGACTGTAAAACATCTGAAGTGTCTATCAACCAGGCAGTGATTCCTTGTACTTGCCAAGTATTTAAATTAAATTTGGGTATCTGTCTCCATGTGTGCTTAGCACATACATATTTTCTTAGGCCACAAATTTCTAGTTGCTGATAAGTAGAAACAGACTCCTTTGTTTCCAGATAAGATATAATATGCATTCCTTGGCTATTTTATCTTTATTATTAGACTCTAAAATATAAAGTAGCTCAATAGTAATCTACAAAAAAAAGGTGGGAGGACTCAAAAGATTGGTGTTTTGGGCAGAGTATGGCTATATAATTACATAATTAAATTTATAAATTTAATTTATATAAATTTATAAATCAGCTGCCTATTTTTCATTACTGTATAGAGACCATTTCAAGTTTAACTACAATTGGTGTTTGTCACCTTTGTAATATTTATAAAAAATTCTTTATTAGGATGATGGGAAAAACTAGGAGACTAAACCATCCTAGTTTTTTCTTGTTCTCTGGCAACTTAATCTTAAGGGTCTAAAGAAGAATTAGAATCCTGAAGCTAATTAGGGTATGAAGAAATGGAAGTGAATGGTTACAGTGAGTAGCAACAGACTCTTCCAAAGCAAGTGTACAGAGTGAGAGTATATGTGTTACAGGGAGTTTCTCCATCCTGTTGGGTGATTATTGAAACAGTGGTGTGTTGAGACATCCACATGAGAGAGGCTTAAAGGAGTAGACAACTTACCGTGGAACCCATGGCACTGGCAGTCAAATGATCTTTTTGAAAAAATAACCCTGAAAAATGTTGCCCAGAATGGGAAATTTAATGAAAAAATATTGGGGAGAAGGTTCCATTTCCCAAGCAATTCATATAAAATCCACCATATTGGCCATGTGCTACTGAATATATTAGAGCAGAAATGGAAAACTAATGACAAGTAGAAAACCATGAATTTCAAAAATGATGAGATAGTCCATATTTTACATGTCTTATTATTGACTCTATATGGTGTTATATGATTTGCTATCCTAACCCATTTTTATGTTCACTGATTAATTTATTCATTAAGCAAGAGTCAGAGATTTTTCATTTAAAATGTGAATGACCAGTGCACCTGTTCTTTGAATCAAACAGATTGGGAGGTAATAGTTCCTCAAAAAGCACCTCATGGATTCCTTGGCTTCTTAATTTCATCAGTTACTGAAAGTTTATGTCAAATTTCTAAAGTTTTCCAATCAGGTCATATCCATATATGTTGTTAAATTCACCATTAAGAACAAAAATATATATATTAAATATCTGCTTTGTGGGAATTTGAGTCTTGAGCCAAGGTAAATAAAAAATACAAATGAGCTATGGTTTTAGCCTATAATTTCTGACTCTTTAAAATATTGACTAATTTTCACCAGCTATGTCAAGAAAAAGAGGTAGACTTCTTTAGTCACCATAACTTAATGGTGACAGTAGAGATATTGCTAGTGTGACTCAATTCCAAGAACACCTAGTCCTAACTAAGAAATAGAGAAACTAGGTTATGAGTATTATAGATTCTAAGTTTCCATTCATGTCACAGGACTGACAAGTAAGTAACCTAGTGGTTCTCAACTGTAGGCAGCTTTGGGGGGAACGCCATCTGGCAGGTAGCAGCTAGGGATGCTGCTCAACACCCTACAATGCACAGAACAGCCCTGACAACAAAAAATTATCCGGCCCCAAATGTCAATAATGCAGGATTATTCTACATGTGATCTGATAAGCAGTATATGATGTAATATTTATTAATCAATAGTCCAGACATTAATTAAATTACAAACAACTCATCTGATTTGTTTGTTCCAAAAATGGAATTAGCCAAAATGGCTGTATGGGGTTGTGGGTTTTAATAAAGAAATTGTATTGAGCCATTTGTCTGCTTACCTAGAGATCATCTAATAACTAACCATTAAAAATGGTGGAAAGAAATAGACGTTTTCTGTGAATGCTGTGAAAATGGCTTAATTGACGATGCCATGAAATCATTTCTTTGCCTAGTTGTGCTACAATGGTAGAAACATGAGCTTTCGACTCAAAGTCACATTGTGAATTTGACCATTTGGCCTTGCCTGTCTGAGTCTGTTATCATCTTCTGCAAAATAGATATGACAGTCTTGCAAGGCTGCTGTGATTATTGGAAATACAAATATGCAAGACAGGGTACATGTTAGGGAGTGAAGAAGAGAGAGCTATTATTAGAGCTAGTACTACAAATGTTACACGTCTTATTTGTATTACAAATACATTGATATTGACATGACATCCTTCCTTGCTGTGGTTTACATGGGACTCCATATGAAGCGTAGAAGAAAGTGTCTGTAATTAGACCCCTTGAGTCCTATGTCCATCATTTTTTAGCTTTTAGACCTTAGGTCATTTTCTTACTCTCTCTTGAAATCTTAGTTTCCTCATCTGTAAACCTCACATTAATAAATTTCACTTCACAAGCTGCATCCAGTGTTCAGAAGTGTGTTGGCATTTTGTGTACAGAAGCAAGAAGAGCCACTCATATTTTGCACCCTTATACTGGTAGAAAAAAATGAAATGAAATGAAATAAAATAAGATGTACATAAGGCATGTTAAGAAGGAATATTGGAAAATTATGACAGAATCTTCTCTGTTCCTAGCCTGTTCCATTCTATAAAAAAAAAGAAAACTTAAAAATTAATCCATTCTTAGGGATAGTTAATTATCCCTGGCTCAAACTGTTGATATTTTATTACCAAGATCACTTTATCAAAGGTTGGCTCCAGTTAAGAATTTATTTACATTACAATTATATATAAATTGAATAGGACATTGCTCACTAACACACACTTGTCTAAATTCATTAAGTCATAAGTATATTGCCAGAGGCCTGGGTGTTTGAAAAATATGTCTGAATTTATCAACAGCCTAAATTCCAGTTTCCCTGAAATGACCACTAACATTTCAAGTGAGCCCTGTGTCAAATAAATGCATAGTTTTTATTTTTCTCCATTTCCAAGTTCAGTTTAGATTCTCTGTTAAAATTTATTCCTGAATTATTTTTTCTGTACTACACTTTATCTTTCTAGCATTAAGGGAAGTTAAATTAAAAATCTTCACTGCTTTAAGTTTATCAAAAAACAGAATCGACTGTTGTTGTTGCCTTATGTTAACTAAAGCAAAGGTTTCATACTTTTAGAAACATGTGTCCTCATTACAAGCATTATGGGAATACTTAGGAATAAAAGGCAATGGCTGCAAATTATTATTTTCCTTATCACAAGTTATCAATTTATTTTGAAAGATGCTGCTGATTGAATTTCATGCATTATCAAAACTGAGTCATGAGAATTTTCCCTCTGAAGGTAACAACTTATCATGACATTGAATTTCTTCTCAGGTATTCCCTTGTAAATAATTCCAGCACTTTAGTGGGCTACCATTTATGGCATATATCAGAACAACTTTCACTTGATAAATGTAGTTAGTACTATAAGAACATAACTTGACCCTGTCCAGGACAATTCAGTGAGTTTCTTAACATTAGTTTTAATGAACTTAAAAAAATATGTTTCTTCATTTTTGAGACTATACCACACTCTACGAGTGATGTACTATTTTGTAAAATACTTTTTCAGTTGAGCTGACAACTTAGGTACAGTGAAAGTAGATTCCATTTGTAACTTAAAATGACTGTAAAGACAAATCAACGGCAGGAAATTTGGTGTATAACACAAATATGTATAAACCCTGAGCAGTAGCTGTGTTTTCCTAGTACCACTAGCAGGAGAAGTAATGAAGTCTTGTTTATATAGAGCTAAAGCAATGCTTTAAAGTGAGTGGTTGCCTAATTCTCAGATAGAATAATCCATAGCTCAGCTCTCCAGGGGCAGCCTGTGTATTTCTATATTCAGCAGTAATAAAAGATGTCATTCAG
The DNA here is from genome assembly GCF_964341445.2 of Mesoplodon mirus. Taxonomy (NCBI): domain Eukaryota; kingdom Metazoa; phylum Chordata; class Mammalia; order Artiodactyla; family Ziphiidae; genus Mesoplodon; species Mesoplodon mirus. Next base: position 72,272,829 of record NC_138993.1, on the reverse strand, counting down.
ATGACCTGAGGTCTACAATTTCATGCTATGGAAAGAAAAGTTATCTCCTTCCCTCCACATGGGCCTTCTTCATGGCTAATTAGATGAGGCCTTGTCTTTTCATAACAGTTAACTGCTTGCATGGGCGTCACTGTAACATTATCAGATCTTGAATAACATGAATCTTGAGGCTGAAAGAAAACTTTAAAGTTGATTTCTTTTATTCTATTTTTTTTCCTAAATAGTCTTGGAAATGACTTGTGTAAGTATTTATTTGAAGATCCCATTCCCTGGAGCCTACTCAAATTTCCCATAGGATGTTCTATGTTTATTTAGTACCAAGTAGAAGGTAGATTCATGACTTTTTCAATATAAATTTCATTATTAATGTATCTTTAGTTTTTTAAATTCGTGTGCCATTAATCTTATATTCTTATTTCCTAAATTAACTAAGATTAAAGTTTTAAATTCTCTTTCTTTCAGTTAAAAATAAACTTTTTTTCCTAATGCATTATTTAAAATTCTGAGTACACTTAAAAGATAGTGTTTCCTTTCACAGTGATTTACAAGTTAACAGATTAGATGCATGGGAAATAATATAGGCTTCAGAAAAATTGATATTTTTAATACCTCCATTAAAAATGTTTAAAAAACAGAATGAATGACAGACCAGGTCAAAATACTACTTCAGTTAATCCAGTGGTTCAAGGAACATTCTGAGGGAATATTCCATCAAGGTGAAATGCTTGAGTTTATACAATTTCAAGAGAGGATCTGAAACGCATATATGAATAGATCTTAACTCTACTTGAGCGTAATTCATAAAGTTACATCTTGTTGGATATCTGATAATGACAATTTACTACCCATTGGGAAAATTAGTTTTATGTTACCTTAATTATAGATCATTCAAATCATAAAATTAACCTCTTTATTATTACAGTCAGCATACTAATACCTGATGAATAAGTCTATCTGTTATCACCCCAGGTAGGCATAGACAATTTTCAGAATCCCCTTGAAGCCTTGACTGTTGCAGATGAATTGTTTAAGAATTTTTGTATGTCTCTTTCTTCTACTATATCTATCCAATTACAATATTTCACTAAACAATATAAACCTCACACTACTATATATAAAATAGATAAACAACAAGGACCCACTGTCCAAGACAGAAAACTATATTCAATATCTTGTAATAACCTGTAATGGAAAAGAATCTGAATCTGAATAACTTTGCTGTACACCTGAAACTAGCACAACATTGTAAATTAACTATACTTCAATTTTAAAAAATGGTTTATAAAAAACAGTATAAACATTAAGAATGATATTTGCATCGTCCAGGTTTATTCTTAAAAATTATACATTAAAACATGTTAATTCTTTTGTTAATTGGTAATATTCTTAAAATAATTATTGTAAGGCATTTGAAGGATGGAATCCTGAGGCATTGCATTATACTTTATTCATTTAATATGAATTATGAGTTTAGTACATCTATCCATTCAACAATTTATTTTTACACTAATTTTACAAATATTTATTGATTGCCCTCTGTTAGGCATTGTTCTAATTTCTGGGGTGGCAACTATGAAAAAGACAAAGCTCCCTTACCTCATACAACTTACATACATGTGGAGGGAAAATAAACACGCAAATAAAATAACTGCTTACTGTGACAAGCCATAAATCAAAATGGCCAAAGGTGAAAAGTAGAGATTCACTCTCCCAGTGTGTAATACAAAATACAAGGTACGGTGTTTGTTATCTCAGAACTAGGGCACAGGGTATGGATAATTTTCAAGAAATAAGTGACTGCAATAAATAATATAAATGTCATGGAAGACAAATTATCAAGGTTGGATTAGGGAAGGACTGCCTGCTTCTTAGTCTGGTTTGAGAAATGTAGTAGAGACTGAAAGGTATTTCTTGTATTTATTTATAAAGTCAAAAGTGGTAAGAAAAAAAAATCCAGATGTGTATAGATTTGGGTGTCTTTTACACTAAAGTTGCTTGCAATTTCAAAGAAGAATACCAACAGAGAACAGTTATATTCACCAAGCCCTGAACAGTTTTTCTTGTACTTTTGTGAAAGAAATGTGGCTCTTAGGCAAATCTTCTACACACAAAGATGGACATAATGGAGTTGGAAACACCATTCTTGAATTGGAATAATAACCCACCTCCGAATTCTGCTCCTAAGACCCCTCCCTTCCCTTGTATGTCTATCAAAAAGGGGCAGTTGAAAGCCATTTGCATAGTCTTTAGTCCTTGAAAAGACAAATTGTTTCATTTTCTTCTCTTATTTTGATAACATATTCTCATATTCATAGAGTACACTGATTGGCAAGCTCAGCTCATCTTGGTTTTGGTCTAGAGAGCAGGATAAAGTGCAATCAAATTTTGAGACCTATCTACAATTTTGCTTAATATTCCCATTGCAAAAAGTCAGAAGATTTAGGAGAAAACTATAATTGCCCCATAGTTAAGATATTATTGAGAATGCAATGGACTGAATTTTAAATGCACTTTGAGATTCAGCCTATTCACTTAAGAAAAAAATATTTTTTTCAAGTTCCTTTGCAAAGTTTCCATGAATTCTTTTTCTAGGTTTTATTTAGTTATGTTAAAAAAAAAGTTGATAAAAAGACTTCTGGGAGAAGAGGTTATCAGTGGTATTTGCTATTATTCCTTTTAGCCGTAACTGCACTTTACAGCATATTTATTAGTATAACTTATAATAAACCTGGTAAAAATAAAAGAATTAAAGAAACGAGATATTATCGTGATGCTAAGATTTGGCAAAACTTAATGGAGAAAGTTAGAAATTAACTATTCATCTCATCTGATGATCCATCTTTGTCACTAATCTAACCTGGAATCATCTTGTATTGTTTACATGAAATTCATTTTACAATTTCAGATTCACATGATGTCAGAACAGCACAAGCTGGTAAACAGACAATGAATTCTAAAATGCCCACCTCCTTTTCTGCTCCCAAGGTTTAATAAACATTTTATCTTTTTTTATTCATAAAGTATTATTTTTCTAAAACATTTATTGGTCAGTATATTTTGTCAGCATATCTGATAGAAAGACTTTAGTTCATTTGTGTGTTTGTTTGCTTAATGGCAAAGAAATTGTGACTATTCACTCTGTTATAATTCCAATCCCATTAGATTCTCTGACTTTTATCAATTATTTTGTGTTGTTGATGCTGATGTTATCATATTATTATTATTACTGGCTTTTTCATGATAAGCATTTAAACTTTTTAGCACTTTATTTTTTCAGTTAATAACTTCCCATACAAGGTGTATCAGAAACGAGGCCTGGGATATGGTAAAAAAAAAGATTAATATAATTGAGCCTTGCCATGTCAAGGACATTAGTCCCAGGTTTCTGATCACTTTTTCAATCTGATTACAATTAATAGCTGTCTGAAGGACAGGATGTATTTTGGTTACAACAAAGATGAGAAACATTGCCAGAATCATAGTGGCACTATACTGGGGGGAAAAAAAAAGTCAAAGAAGAAAAAAAGAAAAGCCTTCTTGTATGATAAACCCCAAGGGAAGAAAAATTAGAGAAGTGACATTAGGATCTATGTGTGTGACATGCTCTATAGCAAGTCTTTTAATTGTCTTTTTCACTTGATAGGAAAAGATGTAGACACTTAATAGAAATTAAAAACCCATTTTTCTTAACTTTTCTCTGTGCCAGGCCTGGTGGATGAAATCATACTGCCAAGGACCTTGGTCTGAAGCCATTATTTGTGTAGCTGCTTCTTGTTCAGAAATCAGAAAGTCATTTAAGCTTGGGGTAGACAGCTGTGTGAAGTGTTATCAAGTAAGTGATGTCTGCAAATTAGTAAGGCAGAAAAGTATGCAGCTGGCAGTATGGTCTGAAATTCAACAATTTTTGAAAATGCTTTGCAGCTGAAAGAATGGATGAAGAGAAAAAAAAAGAAACAAAATTTGATGTTCAGAATAAGAACATGAAATATATTCATATGAGACAATGTTATATTATTATACGTTACATTATACATATATCCTATATATTATATACAAATACATATTTTAGAGTAGATTGCACTACTTATACTTTGGGTTGCTACCATGTATTTTAAAATATATGTTTTGACATTAATTCTCTCAGGACAAAACGATGTAAACCAAACCACGAAAAAAGTCTTCCAGTCTAGATTTCTTTACTGAAGTTAAGATTATATACATGAAAAAGAAAAGCCTTATCTATAGCTCAAGCATTTCCAAATGACGTTCCTAATATGATTCTATACTAACACTGTAACACTATTCTATAATAACACAGTTTAGTTCATTAAAATACACTAGATAATAATATCAATATGAATTAAGAAATTCCAGTTCAGTGGGAGGATGTAAGGAAGCATCTTTGTTAAAATCAACAGTTTATTTGTGTTAGCTGATATTCCCTGTTCTATTTATCTATTATTGCATAATGGGGCATCACAAGCCTCAAGAGTGTGAAAGCAATGGTGATTATTTTGTCTGCAATTGTGCAATATGATCAGGGCTCCAAGTGGATAGTTCACATCTTCCCCATATGTATCAGCTGGGCCAGCCCGAAGGTGGGTGTTATTTGACAGCTGGGACTAGAATCCTTGAATGGATACATGGCTTAATAGTGGAGGCTGGATGTCAGCTGGGACTTCATCTGGGGCTGTCTGTAGGAGCATCTGCACATGTTCTCATCATGTGGCTACTTGGCTTCCTGACAGTATGTTTGCTGGGTTCCCAACTGAGTATCACAAGGAGATAACGTGGATGAGCATGGCTTTCTCATGACCTAGCCTTGGAAATCACATAGCATCTCTTCTACTCTACTCACAAAGCTCCACCCAGATTTAATGGGAAGGGACATAGTACCCACCACTTGCCGGGAGAAATTTAACATTAAAAAAGAAAAATTGTATTCATTTATTTATTTATTTTTGGCTGTGTTGGGTCTTCATTGCTGTGTGCGAGCTTTCTCTACTTGTGGCGAGTGGGGGCTACTCTCCGTTGTGGTGTGCGGGCTTCTCATTGCAGTGGGTTCTCTTGTTGTGGAGCATGGTGTCTAGATGCGTGGGCTTCAGTAGTTGTGGCATGCAGGCTTAAGCAGTTGTGGTGCACGGGCTCAGTAGTTGTGGCTCACGGGGTTAGTTGCTCTGCGTCATGTGGGATCTTCCCAGACCAGGGCTTGAACCTGTGTCCCCTGCATTGGCAGGTGGACTGTCAACCACTGCGCCACCAGGGAAGTCCCAAGAAACTTAACATGTTAAGAGAAACATGTGAGATGAGAGAACTTTTGCAGGACCTCTTTGAAAAATACAGTCTGCCACAGTCTGCCCTTGGGCCACAACAATCCATTCCCCTCTCACATGCAGAATACATACACTTGAACTCGGCCTGAGAACCTCAAGGTTCATGCACTTATGATGTCAGTTTGAAGTCTACAATTGTGTCATCTCGATTGTCTTCAGGTGTCAGTGATGCTCCTTGAGTACAGGTCCTTGGTACTGCTACTCGAGTATGTCCTTTCAGTTTGAAGACCTGTGAAGTAAAGAGATAAGTTATCTACCCCAGCGTCCCCCACCTCCAACCAATATTCAATGGTGGCCCAGGCATAAGATAAGGACTTTTCAACACTCCTATTCTAAAGGGGGGAGAACAGAAGACAGACAACAGCCGCTAGTCCATAGCAATTCTGAAATCCTATGAGATGTATGTTGCCACTTCCTTGATTATTTCTCTCTATATATTTCAAGATAAATTAAAACTATTTATGAGAGTGTATTTTTTATATTTGTAGGATAGAATTATTTCTTAGAAATGTTCACATTGTGTTGAGGCTCATGTAAAAGGGGACCTTGGCAACTGTGGTAGATCGTGTTTTCCAAAGTTGGAACCACAATATACCCCATTCCACACTCCCTTCTTACTGTGTGATGTCAACCTGTTCTCATTTAGTGAGTGCATTCCATCCCTTTAGGTGGAACTTAGGGGCTGCCCCAAAGTAGAGCCTATGGTGAAAGTGATGCAAAGTGAGGTACAAATCAAGGTCATACAAGTGACATGAACTATGGCTGTGTTCTCTTGGGACTCTCATTTTTGGAACCCAGTCATCATACTGTGAGGAAGCCAAATAGCAACTTGGAGACATGATGTGTAAGTATTCTGGCTGATAGCCTGTTATGGTCTGAATGTTTGTGTCCCCCCAGATTGGGACGTTGAAACCCTAATCCCCAATGTGATGATATTTGGAGATGGGGTCTTTGGAAGGTAACTAGATTTAGATGAGGACATGGGGTGGGATTCCCCCATGATGGGATTAGTGCCCTTATAAGAAGAGGAAGAGATGCCAAGGCTTCCCCTCTCTGCCAAGATGCGGCACAGAGAGAAGGCCAGAAGAGGGCCCACACAAGGAGTCAAATCTGCTGGCACCTTGATCTTGTACTTCCCAGTATCAGAATTGGGAGAAAGAAATATCTGTTCTTTAACCAGCCCAGTCTGTGGTGTTCTGTTATAGTAGGCTGTGCTGACTAATGCAGAGCCCCATCTGAGCTCGACATCAGTTGTCAGACATAGGTGAGCAGTGCTTTGTTGATTTCAATCCCTAAGGTCAAACCATCCCCAGGTTGCCAGCTTCTGCTGATGCCTCATGAGGCAGAGACAAGGTACATTCTCCAAGTTTGGTCCACGTAACAGATTAATAGACAAGAAGATGATTTTTGATGTTTGAAGCCACTTAGTCTTAAGGTGAAACAGAGCATAGTTTGGTACCTAGAAGGAATTTGATGCTGTAAGAACCCAAGCATAGGCATTAGCTCTGGGATGAGACAGGGAACAGAAACAGGAAGGGAGTTAGGGGCACTGTTCATGAGAGAGCCTTGGGGAGGGTGTGAGAAGAAGCCTGATGGGACTCAGAGAGGCTTTGGGACAGACTTAAAGGAAAACCAGACAATGATATTAAACACTAACAAAAAGGGGACCCTTGTTATGTAGTAGCAGAAAGTTTTGCAGCACTGTTGACTACAGTAATGTAGAAAATTTAAGAAATTCTTATGGTCTGGTAAAGAGATTCCCAGGCAGGATGGTGATCTGAGAACCATTTGGCTTCATTTCAGGGTCTGTGATAAATGTGAGAAGAGAGAGAGAATCTGGAAAAAGAACTGTTCGATGCAAAGGAGCCAGGGCTTGCTCAGTTTGGAAATAACATTGTTCTTCATTCCTAGCCTCTCCAGATGTCAAATTATGCTGAAATTAAGAAGTGACTTTTGGGCAAAGGATAAATACAGTGTCAGGCAAGCATGGTATAAAGATAAAGCCAAGGACATGGCTGCAAAACCTTTGTTAAGACTTCAGAGTGATTTAAGGGTGGTGCCTCATAGACCCTTTCAAACCTGTATTATCAGTATGATCATTAATATGTATAGAATTCATTTAGGAAAAAATTCAACTTAAGCCTTTTAGCCTGCATCCTTTTATTTTGAAATAATATTATTCTGTATTAGCTGACCACCTTATGTTTTCAAGCTCCACCATGTACGTTATTTATTTAATCAAATTTATGGGATGAGTAGGACAAATCTCATTATTCTTCATTTTCCCCAATGGCATTAAATGTCAGTTTCAATATCTATTAATCTTGTTACCCCTTCAGCCCAATGACTAATTCTTTGACTCCAGGAAGTATCTACTCCATACCAGGCACTGTTCACATTACCTAAGTTGTCCCTTTAGTTCTCATAACAGCCTGATACAGGCAGTGTTACTACACCTGACTGTCAGGTGAGGTAATTAAAAAGCCCAAGCAGTTAAATAAAATTTCCAATATCATATTACTACTATGTTCCAGAATTAGGAGTCTAATCTGGTCTTTATGACAGAAAAGTAAGCAGGTTATCTTTCCATTTCACTTGGCCATCTTGCATATAATAGAGTCACGATGAAAAGAAAAAAAAAAAGGAAAGTCATTTGATTTGTGATCTTCTTGCTCTAAAATACTGAGACTTTATAGTTTCAGTATCTCCCAATAAGTCATCCTAAGGTGATATTCTTTATATTAAATATTCAAAGAACTTTTGCTTTAAATTTTTAAAATTTAAAATTAACATGGAAATGAATCATTCATTTAACATTTATTGTATAAGTTTTTTAACTCCATGGATAAACTGTAGTGAATTGCTAATATAAACATGTATTAATGTTCTATACTTTTGTATTTCCATTAAAAAGTATAATCTAGAATTGTATTTAAATAATAACCCAATCATATGATACATATAATGGAAACAGATGTTCAGTATTTAGATGGTGACTATTTTTCTTTCAAATTCCATGTGTACATTTGTATGCATTGTAGTAAATACTTGAAATACTTTGTTTTATAATATAGTGGTGATCTTATGTTCTCCTGTAATTGGATTATCTATAGCTTATTGGTTTTGGGGTACAGACTCTAGCAGTGTGAAATAAATAAAAGTTCTTTCATTCATTTGTTCACACATTCATTCTTCTTCCAGCAAAATGTATAAAACTAGGTGTCAAGCACTGTTTTATTCCTTGCTTTATAGTCAAAAGGAAAAGGAAAGACCTAAAATTCAGTGTGGTAAGTTTTGGGATTGAGCTACAAACAGGGTGCAGTGGAATATCAGAGTCAGAGGTCCAAGAGGGCTCAGTGAAGAAGGAATTTTCGGGTCAAAGACTCTTCGGAGTTAGCCAAATTGAGCAACTAACTGATGAGCATGGAAAGGACCTGTCCCCATAAGAGAACAGGCAGAAAAAGTGAATTTATAAGTGAGAGGCAATAAAACAGGCACCAGGCACGCTTATGGATTCTCAAGGTGAGGAATTAGTAAGTGGAAGTTGGATGGCTTGCCCCTGTTTTGTATTAGGGCTCAGCTAGAACACTTCAATGCTGGGTATTTGGGATTTTGGAATTTCCCCAAAGCTTGTTGACTCACATGTCTTTAGCCAGTACCGGGAGGAATTGGAGACTAGGGTTGTTGAATGAAGAGCCCTCATGTTGCTTCTTCCTCACAGCATGGTGGTCTCAGGGAACTCAGACTTCTTGCTCAGAGCTCTAAGAATGAGTGGTCCAGTGAACAAGGTGAAAGCTGCATCGATTTGTCTAACCCAGCCCTGTAAGTTCACACACAGTCACTTCTGCTGTATGGGTTACAATAAGTCACAAACCCTCCCAGATTCAAGGGGGAGGGAGACATAGAGGAGAGTCAAAGTCACATTGTGTAAGAGCCTGTGGAATGGGGAGAATGTTGTGACCGTCTTTGAAACGTGCAACCTCTTACTATTCATCACTCTAACAACATTAAAAATATCTAACTGGCTTCCTTCTAAGTCTCATTTGTTTTTATTTTGGATAGTCTTTACCCCAGTTTCTCAATGAAAATGATCTTTTTCATCTTCATAGATGAACTTCTGAATATCCAATCAAAGTATTTTGATTAAAAAAATGTATTGTCACCAAAGAAAGGGACATATCCAAGAATGGAGTGTGCCAGCATTGCATTTTTTTTTTTTAATTTTTTTTTTTTTTTTTTTTTTTTTTTTTGCTGTACGTGGGCCTCTCACTGTTGTGGCCTCTCCCGTTACGGAGCACAGGCTCCGGACGCGCAGGCTCAGCGGCCATGGCTCACGGTCCCAGCAGCTCCACGGCATGTGGGATCCTCCCGGACCGGGGCACGAACCCATGTCCCCTGCATCGGCAGGCGGACTCTCAACCACTGCGCCACCAGGGAAGCCCCAGCGTTGCATTTTTGACATTCACTGGTTTCTGAAAGTGTATTTTAAAAGGACCAAAGGACTAGAGACATGATGGAATAAGTCATTTTATTAATTAATTCATTTATTTTTGCTGTGTTGCGTCTTCGTTTCTGTGTGAGGGCTTCCTCTAGTTGTGGCAAGTGGGGGGCACTCTTCATCATGGTGCGCGGGCCTCTCACTATGGCAGCCTGTCTTGTTGAGGAGCACAGACTCCAGACAGGCAGGCTCAGTAGTTGTAGCACACAGGCCTAGTTGCTCCGCGGCATGTGGGATCCTCCCAGACCGGGGCTTGAACCCATGTCCCCTGCATTAGCAGGCAGATTCTCAAACACTGCGTTACCAGGGAAGCCCTCATTTTAGTTTTCATTATTTTTTTAGCAAAAGTAGAACATTCACGGCAAAGTACTCTCCAACTTTGCTGAGATAATCTACTTTCCCCCCTTATATTCTTTGACTTTCTACAAGCTTTGACATCGTTGGCCATTTAATACATAAACTTCTCTTGTTTTTCAAGCTTTCCTGTCATCACGTTTGCTTATATTTGCCTTCGTGCAGGACTGTCCTTCTAACTTTTCCTTTTGACTTCCTGTGTCCAACCATTAAGGGCCAGTATATAATTTGACATAATTTTCCTGAGCAACTTTATCATCTTGCATGGCTTTATTACCACCAATGTTCCATATTGCTGTCACTAATAATTCAGAATTCTTGAAGCACATATACAATTGCTCCCTAGGTGTCTCCATGGAATTATCTTAAAGTTACCTGAACTCACTAGGTCCAATATTGAAATCATCTTCTTCCAAATCAATTTCTTTTTAAAAATTTCCTTTTCTCTATACTGGTGCCATTATTTATATGGTAATCCAAACCAAACTCTTAAGATTGATACTAGATATCACTGTTGCCCTAATTTCATGCATAGACTTCTTTACTAGGTACTACTAATTACACTTCATAGGCCTTTGTGTTCCGTGGGTCTCCTCCACCCCAGTCACTACTGCCCTGGTAGAAGTTTTCATTTTTCTTATCTGGTCACCAGGATCATCAGTCTGAGTAACCACTGATTCATTTTCCAAAGAGCTGTCACAGAAATCTTCTAAGAGGTGAATGTGAGCATAACCGTGCTTAGAATTTGTAAACAGCTCCCCATAAAGTTCAAGCAACATTGCTGTGATTACAACTGTCCACTATTTTTCCAGCAGCAAACTTAGGACTACATTTTCTAGCCCTACTGAGTTTCTTGCACTGCCCTTAAACCATTATACTGGGAGATTTTCATACTAGCTGTGTTGTGTCTGTAGGTGCAGCATCCTCAAACTCCCCTAGTGGCCTTGTCTTTGTCTGCCCTGTTGACTTTGGGCTTCCCCAAGACCACCCAGTCAGAGAGCGTTTTCCTCCTGCTGTTCTCTGAGCTGTGATCCACTCTGGGTGTGGCGGGAAATTATGGGAGAGGAAAACATTCTTCGGACTCATTCTTGAACATCAGTCTGCTCGTGAATGTGTGTTCTTGAAATGTGACCGTCAAAGAGCAGTTTTTTTTTTTAAATTTAATATTTTATTTTATTCTGGAGTATAGTCGATTTACAATGTTAGTTAGTACATGTTGATTTACATGGTAAATGTTGATTTACAGTGTTAGTTTCAGGTGCAAAGTGTAGTTTTTAACTTCATCCCTCCTTCCCTAGGTCAGACAGACAGGCTGGAGGGCCTAGGGTCAGATAACTGACCTCCCCTGCCCCCAGGTACATCAGGCTCTGGGAAAGTCTTTTTTCCATGCAGGTATGCCTTAGTTTTGGTAATCTCCTTGAGCAGATATCACATGGTTACTTTCCCCTTCCTCCTGTCAGAGCTAAAAGAGGATTTTTTCCTGGTTCTTCACTGTAAGAGCCTTTCTTCCAGCAAAACCGGTGAAAGTATGCAGGAAATCTCCCAACAACTTCTTAAGAGATTCTCATTCTTATCCTGGTCCAGACTCAGCTTTCAGCAGTTCATCAAAATTACCTATCAGGTTATGGCTCCAGCAGCTTCTGTCCAGGTAAACTGCCCTCACCTGTCACTACAGATTTCAGGGTGGTGGTTTGCCCAGGACTTCAGTTCTCTAAGGGGTCCATGTAAAGATGTCTATCTTCAGTTTGTTGTGATGATTCCAAGCTCTTTACCTGTCAGCCTATTTTATTAAATGTGACTATTTATTTATAAGGGTAAACTTGATATTAATATGAAAAACTCAGGTTATATACCTACTTCTATTATTATTAATATTAATATAATATACCTACTTGTATATCGGGCTTATAAATTAAGTATTTATTTCTACCCACTTACCTTGTATCCAAAACACTTTGAATTGTGACTGACCACAGGTGTCCCTCTCCATGAAACTGTCTCAACTAAACAGTTATTGGGCACCTATTATGGTTGTGGGTGTTTCACGCATTATTCCACTTAATTTAATCTTCACTCTCTGGAGATGGAAGTACTAACTCACTTTGTAGAGAACACTGAGGCTGAGAGAAATTGATTATCCAAACTCACAGGTTAGAAAGAAGCAGAAGCTGTATTCCTACTTTACATTTCTGGCTTCAATTCCACAAAGATCTTCAAATTGAGGAAGCAATACTTAATCGCTTGAAATGGCTATGAAAAATGCAAGACAGCATAAATTCAGGTGTGAGATCCTGTGGTAATTGTACTCCAATGATTTTTCCCTTTCTTTTCAGTCACACAGTAATAGAGGCAGGGGTCAGATTCATTTCTCTATTGTCTTAGATAGCCCAGAAATAGCCTCCTCTCTGCATTTTAAGTTTCTTAAAGGCAAGCGATTGGAATGTATTTTTATATATATTTATATATATATTTATAATATATATATATAATATATAATATAAATTATATGTTTATACCACTGCTCCTGTCAAAATGTTGAAATATTGCAGGCATTTTAAGCAATTTCCTTCATTCGCAAATGATGACTCAGGTAAGAGTTGACAACAATTTTATGAGACTGACAAAAAGAGTCACACTTAATTAAGGTAAATCATGGTTTTATTTATAAGACTTTTATTTTCAAAACAGCCAAAGTTTATATTGCTTCTCTCTAGAAACAGGATTGAAAGATAACTTTGCTCCTGGTAGACTTACCAACACACAATGTACTGTGGACTACAGAGGCAATTATATCATTACAAGTACTGAATTTGGGGATCTTTATTTATTAATTCCCTTAGATTCATAGTATGTTTTGTAATAACGAGAAATTGTTTCTTAAAGTGCCAATTATTTTTCTTCATGAACATAATTTACCAATTTAAGTATGTAGAGTATTTGTTTTCTTTATAGACCTTCTAAGGCATGTCTGTTTTTGACATTATGGAACATTCTAGAATAAACCTGCCCTTGCCCTAGGTGAGTCAACCTATCAGGTTCATTGGTCTTGTATTATATTCTTAGTATTGGGTTATACTATATGTCTATGTCTTCCAATCTATGGTTAAGAAATAAAAATTTATAAAGTGAAAGTATATTGAAGTGAATTTAAATTTCACCATTTATTAGACCAATTGCTGACATTCACTGTGGGCAATTGGGCTTAGGAAGGTGTTTCAGATTATCCTGAGTTCATGTGTGAGTAGCAGATTTGAGATTCTGTGTCCTAGAGGGTGTTATAAACATTAATTAACTCGCATAACAACCCTGGGAAACATGGGTTCTATTGTATCTATTTTGTAGATAAAGAACTTGCAACTTGTAATCAAACTATGTTGAGCCAGAAACAGAAGAGTTTCCCATAAACAATGAGATAGAGTCACAGGTCTGTACTGACCAAAAAAAAGCAGTCATGTTTGGCAATCAATTTTATTTGTAATTTTTTTGATGCAGTAAATATTAATTTAGCTTGTACTTTATGCAGGGCGTTAAGCCCGTCTGCATTCTGCCTTGTCTCTCATAAAATTTGTTCTAAGCACATTCTTTTCTAAGAATTACTTTCTTGTTCTAAGCACTTGCATTCACAGTTACTTGTCACCATAGATCAGTCTGTGTTCTTGCTTCTATCTTTTTGTTATGAATTTAAACACAGCTGGTATTGGGTTTACCAACTGCCTCCCACATTTTCCTTGCACGTAATCTGTTTCCACACCCATTTGCTTGTTTCTGCAAGAGTTCTGAAGGAGAGATACCTCTTCTTATCTTTACAGTAATGCCTCCATTTTTGCTTCCTGAAGTTTATTGTTCCTATACTGTGCATTCTTTTTCCAATCCTTTTGTGTCAATCTTATGCATTCTTCCTTCTAACTTTTCCTTTTAAAAGTCTATTGATACTCTGCGTTTCACATTACTATCCTTTTTTCTCATGTCTTTAATAGCCAAACCCTTTAACTTGTGTCCTTATATCTGTTGTGATCCTTTCCTTAGCACATGTTTCGTTCTGTAACAGCTTGCAAACACTTTTGAGTTTAGCACACCACTCACTAGCTCAGATACCTCAGTGCTATAGGCTTAATATCTGTGTCTCTTCAAAATTCATAAGTAGAAATCTTAATGCCCAGTGTGATGGGTTAGGAGGTAGAGACTTTGGGGTGATTTGGTTATAAGAGCAGAGAGAACCCTCGTGAATGAGATTAATGCCCTTATGAAAGACACCCCACAGAGCTCTCTAGCCCCTTCCACCACCTGAAGACACCAGAAGTCGGCAGTCTGCAACCCAGAAGAGGGCCCTAATGGACCATGCTGTCCTTACCTTGGACTTCCAGCCTCCAGAACTATGAGGAATACATTTCTGTTTGTTATAAGCTACCCAGTTTGTGATATTTTGTTATAGCTGCCCAAATGGACTAAGACATTAAGTAACCAGATAACCAATACTTCATTCCATATCTTATAGCTTTTTAATATTTTTATTCAATTTTTAAAACACCTTTTCCCTATTTAACACTGTTGGGCAACTGCGTTTCTGCAAATTCTAATCATTTTAAGCTTCTAACCCCACATGGTTTTCTTGACACCATATTTTCCTGAGATATATATAAATAAATATATATATATTCTGTATACACACACACAGACACACAGACACAGACACACACACACACACACACACACACACACACATATATATATATATATATATATATATATATATAATGTGTTTTTTCTCTCACTGATTGCTTCTTCTTTGTTGTATTTGCAACTCTTCTCTTCTGTTACATCACTAAATGCCTTGGAAAATAATCCAGCCCTCTGTTCTTATAGGCTGAACTCACACCATCTGTTCAATTACTTGCTGCCTTGTAAAGTGGAGCAGATAACTGCACACTGGACGTGGCAGATAAGGAACGATGTCTATAACTATAGTATTCAAGAGATATAGAAATAACACTCCCACGTTTCCATTTAAATAAATTCTATTTGCATGCTGAGAACCCCTTCACCCATTTGTGTAAGGAGGGTCTGCCATTTGGTCTTGAGTCTCTCTGCCTAAGAAGACAGGTGCTGAAGAATTCCTGTGTTGTCAGACTCTCCCACGTAACTTCAAGCTGGACTCTGTTGACCTGTTACTGCTTTCAGTTTGCTTGTAGGTACCAGAGGTTTTTGTATCATATTTGGGAGTATGTGACCATTCACCTGTTTTATGATCACAGTAATAATCTGAGAAGGTGTAAGACACATTTTCCATGGATTTCCTATGAACCTATTTCCATTTAGGAGCCTTTCTTCCCCCATCTCACCTAACTCTTACCCCCAGACCCTTCACCTCATGCTCTGCCTGGTCAGGGAATGGGGTCATCCATTTGAGGCAATGAACTTCTGTATTCTCTTCATCTCCATCTTTCTCTATCCTCTGTTCAGCCCAGGGGATCTTCTCTTAAACCACTACGGGAGGCTTAAATCCCCAACTCTCACTCACAGATAATTCTTTCATGTACCAAAGCCTCTCCAACAACTAAGGGCTTAGCTCTCTGGAGACCAAAGTCAAGATACTCCTTAATATTTGTTTTTCTTATTGCCACAATTGAACTCAAGATAAAATAGTCTAGCTCCTAGAATAGGGATCATGTTGGCATGGCATAGGTCATCAGGAGAAAAATAACAAACTTCCAGTTGCAAACCAAATAAATGAGACCTAGTAGCATTTTGGATCATTTTGTACTTTCACATGGTCACAGTTTTGACAGAGGTAGATTAGAACCACAGCTCTGCCCAGGAGACCTGTCATCATCAGAGGAGAGATGAATCAGAGTCCCATTATAGTCTCCCAATACTAACTCTTTTGGTCACTGTAAGCAATTTCCAGAATTATTGGTGGGGTCAGAATAAACCTCCTTTTCATACCCAGGTCAACCTTCTGTGATTCTGGTAGGTTAAAGGACTTCATTACCTATGCTTCTGCACTGATCCAGAGCTGAGATGTCCCCTGGTCCCAAGCACATGACATTGGTCAGAAGTACCCCAATATGGTGGTTAAGACTGAAGGCTCTGCCATTGTCCCAGTCCCAATTCTGACAACCCAGATGGGTGAGCTAGAGTGAGTTACTTCACATTTCTCTGTTTCTCTTTTTACCAAGGAATATTTATCATCCTTGAAATATGAAGTTGTAAGAATTTACTGAGTAAAATACTTAATGCAGAGGCTGGCACCAGTAAACACTCAATAAATGTGAGTCATAAATATCATGGCAACACTGGGTCTTAATAGAGTATTTGACACGTGTTGGAAAATCATTGACGTTTCATCAATTCAGTAATTTAAATGGCAAAGCTATGGCTCCGTTGAAAACCCTTTTTAGTAAATCAAGTTCTGTGCCTTTTTAAAAACTTTCTTTTTATGATAGTGATCAGTTCATATTTTCTTTTTATCAGCAATGGAATCGTTCATCACAGTTTGGGGATTGATTCTGTGTCTATTACTGTACAACAAACTACAAAAATTAGTTGCTTGTGAAAGGACATTTTTCTCCTGATTTTGTTGGCTGGCTGGGTGGTTCTCTTGTTGGTCATGCCAGGACTCACACGTGCGGTCATGTTCATTTGGTGGGTTTTCTCGAAGATGTACTCAGCTGGGACTCTGTGATGACTGGATGTCTTTCTCTATGGACTGTAGTCCTTTCTTTCTACATGATTCCTGACCCTCACGGAGGATATCCTGGGCTTCTTACCTGGCAGCTGGGTTCCAAGAGTACATGTTCCAGGGAGTGAATGCTCATCAAGCCTCTGCTCCCATCATGCTTGCTAATGGTCTGCTATCTAAAGAAAATCACGTGAGCATGCTAGATCAACATGGGGGGTCAGGAGGAACAAGAGCTATAAAACAAGAAGGGTGATTCATTAGCAGATTTAGCAGATATCAATGTACCTTGGACCATGGTGGTTTATACAGTATGAATTTAGAATTTAGTTAAGCTAGGAATGACATTTCCCAGAATCACCTTCCCTGCATGGTTTCAGGTAAAAGTTGGTCAAGAAAAGGGTGGCATCAAATTGGAAGGTGGCAGTCAAGTAATCATCAATACCTCTATAAAGTATTGATGTAGTCAGATGTAGTGTCAGGGAATTCAGAAATGCTGATGAGCTCCAGCTGCAGTTTGCTATTCTCTGGTCCATGTCACACTCTTCTTCCTGTCTATCAACCCTGTTAAACAATATTTGTTCCAACTCCATGATCAGATGCTTGGCTCTAGAGGCAGAGTCTTGATACACAGAAGACTCAGCATCTCAGGCATGCCCCTAAGTTTCCTGTCTTGGCCCCAGTTTGATGCATGATTGGATTCCTTGAAGACTGCAGAGGACTTTTACTCTGATCTTACCTGTGTTCCATGTCCTGACTGTCCCAGGTCTCCCCATGATGGTGTACAGTCTACTTCTTATTATACTTTTCCCATAACATTTCTTGGGGCTCTGATGCCCTTAACGACCTGTAACTGATGCAGTGATGAACTCAATACTCATTCTGTTGGGTTCCCATATTTCCTGCATAAGCCATAAGGAAGGAGAAACGATTGGGTTATAGATGCAGAAGTTCAATATATAAAGGAAACTTTGTCCCAAAAACTACATAGAAAAAGATCAATTCAAGCTTGCTATTATATTCAACCAAATACTCCATATTTCCAATATTTCAATTATCTTTCGAACAATATATCATCTCATTTTATGATTTCTAAATATGCTGGAGTTATATGTCACATAATGCCTTTTGTGGTATAATGTACTAAAGTGTATGGGATCTTTTTGTATGTATGCAAACAAAAGCGAATCTCCTTAAGTCCTTATACAATTCTCTTGATTTTATTTTTCTTCTGACTTTATTAGTTTTGTATGTACTACCCAATACTTTCTTAGTACTGAGCATTTCTTCTTTGTTCTGTTGAATATAATTTACCTAAAAACAACAACAAAAGTTTTCCCACAGTTACCAAACCACCTAGTGCTTTAGAAAAATATATTTGGAAAAATGTGGCAAAAGAAAAAAACTATCTTGAATGTTATTAGCCTTGATATGAATTTCTCTCTGCCATGAATACTTCTATTAATACCTATACAAAATGATGAAGGTTATTTCTATACCTTATAGTTTTCTATTGGTAAAACATGTATATAATTATTTATTGTATAGTTTTTTTTTCTACTTAGAGAAATAATGTACTCTCATCACAAAATGGTAAAATATTATAGAAATTACCAAAGTATATGACATAAACTTAACCAGTAGAAATAATGACTATTAAATATTTAGTCTTCCAGATATTTTTCTTCACATATTATACCTACAAACATTCACAGGCACACACATACACACTCACACACAACTGGGTTGTACTACTTGGCAAGTTGTTTTTATCATTTAACAACTTATGAATTTGTGTGTGTGTGTGTTTGTATTGAATTTTATTAAAACATTTTAATGCAACTTTTTTAGTGAGAGCATCACCTTGACAACCAATTTGATTAAAAAGAATATTCTGGGCTTCCCTGGTGGCGCAGTGGTTGAGAGTCGATGCAGGGTCACGGGTTCGTGCCCCAGTCCGGGAAGATCCCACATGCCGTGGAGTGGCTGGGCCCGTGAGCCATGGCCGTTGAGCGTCTGGAGCCTGTGCTCCACAACGGGAGAGGCCACAACAGTGAGAGGCCCGCATACTGTAAAAAAAAAAAAAAAAAAAAAAGAATATTCTGCTTTTTTAACCAATTAATTCCATTTAATATTACAGAGATCACCCTAAAAATCGAACTTTTAAGAAGCCTTTTCAGAACTTCCCTGGTGGCTCAGTGGTTAAGAATCCACCTGCCAATGCAGGGAACACGGGTTCAAGCCCTGGTCTGGGAAGATCCCACATGCCATGGAACAACTATGCCCATGCAACACAACTACTGAGCCTGTGCTCTAGAACCCGCAAGCCACAACTACTGAAGCCCACACGCCTAGATCCAGTGCTCCGCAACAAGAGAAGCCACTGCAATGAGAAGTTTGTGCACCTCAACAAAGAGAAACCACAACTAGAGAAAGCCCACGCACAGCAACGATGACCCAACACAGCCAAAATAATAATAATAATAAAGAAAGAAAGAAAAGAAAAAAGAAGCCTTCTCACATGATCCACACATTTTTACTCATAATACAAACATTAAATCATTTAGTGTGCCGATATGCAAAGGTCTTGTTCTTAATGTATATTTCTGGATTTTATTTTATTTTATTTTTTGCTTTAAAAACATATTACTAATAAAGGACCATAGTGCAAACCTGTATTTAAAGATGTATTAATGAATGCTTTTCTGATAGTGAAGATAATCATATAGTAGTCATAGTGTATGTATGGCTTCTCAAAGTCACAAGCATTAACTGCAATACAGTGCTATGGGAAAAACAATACTGAATTCAGAAAAACTCTATACTTTGATTCTATAATAAGTAATTTATTACTTAAGCTCTCTCAGTCCCTTTTATTTCACTATTAAAAAGAGGGAAATGGCATGGAACTTACCTCTTACATGTTACCATGAATATCACAATATTCAAGTGAATCTCATGTGAATATCACAATGAGGCAGCAGTGCCCAGAAAAAGTCAGCCATTGAATAAGTCTTAAAACATGACTTTGGGGGCTTCCCTGGTGGCGCAGTGGTTGAGAGTCCGCCTGCCGATGCAGGGGACACGGGTTCGTGCCCCGATCCCGGAAGATCCCACATGCCGCGGAGCGGCTGGGCCCGCGAGCCATGGCCGCGGAGCCTGTGTGTCCGGAGCCTGTGCTCCGCAACGGGAGAGGCCACAGCAGTGAGAGGCCCGCGTACAGCAAAAAAAACAAACAAACAAAAAAAAAAAACATGACTTTGTGTATCAAACTACATAGGTTCAAGTTCCAGCCCTACGACCCATTAGCTGGATGACTTTCGTCAAATTAATGAGCCTTTTGGTACCTTGATTTTCTTATTTATGAAATGAGTATGATCATGGTGATCAAAATAGTATTCGTTTTAGGATTAGTATGAAGATGAATTGAGTTATTAATTGGAAATTAGTTGATAACATTGACTAGCAAATCAAAAAAGTAGGAAGTACTGAGTTTTTAAATGAAATACAAGGAGAATTGTTTTCATATTTCAAGAATTAAATGCAGAACTAATCATTCCCATGTTTGTTCTTCCCAAAGTTATACAGAAAAAAAGAAAAAAGAAAGAAAGAAAAAGAAATTCAACGTTCCATTTGGTGGAAGGAAGCTATGTCCCTGGCCCTGCCTTAGTAATTGAAATTTGTCTTTAGAATCGCAAAATAAAAGTAAACATCCGGAAACTTTCACTGCAAAGACCAATAGTGGTATCCCTTAATGCTTCTCTTTAAAAAGTACATGGAATGTTTTTTCCCCTCTTTCATATATAATATATTTTAATATAAATATGCCTGTATAAATTCTTACAATTTCAAGATAGTTATAAATTAATATTATACAGAATACCTAATAATTCTACCAAGAACCATTGGAAAATATACAGGAATGTAGTCATTTTTGATGATCATAATTCCAGGAAAGGAAAGAATATGAAGCACATAAATGTAGAATCCACTTATTTGCCATCCCGTCATCATTCATTTCATAGTAAAGCTATCTAAATGAATCTTATTTTCTAATTAAGAATTTCTTTTATGGCCAGTAAATTACCTTCATGATTTGTCCTATAGCTCTGCCGAATGCTGCCATCACGCTCTGTCTCGGATATAATAGGAGAAATTTCTGTGTTCATAAAATGAATGTTTTCTGTCCAGAATTGCTTTTGATTAGTATGAGCTGCGTTACTGACACTGCCTTTTTCTGGGAAAGAGCCCCGAGTGTATTTTATCAAAGTGCAGTAATTTTACTGGAAATAAGATAGCAATGGCATTTGTTAGCTTTGATTCTAATGGCTGAAAAGTTACAGGAAAGTCGGACTTTGTGCTACCTTTGCATGAAATAATGACTGTCCGTTGTGTGCCAGCTTTCATGAACTTAATTTGTGTAAGGATGGTAATGTTGGGTGTGTACGTAGTGTTTTTACTTTCAGAAGTTCCACTTTTCATTTCTCAATGTGCCTGTCAATGTCGCCAGTAGAATCAGTGAAAATGACCTTGGCCTTCAGCATGAGCAGTCTAAATTGGAAGAAGCATATTTAGAGGGCTGAGACCCAGTCATAAACTCAATGACAGGCATCTGGATAATAAAGCAGAGGCAATGTCATCCCAGCTGTGCAGCCCAGCTGGGGAGAAGGAGAGCTTCAAGACCCCTTTGCCTTATATTAGCACAACCGGAGAGCTGCTTCCACTGGTGCCTGTGAATTTCACTTCTCTTCTAAACTACCCAAGGATACCTGCTCAGCCTACATTGTGCGATCTTTTAAAAAAATTCTGCATTATCTATTTAAGACTTTTAAAAAAATCTAGACTGGTCAAAACAAAGCAAAACTGCTTTGGTCTGAATTAACCAGAATTATCTTGGAGAAATCAGCAGACAGCTGTGAATTGTTTCACTTGATCTCATATGAATTTAGAGAGCATCATGCCATTTTAAAATTTTGTACCAAGAGAGGAGTTGGTAGGTGGGGAGAAAATGCACAGTGGCATTAGGGAAGGTGGAAAGAATATGCAGTTGTCTGGAATTTGATTGCCTGGAGGGCTTTTCTGCCTCGCACCCCATCATCCCCCAGGGTTGGCAAGGTGAGATCGTGGCTTGCAGACTAGCATGTAAAGAGACAGGAAGATGGAAGGAGGTTTGTCGGTAGATGCCACAGAAGACGTGGGGCTGGTCTCAGGTGGATCCCAATCTTTGAAAGAACAGTTTTTCATTTCAGATTACTTTCTTGCTCAGATATAAATTTCAACATTTGGATTTTTTATCAAGATAATAAATAGGATCTTTTCCCTGAATCATCTTAAAACTCTCAAAGAGTAAAGCAATATAAACCCAAATTATATGCCATCATATGATTTTAGAAAATTTCAGCTACCAAATGCCCCACTCTGTTTTCCAGGATTACCTTCATTTATTATCAGGATTATCTCAGAACCTACTGTTATTTTACATGTACTTTCACTGAAATAAATAGATTTGTAGAAATATTTCCAATGGAGTCAGTATCTGAGAAAGGAAGCCTTCAATGATACATTTTTATTTTGGCAGAAGTTGCCATCTAATTTTTTTTTGTAGGAAACTCTTAAAGGGAGGTGAAGTCTACTGATAAGAACTATCACTATGTAATACAGAGTGTTTTCCTTTGAAATGGAAAAACCTAAATGAATGGAGAGCCATGGTCAGCACCTAGAAACATTGATAGAATATACCCCTGCCTCCACCTTTTTCAGTCTTAAAAGCCAAATTCAGGACTAAAATTAGACCAGGTTCATTAAACAGTTTTTATTCCCCTGTGAATGCTGACATCTGGCTTGGAGCCACCTAAATCTCAGCCTGAGAGGTTCCACTATTTGAAGGATGTACAGTGAGTAAAGCTAAATTAACAGGGCTCATAGGTGGTGTCAAAGTGGAAAACCCTAAAGGGCATTGAGCTCCTTCTATGGGGAGAGGGAGAGAATGGCGACAGGTTTCCTGATTATAAATTCCTGCCATATCTTAAAAAGCCAACCTACCCTGCTTTTTAAGCCATCACTTTTCTTTCTGGTCTTTCCTGAACTGAGTAAAAATGAGTTTGGACATCATCTCAAATATCCAAAACATAGCTACATTAATTATTTGTATAGCATGGTGTCTTTTTTATAATTTTATATCTGAATGAAGCAATCTATCTTCTTTTTACAATAATAGTAGTAACTGCTATTTATTTAGTGTCAACTTTGAACTATGGCCCTTGCATTCACGATCTTTAATCAAGTCATGGATTATCTGAGATAGATATTATCCCTCTTTGATAGATGGGAACACTGAGGCCTGGAGACCGTAGGTAACTTGGCCAATGGTAGAAAGGCATAAAGAAGGACTTGAATTCAGCCCTTTAGACCTTGATGCCCTTAATAATGCAGCACCCTTCTTTTCTCAGTGTTCATAGTGACACAATTTTAGTTAATGCAGCATTTCTCAAAGATCCATTGCACATATATTCAAATATTAAAAAGCAGAATACTAAATATCTTTAAATGGGTCTTTTAAGGAGATTTTGTTTTTTCCTGTGGAATCTCTACAGATTCAACACTACTGGATACGTAATTGTGAGTGTTCTATAAACTGTCACCAGGTTATGAGAGTAGTCAAAATGTATTGTGCCCCTACTATGTGAAAGAATTATAATAGGCTGTCTTCAAGAATTTACTTGTTTAATTAGCATGAAGATTCTGCTAGTTAGGTGATTATTTTATCTCTAACAGACCAATGTTTTCTTACAAAAACAGAGAGGTAAAACAATGTGTTTAAAGTTACATAGCTAGCTAGTGGAAGACCTAGGATCAAATTGTCATTTTGACTCGGTCTAAAATCTTAGCCACTATGCCAAACCATCTCTTTACATAATGTTTTCCTTAGTGTAGCTAACCTGATTAAAGAAAATTTAATAGCATATTTTCACATACTATACAATAAAAAGCAATTTTACTTTGAAACTCAAAGATAGAGATATTTATTAAAACCACTTTGTTCTAAGATGTGAGTTGAAAACTCATTGAAAAATGAATTTTTCAAAAAACTAACTAATTACAGTTAGTTGTATTTTATGCTTTGTAAATAGAGAGACGTGAATGAATTACTGGGCAATGGGAAGCTACCATTATTTTGTCACCATTATTTTTGTTCATATTTTTTTAAAGTGGGCAAGTGACCATTCTTATAGTGAGGCTCTCTCCATTAAGCAAGTTTAAGTAAATATTAATGAGAGCAAACCATGAAGAAGATAAGATATTTAGAATTTAATTGCAGTAATCCTGGAGAGATGACCAGATACTGAAAGTTAAGTTGAAGAGAAAAGATGGCCATGAGAGCAATTGGGAGCTGGCTGGGATGGAGAGGGTATCTGCGGAGGGTTTGGTAGTTATTGCCTGGTTGGATGAAGAAGTCTTTCATCCAGGTAGGAAGGTTTGGGGCTTGGAAATAATAATGTCTGATTGGGACCTTTTGAGTTTTAAGGGCTATGTGTCCAGTAGATTCTGGTGAAATTGTCTTTTGGCTACAGACTTTTGTTAGGTACAACATCTTACTTAAGTTTACTAAGAAATACAACCATGGGTGACAACTAGCAAGAACACAATAATACCAGGCAGAGAGTGGAGCAAAGGAGGGTAGCCTCAGGGTGATGAGATTACAGGTCACTTGTGCAGGGACAAGATCCAGAGCACAGGCATGTGACAATCGTGGTGGTGGGGTGAAGACAAGAGGTAGGGTGTCAGCCTCTATGTGTGAGCAAAATCACGTAGGAAAAAGATCGGCTGGAAGGAACGATCAGCAGGACAACCGCCAACTTTAAGGAGAGGACATAGAAAGAGTGAGAAAAAAAAGACTAGATGTTATTCAAGGGATCAAGGGAAGACTCTCGTGATGTGATGATGGGAGCAACAATAAAATCTAAGTGAAGGGGCTTCCCTGGGGGCACAGTGGTTGAGAGTCCGCCTGCCGATGCAGGGGAAATGGGTTCGTGCCCCGGTCCGGGAAGATCCCACATGCCGCGGAGCGGCTGGGCCCGTGAGCCATGGCCGCTGAGCCTGCGCGTCCAGAGCCTGTGCTCTGCAATGGGAGAGGCCACAACAGTGAGAGGCCCGCGTACCACAAAAAAAACAAAACAAAACAAAACAAAACAAACAAATATCTAAGTGAAGAATGAAGAGTACCCTATAGGACAGAGAGGACCCTCTAGTTTCTGTGGATTGAGCAGCACATCCAACATGACTTTGGAGAGTGAATGACAGTGTAGAGACAGAAGCCAAGTATGTCTTACAAGAGACCAGCTATGAGGGAGAAAAGCACTCACAACCCCCCCAAAAATGTTGGCAAAGGTGTGTATGATATTATAAAGCAAATAATCAGGATACAAAATTTGACACACAGGATACAAACTTTGAAAATACACACAGGTTATATTTCATGCATAAGTAACTCTAAGGAAATCTATAATGTGAAGGGGGGGGTCACCTCTGGACAATGAGGTTACGGGTCACTCATTGCTGGTTTGAAAAGGAATTTTCTGTAATTTACTGGTATTCTATGAGCTGGCGCAGATTCGTATTCATACAGAAAGCAAGGGAAAAAAAGAAATAGTTGGCCCTGCATCCCTTAACTACCAAATCCCAAGGACCTTTTGCTCCCTAAATGAGCCTGTTGTCACTCATGAAGGTGCCCTAGGAGGCATTCCCCCAAAACAGTGGCTTCTGAGAGGTAACAACCACAGACATGGCCTACAGCACTTTGGTGGAAGGCTGTACTTTCTGTTAAAGTTCTATTAAGCCCATGGGGTAAAGCCCCTGACCTATGGTGTCAATGTAGCTTCTTGGCCACAGTTACTAATGAAAGGGCCATCTACACCTGTGCTTAAGGTATAAAACATAATATGCCATGCATCATTTATTAAAGTTCACATGTCAAAACAAGCAGTATTATAGCTCTCGGTATCATCTTTCAGCTGTGACCAGAAAGACAAAAGCAGAATTATGAGGCTGGAATAGACCTTGCAAGATTATTTAGTCCATTGCTTGATCTTAAGGACAACCATAGAAGTATTGTATACACTAGTCAGCCTGTCAACCAAGATTTATTGTATATTCACAGGTGCAGAGCCTCATATCGTACCTGACTCTCCATACCATCAGAGTTCTGTTTTCCCAAGGACTTGAGTCATCTTCAAGAGGAGCCAGCAAAGGTTCAGAAGCAACACTCTGTTTATTTTAGTACAAAAAATAACATCCCTACCATTTACCATTCATTGTGTGCAGTGGCAGGAATAAATGATGAATCAAGCACAGCCCAGTCTTCGGGAAGTTCACAGGCACTAGAAACCCAGTTCCCCTCACCCCACTTCATACATATACTTATCGGTACCATCACACCACACCAGCCACAACGGCTGCCCACTCTCTGTGAAGGTTCTGAAGCATCTGAAACTCATCATATGTTCCTTGGAAAGTTCGCAAGTTTTGTGGCCACTGATATGTATGC
This sequence comes from Mesoplodon mirus, assembly GCF_964341445.2. Taxonomy (NCBI): domain Eukaryota; kingdom Metazoa; phylum Chordata; class Mammalia; order Artiodactyla; family Ziphiidae; genus Mesoplodon; species Mesoplodon mirus. The sequence goes on along the minus strand of NC_138993.1, from coordinate 72,246,424 downwards.
AGGCACCCACATTACATTTGGCAACAGCTTATAAAAGTTTGATAGGAGATTGAATATGTTATTTTTATTCCAACACACCCAGATATGTCTTTATGGGAAAGCAAAATGCAAAATGATGAATGCAGTTAATTCAAACTACGTCCAAAGTGGGGGGTCCCAAGCACTGTGATTCTCAGACTTGTTCTCTGCATCTCCAGGTCTCACTCAACCTCAGAACCTTGTCTGCTGGGGAGTCTTCGTCCCAGCACCTCTGCAACCAGGATCTAGCCAGATGCTGTGTTTAAAATGGTCTGTGCTCCAGGGTTTCTGGTTCAGAGATCATTTGGAATGCATGTCCTTCCTCTTTACAACTGTAGAAGAGAAAAGCTAAAGAATTCAGCTTTGCAAATAGGTTTCTAGATGGTGTATTTATTGTACGGTTGGCTAAGCATAGATTAAAGGTGCCGGTCACACCAGGGTTGAGCACAAGTGAAATGTGCAAGTGGTTTATGGAGTAATCTGACCTGAACTCCAAACTTTGCAAATATGAAGCATGACCTTTTGACGTGTCCTACAGGCATCACGTCATGTATGAGTATTATATCAACATGCAATACTGGTGACATATTAATGAACCAGAATATAGAATCACAGGTCAAAAAGAGAGTTCACATTAGCCATAGAGGTTTGATCTACTTAAGGAAGAGAGTGTGTGAAGGTCCGCATTTACCAGGCAGTGAACGCCTTTATGAGAGCATCCTGGTTCTCATGCTATCGTGTGTTAAACTTCACACTCTGACAGTTTATCTTCTGAATAGATGTAATGGATTATGAGCTAGTGGGGTAATAGCTCTCCCTTACACATTGCCTTTCTGAGGTGGTTTATACAGATATGAAGTAGACATGGTGTGGTTCCAGCCAGATCCCCACTTCAGGACCAACACGCTCCTCTCCCTCATGCCGTGGATGCTGGATTAAGAGGGGGTAGGGGTCGATGTCCTGGGAATTGCCCTCAGCTGCGGGCAACTGCCTTAGCCAAGGTTACATCTTTTCCAAGGGGGCAGCCCATGGCCAGGACTGGTGGATATGAACATTTAAGTTTCCAGCCTCTTAACTCAAGTTTGGGATACTTCTTTTTTTTTTTTTTTTTTCTTTTTGCGGTATGCGGGCCTCTCACTGTTGTGGCCTCTCCCGTTGCGGAGCACAGGCTCCGGATGCGCAGGCCCAGCGGCCATGGCTCACGGGCCCAGCCGCTCCACGGCATATGGGATCCTCCCAGACCGGGGCACGAACCCGTATCCCCTGCATCGGCAGGCGGACTCTCAACCACTGCACCACCAGGGAGGCCCAGTTTGGGATACTTCTTAAAGGTCATCTCAGTTCCAAAGTTTCTCATGACCTCAGTTGCAACCACGTTGCATGTCAGCTTCACCCTTTGTCCATCCCAGCCTTCTTCACTTTCTTATAAATGTATCTCCTGAGTGCACTGAAGCCCAATTGACCTTCTGCTTTCAACTTCTCTTAGAGTCTGTATCCACAGAAGTTTGTTAAGCTGCAATTTCCTTCATCATGTGAAGAAATTCTAGCCAATTCCATGCCAATAGTTTTCAACTTACTTAAAATAAAGAACCCAAAATGCATTAATAAAGTGATTTCAATGCATTGGGCTCCTGTGAACTCAAATTCAAGCCATTTCTTTCTTCAAATGTAGCATTTCGTGCAGTCCTGTTCGTTGGTCTAAGCCATCACTGCTATTGAAGCTGTATTGTTGTCTGGCAATAGGTGTTAATCAGGACTTGTTAAATATTTGTTTGTCTATATCGTTATATTGAACAGATTGTACCTTATCACTGTGGCTCTTGGCAAAATAGAACAATTAAGCTACCCAGTGGCAGGCTGACATTTATCAGACTATTTTCACTGCAAGTTTAAATGACAGCTATGGCGTAATCCAATTTCTGTTCTCAGCGGCTTAGGGAAGCATCAAGGTGCCTGCAGTGTTTCTGAATGGGCTGTCAGTGTGGTGCACTGATTCTAAAATATATTCATCCCAGATATCAATTTTGTACATTTTTTCCCAGATCAAATCAAGCTATTAAGGAATGCACTTTCCCTGGAATTAGCCCTAGGAGTTATTTCTGTTGTAGCCGCCTCTAATATCACTTGCGGAGAAACGAGTTGACTAAATGATCATTGTTCAAAAACTCTGGTTCTACTTGCACATGTGTGTGTCATCTGTATTACAAAACTCACTGCAGCATCCTGTTGGAAGAAATAAGGTACAGAGATAATGAAAGTGGAAACAAAGAAAACAACCCATCCCAAGATACCCATCATGCAGACTGGAAATATTAAAAGGACTTCTCTGTTTTCTTGACCCCTCTGCAACCTCAACTTAGCAGAACCCCCTGAATATGCCTTTAAACACTGTATTTAAATTATGAGTTTGGGATTAACAGATACACACTATTATATGTAAAATAGATAACCAAGGTAACCAAAAAAGACCTACTGTATAGCACCGGGAACTATAATATTTTGTAATAATCTATAAGGGAAAAGAATCTGAAAAAGAACATATATATCTGAATCACTGTGCTATAAACCTGAAACTAACACAACATTGTAAATCAACTATACTTCAGTTAAAAAGTTATGGATATTTAAAAAAAGCAAATTGATACAGAAACTATATAGAGAAAGCATGCTGCAAATATCTGGCCCTTTCTCACTCCCCTTAAATTACAGATAAAATTAAATTAGAAGATCTGGTATCATTTCTGTTTAAAATTCTAATATTAATCCAGTAACTGAGCTTTTGAGACTGGTTTCTAGACTGTGTTTCTGAGTGAGGACAGGCAAGTCATTCTACTTCATCCTAGGATGAATTTGTCCCATTTTTTAGATTGGGATATTAATGTAAAAAAAATATTGTACCTCCTTTACCTAATGATCATATGGAAACAGAAACTCTAGTAAATGCAAAGTTAGATTTAAAAGTATTAGTCAGAAATGAAGCTGTTGTTATAAAATAACATGAGCTTTTCATATTAATATCATGTTTTTCTGTAAAAGCAAATAGTCATATTTAATGTTATAGAAGTAAATAGTTCAGGTTTAATAACATTCCTTAGCTTGCAGGCGGTGGGGTAGGGTGAGGGAATGAATGCCCTCAGGCCCATTCCCCTGAACAGGGCACTCAGACATAGGTATTCATCATTCCAGCCCTGTGTGGAATGGGGCTATCTCTATACCCTTGTAGCTCCCAGGGAATCAAAACTTGGGTCCTTTATCTTCTGGGATTTCACCAAAAGTTATCTGAAGTTTCCATCTTTTTATTATACCTTCCCCAAGGTTTTCACCCTGCTAGAGGTCAAGGAAAAGTGCCCCTTCCTCTGTGTTGTCTATCAACTTCTCACTCTCTTGTTCTTCTCTGGCAATTATGACTCCTTTGCTCACCAAACAATGATGATCATCTCATTCTTAGCGGGACTGTGATGGGTAGTGGTGGGGAGAGACTGTTGGGTGGAGGTGAAACTAAATCTGGCCTCTCATATAACTTCTTTCCAATCTCTGTTTATAGATATATTCTATGCCCCGTTTCATCATGTGTTCATTGATAATTTTTGAAACATATATCTTCTGAAAGTAAAAGATAGTTTCTCTTAAGTACATGTCTCTAGAATTTGAAATTCTTGTCTCAAAGAAAAATAAATGTATTTATTCTGTAACTCAGATGCCTTCTTTATTCTATGTTATATATGCACTCTTCCTAAAGGAAAGAGCAGTGGGGAGTTATGGGTAATACAAGAAATGTGGTTTAAAAAGTCTATCTAAAATATTGCCCTACCATATCCATTTAACCTACCTCAATCCCCATTAAAAACATTTTGCATCCAATCCTAGGTATAGACCCAAAGGAATTTCGATCAGGTACTCAAACAAATACATGTACACAAAAGTTCATAGCATCACTGTTCACAACAGCCAACACATGAAAACAACCCAAATGCCATCAACGGATGAATGGATAAACAAACTGTTGTATATTCATACAATGGAATATAACTCAGCCATAAGAAGGAATGAAGTACTGACACATGCTATAACTTGGCTGAAGTTTGATAGAAGTTTGAGAGAAGACAGTCACAAAAGGACAGATATTGTAGGATTCCATTTATATGAAATACCCAGAATAAGCAAGCCCATATAGACAGAGAGCAGACTGGGGCTTGTCGGAGGCTGTGGGTAGAGTGAATGCAGAGTGATTGTTGAATAGATATGAGGTTTCTATTTAGAGTGATGAAAATAACCCTGGAACTAGAAGAGGTAATGATTGCAAACTATTGTGAAGGTGCTTAATGCCACTGAATAAATTGTACACTCTAGAATGGTTAAATGGTAAACTTGGTGTTATCTGTAGTTTACCACAATAAAAGATAGTTACAAAAGTAAGATATACTTTTTAGTAAACAATTTTAAGCAAGTCTTAAATGCATTCTTTGAAACGGGAGGGTAGTACCTCCTCTCCCATAATCTTACTTTACAGAGGCTACTGTTGTCCCCATTTCCATTTTTGCCAAATATTTAAAATAAAAGTACAGCAAAACATTAAGTAAAATGATTTGTTATTAGAATATGTATATAATGTAGAATGAGAGAGTTTATAAAATTAATGACGATGAGGATGGATGAGTTCTGAGTTTTATTATGTGACAGGCACCGTTCTAAGACTTTTCCTATTTCAACGCATCTCATCCTCTCTAAAATGTGATCAGATTGGTACTGAAATCTTTCCCATTTTACAGAAATGGAAATTGCAGCCATTTATTGGTTCAATTTCACATCGACAGCATAAGGAACCGCGAGACGTGCATTCAGAAGTTCCAACCAGTGGGTCTGAGCTTTCGACCACCTGCATCTCAGATGCATGTGAATATTGTAGAATGCTGAGTTCAGCCCCTTTCTTTTCCTCTTTTGTAATGAGGGCTCTAGGGGATGACCCTTACTTATTTCTGCCTCTGGGCAGAAACTGGATCTGAGCTGTTGTAGGATACCTAGGCCAAAACACCCGGAGGAGATTGGCCAGAGGAGGGTGCATGGGCATAAAGATGTAGGGGTATCAAGGGCAGTAAATACGCTTTCTGCTGGAGCTTCTGGCACATTTTTGGAAAGGACAGTAGATGATTCCTTGTATATCTCCAGACACCCACACTCACCATCCTTGCTAGGAACAGCCACTTTGCTCTTTTATCCCTGAAATGGGAAATTCAGAAGAAGAAGAAAACCTTGAAGATATTTTCTTTCATCAACAACTTGTAACAAGTCATACTAAAATGTTTCCTGCCATCTTCTCTCTTCCCTCCCAATGTGTTTCCTTATTTTTTTACATCTAAAACATGTTAAGTTTAGTGTTTAGAGGATTTAAGGGCATTGCATAAAATAACTATTCCATTACTTTTAATAATAAAACACATTTAGGATTCTCACTAGGAAGGAGACATGGACTTTCCTTCTGTTCAAATAGCCACTCTGTGACTTTTCTCTCCTAGTAAATAAATTATGTTCATGATGCACATCTCAGAGGTCACAAAGTTAAGAGAACTCCTATTCCCTACAGAGTTTAAATCATTGAGGCTTTTGGTCACATGTATCACTTGTAAAAAGAATTTTACTGGCCAGAAATATGTTTACAAAGTATATAAGTACTGTCTGATTGTAACTTTCATTTACATGACAATCATCCTTCCACTGTGTTCTTACAACTTCCCTGTCCACTCTTTATTGGTTCATTATTTGTAAAATAGTAAAACATCATCTGAAAAAAAAAAAAAGCGTGCTGTGTCTTTAATTTCAAAACTGCCTCAGGGCCCTATGGGGTATATTAAATCTGTCTCTTTGCCGTATATCTCGCTGTCCATTTTACTTGAAACCAGGTGTTTTGTATATTGAACTTTTTAACACCACAGGGAGGTAAGTACTCACAGCTGGAGTTTTATGCTTCACACATTTTCATGTTTGAGAACAGGAGCGGCCCCTAGGAGAAACTCCTCCAGCATGACGAGGGGCCGCACAAAGCGCTTCTGTATCTGGTGGCAGGGCGCAGAGATGCTGAAGTCACAGATGTGGGACCCGCATGCAAAGTAGATGCCAGTGACACGAAGACAAAACGTTGCAAGGGATCCAGGTGCACAGGTTCTCAGATCAATCACGAGCGATGAGGTTGTCACTGCACAGAAGGGCTGTGAGGCGGCATCAAAGCCAGGAAAGAGAGGGGAGAAGCTTTTGTCTGCCTGGCTTTTGTCTTCATACCCAGCACTGGGAGCCGGCTTACAGCCCCTGTGAAAGGCCGGGTTAATCTATTTCTAGTGAACATTGTTCGGCTCTATGTATTTAGCTCACAATCATTAAAGAAAAATAACTAGGTTGGCATGACCGAAAAAGCATTGATTTTCCCGTGGGGTGTGTTCGTAGGAGTTGAATTTTTCACATATGTCATTGTCCGCCCAACAGGGAAAGGTGACCGACCTCCCAAAACAAACTCACAGAGGCTCGGTGCTTCTCATCCTCAACAATGAACCGTGTAGATCCAGACAGAAGATGGTTTATGAAAATTAAAAACGCGACGTCTCGAATACATTCTCTTGTGGATTCAGTTTACCCTCTGAAGTCTTCTTAAAAAATTCAAGAACCAAAACAGCATTTTCCCACACTTTGGTTAGCCTTGCTGGAGGAATTTGTCATGGTATCGCAGGGGGATTTTTGTTCTTTGTGACAGTGGGAAGAGATGCAGGGGAGAGTTACCAGGGAAAGGCAGGGTTAGGGAAAATGTCTTTAGCAGTTCTTAGTATGTGGCTTTGATGTCAGGGAAGTTTCATTTTGGCTCAGCAGGTTATAGAAAGACCTCTCTTCTATGCCAATAAGGCTATCCTACTACCTTTAGTCAAATGCTGGTTAAGATTTTCATCATTTAAGGACAGGCCCTTTGAGTGGTCATCATCTTTGCCTCAAGCTGAATGTGTGTATAATGTTGCTCTAAGACCTCAAAGATTCACTCTCCTGAAGATCGAGGCCAGTGTGGTGATGCATGCAGTGGCTGAGTGTTCAATTCTGTGCAGCTCCAACAGTTGGCGCCATGAGTTTTCATGCCAAGAAAGAACATGAATAAAAAGCCTTAAAAGTTTTTACAAAGTGACATCAGGAATACCGAGTAAAGAGAGATTTGGGCTGCACAGCCCCGTTGCATAAGAACATAGCAATCACGTGTATATGACTGGAGGAAGGAAAAAACTAAAAGGAAGTTTGGTGTTTTTAAACTCCTTTTGGCCAAGGATTTTTGAAGTGGTTCAAAATATTTTTATTTTTTGCTCTTAGACCGAGATCCATTGTGTTGTGCTAATAATTCCCTAAATACACTGTTTTCTTTCAGGTGTGAGCAGTGTAAATTGCTTCAGTGGGTTACACCTTCACATCGGAAAACCGAGTGGGGTTTTACCTGGCCTTGCAGAACAGGAAATCCGCTCCTGCCTGGATTATTCTCAGGGCACAGAATTGTTTTATGGGTGCGATGGGATGTCATTTTCTGTTTACGGGGAAGCAGCTTAAGGAGTTGATGGAAGGAAAAGGAGTCAGAGAGTCCAGGGAAGATTCCAGATGGAAAAAAATGATCCATCTTGGAGGATGGGCTTGGCTGGTGTGTAAATATCACAATTCTCTGAGCTCAAGGGCGACAAGACACAATGACACAAATCACTACCTTTCCCTGTAGGACACTGGGAAGTCCTTTTTTTTAATCCTCATTTTTTCCCCCATCCTGTGCACATAATACATATCTTTTCACTTAAATCTGTGGCAGTTATTTAAGAATCTGTTGCTGCTGCCATCTGCATAGAGGCCAAATTACTTAAATAAAGGTCACCAATTCTTTTCCTGGCTACAGCAGACCTTTCCAGTTTACGCGATAACTTCTATTGGTTCCAAGTGAACCAAAATTGACAGTTCTAAGATTTTACAAAATCTTGGAAAATTTAAGACTCTTTTTCAATTTCTAACCTTCTACTCTAATCGAAGATACATTAAATCTAGACCTAGAAACTGAAAGCTCATGTGCATTGGCCTAAATAAGAACACAGAATCATTCCTTCAATTATTTATGAATAAATATTTTAAATATATCAGTAACTATTCCAGACAAACTAATGCGGTAGCTACGATGGGACCCTGGATGAGGTCCCAAAGACACAGGAATAAATAAGATGGGATCTCTATCTTTAAGGAGCATGTAGACTAAATCTCATTAAGAATATAATTTTCATAGCCCAGTTCTATTTTATCTTATATTTTCCTTTTATTTTATGGATTTCTGCCTTAAAGAATTTAGAAATTTAGTTATAGGTCATCATATATATTTTAGACCATTTGAAAAGGCAACTTCTACTAACTGGACTATAGCAGACTGTAGCCAATGACTCCATATGAATTGAGGAAATGAAATTAAAGTAAGACAATGTTTCCATATACAGAGATCTAACAAATCAGTGGTAACTTTAGGGGAAACTGCATCCCAGTACAGGCATGTGACTACCATTGCCATGAAAGGAGAGCTAACAATGAAGTGTGTTATGCTAAGATTTTGTAGGAGTTGTTTTATACTTGTATTAAGAGTTATTTTCACACTAGTGTCTAAAAAAACAACTTGAAAGTAGATTTTTAGTCTGTTCTTTAGGATGTCAGCCTAGATTACCCACCCGATAGTTGTCATAAGGGCTTCAATTTGATTAGAATTTCTTCATACCTCTGACATTTGATTGATTCATTCATTCATTTATACCAAACCACTTTTTGAATATTTACTATCTGCTGGTATTTTGCCAAGTATTATATTTAAGAAGATACTTTAGATTCTTTTCTAAAAGACAGACATGCTTTCTCCTTGCTTTTGGACCATGAGGCTTCTTGAAAGGCAGGAGTGACAACACAGATAGCCTTTGTGAAGAGTACTTTGGAATAAGTAACAAAGATTTTTTTTTAGAAACATAAGTGAGAGTCAAAAGACATTTAGGGAAAGTTGTGTGAACTGTTAATCAACCAATTAGACTCTTTCAGTAACAGCGTTTTCTGCTCCCTGGGCTGCTTCTGTGCTCCCTCCCTTGCCTTATTAATTTTTTTCAGGATACAGTCAAGTAAGCTTAATTGACTTTTCCATGCCCACTTAATATCTGAAAACTCAGTTTAAGCATTCACTGGTAATGTCTGACCCTTAGTATCGCTGAAGTCTTTGGAACTTAAGATTTCTATTTTTGAATAAGGCTTATATCACCTCTGGTGAAATTGTTATGACTGAGCGTCAATAATTTTCAAGAAGACAGAAGTTTAATCCAAACCTAATGGCATCCCTTGGGGAAAAAAAAAAGGCTTACCAAGGATTCAAATGTACATGTGTTTACAGTGACGATTACCCAGCATGGGGATCTTAGAACAAGGGAAGTTGTTTGCAGTGCATGCAATGAGCTTTCTGTACTTGAGCTCAACTCCTTTTAAAACTCCAAACAAAGAAAGTGTCTATGAGAAGAGCTCTTCAGCTCCTGCTGTAAAGTGGACTCTCTCCAAATACCAGAAGGAGTCTTAGGCCTTGACTGGGGTAAGTGGTTCAAGGCAGAGTTCATGACAAAATACTGAAAACCAGGGCGGGTGTTTTACAAAGAGCATATGTTTTACAATGAGTTTCTTTTAGACTTGCAGGAGGTCAGCATTTCATTTTTAGCAATGTATGCAAACATCCTTAATGACTAGAGAAAATGTAACACGTTTTATAGAGATATTTGCCTATTAAAAAGAATCAATATCATCAGATAGATGCACTTAAAGCCGTCAGATGAAAAATAGCCTGAAATGGTATCTAAGAGTGGGAGCAAACACCATTCAGATGGAAATTCTCTAGAGATAAATATAAACATGTTCTTGCTTCCTCATTTTAAGTTGTTTTCTAAATGCAAATATGAAATCAAAGCATCACTGGAAGTGCATATATTTATGGAAAGAAATATTTTATATGTTGAATGAATGGTATAAAATAACGATTAGGTGTAAATTATAATCCAGGTAATTGAGAGAGCAAAGTTTATTCTTATTTGAAAATGTCCAATGTCCTCAATCAATAGGTAATGCATAGCCATTGACTTCTGTCAAGTTTCATCTCCTCTGTAATATTACGATGGACTGCACTGAATTTTTGTAGCCTATGTGTGAATTATACATGCACACGCACACACACACAAACACACACGCACACAGCATAATTTGTTTTTTATATGTAAATTGTTCCTGCAGACTAATTATCAGAATAATAGTTGTAATTTCTCAAAAACAAAGGAAGAAAGGAAGGAAGGAAGGAAGGGAGGGAGGGAGGAAAGAAGGTTGGAAAAAAGGAGGGAAAAAAAGGAGGGAAGTCAGAGAGATAAAGAAGAAGAAAGGAAGATGTGAACATATATCTCAGTGGTGAATAAATGCATAAGATTGTATAAACAGGCAGGTGGTACATTGCTTATTTAAGAGAAACAAATCAACACTTTCAAAGTACAAAGAGCTTGATCTTTACAATTCAACTGAAATTTACAGTCATTTTGTGTCATTAGGTGAAGTTGCTTAAGTTTCTGACCCTCAGCTATCTATTTCCAGAACACTGGTCATGCTACTTAATCCAAACATGATGCAGAGTGATTGGCACATGGGCACAGTTTAGTAAATGGTGCCATTATTTTCCTTGAGGGTCAGAAGGCTGATGCTACAGAATTGGGAGAAGAGGTACCATGGCAGCTGGAGAGTGGATCGCAAAAAGCCTTGAAGGAGAAGTTAAGAAATCTGGATAATATTGGATGATTAATGGAGACTCATTGGAAAGTTAGAAACCAGGGAGGTTTCTGATAAAAACCAAAAGCAAACCTTAAAAATATATTAGAATGTTCTGAACACAAGATACCAAATATTTTAAGTACGATAACTTCATTTATATATTCATAACAAATTTTGTTAAACATTGACATTCTTCAATGCATTTGAAATCTAGGAAATGTCTATAGTGATACAAATCAAAGGGATGGGAATTCACATTATGAGAACGTCTAATATGAGGGGAAATTGTGCCTGGCCCTGAATTTAGTGTATCAAGATCAATTCATTTTTGCTGATTCCCCCCATTGCCAAGGGACACATGTAGAGGGCATGCACTCTGTTCCTGTGTTCGTTTTCATTGTTTAATTTGCGGAATATGTAACTTCGGTTGTAAAACTGAAGTTATAATTTTCTGTGACCGCTTCCCTTGGGGTGGCTGAGTGATGCATCGATAAAATGAAACAGGAGAATGGAGCTGACAGACTGGAGAGAAAAGCTCCTGGTGACCAGTCACGTGTATCCTTGAAAAGAGCTCTGAGCAGGGATAGGCACTTGGGCGGCTTCCACCTTTTGGCTCGTGTGAATAATGTTGCTCTGAACATGACTGTATAAATATACATTTTTCAAATTCCCATTTTCAATTCTTTTGGGTATATACCCAGAAGTGGAGTTGCTGGATCAGTTGGTAATCCTTTTTAATTTTTTGAGGAACCACCATACTGCTTTTTATACTGGCTACACCATTTTACATTCCCAGTAGCAATACACAAGTTTTCTTTTTGTTTGTTTGTCTTCTTTTTTGAATAATAGCCATCCTAATGTGTGTGAAATGATATTGCATTGTGGTTTTAATTTGTATTCTCCTAATGATCATTGATGTAGAGTATCTTTGTGTAATATTTCAAAAATCATGCATATACCATAGGCAGAGACCTCAACTAATATATTTGCCTAAGGGCCTGTAGACCCAAAGGGGGGTTCTCATGGATCCCAATCCTGGTTCTGTGTAGTGCTAGATACATTCTAAACCTGTTTGTGTCCTGGAATTATTAGATTGGCTACATTTTCATTGTTGATAATTATTCAGGAGTGCTGATACTGTACAATTCTTGTTTTCTTGAAAAGTAGAGCCATGTTTTACTGTAAATAGGACCCAGTATTGACACACGTCTGTTTTACACCCCCCCCCCGCTATTCTGCATCTTATATTACAGTGTCTGTGAGTTTCCTATAACACTGCAACTTGATATTAATTTTAAGAAAGATTTAAAATTAGCCATATTACCATGTTGATCTTCTGTATTAAGGAAAATAAAAATGAGAAAAGGTAAACACTTTAGTGGAGGAGGTTTTCTTTTGTAAATCCAGGATTGAAAGGAAAAGCATTTGGAACTTTAAAGTGCCCACACTAAATTATAATTATTTAGCAAATGCATTATGATTTGAAGCTTTTTTCCCAATAAAAACAAAGTTCTTAAAGTAGCATAACTATTCTAGTGATGGAAAAATAGTATCTCATTCCAGCAAGAAGAGAGTTGTTCTAAGACAGAGAAGTTTAAAAGTTAAGGGATATTTAATCTTGCAGGTCCCCTTGCCTCTATGTTGACCACTGAGTACTATGTAGAGGGCATACATGTTTGTTGCTTTTATTATATAGTTTCTTTGGTTCAATTTTATGTCACCTAAGATAAGTGTGGAAACATAGAAAATAAAGAAATATCCAAGAAAAAATATAATTTATGCTCATACATTCTTTTAGATTCTCCTAATCTATATGCTCTGTTTTGAGGGGCTTTTTTGTTTGTTTGTTTAATACATCAATGACTTATGACAATGCTATGCAGATTAGGGGAATTTTTTCTCTGCATATCTCCCTCCTTTTCAGTACTCTGTCCTGCAAGTCCCAGCTGCTTTGGCCTCTGTGAGCTCCTATGTTTCTCCATTCCCCTGCTACCCCCAGCTCAGAATGTGTTTTCCTTCCCTTCAGCACAGTTCAGATATTGCCTCCAAGCAAAATGTCCAAGAATATAGCTCCCTTATTTGTTTTCTTTCTTTTAAGGTTCACAGTCCTGTGCTGCTTGTGTCCAGTTTCTAAAAATATCATTTTTTCTATTTGTCCAATACTTTAGTTGTTTAAAGCAAGAAAATAATTATCATACCAATTACTCCTTTTGGGGCAGCAATGAATATCCAGAGGTTCCTTTTGATTTTTATTCATTTGGATATTTATTCATTCATTTATTTATTAATGATTATTTTTTAACAATAATTTAATTTAAAGTTGCTTCTGTAGCACATTTTATTTTCTTAAGGAATATCCATAGTTCTTAATTTCCTGCCCTCTGGATCTATCTCTTTTTTTTCTCCAATTTTGTTTTTATTTTGTGTTCTCCATAAAACTACTTATTACTTGTTCATAAGACTTCCTTGCTTTTAAACTGTAACTCTGGATCCTGTAATACATAACTCTTTTTCAGACATTTCTTCTTTCTTGAGTTTTCAGCATGTTCTCTTCTTCCTTTTATTTATTTTTTTCTAGTTTTTATTATAGGCTTTTTTTTTTTCTTTACTATTTTGGAAAAGTGAATGTACTGTATATTCAGATCCTTTGTTTGCCAACCTAGCATATGGATTTTCCTTGAGACAATTCTCGTGAGCTGTTTTTTGGAGTTCTAGAATGAGACCACAGTTCAACATGCTTAGTTTCTCAGTACATTACCAGTGTCTACGCCCATCACCTAGAGCTGCATGAGATGGGAGACTCTTCTAGTATCTAGACAATCTGATACTTGAAACAAAGATCAAGTCCTATATTTACCGCCTCAAAGGTTTTTTTTTTTTTTTTCTCTTTAAATCTGCTTATAGGTTTACTGGTGGAAATTTCCCATCCTGGTGTAAGTATGACCCCTTAGTCCTTATCCTCTTCAAAGCTCTGACAGTTGCAGTTTATTCCTAGGGGTGACACACTGAAATTGGGGGGCTGGTAGGATGGAATGTAGAAAGACAACTGTAATCTGTGGCAATACGTTAGAATATAGCCGCTCCAATTTCTAGTTTTATAATTGTTGGTTTTTGGACCCTGGAGGATGAAACATAAGTTTTTCAGTCTTAGGTTCACTGGCAATGAATGTTATTGGTGATCTGCAAATTGTGTTTTTAAAATCTCATTTCATGACCTTTGCAGTCAATGGAAACTCATAGTCAACATGTTACCCAGAGACTTTCTGGGTTGGCCGACATCTCATCGTGATGTGTATCCGACATGACATACTCATTGCAGATCTGAAGTAATCACTGAGTATCTGCAAATCCAGTGTCTATAATTTAAACTGAAAAAGCTTCATTAACTGGTTATTTTTATTCTCACTAGCTACCACCACACAGATCAAAAGTTGGAACTTGGAGTATTCAATGTGCAAATCCCTCCTGCACTTTCTTATGAATACCTGGAAATAAGTTTCCTCTTTCAGCTGCTGTGGTGTTTTGGCTATTGTATAATTTCCTGTTAAATGTTACCTCAACAAATGTCTGCCACTCTTTAGACACCGTCATTTAATTTCACTTCTGTTTGCACCATCATACTTTCCCCTTGGAAGCACTGAATGCTTGTTTGGTTATTTAACTCTTTTATGCCCACTTCTGTATGAGCTTCCCTTCATTAGTAAAAATGACTAATTTTGAAAATTGCTAGTACACTTACATTTCATGCATGATAAATAATCATGATATAGAGGTACTATTTTCAAATCCAGAAACCTCAAAACTGTTAAATTGCCTTTGGTTCATGGGGAAATCATATTTCTGCATATGAGTTAGGAAGCAGATAAACATACTATAAAGAATAACTTACTCATTTATTCTTTAAATTGTATTCTGGAGGATGTCTTTAAGGAATCCAACTAAATAAATGCCTTTAAGGTATCCAACTAAATAACTTCTAATGTCGTTCTATCTTAAATTTGAAAATCAAGTGTAAAACATTGGATTTAATTTATCTCTATGTCCATTTTTTTTTTTTTTTTTTTTTTTTTTGCTGCACTGCGCAGCATGTGGGATCTTAGTTCCCTGAGCATGGATTGAACCTGTGCTCCCTGCAGTGGAAGTGCAGAGTCTTAATCACTGAACAACCAGGGAAGCCCCTATATGTCCAAAATTAATGAAGAGTTAGATTTTATTTTTTACTCAACTGAAGAAATGTCAGATTAAATCAGATATCCTTTCTATATTGCTAATGATATCCAGCATTCTGTATGATAACACATCACAGTAACATGATATGTTTGACTTCTTAAAGAATTTTACTATGGAATTTCTTTTTATTCAATTTTCTAGAAAATAAGCCTAAAAGAATAAGATAATTTCCATAAATTTATAAATACTATTATATTCAACTGGTTTACGATAAGCAAGGGATTCCATTGCAGCTATAATACAATCCTGTAAAAAAGGTTCTCTGTTTACAGTGAGACATGTCAGACTGTATAAAGCTGCTGTGAGGTTCTGCAAACCTCCCTGTGTGGTGACAGACCTAACCCATCTCTGAGTGAATCCACAGGGCTGGGATTGGACTTATCATTATCCTGGTGGTTTAGCCTGATCAGTCAAAGAATTTGCAGTGCTGACCTGTAATTTGAGGTGGAAACACTTCAAAAAGAGAAAGTCATAATTCCAGCATCCAAGGCCTTTGCCCTTCCATGTAGCAGTGTCTTTCCAGCTGGGTGAGCAAACAACAACGATTAGATGGCAGGAATCATCTTACTACTGGGCTAAGGAGGCCATGACATGACCATGGGTTCCACTCCTGCGTGGACTGGTTAGCTTGTTTTGATCCATGGATTTAAACTTCTCCCCAACACCAACCGGCTACAGGCCAAATGCCATTGATCATAAGGATGACAGAGCAAGAAGGTATGGTCTGATGAGAGGAAATCCATCCCATTTACCAGGAAAAAAATGAAACATATATCTTTCTGACATAGGCTCAGCAATGTTATCTATACATCAAGAATAGCATTACAGGGCTTCCCTGGTGGCGCAGTGGTTGAGAGTCCGCCTGCCGATGCAGGGGACGCGGGTTCGTGCCCCGATCCCGGAGGATCCCACATGCCGCGGAGCGGCTGGGCCCGCGAGCCATGGCCGCGGAGCCTGTGTGTCCGGAGCCTGTGCTCCGCAACGGGAGAGGCCACAGCAGTGAGAGGCCCGCGTACAGCAAAAAAAAAAAAAAAAAAAAAAAAAGAATAGCATTACATTGGAATCAAACTCAGTAAGATCTGTTCTATTCCTTCATAGAATACTATTTGGTTAAATCAGTTATACAACTCTAAAATCTATCCTCTCCAGGTATCATAACTACAGAGCAAGTGGCTTTAATTAACAGGGTAAAACCACCAAATAGAAGGTAGCTGAACTGACTTCAAGTAGTAACTCTTTAAGAAGTTTGAACCAGTAATAATATAAATTTTGTGATACACTATCGCAGGGACTGCAGTAACCTGAACATAAATTGTGTCTTTGACTAAGAGAGCTACCAAAAGTAAATTGTAATTTTTAAAGAAATAAGTTACTACATCTTATGTTGTTTTGATAATTTTAATACCATTAAATTGTCCCATGGAAAAATAAATATGATGAGAATTCAGGTATAACACATAGCATTTGAGGTTCTCTTCAGTGGGGACCTTTTGTTAACTTGCGTTAATTAATTTGAAGTCATTGAAATTCTATACAACTGATGTGTTTATCATTATTCATCAAAATACAATTGGACTTATGTTGGAGAAAGGAAGATTTTCTAACCTTCTATTAAGATATTTTAGCCTTTTAAATAATCTTTAGAAAGATTACTTATTATTGAAAAAGAGGCTTGATAACTGGAAAATTGGTGACAAGTGAAAAAGTAGACAATTAGCAAGGCTTGGGGTGAAAATGGGTAACATCTGAATACTGTTTGGTGATGGTGCCCTATCTCATTTTCACCTCTTATAACTTGTCTTTGTTTGTGGACTGCTCCTTAAGATGTATTTTGAGAAGAAGGTTAAAGCATAGTGAAAATTTTCCACCTCATGTAGGACAGAACATTTGCTACAAAGAACATTTAATGTACTTCTTCAAATTTTTGACCAAAAATAATCAAATTGAATAAAAAAAAAACAATTTAAAGGCATGATGCCAACTCTACATGATCATATCTGGTCACTTGCGGTCAAATCCTGGAAATAGTTATTAGATCAGTTAAAAATTCAGGAATGCCAATCACATGGTACATTTAAGTTGCCTCTATATATAATATTTCAAAAATACATAATTGGTGAAAATAATCAAATGTGGCTGTCATTCAGTTCACAAAACATTAGCTACTGTCTGCTGTACATACCTGGTACCACCCAAAGTACCATATACAGTTTTGCATCTAAGATGCCATGTGTTGTAGCATAAGTTATTTAACACCAAGGAGAAACAAAGTTGCCAAATTGATAAGCCATCAGTTATGAGATACATCCCAGCTTTAGAAGCATTATAATATGAAAAATGATATGCTGTAAAATTAAATAAACTGTTCAAAATGTGCTCATTTATCTTCATCTCTATGCAAATGACCATAGTACAAACTATCTGATTGTCACATGAACTATGTTTTTTAATAGAGCTCCTTCAAATTGAGTCTTATCACCTCTCACTCATTTCACCACAATTTATGCTTCTTCCAGGAACCTTGGTGATCTTTCAAATTGTAAATTTGAATGTGGTAAAAACAATTCTGTAAGTTCTCGTGATAAAATCTTAAAAAGGCAGAATTATGGAGATGAGATTGTTTCATATTTCTTTCTTGTCTTTCAAGAATTTCTTGAAGCAGAAGTTTTTATACCATTAAACAAAATAAACTATGCAAAAATATATTTGATTTTTGCTTAACTTTTTTGAATTTAAGACAGTTACTTGAGAAAAGGTTCCATGGTAGATTGGATTTCCAAAACTGACGACAACAGTACTTCCCATTTTCTTTTCTTTTTTTCTTTTTTGGCCACAGGGCTTGTGGGGTCTTAGTTCCCTGACCAGGGATAGAACCCAGGCCCTCATGCAGTGAAAGTACAGAGTCCTAACCACTGGACTTCCAGGTAATTCCCAGTACTTCCCATCTTAAAGCCTTTTTTGCATGGTTACCTTGAATCTCTTTATCAAGTGGAGCTGTATATTTCTTCTCTTGGCTGCATCTGTCACTTCCTTTGAACTTTGCACAATAATGTGTGGCAAAAGAAAAGGTTTTTTTCCCCCTTCATATAATTTATTTATTTATTTATGAAGTATAGTTGACTTACAATATTATATTAGTTTCAGTTGTACAACATAGTGATTCAAATTTTTAAAGATCATACTCCATTTGAAGTTGTTATAAAACATTGGTTATATTCCCTGTTCTGTACAATATATCCTTGTAGTTTATTTATTTTATACCTGGTAATTTGTATCTCTTACAATGGAATATGACTCAGCCATCAAAAAAATGATATTCTGCCATTTGCTGCAACATGGATGGACCTGGAGGACATTATGTTGAGTGAAATAAGTCAGACAGAGAATGACAAATACTGTATGTTATCACTTATATGTGGAATAAAAAAATAAAACAAATGAATGAATATAACCAAACAGAAGAGAAGTTATGTTACTTCCAAGGCTGGCTTTAGGAGATGTGCAGTTTCTGCTTTCGGGTACTGGGGATGTTCATTCTTTGGAAGGCAGCTTCCATGCTGTGAGGAAGCCCAGGCAGCCAGTGGAGGGCAGGTCATGCCACCTCACCCACCTACTGACGGTCTCAGCTGAACTCCCAGCAGACGGCCACCAGCAGCTGCCAGCCAAGGTGCTGGGCCATTTTAGATCCTGCAGCCATAGTCAGCCACAGCTCAGTGCTGCTCAGAGAAGAGCCCAGTGGAGCACACACTGAGCAGCAGAAGTGCTCAGCTGAGCCTTGCAGAGTTCCAGATCTCAGAATCGGGAGCAAAGAAAATGGTGTTCTTCCCCAGCTTTATGGAGATATGATAGTCATAGAACCTTGTTGATTTGATATATATATATTTCAATATGATTACCACTGTTTCAGTAAATTTTGGGATAATTTCTTATGTAGCAACAGATAAGTGAAAGCTAATTTTAATTTGGAAATTTTTCATACCTTGTGAAGAAGAATTAAAAGCTCAAGGTTGGATTTGTCACTACAAATTTCTAGAGAAAGAATCATTAAAACAATATGATAAAAATATGAAACTACTAGAGGAAAAAATGGTACTTACTTTTTAAAACTAATCAAGCATTATGACAACACGTTTTTCAATGTTTCAAGAAAAAATAACTCTGTATATTTGACTTAATCGTGCATATATATTTATTATATATCACATATCATATATCATATATTATATATTATATATGTAAGAGTTCTCCCAGTAGTGGCTAGGAAATAATAAACTATCAACCACTTTCAGTGGGTGAAAATAAAGCATTTTGAGATTTGCCTAAACTGTGACATTTTGGTATGAAGTTGTTTGTAGAAAACACATAACTGAAAACATTTCCAAGAATTATATTTTGCTGTCATTAAAGTTTAACACTTCTATACCAGATATGTGGACATGTGGGGAAAGGAAAAAAAAAATATCTATTTGATATTTTCATTTGTATTTAACTTGGCAGCAAGCTGGATTGACAATGGACTACATAATGAATCTGCTGTGTTGGCTTTTTTTTTCACTTAAAAAAAGTTTAGGATTTTGATTAAAGAGATATTTTTATGATTTAAATTTATTTATTTATTTATTTATGGCTGTGTTGGGTCTTTGTTTCTGTGAGAGGGCTTTCTCTAGTTGTGGCAAGCGGGGGCCACTCTTCATTGTGGTGTGTGGGCCTCTCACTATCTCGGCCTCTCTTGTTGCGGAGCACAGGCTCCAGACGCGCAGGCTCAGTAATTTTGGCTCACGGGCCCAGTTGCTCTGCAGCATGTGGGATCTTCCAGTCCAAGACTTGAACCCGTGTCCCCTGCATTGGCAGGCAGATTCTCAACCACTGTGCCACCAGGGAAGCCTTGATTAAAGAAATATTTTTAGAATGGAGAACTAGCAAAGTGTCCTCTGATTGTCATCTGCGAAGTAACAAACATAGTAAATATCAGGAGTAATATAGGGTTAAGAGCCTAAAATGACTTACACATACTCTTCATTTGTATGTTCACAAAGTAATTATAACAAACATAGTGTGACAGATTTCTTTGCCCCTTAGACCTCTTAGTTGTGTCTCAATGAATGGATCATCAAAAGTCAATAACCCTGTGGCTAAGGGGAAAAGGATTGGCTAGTGTCCAGAAACATAACAGAACGTGGGAGAGAAAGGGTGCATATGGCTTTCCCATTTTCCAATCTACCTGCTTGATGTCCGGTTGCCCATGCACAAGAGAAAATGCTAAGAAAACTAAATATGGTTATTCTTGCAAAATTAGATGCCAAGTTCTCAGGTCCTGGGGATTACAAGATGATCTGAGGTGATTTAATTGATGATTTTCAGTTCTAGCAATTTTCATTTTAACATCTGACTTTGAGCTTAATCTCAATGTAAAATGCAACTCTGCTCTGAATCAATGGGTGCCTGGTATGAGCAGCAAGGGACTGGAGTCCGATAGTCTGGGATTTGATTCCGAGCTCTTCAAATGCCAGGCTTGTGCTCCATAATACCCTCCTCATTTTATAAATGCAGGTCAGGCTATTGTAAGGATTAAATAGAATTCATGTATCTATGTGTGCAACTTCTGGCATGTTATCCAACACTTACTAAAGTGTAGAAATGGCAAAAATATTGGTACAGCAACTAGATCTGTTGAGAGGACTGGGCTAATGCCTGTTCAGAGCATTGTGAATCTACATTTCTTTGCACTTCTATCTCCTTAGCCTCCCTAATCTCGTTCCTTTAATTGGTATGTCCTGCAGTTCTGAGCTCAAAAGCTGTGATTTAGCAAGAATGGAAAACAAAACAGTACCCTTTCCCCCAAGCAAGGAACTCTTAGGATTTCTGCTCTAAGAGGCTCTGAGGGTCATTATCGAGTACAGAGAGAGAGAGAAAACAGGGGAATCATGTTGAATATCTTCTAAATGTGTTTAAATTGTGATGAGGAAATTTTAGTTTTCAGGAAATATGAAGTGTGTTATGGAAAGGAAAGACAAACATTTAAATTAAAACATGTTTATTTTTAGAAATTATACTATTGAGTCTTAAATCTTCATTGAAGTAACCAGGTCAGCAATGTAATAACACATTTTTAAAATATTGATATTAAGTAATTTTCTAGGTGCTGCTGGAAACGTATTAAAGATGGAATTACCAATTATATAACACATCAGTGGTCTTGGAAGGTTAGAATGCCCTTGGAACTTGCTGAGATTAATATGATTGGTAATTGGAGAGAAATTCCATACAGTCAGATTAATAGTTCACATTACATCTGTCATATGAGTATAACCACAAGTATTATGGTTCAGAAATTCATCTGATGTAACTTTCATGTCATTTATCTCAGAAAAAAAATCCAGTTATGGGCAATGACAGTTTTCCTTACCTTAAAAACTGTTCAAATTGCTACTGTATTTGTTAATACTTTAGGTGTCTAAACCGTTATAAGTGGAAATAAATAATAAAGGTATTGAGTGAACAAAACAAACTGGTATTTAATATATTTTAAATTGTTCAATTGCTAGCAATGTTTATGAGGAAAAATACTTTAACACATAAAAACATTATTAGTGGGATATATTATTTTATATTTTATCTGTCAAATTTGAGAAATTATAGAAATTCTAATTTGAGAACACCTAAAATATTGTCACATTTGAAACAAAGAAAGATGGAAAATGTCTACCAGATAGTTTAGTTTCTAATATTGATGCCATAGCAAAATTTTGGAAAACTCTATAGTGCCCTCATATATTGACTGAATCACAAAAATTATGTAATTAGTGTAAATATCCATATCATCTTTTAATAACTATTTTAGCTTCTATAGATCTGTACATTTATCTTCAGCTACTTTATATCACCGACCTCCATTTATGTGTTTACAATTTTCATTGTAAAAGATCCTTTGCTTTTATATCTCTTCCTAAGATAACATGTGTTACATTTTTAAATGAATGCATTCACTTTGGGATTTGTTGACTAAATTTTACTTTGTGTGCTGTATTCACTCATCCAATAAATATTTGCAGTTGTTGATACATACAGGTTATTTTCCTCCCAAGGAAGAGGAGTCTGGCTTAGTAAAGGTGGGACCCTTATAGTCTTCTCATAAGTTAGTCGTAGTTTGTTGGGTAGATATGCATGACATTATCCCAAGCAGAAAGGTTGGTATGCACAAAGGCCAGAAACAGGAAACATCATGACACTTTCACAGGTCAATGAATGGCTTCATTTGGCCAGGATTTGATCCATTCACCAAGACTGATGAGGCCTATATGCCTTTCCCTGTTTTACACTATGTGGGGAGTTTGATCATGGCTCCCCTTAGATATTCAGACTGGAGAGAGTTCAGCCTTCCTGTCTTCACTACTTATAAAGTGTCTTGATATTTTTGGTTGCCTTATCAGTATGTACAGTTGACTCATGATTAAAATAATGAGCCCATTTTAGGGTGTGACAATTCATTAAAAAATATATATATATATTTATCCTATATTATGTTTTTGTGTGGTTTCATTATGGAGGACATCATGCCTGAACAGAGCATCTCTCATCATCTCCATTCCTTATTCAATCTAATTTTCTGACTTCTGCTAGAAGTTTTACAAATGAATAGTTGCAAAGCATTTGAAGGGAGGTGAAAGAGTCTCATGTTTTCTTCTTTTAATTGCTGCATCTGAGAACAATCTCTCAACATAAAGAAACTATCTTGGATATTCACCAGTCACTTGAACTTCTTAATTATCCAGCAAAGGAAATCAATTAGGAGAGACCTCATGAGTAGAAAAGGATGAATTATTACATGTTTATCAATAGTAATAAGTCAAACTCAATAGAGACCTACGTATTTTTCTGAATAAAGCAGAAGCAGGGTGAAACTTCAACTTTCATAATGAATACCTCTGTTATGAGTCTAATAAAGGATTGTTAAATTAAAAAATAAAACACAAGAGTTACAACCAGAATAGCTTTTGCCACAAAGTGAGTGGGAGAGGATGAATTAGCACATGGCCCGAGAGGTGAGAAGGCTGAGAAACAAAGTAGATAAAGACCTAGTTTTGCTCAAAATAAATATTGCATCTTGTGTGGTTACCAAAACAACCAAACAAAAAAACCCAACAAAAAACCAAAAGACCAATACTAAACCAAGCAACATAGCCATTTCCCAAAGATAGCCATATCAAAAGAGAAACTAAAATGAGTAAATCACAAAAAAAGAATCAGTGTGAGGAGGTAATGCATCCCAACCAGGACTGAATCACCAGCCGCTGGTGGTCAGTTCTGTTCCCCTGATGCTGGCACCACCGAGTATCTGGTGTCTATTGATATGTGAATTGATATGACCAAGGGGACATTAAGTAGTCTCTGATGTTGAAAATTTGTATGTTGCATCAATTTATGTTGCCTTCATACTTCCTCCTTTAAAGACAGTCTTTGCTTTTGTGTTCCAATTGTATTTGGCTTTTGGTGTATTTTCTATAGCAAACTTCAAGCACCTTAATGAAGGGGAAAAAAATATTATCCAGAATGTTGCAATGTTCAGTTTACAGAACATTGTGTGGAAGTAAATTTCATACATCCATCGAAAAGTGTCATATTATAGCAAATATGGATTCTTCAGGTCATTTAGCCTCTGGCCCTCTCTTAGTCCTCAGCGGGCTTCTGTGTTAATTAAGAAGTCTCAGAAGAATTGTGGACTCGTGCTGGTATTAAATAAAATCTTTCAGACACCTTTTATTATTCCCCCTGATGGAAGTCTTACTACCATGCTGAATCATTCAAACATTTATTCTCCCTCTTCCTTGCTTTTTGTTTTGTCCATGATACTAGTAAACATTTAAGGGTCCAGCCTACTGCTCACATAAGCTGAGATACTGTTGCGCTTACATCTGGAGATACATTTTAGTCACAATTGCTCTGGGGTCTACTCAGGATTACACTTGCAGCCATCCATAAGTGTCATATACATAATCGAGTTATGTTTTTTAACATTACAACAGTTTACTATAAAATTTAAATATCCAAATATGTATCTAGCTAGACAAACTTAATTAACTTAATTAACCAAGAGTCAAGGCTGGGTTTCTCAGTCCATCTCTTATTACTTAGTTGATGTGGGCCAACAGAGTCCTTAATATTTATTGTGTAGTTAAGATGTTCTGGGCACTGTCGTAATCATGTTACGTTAAATCATTCATTAATAATAAATTAATAGCAATGGCAGCCCTTTGTGATAGGTAGTTATCATCACTATTTTAAACATGGTAGAATTGAGATGCAGAGCTGCGAAGTAATTTGCCAGAGATCTGATCACCAGCAAGCAGGGGCTATTTGTTTCAAACCTGAAGTCCTTGTTCTTAACCATTCTTGTGCTGATTCCTTTGAGCTTCAGTAGTTTCAATTATAAAATAGAGAAAATTCTTTCTTCACAGGGCGGTTGCAAAGATCATATCTCCTAATCTCTAAACCCATTTCAAAAGAAGCCTCCCCTTTGCCCAGAGATTACAAAAAAGTGTGCTTTCCCACAGGCTGAAGGGCCCCCAGATGGAGGACACAGATTGCTCAGCAGAATGAGGGCTGGCTTTCACCAACCACTATCCCTTGCCTAGCAAACTCATCTCTGTGCCCAAAGGGCAGGACTCATAGTGGCTGTAGACACATCATTCCTGTTGTAATACTTACCAACAACTCCCTATTCCTCAGAAGCTAAAACAAGACTTATTTTCATGATGGAGAATCATCTTCATTATATGGCCCCTGGCTACTTCCCTCCCTTGCTGATTTTTCTTGATTGTTTTCACTCAATTCATACTGGATCACTTGTGATTGTTGGATTTGCCCTACCTTCCTTTCTGTGATGTTTGGGAGGTCCGCCTCTTCTGTCTAGGAAGACCACCCCCAACTATTTTGCCTAACCAACTCCAGCTGCTTCACCAAGTGTTAGATCATCATTTCCAAAGCCTTTTTTGACATCCTGATGCCACCCAAAGCAGTCTTCTTTCATATTTCCCTAACACATTAGTCTTGTCTTTGTTAGAACACATCTCATGCTATTTTGTATATATTTTTGTATCTGTTTCCTCTTTCAATTTCTGAATTTTTTAGCAGGAGATCTTTTGGTTCATCCCCATATCCTCAGCAGAGCTTGCTGCACTTAGTAGGTACTTGATAAATGCTTGTTTGGTTGATTTAAATAAAATCCTGTAGCTAACTATAAAAATTTCATAATTTCTTCTCAAAATGAAAATAATAATGGAAAAAGCAATTGATAAATAAAAGTAAGAAGGTAAGTGCTATTAGGTTTTATGTACTCTGCTTTATTCAATACAGTGTGTTATACTTAGTTCTATGCATCATTGATGGGAATATTGCATTTTTTTCTAGCCATCCTGCTTCACTCTACTTATCTGAGGGATATTTTCTCAGTAATTGGGACTGTAATAATTTAACTTTCTGTCATTTATAGGATGCTTAGAATTTTGATTCACAATAGGAACAGCTCCATATAATGGAACAAACTGACATAATTGAATTGGAGCTTTCAATTCTGACTTGATTTGATTGCCCAGGGTAGAGAAAGAAAGGTAATACGGGACACAGAAAAGTATATCATGACAATGACACTTAATAACTTGCCCAAAGATTAAGGTTTCTTTGGATGTTATCTACATTTTTCATGTAGCAGGATGAATAAAAATCCTCCAGAGTAAAATTATCTGAGACAAATGTAATATTTCCCCCCTTTTTCCAATAAAGAAAGAACTTTTGGCACTTATTGTATGCTTCTTTGTAGAGTAGTTATATCTTAGTTTTATTCATAGATTTTTCTTCTACTACACAGCCCTTGTGTAAAAAAAGACCCATCTACTGTTCATTTCACTTATTATTTGCACCTAAGGTTGTATTTTCTTCTAAAAGAAATCTGCTCAATATAATAACAAAAAAACAATGCATAAGTCGAGTCGTGTGTATTACATAATATCCATGAAAATACAATAAATGATTTGCAAAACTTTACAGGGACAATATTCCTAATGACCTAATAATGATTTAAACATAGGAGAGTAGTCATCAAAATTATTAAATTCATCTTCATTCTTCAGTTCTGCACCTTTTTGTCTTCAAAGACGGAGGTTTGAAAATTCAACCTCTCATTATATTATGCTTAAGTTAATAGGATTTCTTTAGTTTGGAAAGTTTCTCCAACCTGCTTGGTGCTTTGGACAATGAATGTGTTGAAGGCAAATTTACCTCATAATATCAAAGGAAAAGACAGGGCAACCAATTTAAGGAGAATCTTATCAAAAACTTGTCTTTCTACGAAGCTGAATATAAAGTTTCTAGAACGTAGTTAATGTGTCATAGGAGAATGTGCTTGATTTTATTTAACAACCTCATGTAACTTGAACTTTAGTTAATTTTTAATGGTGCTATGCTCATCAGAGCAACGTCATAATAATTTTAGCTGCAATTGTCAGTAGAAATCATTAGTATTGACTAGTCAGCATAGTAGGGTAATTGTAATTATATTAATATTCTGTGAATACAAGAAAGTAGACACAATATGACTTTTTTGAAGAAGACACTGAATACTTTGAAAGTTTTTGTAAATATCATCTTGGTAGTACCAAATATGAAAATAATCAATTAAAAAGAGGAAATATGGCTGAAGTTTTCACTTCAGTTAAAAAATTTTTATAGTTTATCAGTGACAAGATGAACAATGTGATGTGACCAACCTATATTTTAAAAGTGCTTTCATGCACAGAGGTTAAATCTCATAATATATATTAAAAAAATCAAAACCAGACATTTAACAGTGACAAGTTTTTATCTCACTACATGTGAATATTGTGTCAGATCTGGTTAATTTGTCTTACATCTATTCTAATCTTACCATCTCTATACTTTAACTGGCCTGGTTAGACCAATAATATTTAATGTAATTATTGATGTGGTTAGATTAAATTATACCTCTTTGCTAGCTGCTTTCTAATTTTTTCATTTGTTCTCTATTCCTTTTTTAACTCCTTTATTTTGCCTTCCTTTGTCCGAATCGAGTTTTTTTTTTTTTAAACAATGCTGGGCTAATCTTCTCGATTGACTAATTTTAATACTTCTTTTTAAAAGTCTACTTTAGTGGTTGCCCTCAGTTTACAATATACATTTTAAATAATCTGATTCTAAATTCCAATGATATTATACACCTTCACATGTAGTGTGTAGTGTTAAGAGTCTTATAGTGGTAAATTCCTAATTCCTCTCTCTCCCCCTGTGCCACTTTTGTCATATATTTCAGTTTTACATATACTATGAGAACAAAATACTTTGATACCAATTTGCTTTAAAGATCACTTATTTTTTTAGAGTGATAAAAATAAGAAAATATTTTTCACCTTTATTTATTTGCTTTTGGTGCTCTATTTCTTTGAATAGGTCAAATTTTCCGAAGATGTCATTTCTGCTTCTTGAAGAATATCCTTTAACATTTCTTATAGAGTAGATCTCCTGACAATTAATTATCTCAGTTTTGTTTGTCTGTGAGATTCTTTATTTGTCCTTCACTTTTTTTTAACATCTTTATTGGAGTATAATTTCTTTACAATGGCATGTTAGTTTCTGCTTTATAACAAAGTGAACCAGCTATACATAAACATATACATATATCCCCATATCTCTTCCCTCTTGCATCTCCCTCCCACCCTCCCTATCCCACCCTCTAGGTGGTCACAAAACACCAAGCTGATCTCCCTGTGCTATGCGGCTGCTTCCCACTAGCTATCTATTTTACATTTGGTAGTATATGTAAGTCCACGCCACCCTCTCATTTTGTCCCGGGGGAAGGGTAAGGGTAAGCTGTCCTTCACTTTTGAAGTATATTTTCAAGGTGTATGTAAAATTCTAGGTTGAATACTTTTTTGTTTGTTTGTTTTTAGCACTTTAAAAGACATATTCCTTAGACTTCTTGTTTGTATGGTTGCTGACAAGAAATCTTCTCTAATTATTATCTTTACTCCTCTGTAGGTAAAGTGATATTTTCCTCTGGCCACATTCAAGATTTTCTTGTCTTCGGATTTCAGCAGATTGAACACCCAGGTAGGTTTACCTTTTTCGTTTTGATTTGTTCTGTTTGGTATTTATCAAGTTTGGTGTTCTCTGTGACCCTTGGGTCTCTGATATGGTGTGTATCAATAATTTGTAAAATTCCCAGTTATTATTTTGTCCAGTGTGTATTTTATGTTGTGCACATTTTCTTCTCCTTCTGAGACTCCAATTACAAATATGTTAGACTGTTTGCTATTGTTCCACAGCACTTGAATCCTCCAAAGTTTTTTTTTTTTTTTTTTTGCTTTCTGTGATGTTGTCTCACAGCTCTTGAATTCTCTGCACTTTTTATTTCTTTCTGTTTTTCTTTCTAAATTTCCACCGAGGTCATTCCTATTTACCTATCTTCCAGCTCACTGATTATTTCCTGGTCTGTGTTAAGTTTAATCAGGTGCAAGTTGAAAGAGTTCTTCATGTCTGTTTATTTGTTTCCTATTATGATACTTTTATTTGATTCTGTCTTATCATTTCCATTTCTTTACTGAAATTACCTGACTGACCTTGTACATTTTCTACCTTTCTCATTAGAGCTTTTAACCTATTATTATATTTCTTTTTAATTATTTGTTTGATGGTTTCAATTATCTGTGTCATATCTGGGTGTGGATGATTGCTTTGTACCTTCAGACTGTGCTTTTCCTTACCTTGTTTATTATGTCCCAAATATTGTTGTTGAAAGCTGGATATGCTTCCTATGATTGCAGATAATAAGTTTTCTTTTTGCTTTTGCTTTTTTGCTGAGTGAATTGGAGCATACAGTTCCTTGTCTAGGGCTTTAGTGTCCATTGTGTGTAACTTTAGCCATAATGGCGGCAGTTTTGAGGGTGGTCCCTACTTGGTCTCTCTGATCAGCTTTCCATCTTCCTTTTGCATTACTCTCCACAGAATTTGCCTCTTGCAGCATTCTTAAATCTGTTCCAATTTACTTTTAACCAGTGCTTGCTAGTGTGGTGACAGAGGGCAAGGTGTGGTATGCATTTTCTGATCAAGTGTCAGTCTTAAACAGGTGTTGCAAACGTGTGGCATGGGGGTATGCCTCTTTTAATAAGTGTTCCTGCTTCCTTGGGGAAGTGACCAAACTAGCTCTTGGTTCAGTCCTCCATGTGAAACAAGATCAGAAATGTATTAAGTTCCTCATGGAATGTCCAACCTAGCAGATACTTCTGCCCTTCCCTAGGGCTGAAGTTTTTGTGTGCTCATTTGTTCACTTCTCCCAATCAGTTTCTACCATCGGGCTACAGGGATCTGTTGTCAGTGTTGTTGTTTTCATTGTTGTTGTTGTTGTTGTTGTTCTTCTTCTTCTTCTTCTTCTTCCTCTTCTCCTTCTTCTTCTTCCCCTTCTTTTTCTTCTTCTTTTTCTCCTTCTCCTCCTCCTCCTCCACCTCCTCCTCCTCTTTCTTCTTCTTCTTCTTCTTCTTCTTCTTCTTCTTCTTCTTCTTCTTCTTCTTCTTCCTCTTCATCTTCCTGCTGAAGATTAAGGCATTTTTCTCATAGGGGAGTTAGAAGGATGGGTTTGTGTGGATTTCAGCTTTAGCTGCAGTGTTCTCAGGGTTGTCTTCAGCTATGCATACCTGCTGGGGTTCTTGGAAGAAAAACTTGCAGAAAGGTGTAAGACTCCCATGTTATGGCCCTAGGTACTTTAATTCTCCTATTCCACAGTTGTCGTTAGTAATTTGTCAAAAATGTCTAGCTGAATCCTCTTACCAGCTTATATGACATTAAGGGGCATCTTAAGGGTGTCTGTCCCTCAGTAAGCAAAGTCTCTACCCCTCTTTTTGTCCTGTGTTGTCTGCTCTCTCTTCAGATACCAAATTGGATGTTCACTCTGCAACCTCAGTTCTCTGACCTCCCTAGGGAAGTCTCGAATTTGTAGTTTGTCCACATTTTTTTCATATTTTAAGGTTGAGAGTGAGCTCTGCTCTACTTTTCTGAGATAAAACCAGAAGTTCTTGCCTAATGTCTTCTTCCTTTTGCTGTGAGATCAGTTAAAATTGATGATCCATATTTAATAATCAGGCATTTGTATGTATGTTTTCAAAAATAGAATTTATTGGGCCTCCCTGGTGGCGCAGTGGTTGGGAGTCCGCCTGCCGATGCAGGGGATACGGGTTCGTGCCCCGGTCTGGGAGGATCCCATATGCCGCGGAGCGGCTGGGCCCGTGAGCCATGGCCGCTGGGCCTGCGCGTCCGGAGCCTGTGCTCCGCAACGGGAGAGGCCACAACAGTGAGAGGCCCGCATACCGCAAAAAGAAAAAAAAAAAAATAGAATTTATTATATGACATAATGTTTTCTTTAGGAAGTGCTCCAATAATCTTATTAGCTAGAACATTTATAATTTCCCATAACAACTGTGATGTCCCATTAATTTATACACAAATGTTTTTATAAATAAGAAATTGATTCACTGACATGTCTTCTCTGTTCACATTACTTTATACACAGCTAATAGTCAAATTTGTGTTCCAACTTCTGTTCCCATGTAGGTCGCTATTGTTTGTATTCTTAGTATTATTCCTGGCATTACTTTGTCTCCATCTAAATTTTTATTTCTTTTGTTACCTTATTTTTGTTTCATTCTATTTTCTTATTCTACATAATTTCTCATGAGCCATATGAAAATTTTTCTAAAATATCACCGGGATTAAATATAAAAAAGACAAATTTTATAAAAGAAATAATAAATGGAAGAAAGAAGAGAAAGGAGCAGGCATAAGAAAGATAGCATATAAGTATGTTGTGGGAAATAAAATGATTGATTTCAGTAAAGGATGTCAACATAAATTGCACATTCTGGCAAAAATGTGAGAAAGTCTAAAACACTTAGAAGGGGCAAAAAAATCATAAAAATACTAAAAAGAATGTGCACTTTTCTTGGTGACTTAAATGTAAAAATCATTATTTGTTATCTTTAATAAATTAGTTTTAAGTCCCAGTCTTCTGTCAATAATGAAATAGCAAAGCATGAAAATGTCATATTTAAAAGACTTTGAGACCAAGACTAATGCAATACTGGGTTTAATAGAAAATAGTGTTAGGAATTTGTGGGAAAACAGACTGGGAGTCAGAGGATCTTTGTTCCTATTCTTTACCTGTCAGTAGCAGTATGACCTTGGTCAAGTTACTTAATCTGTCTGAGCTTTGTTTTCTTCCTCTACAAAATGACAGATTTATATCTGATTATCTCTGAGATTAAAAAATCTATGCCTATGACTTTAAAGGTAGGTTAGGGCAAGCTGTGATGGGCATTTAATGCCAAAGATAAGGATTTTGGACTTGATCTTCTAGTAAATGGAAACTCTTTGAAGGTGTCTGAACAAGAGGTTATCCATAACATTGGAAGAAGGCATTAGCTTGGAAAGAGAGTGGTTAGCATATGGGTGAAGTGGAGAATGTTGGCTTGGACTAATGGATGATGCAGCAGTGTGGTGTGTTTGTGGTATGGTGATGCAGAGAGCACATAATGGAGCACCAATGCAGGACTCAAGTCTTTGTACTACATTAGAGATAATACAAGATGAGCACACATAATGGAGCATCAATGCAGGACTCAAGTCTTTGTACTACTTCGGAGCTAATACAAGATGAAATGAGAAGATTCATGATTTAGGAGAAGGATTAGGATAGCCAACACTCCATGTGTCCTAGGGATTCAAGAATTTGTCTCAATGTACCCTTTCCCTTTCAATATGCACTTTTCCTTTGTTCCTGCTTATAGCTTTACAATGTTTTTATAATTAAATACTAGAAGTGTTCTGTTCAATTAGTACAATGAAACACTTAATTTTAGGTTTCTAGAGTGATCTTAGTCTTGAGTTGTCTACCTTTCACTGTCAATGAGACATCACATGGGAATTCTGGTATTTGGGAGGAATAGTCAAGACTGTTTTCCAAACCGTCCCTCATCCCCACAACTGTATTGTATCTCCCCATAGCAACATTCACATGTGACAGATCATACCATCCAAAATTATTCCTTATTGATGGATGAGATAGCCCAGACTTTATGAGGCTTATAAACATAACCCCTGGTTTACTAAAGACAAACAAATCTGGTTGATACCTGCTGTTAATAGCACCCAACTTTAACTTTCATAAGTGGTCATAATTCTATGCACACCTTATTTTGGAGCTATTCAGTACTAGCTAGACATAACTGTATATTTTTCTCTTCTTCAGATTCACAGATTCCTGACACTCCATTGTAAGTACTCTATGATTGAGAACTGCTAGTCTAGGGTTATGTAAACTCTCTTTAGGATACTCTAAGGCATATAAGATAATAATACATGTCACACATCAAACTCTCACTTCATTCCTGTCTCCCCAGCACACACAAAGAATTAGAAAACTTGAGTTTTCCCAGATGACTAATATCAGATACAGGGTGTGATTGGCAGAACAATGACCTCTCAGAGATATCCATGTTTGTCCCCAGAAATTGTGAATACATTATGTTACAGGGAAATTAATCTATTGCTAATAGAGTGACCTTGAGAGGAGGAGATGACCTTCATATGGGGATTATCCATGTCGACCCAATATATTCACAAAGGTCTTTATAAATGAAAGAGGGAGGAGAGACAGGTCAGAGTGATGCAACATAAGAATTTGATGTGATGTTGACAGCTGTGAAGTGGACGAAGAGAGCTATAGCCAAGGAAAGTGGTTGGCTCTAGAAATTGGAAAAGTGTAAGGCAATTGGATTCCTCCCTACAGACTGCAGAAGGGACTACTGTCCTGCTGACACCTTGACTGAATCCTAGTTAAATCCATTTCAGACATCTGACCTCCAGAATTATGAAATAATACATTTCTGTTGTTTTAAGCCACTAAGTTTGTGGCAATTGGTTACAACAGCAATAGAAAACAAATACATAGGGATATGTAAAATTCATCAGAATTTTAAATAGTGCAAATGATATTATCATTTATGTTGTTCAGTACATTTTATATAAAAAAAAAGATTCAAAGCAAGCTACTCCTTAAGTTAAAGATCAGGCAGAAGCTTCCTCCTTTAATGAGTTAGTTTGCTTTCCATTGGTAAAGAGTAAGATATATATATATATATATATATATATATATATATGTGTGTGTGTGTGTGTGTGTGTGTGTGTGTGTTTTCTCCTATTTTCCTTGCAATCTAGGAGAACAAGGTTTAAGTTTTATGGTTAACTATTATGACATTCTGTAAATTTCTTCCTATGGACTTTCTTTTCCCAAGTTTTACATTTAGGATTAATCTTTTACTCTGGGTAATAGTTTTGATAATATCATCTTTGAAGACATTTGTAAAGAGAAAGGGTAAGAATAAATTAAAAATAATAATAATAAATAAAATATAGCTTTATTCTAACTGATTAGGTATAAATAATCAATTTCTACATAATCGAGAACCAGAAATGTGAGTCTTGCCCAATACACAAATTTAGAGTTGGTCATATATTTACATTAACATAACAAAAAATTGAAGAAAATTTTAAAAATGAATGAGGTAATAAATATTTTCTAATTTTATTATTCTTTGTCTATTCTTATTGATGGGGTCATTATGTTAAATTAGGGGTCAGATAAAACTAGTTCAACCATAACTGCTGGTTAAATTAATCAGTCACAGTTTATTATTTTACCTCTGAAGTTTAATTAGAATTGTACTCTGATAGAAAGAAAATATAAGCAACTGCTCTGAATCCCTTCTATCTAAGAATTGTTACATGTAGTATGTGACTGGTTACTAAAATGTATAAATATTTAGAATTTTTTTCTTAAAATCTCATGGAATTACTTTCATTTTAAAAATAATAGCTATATATCATTTTACATTACATATAATTTAGCTCCAAAGAATTGTATTTCCTTTTAATCACATGAGGGTGCTTGATCAAGTTGCTATCATACAGACAGCAAGTGCAATAGAATTCAGAGAATAGAAAGGTCAAGTTGGCCTGGGGTCTTGGTAAGTGCTTTCTAGAAGAGTAGATGTGTGAATTACATTTTTTTCTTGGATAAGTACACTATTAAGAAGTGTGACTTCTCCATGTAAGCAAATGGGTCATGGGAGAATATTAATGGATAAGAACAAATAAAGACCCAAAGTTTGTACTGAAATAATCCTCAAAAATTTCATCCTCTTTGTGAATGAAATTATTTAACTGCTATCTTCTTAGGCTTTGTTCATTATTTGTCTTTCTTTACTAAAAACTGAAAATAAAGAACTACTGGAAAATCTTGTTACTACCTTGAGCCATTCAGGGAAATACACATGAATGTGTGTGTGTGTGTGTGCATGTGTGTGTATTTAAACTTGTAACTTCTAAGAGAAGAAAGA
Source organism: Mesoplodon mirus (assembly GCF_964341445.2). Lineage (NCBI taxonomy): Eukaryota > Metazoa > Chordata > Mammalia > Artiodactyla > Ziphiidae > Mesoplodon > Mesoplodon mirus. Next base: position 72,211,910 of record NC_138993.1, on the reverse strand, counting down.
GTGTAAGCATAGTAATAACCCCATGGACTAAGCTACTACTGAATCCAGCTTCATTCTACCTGTTAGGTGTGTTGAAATAAATCTTGGTAATTACAACTGAACATAAAGAGTAAATTACATTAGGCACATTTAAAAAAGTATTGCTGAGTACCTGTTGTGTTAATTAATTGAGTTCGATACCAGAAGAAAAAATATGCTTGTTCATTTGTAAAGAAGCAGTATTACATTGGGTATTAAATATTTTCAAGTATAAACCTTTGCATGCATTTATTCATTCATTCTTCATATTTATACATATATATAATCACCTATTTCTTAATAAACAAAAGAATGTTGTGCATATTTGCGTGTCTTAATTGTGTATGTGTCAAATCATAGAGAGTACATTATTTATTTAGTTCCAGAGCACAGCAAAATCACTTGGCATATCGTAGGTGCTTAATAAATATTTTGCGTACAGATCTGGATTACTGTAATCCACTATCTCATAATACTATTGCTTTAACTATTTAGAGCAGCTAATATGTCTAACCTCCACTTACAGGATAATCATCTCAGTTCTTTCCACTTGTCATATGGGAAGGTTTTTGTCAATCTCCTCCTACCTGTTTCATTCTAATCTTTAAATTCTCAAAGACTTTTAAGAAACTGGATTCCTTGCTATGGAAGGACACTGAAAAAAAAATTAGAAATCCTCCTAGGCTATTTCGAATAGGATGCATATTAGCTAAAATAACCAAGACTTGGGATTTTAGAATGGACTGAAAAATCATAAGGTCACATTAAGTAGCATGGAAAATTATCAGGGTTTCAAATACGTTTTAGATCCTCATATATAATGTATCCTCAGTACATTGATTATTCTACTATTTCAGCCAGATTCATCTATTTCACTGGTTTTCGACTGGGTGATGCTTTGCATCCCAGCTGGCATTTGGCAAGGTTCGGAGAATTTTTGATTGTCCCAACCAAAGGTGAAGGATGCTACTGTCATTTAGTGGGTAGAAGCCAGGGATGCTGCTAAATATCTCAGACCATTTTTGTAAATGTCAGATTTAAGTACATTTCATTTAGTAAATGAAAGATTTAAGAGAAACTCTTCAAATAAATTTATTATACCACTCAATTTCCACAGTAATATTAAACGTGAAACTAAGTGCTGGAACTCACCCCATATTGCAACTTTCTTAACTTCTGTAGTTCCATTAACACTCTTGAGATGTCAAATGTAAAAATCACTGTCACTAGCATATCAGAATGGCTAGCTTTCTGTATTTTTAAGCAGATACTCCTTGAATATTGGCAAGTGTGGGGTATGGTCTCACCTTTTGTTTACAGGGGAGTCATTTGAGATTCCAACAGACTCTATAGTTCTCCATGGGCCAGCTAGTGAGCTTCCCAAAGTATTGAAAAGGAAGTTATTTAGGCATCCATAAAATTGGGTTCATTTCATGTTTTCTGATTATATGATCTTTCTAATGTATAGATGAAATTCAGTTACATAACATCATAATGTATTGTTTATATAAGCTCTTTGTTATAATGTTTTTGTACACCAGAAGGGACTAATAAAAATAATAACAATGATAATAACTATTAGGTAAAACCAGAGCATTATTCATTTATCAGTCTATAAGGCAAATTTTGGCTTTCTTTTTTTTTTTCTTTGTAATATGTCCTTGTTATTTTCCTGATCACCTCTACCATCTGAAAGCATTTCATGGCATTTTTCATGTATGTAATACAATACAGTTTGAAGGGAACTGAAATATTATATGCTTCTACACTTAGGAAGATGAGAGGTAGGATGAAGAACTCGATTTCTTTGTCTAGATCATTTTGTTGTAGGTGTTAATTTGCCACAGTATTTCTCAATTACTGTTCAGAACCCAAGCATGGTACTCTCTTATTGGGTAAGTATTTAGGAAGAGGTTTAAAGAAAATGCATCACTGGTAAACATTTACTCAGTGTTTCGTGTTTGATCTTTTTGGTACAATCTTTCTACTAAAGCTGGAATCTATTTTCAGTGACTGCATATGAATGCGACACACGTTCTGCGGCCTAACATATGCCATCTGTAAAAGCATTTACTTTAACTTAGTGGAAAAAGTAATCAAAAGGGCTTTGTACTTAATGCAAAACTTTTGGTGACTATTAAATGCTCATTAGAGGGTGTTTTTGCTGTATGACTGTCAAAATCAGCAGGACGTTTATGTTAGATTTCCTGAGTGGGTCAAGATTGAATATGATTTTACAACCTAAATAACATAAATGAATGCAGGTTATTTCAGCATCTCCAGATGTTTTTTAAACTCTTTGCCCCTAAACCCAAAACTTAGTGCCATTTTGAATTCTGCAATGGTATTTTATTGATGATTTTAAAAATTAAATATCTGACATCTTTAGATAAGTAGGCTACTTTTTCATACTTCCACCATTTATAAATGAAAACACAGTACTATCTCTAATGCGAAATATTACTCCAGCCCATCCTTTATGGAAATATATCCTCAGGGAATCAGATAATATTAAATCAGTTTAACTATGCACTTATTACAATAGCTAATTATTTAAAATTTTAATTATGTTATGATGGCTTATTTGGTAGATTGTGTATGTGTCACAACTTGATTGAATCTCTGGAAATATGTCCTTATTATCACTTTCCTTTTAATTAAACATTCAATAGCTGTCTTGTTTAATCTAGAGAGATGTAGCTATTATTCTCAGTATTATTATTTATGTAGTACCATACATAAGAATGGTACTGTATAATGAGAATAAATGATTAAACCAAATCACAGTCCTCACACTGAGAAAATTAAATATCAGATCTATTAACTAAAGTCTGTAGGTGCTCTGATTGTAAAAGATGATTTTGAAGACCCCACCTACTTCATAGAGATGGAAAGAAGAAACCCAAGAGTTCACGAGGTCATACTCAACTTGGCTGCAGGGAGAATAGTGCTTGGAGTAGTTAGACCAGCACTGATGGTCAAGTACAGAAAAGCAGAGTAATAATAATAAAAAAAAAAGCTGGAGCAATAAAAGCCTGCCAGTTTATAAAAAATAGTATAAGATCTGCATAATGTCATTTTCTTTGTAAAATGTTTGAAAATTGACAAATTAATCTGCTTCTTTACTCTACTTTTGAAAATCTTTACCATGGGGGTTAATTGCATTACTTTCTGTATTGTCTAGAATCAAAGCTATTTTTCTGTTTCATAAAACTCTAATTACTCATCAGCTTTGTCTCTGGAGGCTTTATATATCATATAGTCTAAGAGGAAGAGGGGAAAATCATTCTGATTTTGTTCCCATGGCAAAAATCTCTTTTCTCTTGGTCAGTCTAAAAAGGCTCTCACTCCAACTAGCCATCTACTTTTCTAACATAGATTTACAACATAAAAATAAATAATAATCCTCATCTGAACTGGAGTCTTTTATAAATAGCTTATGAAGGTCAAATTATTTTTGCGGGGGAGTGGCTATAGGAACAGCAGTTGGAAAGCATACTGAAGTTTTTGTACCAGTATTTGCTGGAGGGGTTGATTCTTTCCATGTAATTAACCCGAAGAATGAGAGCATGCAGCTAAATCCTATTTACAATGGGATGAAAAGTATCCTGGCCCTATTAATAATGATCATCTGTTGGAAATGGAATTAGATTTCTCATCAGTCAATTATGTATTAATTATAGATGCTTTTTTCAAATGTCTGTTCAATAAAAGCTTCATTGTTTGGGTACAACAGCTCAAAAAAAAAAAAAAGAGTATTCTTCATCCTAATCCCCTCACAGTCTATTGGGAAAGATATGTAAGTACATAAGGTGATAATGAAGTGATAGATTTGATTGAGTACTCTTATATAGGTGGGAGCAAAGCTAAAAAAAAGGTGCTTAAGGAGGGTGGGAGGGAGGCTCAAGAGGGAGGGGATATGGGGACATATGTATGCATATGGCTGATTCACTTTGCTGTGCAGCAGAAACTAACATACTATTGTGAAACAATTTTACTCCAATAAAGATGTATTAAAAAATATATAAGAAATACTGTAGGAAAAAGCAACAGGTGAACTGATTCTTGAAGGAAGAGAGTAGTAAAGCAAGTCATAAGTCTGGAGATAAAAAGATGAGATGCTTTCTTCTTGGCAAAAGGAGAAGTACACATAAAGTCATGCAGGTGAGATTTTCTGCTTACAATAGGGCCTCTATATTCAAATGAAATCAATCAATTTCTATGCATGTTTTTCTGCGTGATAAACAAATTAATCATAAATCAGCCAATGTGATAAGTTTCTGCCATATTAATCCCTGAGGCGGTGAGTGTGGCAGAAATAAAATCAAATGATCTCAAACTCACTCTGTGGAACTTGTTGTAGTATATCTGAGCAAAACTTTCTCAGTTGACTCATATTTAGCAAAGAAGACAATTTTATTAAATGGAGAGAGAGAAGAGGCCAATGTGTACCTTTGTTTCTGACACTATAAACAACTTTTACAAACTTGGGAGATGAGCAGAAGGGAGAAAACAAAAATATTTTCAAATTAACATACGATTACAAATACTTCCATCAAGATGTAATTGTGTTTTAGGGATCCTTGATCTTAGGAGATAACTACTACGAAATGGTAATAAAAATGAGTTTCTTGAAATATATTTAAAACAACAAAGTTAAGAAACCATCTTCAGTAAGGTGATTTCTTTCTGTGGAAAATAACAAGGCTTAGGAATTCCCATAACTGTATTTTTGATAGCTCATGGATAACTTAGCATTTTAAGATTCATACTTTCTTAGTTCTGTCTCCCCATGGAAAAAAGAAAATGTTAAAAACTTTAGTCACTATATATCAGATGCTGGTGGAAACACAGATTTCGATTTCTTTGTCTCCACAGGTAACTCTGTCATTTGATAAAACTTGGGGTTCAAGGCTTTATGACTATGACATCATGTATATCTCTTTTGAGTTAGAGACCAATAAAGCATCTCATTACATCTCTTGAATCATGTATAGAAAATGCAAATATTTTAATGCAACAAGAGGATGAACTGGAATTGTGTTAGCAAATATTCCCCAGATTTTTCTCACTGGAAAAAAATAAGCTGAATTGGGTTCTTTCAGCTGCATAGCAAAGAAACTGCACTATAGAATCTCACAACATGGAACAATCGAGGTTCTAAGGTGGTAGGGCAGTGTCCTCTAGAGTATGAGATGGCTCTGCTGTCCTCTGTTAGCTCGACATTGCAGTAAACTCTGGGTGCAAGGATGAGCCCTTTGGCTTCATGCCCTGGGCTAGTAGTCATGCTTCTGGACCACTGGCCAGTCTGATGTTCCTTAAGTCAGCCCAAGGCCTTGTACTCCATCATATCCACACTATCCTGAAGGCAACTCAGAGACCACAGTCCCTGCCTGGTAGTGAAAAGACAACATAACAAATGTGCTTCTATTCAATTTCAATCCCATGAGAATTTACCTACATTCACCTCTTTATTTCTTCCTACTCTGTCCTATTTTTTCCTACTCTGTCAGTAAGGAAGTGTGGTCCTTACTGTTCAAGACTTATCCTTTCCTCTATGATTTACATCCTATATTTTCCTGAGAACTTTGACTTTTTGCTCCAACATCAAATCACATCTGAATATTCAAAAATATGTCTTTTTAAATTGTCTCCTATTTGTGTACCAGCCACTTTCCATCCAAGAGGGAAACATACAAAGTTGGTCTTATATCTGGGCAAATTCAGGTGCATGTAGGTGAATCATGGTCTAATGTCAACTGCCTAGACATTAACCTTGACCTAGAACCCTTGTGAAATTAACAGCCCTCAGGACTGGAGGCAGCAGCTCTGTCAAAGGAGGTCTGTGATGAAGGACTCAATTTTTCTTTTCCTGCCTATCAAATCCCAGGCGCCATGCTGGGTGCCTTATAAATAGTCAACTTTAACACTTTTAACAAAGCTACAGGATTTAAAAAAAAAATTAATTAGTAAAGAAGCTAAAACCCACAACATTTTTAAAAATCTCAGCTTACACAGCTAGCAAATGATTGAGAAAGATTTTTGTCCAGTTGTCAGGCATCTCCTGAACTAGAAACAGATCATAGATCATTTATACTTCCTCATATACTGTGTTCTTCCTGTTTTCTTCTTGTTATCTCAGAAGCCATAAAATATATTAATGTTATATTTTGGAACTTGAATGGACATTTTAAAATATTCTCTATAAGGGAAGTCCACAAAAAGCACCTCTGTTTCATATTAAATTACAGTGGTTGATTTGGGGAATGGTGTGTGTTTGAGGTGCCAGCTGAACTATCAGCTTTTGTTGTAGAATATGGTGTTTACTTGAAAGAATGCCTGATACACACTTCATCCAGGCTTGAGTGTGTAACAAACATGTTCTCAAACTGGATGAAAGGGCTACCTCACTTCAAGGATAGCCACAAAGAGTATTAACTGCCAATTATATAATTTAAGATTCCAATCCAAACTACAATTTTGGAAAATAATTATATTGGTCATAATGAGCTTGACATTTTCTCAATCCTTAAAGAATTTTTAGTTGATATTATTCACATTAGAGGGTGTGATTTCTTTTATATTGTATAACAGAATTTGCCAGTGTTTGGAAGATCCACAGAAGTGACTGGTCCAATATTTTTCAAGGGATCATGATGCTACCAAACTTTGTACATGTAAAGGATTCATTCAAAGTGCAAGGTAGATCAATGGAATCAATAGAACAAAATGCAAAAAAAAATTATTATATTGCAACAAACTTTTTTTTTAAAGATTTTTTTGAAGTGAACAATTTTTAAAGTCTTCATTGAATTTGTTCAATATTGCTTCTGTTTTATGTTTGGTTTTTTGGCTATGAGGCATGTGGGATCCTGGCCCCCGAACCAGGGATTGAACCCACACCCCCTGCATTGGAAGGTGAAGTCTAAACCACTGGACCACCAGAGAAGTCCCACAACTAACTTTAAGACACTAACACTTAATGAGTTTGAGTGTAGCATCAAAGAAGAATATCTACAAATACCTGGAAAGACTGTTACATAAACATTCCTCTCTTCCAACTATAGATCTGTGTAAGGCCATGTTTCCTTAATATAGTTCACCCAGAACAACATATTGAAGCAGATTGAAAGCAGAAGCTGATATGAGAACCCAGCTGTCTTCTCTTAAGCCAGACATTAAAAAGATTTGCAAAAATGTAAAACAATGCCACTCTTCGAACTGAACTCTTCTGTCTTTTAAAAAGTATAGTTATTTTAAAATATATTATTTAACTACAATGGGTATATTATTAATTTAAATGAACTAGTTACTATTTTTTATTTTTTATTTTTTTTATTTTTTTATTTTTTGGTACGCGGGCCTCTCACTGTTGTGGCCTCTCCCGTTGCGGAGCACAGGCTCCGGACGCCCAGGCTCGGCGGCCATGGCTCACGGGCCCAGCCGCTCCGCGGCATGTGGGATCCTCCCGGACCTGGGCACGAACCCGTGTCCCCTGCATCGGCAGGCGGACTCTCAACCACTGCGCCACCAGGGAAGCCCTGAACTAGTTACTATTTTTTAAATGTACTAGATTTAATTTTTTAGACAGTAAATATTGATAGAGGAAGACCATAAAAACAAAAGTTCTTTGGAGTCTCCAATCATTTTTGAGAATATAAAGAGTAATGACATCAAAATACAGAGAACCCCTGTGTATTAGTTTCCTCAGGCTGCCATAGCAAAATACCACAAACTGGGTGGCTTGAACTAAATACGTTTATTCTCTAGTAGTTCTGGAAGATAGAAGTCCAAACTCGAGGTTGGTAAGGTCATGTTCTCTGTGAAGGCTCTAGGGGAGAATCCGTTCCATGCCATTCTCTTAGCCTTTGGCGTTGCCAGCAATGGCATTCCTTGGTTTGCAACTGTTTAACTTCAAATTCTGGTGTCTTCTCTCTGCGTATCTGTATCTTCACATGACCTTCTGTGTGTGTGTGTGTGTGTATGTGTGTGTGTTTCTTCGTTTCTTCTTATAAGGACCCCAATCATATTGGATATGGGCCCACCCTACTCCAGTATAACCTTATCCTGACTTACATCTTAATTATATCACAAGGACTGTTTTCAATAAGGTCACATTCACAGGTACCAGGAATTACGACTTGATATCTTTTGGGGGCATGAAAATCAATCCACAATAGCATGCTTTATGGAAACCCAGTGGGGCATGAAGATACATTGTTCTATAACCCCATTTTTTTGTTGCTATTAGGTTGTAAACACCTTAAACTTATTTTGATTTTCATCTTCTGCTCTGTGCTGTGCCTGGCACCTAGTTGGCGCTCAGTAAACTATGACTGCTGACTGACCAAATTGACGAATATTACCTTGTAAGGGATCCTGGAGATTCCTCGATTATTGCTTCCTTGAATCACCTAAGACCTCATTTAAGGATGCTTTATTTTTAGTTCACTGTCTGACATAGCTCCCTACTTGATTTCCTTCTGGAGACATAGTGTGATACATATAATGAATGTTGGATTTAGATACAGACTTACCTGGCTTATCATATGAAGCTTACCATTCTGTTAGGTGTACAATTTTGAAGCTATTACTGTATATCTCTGAGCCTGATTCTTTTTCTGTAGAAATATGAGTGAAAATGCTGCCTATAGAAATTTTGCAAGAATCTACTTAGATTCTACATGTGAAATTCTAATGTAGTTTTTCAAATTTGGTTGCTCAGAAGAATCCATCATGAATTCTGAAAGTCTGGGCAGGAGCCCAGGGACGTGCATTTTTCAGTGATCCTCAGGTGATGATGGTATGTGCACAGCCTTGAGAGCTACTGGGGGTGTGGCGTATTAGTAACAGAACAAAAATAAGTCTGGTTTTGTACAGTGTTGTAATGGATGACACTTCATTCAACCTCCCTGGATACCAGAACCTTTAGTGTCAATCTCTAGTAGGGTAGACCCAGTTCAGGCATCAAATCATATGTAACAATACATTAAGGATTTCTTGATAAGAGACACTGTAACTGTTTTTATTTGTTTGTTTTGAAGAGAGAGTTTATTGAGAATGACCAAACCGATGCCCTGCTCTTTCCAGGGGTGGGCTGCTTCTTGATCAGAAAAGGAACAGAAAATACCTTTAACCTTCTATAGAACCATGACAATTTCCTGTATGGAAAGCCACCAAATGCCTCCTTGATAGGGACAACACTCTTCCCAAAGTTGAACTTTAGAGGATTGGGTAGGTTGTAAAACTACCTGGATCAGTGCTCGGCATACAGTAGGCGCTCAACAATTATTAGAGTCTCCTCATTTCAATTGTTCTATAGTATGGAAAAGTTAATTTTGGAAATGGAAAATTTCAACAAACATTTCCAACCATGGGCATGCTAATACATCCAGTAACGCATTTTCTTTCATTTTTTTTCCTGGTGCTACTGGGTATGCAATGGAAACCAACGTGTCAGTGGTTGTTTGTAGTTTTCTAAAGCAGTTAAGAGTATGCTAACAATATATACTTAAAGCCAATTATTGGTAACTTAAATGGCATTCCAAGACAGCAGAGAATCTGAATTCTATGCTTATGTTTTAGAAACGATGAAGCAAGACTAATGCTGGCACACTCTGCAGTACTTTGTTGTCTGTTTGTCTACACATTTCAGGAAAATGTTTCTGGCTTCAGTGATCAAAATAAGCTAAAGCTTCAAAGGGCAACACCCAGGTTCTTTATACTTTTGTTTTAACCATAGTGTCACGACATAGAAATCTGAGCTCATATTGTCTAATGACATTCTCTGGCTCTTTCTAAGGGGAATTTTTGTCTAGTGGTCTTAAATCAAACAAAATCTTGGTATGTTTTTCCTCTCTTACAGGACAAGTTCAGGATCTTTCTGTGAGATGTAATCAGTTTTTAAAGGAGGTAGGAGCCAGAAAGGAAGAAGAAGCCCCCATATTTTCCAATCCCAACTACTAGAGCCATGGCAGTTTGATTACATGGGAATGCCTGCTTAGTTTTAGTGCTTTAGGACTCGTCTGGAACTAGCTGTCATGTGATGGCTCAGTTGCCTGGTCTTTTTAAGGCTCCCTGAAAAGAGCTGTGCTATAAACTTTCTTATTTACCCTATTTATTGGATGCACCTATCACATCATAGTGTCTGGCTACATTTACAAGGGTAATAAAAAAGACTACACAATTCTTTCTTGGCAATTTGATAGAATACCTAGAGTTCAAAGGAAATGCATGTGTGGGCAATTCAGTTATTGCAGTTTTCTTTAAAAAAATCTTAACATTTTTTATTTAGTATTTTAAGGATTATTATGTAATAAAATCACAAAGGAAGAATATGTACTTTTAGCTGACACATTAAAGAAAATAAAATTATGGAAAGCCTTTCACATTCTTCTTCAAGGCAGGCTGTGATAAGGGGAGATTTCTTTAGAATGAATGCTATGTTGGAGGCCTTGTTCTCGCAGCCAAAATAGTACATCCCACGTGAAGAAAAGTCTTAGATTATACATTCTTCTTGGATTTCCCATCAGATTAAAGAGCATGTCATAGCACTGAGCAGATTTGCTGTGGCTGAAACGTGAGGTTATGAGACTTTTGCGTAGGATTTTAAGTGAGGAGTGAGTTGAGTGGTTACTTTGAGCCAGGAAAGCATGGAATGATAAATAAATGTGTGTGGGTATGTGGATGTGTAGGCAGGGTGACACGCATGTTCACAAGGGTTTAATGTGCATCCCAAGAGGTAGACAAGTGAAGGATGCAATATCCAAGTTAAAGAACTTAGCATGTGTTCAACACACAGTTATTAACTATTTCCTACATAAATACATGAGGTTAACAGATATAATTTAGCATGAGACATGGTAATTCACTCACTTGAGCTCAGGATTTCTCAAATAATTATTTGTTATTTTCATTTCATTGCAGTGGAGAGCCATATCATATACCAAACTAGGTCAAATGAGGAAGAAAAGAACAACAGTAATTGATCAAGGCAAATGAAAGAAAAATATTTTAAAATCATTTCCAACATAATAAAGCACTCGTGTTTTAAATATCACAGAAACTTAAAAAGGCACAGAAGTTCCTACCAGAATTTGTATAATGAATCTTCTTTATACCCTTCTAATTGATTCCACTGTTCCTATTGCAAACCAATAGTAAAAAAACTATATAATTTTTCCTATGCCCTACTTAAATATTAATAATGCTATATTACTGTCTACTATACTTAAAAAAATGTGCATAGCTTAACATGTCATCAACAATGATGAAATAGATTTTGTGCCTAACTCCATAAACCAATAACTATATAAATATATTTCCCTTGGAAAAATCCCAAAGATATTTCCTTTAAAATGTTGTTTGAGTTTATATTGCTCTATGAAATTATTTATTCTGGATCTTTGGGAATAAAAAAAATTAATCTTACCAACTAAGACTTTATATTCTAGTTGGAGAGATAAGACTGGTGCATAAAAAAATATAATGTAGGGAAGAATATTAAATAATAACAATAAAAGTAGACTTATGTTTTATAGTAAGTTCAGAAGAAGACATTATTTGAGAGGATTTAATTCTTTTTAAAAAGATTGTTCTTGACTGACTAGGATACGTGTGAAATTTTGCTAGGTACTGGGACTTTAAAGATGAACTTGGAATGGTCTTGGGCCTCAAGGTGGAAAAGACACTGTGGAAAAGATAACTGTTAAATAGAGAATTGAAGACAAAGAGGGAGATGAAGAAATGTGATGATGGAGAAAAACATATTCTGTTCTTGCTCGGGAATATTATGAAAATGAGCCCCCATGGTCCAGGAAGGAGCACTTCAAACAGGAGTGTTTGATTTTGCAAAAGGTGCTGAAAAGGGGGAAATAGGAAATAAGATTGAAAAGCACCTGGACTTGAGGTATATATCACTGGACTTGAGAAAGGGATTCAAGGGAAAGTTATGAGGAGCTGATAGGTAGCACTGTTAGCGGGATTTTAAAAAGTGGATGCAGTGAGAGAGTGGCATGGACATATATACACTCCAAAATGTAAAATAGATAGCTAGTGGGAAGCAGCCACATAGCACAGGGAGATCAGCTCAGTGCTTTGTGTCCACTTAGATGGGTGGGATAGGGAGGGTGGGAGGGAGATGCAAGAGGAAGGAGATATGGGGATATATGTATATGTACAGTTGCTTCACTTTGTTATACAGCAGAAGCTAACACACCATTGTAAAGCAATTATACTCCAATGAAGTTGTTAAAAAAATGAAAAAAGAAAAGTGGATGCTAAAGATGCTACCAAAGGAAGATTAATGCTCAGATAATAAATGGATGTGGGAGCAAAAGGAAGGAGGTAGAGTCAAGGTTAATGCTGAGTATTTAAACATGGTTGACACGAGCCTGGCATAATTCATGCATAAAAAAAAGAACTGGAAGAAATAATTTAGAAGGACTGGCAATGAGTTCAGTATTGACCCGACTGAGTTTGAAGAGCTGGGGAGGACCTATGGTGTATGTCCAGCCTGCAATTAGAAATCTGGGACTGAATCTCAAGACATGGATTGGGGTGGAGTAAAGATTTGCAAATCATCTGAAGAGAACTGTGATCTGAAGTCACAGGTTTAGTAAGAGTGTCAAGAGAGAGAGAAGAAAAAATGGGATAACCAAGGGGAGACCTCAAGACAGCCACGGGGGGTTAGGGAGGTGGTACCTAAAAGGAGAGCAACAAAGAAAACAACAGACAGTCAAGGTTATAAATGGAATTTATACAAGGCAGCATAGGGTCAGCTAACAGGGCATAAAACAATGCCTCTTTTGGAACACAACTCATGTTTTATTTGGAAAAAGCCAATATTTATGCTTTTCTCTTGTCTTTAACAGGTACACAAGAAATGATCCCTTATTCTCAGATATTCCTATTTTGAAACTATGTTTTGTTTTCTTTGAGCTAAAAAGTTGGTGCCAAGAACTATGTTTGCAGAGAGTATGCATTCAACAGTTTTGTGTTACTGTATGGATAGTGATACTAATTCCAGCAAATAGCTGTCTTAAGTTTTCATTTTAAGAGGTTGATCTTAGATAGAGGTAATTAAGTTTGACAAGAGTTGTGCATTCAAGGAGCTTCAACAGCTATAGTGCCATATATTCAGCAACACAAGATACCTAGAAACCAAATGTTACAGGAATATGAAGAAAGAGATTTTGTTTTGGGCTCAGAGAACCACTGAAGCCTCAGTAAAAAAGGGAATATCTGAGATGAAAACTCAATGATGTGGACCAGTCTCCCTGGATTTCTTCTCTCTCCTGTATGGCCTTCTAAGTCTAAATTCAGTCTAAGTAAAGGAAACTCACACTTACATAATAAACTGACTCACTTTGAATAAGTATCGTTTTATACTCAACATATTATTTTTCTCACCACGGCACCTACGAACACAACACAAATAGAGAAACATACTCAGGATAGGATTTCTGTAGATTGCAGTGTCCTTTTCCATCTCAAATATCTTCAATTCCTTCTATCCACCTCTCTGTTTTTTTCAGATTTAGATTTAGGAAAATGATAACATTTTAGTATTGACTTAACCCTGTAAATACATTTGTGGATTTGTCCAAATTCATACTTGTCCAAATTCCATTTTGTGTTTATGTATATACTTATTCATTGGTTTTATACAACATGAATTCATTTATTTTATATAACACAAAATTATTTTCTGAACTATTGGAAATAGGAATATTATTTTGCTTTCAGAAAAATATGCAAGGACGTAATGTTTTAGTCTGTAAAATATAACATCTCTTTGTGTTCTTATAATTTGAATTTAATACAGCTGAGCTTCTTAGAAATATTACCTGTTTTTGAAAAAATAAAGCAGCAGAATACTAACTACCATCTAACTGTGTGGCCACTGTTTTCAGTATCTCAGCCTATTTTTCAAGTCCTTTTTTTGTCATTCTCATGACCTTTCCTGTGAAAATAGGTTACCTTGTTATTCTGAGTATCAATTACACCGTCCTTGACTCTCTCTTGATAGTATGGAATTGAATTCCTCCTCTATTGAATGTCAACAATAAAGGATTTATTCAGCAGCCTGAAGATGGTGTCATCTGAAATGGAGAAAGGAAGCCTTCTTTTTTTATTCCAATTAGCAATAAAGGGAGAGACCTGCTCTCTTTCCCCTACTTCTCATAGTCTTGTAAAGGAACAACACCGAAATTGGACCCCATCTCCTGCCTAGACCAGTGGAACTCAACGGTAACTAGCAGGTAAGATGCAGTTTATAAATATGGAAACCTAAATTTCAAGATGTCTTTGTTTGGTTACTAACCTATTCCCCAGAGGGAAACACAGTGCAATTACCTTTCATGTAATAGTAAGATTTTTCTGTGAAGACAAGTTAAAAGTGGAATACAAGATGAGTTAGGATGTGCTGTGTAAACAAAAGTCCCATGTTGCATGAAAGCTGCTCTTTACATTTTAGGACAAATAGAAACCAAAAACATACTAATATTTGGAAATAAAGTCATTGCTCAGTTTCCCCAATATGTGAATGTGATTTTGTTGTAATCATGTGATCTCACTTTAATCTCCTCTTATCCTCGCTGATGATACATAGATATGTTGTGAAATTTTATATTTTGTTTAGTTGCAAAGGATTAATTAAAATAAAGTTTATTTTAAACAGTTAAAAATATCATTTTTACTCATTTAAAATGTATCATGTGCTCCAAAAAAAGTAATTTTAGAGTCATATTAAATTCACTAGAATAGAAAAAACAATTTATAAAATATTTGAGGTTCAAATAAGAGTAATGTATACAATCTGAATTTTGTCTACTCCTTTTTTCTTTATGATTGTTTGAATAAACCATAAGACTTCATACTTTCATTTCTTTGGTTCAAGGTGATTTAGAGAAAGGCCAAATTTAAGAAGTTGGGAAAAAGAAAGAAATAACGTGAGGATAGATTTTGGAAGTTAAAGATGAGATCAAATGATAAGGCCAGATAGAAAATGGCATTGGAGGCTTAGAGACATTTTTGAAGAACAGTTACAAAGAAACATTTAGCCACATAACAAGCATTACATTTTATAAATATAAAGAAAGCAGGATTGATTGTTTTCTGGGAGGAGGAACAGCAAAACTAGCAGCTAGACAAATAGTAAATAGAGTGTATCTTCAATGATTAAGAAATGTTCTAATCAAGAAGAAATTATAACTGAGAATTTGTTATTCCGGATAAATGTTCTTTTATGTTGCATACAAGAAAATTATGAGAAGGATTTAATATGAGTGTTAATAATGTTACTTTGACACGGTGTCTCAATATGAATAACTAAACATGATTTTTGGTGGCTATGATGAGCAAACCATGCCTATAGTAGTGTATAAAGAGGTAATACATATATACACTACTATATATAAAATAGATAACCAACAAGCTCCTACTGTACAACACAGGGAACTATACTCAGTACTCTGAAATAACCTATACGGGAAAAGAATCTGTATGTTGAGGTACAACTGAAACTAACAGAACATTGTAAATCAATTATACTTCAAAAAAAAAGAGAAGATAATACCCACCAATTTCCCATTGCACATCGACTCCACTCAATGAACTACGACCAATGGAGTTGTGAGTACAAATCATCTGCAGGGTATATACTGGTCAAGTGCCAGGAGGTGAGGGACCTCAGGAGGTGAACCCAGTTGAGTCAAATCAAAATCTGATAAAGAGATCTTGACAACTTTCCCCCAACTGGTAACCCTGACTGGATATAATGATGTGGTCTAGTCCAAATGCACAGGAAGTACAGAACTTGAGTTTTCAATGACTTCATTCTGGATGAGGCCTCTAAGACCATCCACACCGGGCGAAGGACTTTCCTTTAAGCAAGAGTTGTGCACATGGCAGAGTTTTCCTCTTTTGCTCCATAAACAGAAAGAACTATGTTTTCTCAATATGGTTTTATTATAACTGAAATGTTCAAATTATAACATGAAGATCTGTTGTCTATTCATTCTTTTGCTTCTTCATTTACCCAACCAGAATTGATTTTGGTTGAGTAAATGAAGCTGAATACAGTGAGCCAGATACTATGCTGGATGCTGGAGTGAAGCAAGAAATAAGGCCTCAGGGTGCTGGCCTTCACGCTTGCAGTATTCTAGAAAACAAACAAACACAACAGCCAAACCACAGTAAGGATTATATCGATAATTACAATGGCAGGTTCTGGTAAGTACCCTGAAGAGGAGGTGGGACCAGCTTCCTCACTGTACAACCTGCATAATTGTAAGGTGCTCCATGCTTAGAGGGTCAGCTCTTGCTATAGGGCTCTGCTGGCACCTTCTCATTTTGTATTGGGCTTTACAAATCATTTAGCTAGTCCTGAGAAGTTGCTACCATAGTGAAAAATAAGAGAATACGTAGATTAACTATGGTAATGAGGGAGCATTACCTCAGAGAAGGTCATTTCAAGTAAGTTTTTTCTAAGTCATAAGTATAGGGTAAAAACACCTCCAGACCCAGCCCTTTCCCTGCTCCTGAACTAATTGCAGCTCTAGTAAAATCAGTAGGAGAAGGGGATATTTAAAAGAATTAACAGATTAAGAGGGCACATAGGTATACATTTACAAACCCATTTTTGGAAACGATGAAGAAACCCTTTACACAAGTGGATAAAGTTAAAAAAAATGTTGCTCACAAAACAATAAGTAAAATAAAAAATAAAATAAAAAATATATATGAAGGTGGTCTGTCTCAATAATCAGTAAAATAAAAATTAATCCAATATTGGATAATGGACTTTACCCATCACACTGGCAAAACAAATGATAGTGCCCACAGTTGATGTATTAATCGATGTTGTCACTGCAGGAAAGATAAAGGGTTATCTGAATTATACAAGGATAGAATTTATAAGGAAAAAATCAGATAACTAACAGAGATGGGGAGGGGATATTGGAGACCAAGGCCCAAAACCAAGCTTGTAGAATAGTGCCCCAAACCATTCTTAAGAACTTCTCTGAAAGGAAAACCACCACAAAGCAACTGGCCCATGGAGCAAAAGAAAACATCATTGTCTCTCCCTCTGCACTATGGCCACTTCTGGATGAGGAAACTAACAAGCACTTCACCTAGCATCCTGACACTTGTTCCATACCACTTACAGCACAATGGATGTTGTAAAGGGCTCTCTTCCTCAAGTCACCTTTCACACAGATGGAATTAATTAACCATATAAAAAAAAGAAAAAATGAACTTTTTTCAAACTCAAAATTTTTATTTGTCCAAAGATGTAGTTAAGCCACAGACATGAAAATATATTTGCAGCTTATTTTACAAAGGCTTGTATCCAAATATTTAAAAAAATAACTCCTATAAATCAACAACTGAAGGGAAACAACATACTTTTTTTAAAAAGTAAACATAAAATTACATTATAACACAGCAAGTCCTCCTAGATACATACCCAAAAGGATTGAAAACAGGTATGCAAAGAAGTACAGATACACAAATAAGTACTTATAAACACAAGTTCATAGCAGCACTATTCACAAAAGCCAAAAGGTGAAAACAAACCAAATGTCCAAAAAATGAATGAACCAATTCAAAAAACTGTTGTATCTACATACAATTGAATATTATTGAGCCATAAAAATAAATGAAGTAGTGACAAATGCTATTATGTGTAAGAACCTCCACAGCATTATGTTAAGTGAAATAAGTCAGACACAAAAGATCATATGGGATGTAATTTCATTTATATGAAATAACCAGAATAGATAAATCCATACAGACAAAACACAGATTGGCGTCTGCAAGGGGCTGGGGGAGTGAAGAATGGGAATAATTGCTTAATGGGTAAGGGATTTTGATTTGGAGTGACAGAAATATTTGGTAATTAGGGAGAGGTGGTGATTTTACATTGTGAATGTACTAAAAAATCACTGAATTCTTCACTTTAGAATGGTTAGTTTTATGTTATATGAATTTTACCTCAAAATTTATTTTAAAAATATTTGATCAAGAGACTTATACACATCACCAAAATAGATATGTGATATGGTAGTCAAAGCACACATAAAAGTGTCATGAACATTGTTCATTATCAGGAAATATAAAGTAAAATTTCAGTGAGGTATCATTTTACACCCACTGTAATATCTGATATTTCAAAAAAAATACTGTAAACTTTAACTATTAGAGAAATGTGAAGGAACTGAAACTTTCATCTTTTGCTGGGGGGAGTGTCTGATGGTTCAACCACTTTGAAGAACAGGTTGGCACTTTCTTATCAAGTGTAGCATATGGCAATGTCTGACCTTTTAATCTCACTTTTAATCATGTATACAAGATAAATGCAAACATCAGTCCATACAAATGACTTGTTCAGAAAAACTCATAGCAGCCTAATTCATAAGAGCCCCAAACCAGAAGTAATCCACGTGTCCATCAATAGAAGAGTGAACTAGAAACACCACCCCTGAGGTAGACCTACAGTAAATTACTACTCAGCAATTAAAGTAAACAGACCACTGATCCACGCAACATCACGGATGAATCTCCAAAAGGGTATTTTAAGTAAGAGAAATTGGACACAAAGAAGAATATACTGATTTATTCCATTTATATTATGTCCACAGACTCACACAACTATAGTAGCAGAAATCAAATAGTTTTCGTGCAGTGGTTTGTAAAGGGCAGGAGAGAATTATCTGATTTGATAGACTGTTCAACATCTTCCTTTGAGTTTAGTTGCATAAATATAAATAATTTCCAAAATTCATAGGACTGAGAGCTTATGATTTGTACATTTCATTTATGTTCATGGATGTGGATATTTTTCCTTTGTTAATCAGTGTGGCTTTTTCCACACATTGCAACATTACTTATTTCAAAATATTTAATTGCTACAGACCATGAAGTCCTAGCTATTTCCCATTTGTAACAGGATTCTATATATCCAGTTTGAATATATATTTTTCAGTCTTTCTTTTAGAAATTAGTAACATACCTGTGTCCCACCTCATTTGGCACACTGATAGTCAGACTCCTGCTGATCTTCCATCATCTGACATAACTTCCCAGAGTGCCACCTGTGATAGAACATATTGTACAGCTTCAATTTAAAAACTTTATGAATATTAAAAGCCAATGCTACTGTTTCCTTGAATGTACTTGGCTTCATATTCCACTCGCCATCCCTAACCCAGGTGTTGATTTAAAATTCAGTGGCACAGAATGCTTATCTATCATTCTAAATCATCTCATATTCTTTTAATTCTTGATATATCTAAGGCAGAAGCCTGGGAAACACTTCCTTTCCCTTTGACCATATAGCACATTTTGTCATTAAAGACTCACACATCATCATTCGGAATTTCATTCTAAACAAAGATTCATAAGTGAGCCTTCCAGCAGCTGCTTTGTCAGGTTTGTGAAAGGGAGAAATTAAACCTACTATATTTATTCTGAGCTTTCTCTGTAATGGATCTCATATGAGAGCTTAATTTTATTTTCTGTTTATCAGAAATAAGGCCTCTCAAAGACACAGTATGCAAGTAATTATGTAAAGCCATCACACAGATGGTGTGTAATAATAATAAATTGTTAATTGGAATCTGTGCCTTTAATGAGCGAAGAGAAATGGCATTTGACTCTTTCTTATAAATGATAATACCTACCGCTTGTTAAGTTTGGTGACACCTCCACTTTACCAGAAAGAGATCTGGCATTGATAAGAAACATTTTTGAATGGGGTGAAGTATCTCATTTTATTTTATCAATGTAGTTGGGGAGAGGTGTTAGAGAGATTGATAGGTGATAGATGGCAGGTACATAGAGCGATAGATAGAAGATAGATACATAGATGAATAGACGATGAAAGATAGATGATAGATACATAAAACTATCATAAAGATGAAGGCACACTCATCTTTTTCCCCCCCACTCTTCTTCACCCAAGATAACTACAGATAACACATGCTTCTTGGTTTTATTTTGTTATCTGGATTTTTTACAAAGATCCAATAAAGCCAGACATGTTTTAGTAGTCTTCTGCAGCATCATTTTACTCAATTTTTTTTTTTTTTTGGCTGTGCCATACAGCATGTGGGACCTTATTTCCCAGACCAGGGATCGAACCCGTGTCCCCTGCAGTGGAAGGGCAGGGTCTTAATCACTGGACCACCAGGGAAGTCCCTAACACTCATCCTTAATCAATTTTTTAAAGTTAACCTCATGGAAGCAGATTGCGGCATTGTCTAATGCTTTAATTTTTAGTCTTATTTATACTGTTACTGTTAAAATGGTAAGGGATGAAAAACATTGGTTTGAATATTCATTAATTTGTTCATTTAAAAGTAATTTTTAAGGAAGTGACATGTTCCAGACACTATGTTAGGAGAATAAGTTGTGAATGAAACCACCTGGACTTTACATTCTACCTAGTGAGTGGCACATCCACAAATGATTATTTGGTGTACTGTAAATCTCTGAAATGAAATTAAATTCATCAAGCATGTATTCACCCAATCAGGACTTATTGAATATTACTGTCTTCCAGCCTAGTGAGGAAGTGAGACTAAAATGAAAAAAGCCATGAGAAGCTTCATCCAGGAAGGCTCCCAGTGACATTTTCAACCTCCCCAAGTGTAAAAGTGTTAATACAAGTAAGTTAATCATCACTATGCTGGATATTTACTAGGTGTAAAATTAATGTCAGTTTCAGTGGTAGTCGTATAAATTGTCATCATCATCATCATCATTGTATTAAGAGTTTTATCCAAGCTTATATCTATACTTCCACCATTCTGCATTTTGGAATAAAACCAAATGGTTGAAACAACCATGAAATGAATAAGAATTTCTACTACCATTTCTTGTGAAATGTTTTGGGATAATATTATTAATTATCCAGTGGAAAAATGTGGTGAAAATAATGATCAGAAAAGCAGCTGGCATCAACACAGTGCAACATGAGAATGAAAACTGTTGAAGATATATATATATATATATATATATTTAAATTTCTGTATTTTTGGCTGCATTGGGTCTTCGTTGCTGCATGTGGGCTTTCTCTAGTTGTAGCGAGCAGGGGCTACTCTTCATTGCAGTGTGCAGGCCTCTCATTGTGGTGGCTTTTCTTGTTGAGGAGCGCAGGCTCTAGGAGCGTGGGCCTCAGTAGTTGTGGCACACAGGCTCAGTAGTTGTGGCTCGCGGGCTCTAGAGCACAGGCTCAATAGTTGTAGAGCACAGGCTTAGTTGCTCTGTGGCAAGCATGTGGGATCTTCCTGGACCAGGGCTCAAACCTGTGTCCCCTGCATTGACAGGCAGATTGTTAACCATTGCACCACCAGGGAAATCCTTAAAGATATATTTTAATGTTGTCCTTAGAATAACAGACAAATGTATGCAAACTTTTTATTTTTATTTTCATTTATTTATTTTTTTAATTTTTATTTTATATTGGAGTATAGTTGATTAACAATGTTGTGTTAGTTTCAGGTGTACAGCAAACTGATTCAATTATACATATACATATACATGTACCTATTCTTTTACAAAGTTATGTACTCACTGCTATATTTAAAATAGATAACCAACAAGGACCTGCTGTATAGCACAGGGGACTTTGCTCAATATTCTGTGAAAACCTAAATGGGAAAAGAATTTGAAACAATCTTTTTAGAGCATTCATTTTTTTGGATTTTTGAGAGACTCCCTATAAAATGCCAATTCGAATCAATCACTGTAGGAATATAACAGACATCAAGGTAGGAACCAGGAACCATTAAAGCAATGTAAACTTATTATAATCATTTATAATTTCATTTTAGAATGACTTGGAATAGATTTTTTCAATCTCAGTATTTGTTGACATTTGGGGTGATGTAACACTTTATTTGTGGGGGGCAGTCCTGTGCATTGTAGGATGTTTAGCAGCCTCCCTGACCTGTACCCATTAGATGACAGTAGCATGCCCTTCCTCTCCCAGTTGTGACAACCAAAAATGTCTCCAGACATTGCTGAATGGCCCTGAGGGTTAATACTGCCACCTGTGAAGAACCACTGACTAGGAGGAAGTGGTTGAGAAGAAGAAAGTTATAGGCCTCTATAACTTAGAAAAACAAACGTCTCTGAGAAATGGCTTATGCATAAGAAACTGACCAACCTGACGGAAGCTATGGCTAACTATGACTAAGGAAAAAAGAAAAGTGCTCATTTACAGTTAATATTCTGAAACTGTTTGAGTACAGCCTGAAATATACACACAGCCTAAAACAAATTAAAGCAGTCAGACAGATCTCCAGAAAAAGTAGAACAGTGAACATATTTTTTTTAAAAAATGAGTGATTCTATATTTTAGTGAAAATAGAGTCTTAATTATACACTTTATTTCAACACGTGTTTAAATGTTACACTTCTTGGATTACAAATATAAGGTGAAGTTATCAGATACAGATTTTGTCTATCTATGTAATCATATTTTGACTTTCGTTTTAAGAGATTAAACCCATATGTATACTAAATAGGTTATCATCACTTTTCTCAATTATCCAAACAGTAATTATCTCTAAAAACTAACCTTAATGAAACACCTGGTGTCTCTAAGAGATCGAAA
Source organism: Mesoplodon mirus (assembly GCF_964341445.2). Taxonomy (NCBI): domain Eukaryota; kingdom Metazoa; phylum Chordata; class Mammalia; order Artiodactyla; family Ziphiidae; genus Mesoplodon; species Mesoplodon mirus. Next base: position 72,189,268 of record NC_138993.1, on the reverse strand, counting down.
CAATTTACCTGGGATTTTTAAGTAATTTCAACTCATTTTAAGTATAGAAATTTGCCAATTGGTGAGATTTATTTATGTTAAATATGATTAAATGTGACTTTCATTTAAAGTATCGTTAAGGTAGGCAGAGGGGCAGTGTGAATTTCCCATCTAATCTTTAGTTTGGAAAAATAAGTTAAAATGACAGCCACATCATTACTATCAATACAAAGATGTTGAAAGAAATACAAAGAATCCAAATTATTTTCTTTGGCTATATTTTTAAATTAAATTTAATTTTTTTGTTGAATGGGAAAATCCTTTCTAAAAATTTACTCCCATTTGGGTTAGTGATAGAGCATTGGCCAGCACCAACTCATTTTGATAGTATGTTTATGTGCATAGGGTAGAATTAAGTGTGGGATTGAGACTTCCACCTGTGTGACACAGAGCCAGTCCCTGGGCTGATGCTGCCCTGTCCTTCTGTGTAGACTTTGACTCAATTTTGTGTGTCCATCTACATGGTCTTAATCAACTTAGAACCTTGACCATGGACCACCTCACCACTACTTCAAGCAGATAATCCCAAGTGTACTCTTAGGAATATTAGTAACAATAGATTGTTATAGGCTTTAAAGGGGGAAAAAAGTTTTCCTTGCTTGCATTACTTTGGGACATATCAGATTATATAAGAAACAGGAATTTCTTTCAAGGAAGAAAAAAAGTGAGTTCTTTTTCAATGAGTATAAAACTGACAATTCATGGTACAAAAACATTGACGATTCAAAATATGTAAAATATTCAGACATAACATTTTCCAAAATTGTGTAATAAGCATATGGAATACATTGACCAAAATCACCGTCAAAGAAAACACACAAATGAGCTTAAGAAGCAGACATTTTTACATCAGGAAAAGTATTACGGCATACAACACAAGTCCGTGAACAGAATTCTGATAAAAGTGGACAGACTCTTTGAGACACATGGTACTTTCAGTCCATCCATCTAAAATATAAATTGGTACTTTAATTAAAATATGCCTCCAAAAGCCAGTGCACATGGCTTAGCCTGCTTAGAATTAAGCTGGCCTTGGCCTGAGTCATAATTTACATAGGTGGTTCAAGTTCTTGCTTCATTAATGAAAAACATACTCAGGACACTGGAAGAAAAAGTGGGGACAATTTCTATCATGCCAGTTAAGCCCAGAATTAATTTTACTGTAAAACTTAGTGCCATGCCAGCAAAAAGAAGTTTGTAGGTGAATAGATTAGAGGCAACGCATGCATGCTTCTAATAGTAGTACATGTATTAAGTATTTTAACCATCCCATTTTATACTTTTTTTTTTTTTTTTTGTGGTACGTGGGCCTCTCACTGTTGTGTCCTCTCCCGTTGTGGAGCACAGGCTCTGGACGCACAGGCTTAGCAGCCATGGCTCATGGGCCCAGCCACTCTGCGGCATGTGGGATCTTCCTGGACCGGGGCACAAACCCGTGTCCCTGCATCGGCAAGTGGACTCTCAACCACTGTGACACCAGGGAAGCCCCCATTTTATACTTTTGGATCTGATTTCTGCTTAGACCTGGACACAAGGATTCTCTCTGCTTCCTGTGTGGTGCTGGACTAACTCTGTCCCACAGGGATGCTGTAGGTCAGGATCTTCATCAACTATTTCTTGCCTCTTAGAACCTATTCCTTCTCCTTTTCCCCACTTGTCACTGGCTGATGTGCCTATACTATATAAAAAAAGAAAGATCTGTTTTATTTTTGCTTCTCATTTTACACTATCACACCTACCATTTCTAGAACACTAATATACACCAGCCACTAATAAGTGTTTTATAACACATCTATACATTAAATCTTAATGAAAACACTAAGAAGTTAATTTCTGTGAGTCCATTTTACAGATAAATGTTCATGCAGTAGCCCACATTGAGTGACCTTTAATAGTGTTGCCAAGGCCATGCCAAGTACTTTGTGTGTGTCACCTGATTTCATTCTCACAAAATTCTGAGAGATATGACTGCTATGGGTTGGATCATTCTCCACCAAATTCACGTGTTGAAGTCCTAACCATGGCCCTTCAAAACGTGACCTTATTTGGAAATAAGGTCACTGCAGATGTAACTAGTTAACATGAGTTCATACTGGAGGAGGTTGGGTCCCTCATCCAATATGATTGTTGTCTTTAACAAAAGGGGACATCTGGACACAGAAACACACACAGGGAGAACACTATATAAAGACGAAGGCAGAGATGTGGGTCATGGATTTGCAAGCCAAGGGATACATGAGATTGCCAGAAAATCACCAGAAACATGGAACCATGGGGGAGAGGCATGGAACAGATTTGCCCTCAGAAGGAACTAACCCTGACAACATCTTGACCTCAGACTTCTAGCATCCAAAACTGTGAGACAATAAATGTTCATTGGCTTGTGTTTTTGTTTTGTTTTATTTCTGTTTTTTTTTTAATTTTTGCTTTTATTTTATTTTTTTTTAGTTTTTTAAATTAAAAAATATTTTCTTCTACATTTTTATTGGAGTATAGTTGATTTACAGTGTATATCAACTTAATGTTTGTTGTTTTAAATCATCTATTTTATGGTACTCTCTTACAGAAGCCACAAGAAACTAACACAGTTACCATTTTATAATTGAGGATATGAAGACCCTTTAAGGTCACAATGACAAAATCAGGTATAAAAAATGGGACTGTCCAGTCCAGAAGTCCAGTCATTTTTGCAGGAGTTCATAGTTCTCCTCCACAATGACTCTCTCTATAGGTTTCTTTCTACCTGCCTCTTCCCACTCTCCTTAACCTGGGAATCATGAATCTGGGATCATGAATCTTTCCTCCCAAGCCTGGAGCTAAGGTACATTGATTAGTTGGCAGAAGCTGGAGAGAGAACATTTGGGTAAGTGGTGTTCTTCTCTGGGAAGTCTTCTGCTAAGTGCCACGTAAAAACTTGCTCTTAGCAAAATATCTCTTACCCCACGGGAACTAAGATCAAGATTCACCCTCCCATGGTCTTGCACCCATCTGCATCCCCACGAACCCCTCTGGGCTGGTACAGACCCATCTTTCATTAAGTCATGCTCCTTTGTTTACTCTGAACAGCCTGGGAAATTTAACACTGTGTCCTGCAAAGCTTCTGCTTCACAAGGAACACTGGGAGGGGCAGTGGATAGATAATGAGCAATATTATGCTTTTTCCCTTTTTTCTACACGTAGGAGAGGGGCAGTGGATAGATAATGAGCAATATTATGCTTTTTCCCTTTTTTCTACATGTAGGAGAGGGTGATGAATATGGTTGCCCCAAGTCTCTTTGATATGCTTTATCCACATAATCACTCTACAAAGACCAGGATATAGATAGCAAACAGCTCACCACTGGTAACAAGTCTTGATGATCCGGTGTTTTTGCTAATTCTGCTTGTCAAGCTAAGGTAGCTTCTTCTATCCAGCTATTCCCAGAGACCTGCAAAAACCAGCAGTCAGTTCTATCCTCTGCACTTATTCCTGCTTCCCTTGTGGTGGCCTTTGCTTCTCCCTTCATTCTTTTTCTCACTATACTCCTGTTACCGAAAGTGGGGTCTGGCTGCTCGCTGCTCTAAAGCCAATACTCGAGAGGCAAGGTTGGTGGAAAGGAAAGTTTGCTTTATTCTGGAGGAGGCTGGTAATGGGGGTGGGGTGGGAGTGTGGGAGATTCTGAGGGAGGGCAGACTCATGTCCAAAGACCCACTCCACTGCCAGTTGGTCAGTGTGCAAGAACTTTTAAAAGGGAGTTTCACGGGGGTAGGGAGGGGGTTATATGTGGGAACAGCACAGTCAGCTCTGACAGTCTTCTTGGAATTAGTCATCAATGATCTCATCAGAATCATCTTGATTGTTTTCAGTACAGATAGTCTTCAGTTCCAGGGTTGGTTTGTTCCTGTTTCTCTGGTCCCAGTTCTCAGATTTATGACAGCTAATGTCATGGTTAGAGTCTGGTCATCGTGTAGATAACTTCTTCCACCTGGTGTGGGTTTCAGTGTCTGTAGACAGCTCACAGGACATGGCTCAGAATATTTTCTATAGCCCTTGAGGAGGAAGTTAAGGTCCTTGACTTTGCTTAATGATGAAGCTATTATTAATTTATCCTGTTTGACTTCTTTCTTTTGCTTCTACATTTTCTCAATTCTCTGATTAAACATATTCTTTGGCAGGACCATAGGGGCCTGCTCCATTTTTTCCCTATTATCTCTTTGTATCCTCTTTCTCTGCTGTCCGTCCAATTCCTACTTGAATGAACTGTTGTTGGAGTACTTTTCCCACACCAGCAACAGTTTTGTCACTGTTTTTTTTTTTTTGTTGTTGTTGTTGCTGTTTGAGGTTATATTTTTCTTTAATATTAACCTTCTAGTTAATCATCTGCTCCCCAATTTTTTTTCCGGTTTGAGTACAGAGGTGCTGTTCTTGAATCCCCTGCCCTTCTGACAACTGCTTCTCTGTGATGCTCCCTTTCTCCTTTACTTACTGCTAAGACTAGCTTATACTGTGCTAAAAATGAAGATACTGACATTCTGAATCTCTCTTCAGTGGCAAACAGATCTTTGGGGCAAAATATATTGTCACAGTTAGACATCTGATTGGGTGGCCTCATCCACTTAGGATTTGATGTTATAGGGCGAACTGTGAATGAATAAACTATAGCACATAGCAAGATTATTGTGCCTATGTGATAATGGAGCTGCTGCACTACTTCCATGGCAGGTCACGATATTACCATCAAGTCCATTCCACTATTTGAGGAAGGACATGGCCTTGAACTAAAGTGAAGCCAGAGCATAAGTGACACAGGAGCATCCCCAGAGAAGGGGTGTGATGAAAAGCCCTCTGCATGGGGAGCTGGGGTCATGCAGGACAACTGGCCAGAAACACAACTCTGTCACTGATTAGTCATGTGATCTCCTAGACTCTAGTCTTTGCATCTGGAAAATAAAAGAGCTTGGTCTAGACAATTTCTAAAGTCCCTCTACATGGCTGGAAAAAATCAATTTTAAATTGTCAAAACCTGTTTTTCACATTGTTTTTAAAAACCCGCCAAGAAATAATAGAATAAATATGATAAAGAAGAAAAGCTCCCAACAGATGGGAGGTAGTACAGAATCACTGAGACATGTTAGATATTTCCATTTAGCAAATGTAGGTAAAATGTCACATACCAGGAAAAGAAAGAATCTACAGGGACATCTCAGCTCAGCTGTTAGTGATGAGGAAAAAAGAATCACAAAATCAGTAGGTGCAAGTTGACTGAAAGTTTGTGCAATAATGCAGTTGCATTTCATGAAGAGGAAAAACTGTTAAAAAAGAAAGAGGTTTCATAAGTTGTGAAATGAAAAACTATAGAAAAATTACCAAAGAGATGGACTTTGAATGTGGGAGTTATCAGATGATAAACCATTTGTCTGTTGGATTAATTTGATCAGTATGGGATGCTAAGAGAATCTTTTCTCTCTCTTAGAAATCCTGCCCGTCCATCCCAAGGCTGTTTGCCCAGGTCACAAAGTCTCCATTAGCGCCAGAAGGAGGGCTTGCTCTGATGAATGTAGAGACAACTAAATTCCCTCTGTTATGAACTTCAGAAGAGTTGTTCTCTCACTTTTGGTCTCAGAACTCTCTGACACTATATAAATAAATCATTGAGAACAGACACCTAAAATCGTGACCTTATTAGAATTAAAACTGAGAACATTTAATTTTTTATAAATTAATTAACATAAAACAACAATAAACTCATATGATGTTATTAGCAATATAATATTTTCACAAAAAGAACTAAAAATAATAATGAGAAGGATGGAATTCCATTCAATATTTGCAAGTCTCTTTAATGTCAAGCTTAATTAAAGTTATCTGGATTCTCACATTTGTTTCACATTCTATCTGTAGCAATGTGTTTTGATTGAGTTATATGACGAAAATCCAGCTTCAAACAGATGTGTAGTATTTTAGTGGTCATTTCAAATAGTTGGGGAAATTTTTCTTTGATACTACATCAAAATGTGATGAATGGTGGTTTTTTAAATGTTAGTTGCAACTAAAACCATATTAATAGATACTTCATACAATGATGCATTAAAATCCATTGATCTATCTGGCACTTTGGATGAATCTTTTAACCATGCATGTTTTTGTAATTATGCAGGGGCCATTTGGAAAGTATTAGTTCACTCAATTATTTACATCTTCCAAATGTTGACACATTTCATTACACAATTCAAAAAAATTCACATTTGTGAGTATCACCACTGAGCAGAAGAGTCTTCAAGTATGAGGAAGCTGTCAAATTCATGATAGTGAAGACAAATTTTCCAAATTCTGATTTTTCTTTCTTAGTTCAAATTTTATTCTTGGTCAACCAAACTGTGTTATTTTTATTGACATAAAATCTCACTTTGTTCTTTTTTGAGAAAAAGGTTGCAAAATTACCCAAGTATAAATAAGCATAGTCTGTCTATAAGTAAGCTGGGGTGTGAAAGCATTGGTTTAAATATTTGCTAATCAGTAGGCTTAATAAGCTAGCAGGTGAGAGATTCTTGGGTGGGTTGATGGCCTCAAAGGTCCAAGAGTAGCTTTGTTTTGTTCCCAGGATGCTTTTCTGTAATTCCTCAGAATTAGAATATGCTAAGGTGTTGATTCAGCTTTGAACATGCTAAGGTGTTGATTCAGCTTTGATCCAAAGCCCAGTGTGTCACCTATTGGAGACCATCCAAGCTCAGCCAGTCAAGTACCTCCTTTGTCCTGCACTCAGGCTCCCCACTGGGAGATGTCAAGGTTGGTTGTGGGTTGTGAGAAGGAAGGAGGGAAAGAAGGTAGGAAGAAAGGGGTACGCACTAGGTTGAATCGCTGTGTACAGATGGGTTGGGAGGTGGTGATTCAGATTCTGGAGTTAGATCTTTTCCCCTCACATCCCGACTGCAACACTTGCTTGATTACCTAAGAGGAAAGATGCTTAGGCTCCTGTGTCAGTTCTCTTGATTGTTAAATGGGGTGCATAGTGGCATCTACCTCGTAAGATTATTGTCAGAATTAATTGAAATAGCCCAGAGAAAGGAGTTCACCTAGTGTCTGGCAGTATGTAATGCTCAATAAATTTTAGCTGGTTTTATTATTGATGTCCTCCAAAGTGTTAAAGAATGACCTCTGAGTTTTTAATCAAAGAAGAAAGATGTCTGTTTCTCTCCTTCCCACAAACATACTTGGCATTGTTTCCACTTATTCTAAGCACATAAGGACACTGTCTCTATGTGTCTGGTCCCTCAGAGTAGTTTCTTAAAGTCTCAAGTGGGGTCCTGTTGACTAGCTGTTCCCATGACCATACTTGGTGATTTGACATTTTATTTAGATAATAGCGTTAGGCCAAGAGAACATTTGTTTGTTATTCTATGGGACATAATGGATTTGTCCATGTTTTAGAAATGATAAAATAGCAAAGACCACTCTGAAGGGGGGTAATGTCTTAAAGAGGGAAAATCTAGCAGTGAGAATTCCAGTTAGGAGGCCACAATCTTAGGTCAGGTCAAAGAGGATGAGAGTCTACACCAAGTTAGTGGCAGAAGAGATGGAGAAAAGGACACACTCAGGAGACAGCAGAGGGTCACTTTAGTTTGGTTTATTCCTCTATTCCCCAAACATATTTGACCACATTATCCTCTAATTCTTGAATCACTGATTAAGCATCATGTGTCAAGAGGTTCTGAGTGCTCGAAGTGCTGGTTAAACTTTTTAACGTTAGTTAATATACTATCACTTCTCCTATTCTTGTACCTCCTTCATGAGCCCTTCTAACTGTCCATTTCAATTGTCTGTGTTCTGCTGATTAAAATGCCAGAAAGTCTCCCAGCATTATGCTCACACAGTGTATTTATTCATTTTACTGGGAATCACCCCCAGGCTCTTGTGTCTCCTCTTAAACCTCTGATTCAATTGCTCAAATTCACTGATTTCTAATTAGCCCAGTTAATATCATTGGTATTTTCTCATTTCATTTTTCTTAAGACACTATGTTTGAAAACATTGATCTTTCATATTTTCAGCATTCAAAAACCTATTTAAAATCACTTTACTCCCCAAAACCTTTCTGTATCTAGAAAAGAAGATTCTACCCAACCGAGAATCTAACCTAAATCAAGATACTCCTTTTGTTGTTAAGAATAAATATGCATGACACTTACATGGCCATATTCATATAATATATAACATAAAACAAATAGAATCTCTACATTTGAATTTTTAGAGCAAGCTTGTCAACTTCTTAAAATGAGTCAGCATCCTTAATGTGCACTGAAGCCCTAAATATGTTATGTCTAATCCCTGTAGACCAGTAATGAATACAAGCTATGTAACTTGAAGAAAATTAATTGCCAAGATTTCTTCTTTCTATTGCATGATTAATACTTCAAAATGTTTAAATTTTTTCACTAAGAATATCGAATCATGAAAGCTTGATATTTATTAAATGTTTTCATGTTCAGAAAGTTTATAAAATATGGCTTTTATCATAGGGCATAGAAACCACTGAATTTCTTATTCAGCAAAGTCCACAAATGGAAATAAATAATTGTAATAAAGTCCATACACTCAAGTTCAGAATTTGTCTCCTAAAAAGAGTTTTGGAGAAAATCTTTATATTTTATTTATTAAAATTAAATGTTATAACTGTCATTTCCTCAGTGATGTAGTAAATATTATATCAATATAAGGGAACAATTATCTGTCCCCTCTGTGAGCAATAATATTCAGAAATCTGAGTGAATGCAACTTGCTCTTTACCACCTGTAGCCTCTGGCTTCTTATTTATATTTTCTCTGACTCAGACTGCAGAATTTAAAGAATGAATTGCATTTGTAGAAATATTTCAGGATATTCATGAACCTTGTCAATATACTTTTCAAAAAAGTTGAACTTATTTATCCTTCCTTAAGTTGTGTACAAGAAAACCCATCTCAGCATAGACTTTTCAGCATTTGTGCATGGTTTATTTTGGTCATAATTAAGAATTTTGATTTTTTTTAAGTTATTCGAAAATAGATGAAGATGGTACACTTCTTCATTTTGTTCTCTCCTAGGACTGACGATCCTTTTAGAAGCCTAAGACTGTAGTTTAGGTAGCTAATGTAAATGAAAAAATCAATAGGCAATTTCAAAAGTAGAAGAAATCACTTTTTAAAAAAAATTAATTAATTTTTTAAATTTAATTATAGTTGATTTACAGTGTTGGGTTAGTTTCAGGTGTACAGCAAAGTGATTCAGTTATATATATATATATATATATATATATATATATATATATATATATATATATATATATATATATATTCTTTTTCACATTTTTCCAATTATAGGTTGTTACAAGATATTGAATATAGTTCCCTGTGCTATACAGTAGGTCCTTGTTGTTTATCTTCTGTAACACCTTACAGAAAAACCCAAACGAATGTTTTGGCCAACCCAATATTCTATATATAGTAGTGGGTATCTATTAATCCCAAACTCCTAATTTATCCTTTCCCCTTTTCCCCTTTAGTAACCATAAATTCGTTTTCTATGTCTAAGAGTCTATTTCTGTTTTATAAATACATTAATTCGTATCATTTTTTTAAAGTCCACATATAAGTGATATCATATCTGACTTACTTCACTTAGATTGATAATCTCTATGTCCATCCATGTCATCCATGTTGCTGCAAATGGCATTATTCCATTCCTTTTCATGGCTGAGTAGTATTCCATTGTATATATATATATCACATCTTCTTTATCCATTCAGCTGTCGATGGACATTTATGTTGCTTCTGTGTCTTGGCTACTGTAAATAGTGTGGCTGTGAACATTGGGGTGCATGGAGCTTTTCAAATTAGAATTTTCATCTTTTGTGGATATATGCCCAGGAGTGGGATAGCTGGATCATATGGTAACTTTATTTTTAGTTTTTTTAAGGAACTTCCATACTGTTCTCCATAGTGGCTGTGCCAATTTACATTCCTACCAACAATGTAGGATGGTCCATGACATCACTTTTAAGATATTTGCTCACTATGTGTCCAACTGAATATCTATTGCTTAAATGTCAATAACTTTTGAAGTGTACTGTGATTTGTTTGCTTTGAGTTCCAAAATCAAGACCAGTATTATGGGTAATAAATGAGATGATCATTTGTGTATAAAGGAACCACTTTCCATCTTTACAAGGGTATGCTATTCTATCACAGATTTTTTTTTCTTTTGATTCAACATCTTCTCCTTAAAGTAAAGATATTTGTCTCTGTATGTTCTTCTTATTTTCTAATTAGTAGGATTTTGAAAAACATTTGGATTAACTTCTTTCTCTTTTGAAATAATTTATATTAATATGACTAAAATATGGCTTAATATATGTAGAGTAAAAGAGAGATTGAGGAGAGAGATGAGGTACATGTCTACATAATTATAGTGCACTATAGGAGAAAAAAGATTGTGGGAATCAGGTACAAGTATTTCATCCTACTCATGTAGAAAATGATGCTCAGAGAAATGATTGAAACAATATCAAATTCTGTTAAATAGCCCTAGAAAATTTTAGTCTATGTGCTAAATATCATTTCCAATAAAACATAACCTTTATACTGGCTTATATATTTGATTTCAACACATTTTTATTACAGGCCTCACCAGTATTGGTACTATATAGAAAAAAGTCAAATCTTTTTTTAATATGTCAATAAAATATATCAGACATGTATTATCCTATAATTAAAATTAAATAGGCTTTAAAAACATGCTGCTAATTTATTATCACATATTCATTATGATTACTGTACTTTAGTATTAAAGTATAAATGTAAGTGTACTCCTAAATGAAGAACCAACATTGTCCACTTAGCTACCCAAAGTCAGTGAAATAAAAGTATATTCCATGCATATTCAACGTACATTCCATCGACAGTCTCTCTCAATCTCTATCTCTCTCTGAGCAGTTTTTGTCTTCCTTTACTCTAAAATGGAATCTACCTTCACTATTGGGACTAAAAGTGGAAACAATCGTTCACTGACTTTCATGAAGAAAAATAACAACATGATGTGTCCTGTTTGCAACTTATTTCCAAAGACAGGAATTCTGAGCTCTTCATTGATGTAAAACAATATAAACTGATGGCACATTGTTAGGAAAACATGACCACATGAAATCAAGATGAATTAAAGCAGCACAAGAGCTACAAGCATACCTCACTGTTGAGGAATTCCAATGCTGATGACTTTGGTGCATCAGTCGCCTTTGTGTCCCATCCAGTAGAGGCAGAGCCCTGACACTGGCAACTATTTTAAAGGAGCCCAAGGCTCAGTGGCTGCCCTGTCCTGAACAGTTGGGTGATGGATTTTTGGAAGTAGATTTGTAGGTTTCCAACTGCTGGCCTAGGTCTCTTTCAAAACAGTATGATGCTTTTAGTCATGTATGTTTGTGGAGAACTAATCTTGTGATGTGTTATCCAAACAATTAGTAAGGATTAAATATATGGTTACCAAAGGGAAGAGGTTGGGGGGAGGGATACATTTGGAATTTGGGATGAACATATACACACTACTATATATAAAATAGAAAAACAACAAGGATCTACTACATAGCACAGGGAAATATACTCAGTATGTTGTTAATAACCTGTAATGGAAAAGAATCCCAGAAAGAAGACATATACACATATGTATAACTTTGCTGTAAACCTGAAACATGGTAAATCAACTATACCTCAATAAAAAATAAATTTAAAAATAAATTCTATCAAACTAACTAAATAAATACATACATGAAAGCATGGATGGGTTACAAGTTACAGTAATATACAATGAGCATGCATTTGTTATATACAATGTTATATACATTGAGAATAGAGGTGATGTGTTTTAGTCCATCTGTTGCGTAAAATCTTCAGGGGGAATGTCAGCAACCATCATTTTGTGCAGGAACTCAGGGGCAGAATGTTGACTGATGCAGCGGTGGGACCTTTCATCTCTCGGCCTCTCATGGAAAGATTCTGGCACACCACAGGTCTGGTCAGCAGGCACGGCCAGCTTCTGTTTCATGAAGCCTCCCACTCGCCTTCCTTCTCCTTCTCCTCTCTCCTCCCCCTTTGTTTCTGTCTCTTGTATTCTTGCGGCAAAGACTCAGAGACCTGGGTTCAGGGCACTCCATTCCTGACACTGTTTACATCACTTGTAGTTTACATAGAACCGTGAGTCTGTGACACGTTTCTGAGTAGCTTCAGTAAAGGGGTTCTATGTGGCATTTAGGGTCTCATCCAATTGTCAGGGAGCTTCTCAAAAGGCTGGAATGAATCTGAAGCCACCAGCAACGGATTCAGGAATAAAGTAGGTATGGCCATCTGCACCTGATTACTGAATTCAGATCATTACGTTGACAATCAGGGTTTTAAATGAATTCCTCTCTGCATCTCCCAGATTTTACTCAACCTCATGATTGTGTCCACTTGATTCAGAGATTCCCTTCCACTTGGGTTTTCCCGTGGGAGGCAGCTCACAGCTCTTCCCAAGGAGTTACAGATACACTGTTTTTACCTTTCAATCCTCCTTCTTAAGGCTTAGAATGATACCAGCCAGGGTTCTTGGCCTCCTTAGTCAATAGAAATTGACTAGCGGCCAGACAAAAAATTCAGGCAAGGCTTTATTGGGTCCCCTGCTGCAGCAGTGGGGAGCGAGAACAAGTAACAGGTTCCTTTGCTTGTCCCCGAGCGGGGGTGAGCTGATTCCTTATATGGGGTGAGGGTAGGGGTGGGTCCAGGGGGTCAGGCTGGAAGGGTGGCTTAGGTGATTTGCCCACCCCTTTGGTGGTATTTTGTGCAGCAGCATGTGCAGTACCCTGCTTTTTCTCCCAGTTCTTCAGAAGTGGCAGTTGGAGTTTTCCTTTTTTGGTCTTTTTTGTATCTTGTCCAGAATTTGCCTCAACTGTGCAGGTGTGCAGTTATTTTTAGTCCCTTATAGTTTCTTTGTATTCTGTAGCTCGAGGAAACGATTGTCCAGGTACAAGCATGGCAGCAAAGGGTCCCAAGTCCCAGGTCCCGCCCTGTCTCAAGAAGGGCTTCCTCATTTGTGCTGAGAAGTCACGTGGTAGAACGGTTGGCAGCCTTCTCACTCCAGGTGTCCCTTGAACTTCAGGATTTCTGAGTGATCCACCCACTCCGGAGTGTGGTGAATAATGCAAACACCCCATTACTTCCTTTCATGGAACCTGATTTATCACAGGCTTTACTGCCTTATGGATCCTGTGAACACCTGAGAATAGGTGACTCACCCTCTGAGCCATCTGGAACTCACAGTGACTCGCCATCACCTCCGGGGGATGTTTCCTCCCATTAACTTAAGGGCAGTGTGGCCCACAGATGGCCATGTGGCCCCTTGATTATTGTCCATCCTTATAAGTTACTCTCACCCCTAGGGGATGTCTCCAGCCCTTGGGATGACCCAGCCTAAGCCCCTAGCCATGGACCAAGACAGCAGTATCCCTACCAGTCTGCCTGCTGACTTTCAGCAAGCAGCACGTGGCTCAGGAACCCGAGAGCAAGGTTTAAGTAGGTGTACTGTTCCCACGTTCTGGCATCCTGTAGAGAGTCCTAAAGGCACTGAGACTGGAGGCTTCAGGAGAAGAGCTGCATCACCCTGTTGCTGTCCAAGAGAACAGTTGTTAAGTGGGGAGCCAACACTGATATCAGGCTTCTATTTAGGAGAGTGCTAGCAATACCCGTTTCCCTGCATCTGAAGCTTCCTTGCTGGAGAAATGAACTTGAACAGGACACCAAGCCTGTTAGAAGGAGGCTCAGAACTCAGATTTGTAGGGACACCTAGAAATGCCTCCTGGGGTCATGCACAGGAAAATCCTACTTTTCTCTGTAGAGTCATTTAAGTAGGAAAGACTGTTTATTTAAAGCACCCGTTAAAATAGCCTCATCACCTGATCACCAAAATTGCCAGCCTATCTGCTTCTGAAGTTATATTTTTTATACTTGGTTTTATTACTTGTACCAGAGGCCCATTACTTCCCTTATTCTAGAGATCCTATCCCATATTGCCTTCTCATAGAATTTTCTTTGCACTGATGCATTTTCTCTTCTGCATCTCTCATTCCCTCCTCTCCATCAGATTCTTTTCATCATCCCACAGGCAAGACCCACTGTCCCCCATCCTTAAAAATTGAAATAAAATAAAGGACACCTCCACCTCATTCTTTTATGATTCCCAATCCAACTCTGTATGCCTTTCCTCAACAAAACATCCTAAGATTGCTGTCTATAGTTATTCCTCCAGTTTCTCTACCACTGAATACAGACTTGGGCCCCACCACTTTACTGACACTGCTCTTACCCAGGTTTCCAGACATGTCCACATTAACTGGCCTTTGAGCATTTCTTCAGTAATATCTCAGCAACATACTCAAAACATCGCTGCACTTTCCTTTCCTCTCTTGGCATCCAGAGCACTGCATTCTCTTGCCTTTCATTCTACCTCTCACACACTTTTCTCTCATTCTTCTTTGCTGATACCTCTTACACCTTCACCTGTAAATGATGGCATTCCCCAAGGTTCTATTCTGAGTTCTCTGCCATCCATTAAATATTTTCTGATGTTAGGTGTTTCCATTCATTCCCGTGACTTTAAATGCCAATTATATCTGACCCCAACTTTCCTGTTAACTAGATTCTGTTTCCAACTCAATATTCTCAAATACATCTCTGAGTAATATTTCTAAACCCAAACTCTAGAATCACATCCAATCACCCACTTCTAGGTTCATGCAAATATCTAACAGGTATCTCAATCTTAACAGTGACAACAACTCATTTCTCACATTTCCAAAATTGTTTCCTTCCTTGGATTTCCACATCTCCATAAGTAGGACAAGTTGCTCAAGCTAAAAATCAAGAACTTTGTTGTTGCTCCTGGCCTTTTATTTATTTTTTCATGTTCTACACCACCAGGCCAGGAATGTTGGGATTCAAAGAAGTGTCAGCTATCTCACTAACATATATCCCATCACATCATTTCCATTTTTATTATTACTACCTCATCCAAGGCATTTCCATATCTTGCCTGAACTGTTAACATAGCCTGTTATCTGGCTTCTGTTCAGCACTTACCCCTTCTCTGTGCTCTCAGTCTAGCAGCCAAGTACACTTTGAAAACCACATGGAATGTATCACGACCCTCCCAAGCTTAAAACTTTTAGCTGGCTTGTCATCAGTCTTGGAAAATAAATAAATAAAATTCCTTTCTCTTGCTTCCTAAGTGCTACAAGTTCTGACCCTGTCTCATACCATCCTCTGATTTGCCTTCTGAACATGACAGTGACATAAATTTATTAAGCAAAATTAGTGTATAACTGGATTTTCTAAAGTTAGCCAAGTAGTAAGGAAGATGGGTTAGGAACAGCCTGATCTGTTAATTCTCTGGGAGTTTTACTATCGCTGGATCCAGAGACCATTATGTCCTCATTTGTCTTTTGGCTAAGGAGTCTAAAATAGGCTGTGAACAGTTGTGTGACCCACCTTTCCTCCCTCTAAGTGTTCAGATTATGTTATATACTTTTGGAGGTGGCTACAACCTTTCAGAATTAAGGATTTATCCTCATTCTTCAAAGCATCCAATCACTCCAGACAGAGCCTCATATCCAGCAACCTCCCCAGATGAAAGACTTCTAGCTATGTTTCATCTTCGTCCACTGGTACAGGGGGTGTCCAACGCCCGGGCCACAGACCGCTTCCAGTCCATGGCCCGTTAGGAACTGGACCACACGGCAGGAGGTGAGCGGCTGGGTGAGTGATTGAAGCTTCATCTGCTGCTCCACATCGTTCCCCATCACCCGCATTACCGCCCGAACCGTCCTCCCCCCACCCCGGTTCATAGAAAAATTGTCTTCCATGAAACCAGTCCCTGGTGCAAAAAAGGTTGGGGCCCACTGCACTAATAGACTCTGCCAGACTCTTTAGGAAGTGGTTAGGAAAGTAAAGTCTACCATGGAACAACTCATCACTGGAAAGCGGTTATCCTTCCAGCTCAGATACAGATTTATGCAATGTTAAAGGAAATAAAACAAATGTTAATGGTTGTTTTTGAACGTCTGCTAATATGTCAGACACTAATCTAAGTAAGTACTTTATGTCCAGTTCTTGGGAATCTACCTAAGGCCATCAGCATAGTGCCTGACTCATAATGTTCTATCAATATGAGATATTATTGTAAAAATAACATTACTATGTCAACCCCGTGAAGTCAGTACTTTATCTCCCACAATTTGCAGAGAGGAAATGGAAACTTAAAGGGTAAGGGAATTTATTTTTGCTCATAAGTTTGGTAATTAGCAATCTGGCACTTGAACTAAGGTGTACTGATTCTAGAGTTCTAGCTGACGTCATACAAGGATGGGCTTAATTTAAACTCTCCACATCCCTTCACCTTGCAAAGATGATTACCTAACACACTTTACCACCATTTATCTCCTCTGGAATACACCTACAGAACAGATGTTATACAATGTTTTGTTTGTTACAGGCATAAGTGAGGACACCACAAGAAGTACATTGTTAGATAGAAAATGGAAAAATGATAACGTTCTCCTTAACTGAAATTGAAATAACAGTATGTTTATAATTTTTTATATATTCACTTTTATAGATCTAAATTTCTGTGACTGTCAGAGGCTATGTTCTCTTTTCTGTTTTAATTTTTTTTCCTTTCATTTTTGGGTCTATCAGCCTGGGACCTGAATCACTAAAATAAAGGAAGGTACAAGGAGACATTTTAGTGATGTGATTCAATAAACCATATGACAAACTTAATCTGACACTAATGTTATTTTGGCAAAATTACTGCTGTTCAGAAAAGGATCCTTGTTCATGTAGACATAAATAAATGTGATAAATATAATTTGCAATACTTTTATATCCTGAGTTTAGTGTTTCAAGGTTCAGATGGAGTGAAGAGAAAGAAAAGATAAAGAGAGAGAGGTAGAGAGAGGTAAAAAGAGCACATTGCATCTTTATTCCTGTCCTACCCAGTGCTTTGTGACCACCTACAGGGGTGGGATAGGGAGGGTGGGAGGGAGACGCAAGAGGGAGGAGATATGGGGATATATGTATATGTAAAGCTGATTCACTTTGTTATAAAACAGAAACTAACACACCATTGTAAAGCAATTATACTCCAATAAAGATGTTTAAGGGAAAAAAAGAAAAGAAAGAGCACACTGGACCTTTGTTCCATGTGAACAAGTATTTCAAGCTTCTTTCCTTCTTATCTTTTACCTCTGTACCCACACCCAGGAGCGCAACACTGGGAACTGATGCAAACTTCATTTCGGTCAACATGTCGTCTCTCTGAGTGGTTAAGATTAATCTACCTAACTCTGCTGAGGGTGGGGAGGAAGAGGAAGGAGAATGATAAGTTGCATATTTTTGTAAACATCAGGTGAATGTGATTATAAAAATTACTCAATGATTTTCAAAAAAAATCACAAAAGATCCAAAAACTATTTGGGTCAACTGGAATGTATAAGCATCATATACATTTAACTTTACACTCACATATGCACAAGCATATAAATTAAATATAGCATTTATGTATAAAATTTCTGTGGTGATCATTATATATGTATATTATATATAATCATATGACAGATCATTTGTTATAAATTATATTCTGATTATATATTATGGATTATCGACCATTATATTGATATATTTGTATAATTGTCTTTTTAATCATTTGATTATATGTGTATAAAGCCAAATTATACCTCTGTATCTTGAGTATCAATGTAGAGCTATTGACTTTTCATACCATCCTTTACATTAAAGAAATTAATGTAGACTCTGCACTTACATCCTATGTATCAGTGAGTTGTCATCCATGCATTCTTACTGTGAGTCACCCACACTCTGCCTTCCATAGCACATCTTTTTAACTTTCATCAAAGTTGTATGTGATGCAGTACCTTTGGGAATCCATATATGATGCTATTACGGATAATTTTATCTCAAGCCACAAATACAGATTTATGTAACATTAAGACTACCATCATTTTCTTTTGTTCTATAAGTGTAAATTCATGTGCTCCATAATGTGAGTCAAATATTTACTGTATTACTTTTCAACATACATTAAAGTTCTTGTTTATAATGACATCCAACACTTGCAACTATGAGCTCATTCCCAAGGGGGGAAAAATCATAAATGTGTATTCAATTTCTTTGTCTCTTTTTTCCCTGTAAATTTGGGTGACCTTTATAAACATTCTGAGCCAGCATTGATTGAGGTTCTTTCAGGCCATATGTCTCCCCGAAACAGCATTTTGTGGTTCAAACTAAAATCATTGAAAAAGTAACATGAGATACTTGGTTAGGGTCCAAATACGAGGTGACTTTCTTTACTGAGGGATAACTTTGAGAAATGTCACTTTTGGTTTAGTCATGTACTATAAGGTTTTCTACACCATTCTACATAAAATTCAACCAACCCGAGGATCATTTGCAGTTCCATACCTTTAGCAGTTGGCATTCTTCTTGCTGTGAATTAGTTTAGTTAGCTGTCCCCCTATTAGCCTGTGTATGAGCATTTACAGGTACCTCCGTGTGCAGGGCTATGACAGGATGTGGGATGCAGTGGAAACCAAATAGATGCCTTCCGTGCCCTGACGGAGCCTGGCAGAAAAAAACAAGCACTGGATACATCATTCACATCATTATTTGAATAAACACCCGTGGAAAGGAAAGTGCAGAGGAAATGTATAGGGCCCTGTGTGATCATTTATCAGAGATCTAACCTAGCCTAAGGGATTCAGGACAGCCATCTGCATCCTGACTCAGAGCTGGCCAAGCTTCAAAACCCAGCTCTACCTCCTTGATGTCTGACCAGGAACAAGCTACTAAACACTTCAGCTCCTTAATTTCCTCTTCTGTAAAATGACGATTATAAAAATAATCATGTAAATTTGGAGTGAGGATTAGTGATTGTATGTTAAATAAATATATATGTATACATTTGAATGTATATTCATTTAATATTAAATGCTTATTTAATGCTAAATGTTTATATATACACACATAGGTATGCATAAAACATATATATATATATATATATATATATATATATAAAGACAAAATATAAATATATATTTAATATATTTTATAAAACAGACCCTGATACACTGTAAGTTCCTATACAAAACATTATATAACATCTGTTCTGTAGGTGTATTCCAGAGGAGATAAATGGTGGTAAAGTGTGTTAGGTAATCATCTTTGCAAGGTGAAGGGATGTGGAGAGTTTAAATTAAGCCCATCCTGGTATGACGTCAGCTAGAACTCTAGAATCAGTACACCTTAGTTCAAGTGCCAGATTGCTAATTCCACAAGGAAGAAATATTCAAGGTAAAATATAAATGATGAGTAAAATATAAATGATGAGTAAAATTTACTCTTGTAGGGTGTGAGGGCAAAGGAAAGAGAATTGAATTCCTCAAAAGTAGAGATGGAAGCCCATGTCCAGGCCCTGAGTCAGGGAATAATTAGATTGGAAGACAGCAAAGAGGACCAGCAAACCCAAGCCGAGGGACCAAGGCAGAGGTTGTTTTATGAGTCTTCTTGAGGCAGATAGATTTGTGTTTGTAGAAAAAGGAGCACAAAATTGACAAATAGGAAGAGATAAAAGTGAAACCTTAAGGAAGGCAGGAGGAAAATGGCGAAAGACCAGGTCAGCACACGGAAGAGAAAGGGGTTCAGAGCCCGCTGACGTTCTCTGAAAGCAGGAAGGCATCAGCGTTCTTTGTACCGTTTCTCGGCAGGTGAACACACTTAATAATTCATTTTGGCTTGGTCATACTTCAGTCATCTTGTTCAGTTCTCAGTTCTCTGTTTTTACTGAATAAGGTATGACCGCTGGTCCATCATAGAGCCACTAAGGGCGGGATTCCTTTCCCTGACAGGCTTACTACCCCTGGGGAGGAAGCATGAACTTGAGTGAGGCCACTCCCTTTCTTAGGTAGAACTAGGTTGCCTGCTAACATCAAGCCGTGCCCTTGGTGCCGAGGGAGTGAGTACTTAGATCCCAAAGGAGAAGCTGGATGGCTCAACACAATGTCCGCAGCAGTGTACACAGTTGCCTCCACGAGGAGATGATGTTTGAGCAGAAATCTGAATAAAGGAAGAAAACGAAAATCTGGGAAAAGGATTTTCCAGGCAGAGAAACGTACAAGCTTAAAAGCCCTGAGGACGGAAGAAAGCTGTTGAGATCGATCCATGTGTTAGAAGGAGTGTTCATGGCTGAAGGGCAGTGAGCAATAGCCGGTGTGGTAGGAATTATCTAATAGGGAGCGGGGACTTAGATCATAAAGAAACTTAGGTTATAATATGGAACTAGGGTTATATTTTAAATTTAATGGAGGGCCACTGAGTGATTCTTTTATGATTTAGATACTCTAAATGATGACTTTGTCTGTTTTGTAGAAAATAGTGTCAGGAGATCAAGGGGGAAATCAAAGTAACGAGTTAGTGGTCTGGTTGGAGGTGCAAGTCATCTGCACTAGGATCAGAGCAAAGAAGTGGAAGAAGAGGTCATGGAAATGTTCATAGCAAATGTCCCTTTTCATGACTTGTATACAAACTATGAGGGAAGCAAAAGGTGACTTCTAAGATTTTGGTTTGAACAACTGTATAAATGATGGTCATATTTTGACCTGGGCACAATGGTTAGGGAACGTTAATGAAGAGATGTTTAGACAGTAAAATGTGAAGTTGATATTAGATATTTAACTGGAGATTTTGAGTAGGTAGTTGCATGTGGAAATTTTGGCCTTTGGGAGAAGCTGGAGCCAAAACTATAAATTTGAAAGTCATCTGCATATAGAAGGAATGTATAGACTTGGAACTAGAGGGGATCATCTCAAAATTTTACATAAAAGAAGAAAAGAGGGTCTAAGATTGAGTTCTGAGGGGCACTTGAGAAGAGGTTGATCAACAGCTGTGATTGTGTGTGTGGGGGAGTGGGTGGGTGGGTGCATGTGTGTGTGTGTGAGAGAGAGAGAGGCAGTTGAGAGAATAAAAGAGTACAGTACTTTAAAGAACTACAAAATGTTTAATAAGGCTCTAAGGAGGATGTGTAAAGCATAGTAAATGATGCATTTCAACAATTATTTGGTGATGTACAAATGATAACTGAACAGTTATATCATGCCAGGTCATCCATATTTTCTTCTGAAGCCAATGGATGGAGTGATTCCTTTAGGATACACTTATACATAATAGCATTGGGGAGGAGAGGAGTGGATAGATTTTAGGTAGATTTAGAATTTCAAAAGGAAATATTTTGTACTCATGAGACATTTGTGGAATGAGTGATTCTCAGATCTCTGACTATAATTACCAGGTTAGAGATGGACTCTATTCATTTATCAATTTCTTCATAAAACAAATGTTCAGAGCCCTTATTATACGTCAGGTTCTCTTCTAGGTGCTGAGGCTGTAACAGTGAACAAATAGAAAAAAATCCTGCCGTTCTGTTCTCATATAGAAGTCAGACAATTAACAAAAGACATTAGTAAATATATAGATTAGGTATAGCAAAGTATAGAAGGTGTCAATTGTCCATCTATTTTCTTTTATTAACCACCTGTAATGAATTGTGGAAGGAACAGAGGTGGAAAAGGAAATTTAACATAAAGAAGAAATAGAATAAGTAGAAGATGAAAGCTACAAGGTTCAGGAGAAATGTGTTTTGCTATGATGATAAAGAGAGATGTCTTCAGTTTCATCTGCTGGTGAGAAGCAGGCTGTAAGGAGGAAAGGAGCATTTTGAAATGGAGCACTTTGAGAGATGTGATTGATTTACTTAAAATTGTACAGAGGGAAGGATTATTTGGATGTAGGCCTGTCATAAGAAAGAGAGTTTCCAAACTGCCTCTTTATTTCATAGGTATATATATACCATATTCAAAACAGAATTTTAAAAATATGGAATTCCACAAATAATATTTAATTATAAAATATTTTGAACATATAGAAAAGTAGATTAATATTTTCTTTTACTTATTTCAGCTGGCATTATACTATTTTGTTGGAAGTGGTGTTATAGTTATGTATGTCTATTTTATTTCTTAACCAACTCAAGTTGGATGTATGAAAGTTAAGTGTGAGATAACTTCATGTATGCAACATAAGAGCTAGTTGAAACACACATAGAAGCTAGGATTATGTTTTTACCAAGGTAGCCCTTATACCTCTTGAAGTTACATTTGTAATTTAAGCCCTTCAAAATCAGTATTTGTAATCAAAAATATGTCTGATGGTAAAAAGAATATTCTTCTTCTACAACCTGATGATTTTCTTAAAATTTGTTAATAAAAAGTCATGAGGGTATTTAAGCAAGGAAAATTGATTAAAGCATCCAACAACAGCAACAGAGAATTAAGGAGATTAGTGGATTTTGGTCATGAGAAGTCAATTTCAGATCCTATTTTTTGCTAATATTTTGCTAATTTCCTATCTAATATTTTTGCTACATTTTATTTCAAATCTGTTCTATGAATTACCAAATTAAAGCAAAAATGATTTTCACATAACTGGTACACAATAAATGCTCAATGAAAAGTTAGTGAAGCTCTTAAAATAGATTATTCCATTAATCTGTGGACTAAGAGTGCTACTGCATGATACTGACAAAACAACAAAGTTTATATAACTTCAATTACAGATTGAAAATGAGACATAGCAAAGATGTATGAGCAGGTTCCTTGTGTTCAGGGATTTGAAAGTAACAAGGATCCACATATGTATAAATACAAATTACTAGGTAGTAAGTGTTATGTTAGATGCATGACAGTGGGTGTATATTTTCATCTGAAGAAACTGAGATGAACTTGTAACATAGATGTAGTAAGATTTTATTAAAACTCTAGGTTGATTAGATAAATCTGACCTAGGAGAGCTATAATTTTATACTCAAGAAACTAGAGAATTCAGCAGAGATGATCTATGCCATTTGTAGACCATAAGAAGGGATGAGTGAGTAACATTGACAACTACACCATTGGGAGATTGTGGGTAAGTTGTTCAGTAAGACCAGTGATTCAGGACCAACACAGTCCAAGACTAAATGATTTAAAAAAAGGAAAAGAGGAAATAAAATAACTCAGGTTGTCATAAGTTTTTTTCTGTGATGGAAAGAGCCACAATATAAAACCATATGCAAAAGTATTAAAACAGAAGCTTGCCTGTAATGGATTTTATTCAGAGCTTCATTTCTTGAAATGTTGCTGTAATTCAGAGTATCTTGATGCAAGAGACAGCTGGAATTGATAACAGCATTTCTCAAGGCTGTCATTAGTTCTGCAACATTAGCTTAAAATTAGTATGGAGGAGTATGTAAAGTTCATACAGATTTTTGGTTCAGTTCCTTCAGCACATAAAAGATTAAATGACATATTTTAATAAGTTATTGGAACTTGTTTTCTTCAGAGTAGCCTCGATTTTACAAAATATATTATTCGAAATTCTTCTTTACTAAGAGTATGGAAATTATTTTAGTCATGCTGTAATCTAATTACAAAAGAAATTACCTCCAAAAATATAAAATGTTATTACTTAGAACAATTATATTTCCACTGACTTATTTATGTAAATGCTTTTAAAGGGAGATTTATATATGTTAGTAAAATATTTATTAGTACAGTGCATGTTATGTGCAGTAAATAAGATAAATTTTCTTGACTAGGCTATAGCAGCCTCTTTCTCAAGATAATCAATTCTGTGTCCTCCATTTGATCAAGTATGGTTACTGTTTACTGCAGGTCAAGTCTTTATTAAGAGGCAACCCCATTCCTTCAAGGCCAGCTGTGCAGACTCAATACACCGAAGGCATATCATCAGGCCAAATTATCTACAGATACTAAAAGAGCTAAACAAAAGATATTTGTTTCAATGATATACTTATATCTAACTTTTGGTGGGCAAGAAGCATTCTACTGGTTACAAAAATACTATTTATTCATTACTGTTTGTAAATGTCCAATTAGTGAAATCTCTTTGACTTTATGTATATCGATAAAATGTTTAATTGTGGTTTTAAAATAGCATTTCATGATTGATTATAAATTGTTTCCAAAGTTTTTTTCTTTATGTGAAAGTGTGGACTACAACCTTGATATTTTACTATATTCAGGCTCCACTAGCCAAGCACAATGAAGAACTGAAGGTAGATTGGGCCCAAATAAATTATAAAATTAGTTCAATATCCTGTGATGGAAATTGGGAGACTTGAATCATCAGAGGCATAGGACAAGTGAGTCTGGGAGTTGGGGATGGAGTTGAATCCTCCTGGGAGGCAGAGCTTGACAAGTTAGGGGTGGTGGCATTCCATGACCATTGACCAAAACAAATCTTTTCTGGAGTAGAACGTCCCAATTTGGGCCCATAAAACTCCTACCTATTAAGGTCAAACACTAAGTTATCAATCAAGAAACACAAACACATGAAAGGTTGAGCCACTGTAATTGAGAATCAGCAAACACAAGTGCATAAATATAAGTAAATAAAAGTTTAACATCTCCCAAGACTGAAAATACTGGAATTGTCAAATAAAAACTATACAAGAGTTACATGTAAATATTTACTCAAAAATGATGCAGTTTCAATGACTGATCAGCAATAAGTCATCATCAGAAATAAAAAAAATAAATTTGAAAGCACATGAACTTCTAGACTATATATATATATATATATATATATATATATATATATATATATATTTATATATAGAGAGATCATAAATATATATACACTTTACATTTGTATAATACATGATGTATATTATATTGCATTTATTATATATATTTCAAATTGTTTAAAATGAAAATCAATAGAATGTTTTAGTAAAATATTAGAGAGATTTGAAAAGAAGCAGAAACCTGGAAAATATAATAAAACCAATAATATAGCAAAATGAAGTACTGAGAGATAAGGAGAGGAAAATATGAAAGAATCATGAAGATATATTAAGGAAAAATAAAAAGTTGTAATACACATAACAGTCGGAGACTAGAGAAAATAAAGAAGATGAAATATTTGAAGATATAATAGATGAAAATATACCAGATCTCATTAAAAACATGAATCTACACATATGAAAGCACAATGCATCTCAAACAAAGAGAAAAAATGATATCTTCTTTAATGGGGCTACATTGGAAACTATTAACTTTAAAACCAAAGTTAGACAAGGACACCCACTCTCTTAGCTGCTCTTCAACCAAGTACTAGAATTTCAAAGCAGTGCAGGAAAAGAACAAAAGAAGGAGAAGAAGAAGGATTGGGAAGGGATAAATATAGAAAATTTAATTAACTCTTTTACAATACAAAAATGCTATAGGCAAGTTACAAACAATAATAAAATAGTTGCATATTATATAGACATAAGATCAATACAAAAATCTATTTTCTGCATATTTGTGTACTAAAACAAAATGTTTTAAAACTTAATTTAAAAAATCCATTACCTCAATTATATCTCAGTGAAGCTGTATGAAAACAGAAACAAATACACACACACAAATTTTTCACCCTTTCAATATAAACAACAAACCACTTGAGAATGTCTTGTGAAAGACCTATAAAGCATATGTAGGAAAATGATAAAACTCAACATAAAAAAGAACATAAGTATAAGGAACAAATATCCTCTTTTAGGATGGAAAGAATTAATGTCCCCAAACTGTTAATTCTTTTAAAACTGTTGTGGAGTCTATGAGAGTCCAACACAATATGAGTAGGATTTTTCATGGATCTTGTCAAGCTAATTCTAAAATGTATACAACAGTGAAAATATCCAAGAAACTGAAGAAGAAGAAAGTGGAATATTGGACATGTCTGACAAAATTATCAAAATTTAAAATAAAACTATAGGAATTAAGGAAGATAAATAAGTCAATAAATATAAAAGAATAGAAGCCCCAGAACCATACATGGGCCCTTAATATGTAACAGGGATAGGCATGGCAGACCCCAATGAATAAATAAGGGTAATTTGTATATATTTTGTAAGCCACGTAAATAAAACCTGAAGTTGGAATCATACCTCACAATACACACACACATACACACATGTGTACACAAAGGTATTTTAGTAAACACGACAATATCTTTCTGACTTTAGGGAGGAATTCCTTAACAGACACAGCATGTGCTAATTAAAAGGATGGGTTGAAATTCTACACTACCTTTAAATCAGAACTTCTGTTCAATAAAGTACATTTTAAAAACTGAAAAGATGAATCAAAATCTAGAAGAAGATATTTGCAACATATACAACTTATAAGCATTAGAATCCAAAATATATGCATTATTAAGACAAATACATTTACCCAGCACATATTTTGTCAAAAAAATGAGCAGACACTTCACAGAAAACATATATGTCCAACTTCATTACTAGTTACAGAAATGCACATTATAACCAAAATGAGATACAGTTTTATATTTTTAAATATGGAAAAAAATAAGAGTCTAACACTGTGAAGTGTTGGATAGCATATGGATAATGGGAACTCTTATGCATTACTCTGGGAAGGTATATTTTAAAATTTATCTTGGAAACAATTTAGCATTTACATCAAACAACTCAGCAATTCCATGCAGAGTTATATCCAAGAAAAATTTCTGTATATTTGCTTCACGAGTCAGATATAAGATATTTCAGAGAACATTACTTCATTAGAGAATGGATAAATCATTTGCTATATATTAATAAACTGGAATATTTTACAACAGTAAAAATGAATGAACAATAACTACATGTATATCACAGAAAAACATTAGAAACCTGAAGTTTAGAAAAAGGAATTCCCAAAGTCTGAATACAGTATAAGACCACACTTATATAGCTTTAAGTCAAACTAAAAAAATATGTATTTCTTAACCATGCATACATATATGATAAAATTATTTACCAAGACAAGACAAAACTAGCACAAAGCTCAAAGTGATTATTTATGAGTGGAAGGCAGGGGATAGGAGAAGTAAAATTTGTGCAATATATTAGTATGTTCAATTTCTTAGGTGAAGTGGTAGGTTTACATGTATTCTAGACATTATTTTTCTTTACAACTTAAAATATACAACATATTACCTTTTGTGTCTGTCAGATATTATATATCAACACCTAATAAACCAAAAAATAGAAGCTCTACATATAAACACTTGCAAATAATTTACCATAAACACACAAGCACCGATTTGCAAATGTTTTGATGAGAGTCATAACAGTCCACAAATTTTCTCCCATGAAATTGTATAACATCTGTTATGGAATTACAACTTTAGTTTTATTTGATTTGTCAACTGCTTTTACATTGAGAAGCTGTCAGGTATTTTCAGGGGACCATGGGTATATGATTTGTGTTAGTGGAAATTAGACTGGACTGCAAATTGTGAAAAGTAGATTCAAGTGAGAGCTGTAAGATTAACTCTCAGTAACTTTGGGCAAGTCACTTTAATTTTTCTCAACCTCTTCATTAGTGAAATTAGCAATTTAATTAAGTGTTCTCTGAAGTCCCTCCTAACTCTAAAATTTTACACAGTTGTGACCTTAATTTTTTGTAAACACAAATATTTTGAAATAATATATAGCAAATTAGATTGCTTCAGTGTTAAGCTAAACTGCGTATGCATTATTACTAGAAATTTTGGAGAAAATGCTTCTTGAAAATTTCCTTGGATCTTTTTCACTAATATACTTATAAAAATGTCTGTTGCATAATCTAATAAAATGTTGATACTTTTATAAACATGCCAGATATTAAGGCAAAAACCTAAATGTCCTGTTTAGTTTCATTACTTTGCAGAGTGCATCAGGGCATGAATTAACTAATGCACTAAGTTGAAATATTTAAAAGTTAATGTACTTACCTGATGTGAGTAATGTGCAATTTGCATATGAATTGGATTCAGACCCATTTTTTTTCCCATTTGCAGGAAGGAAGTATAAACAGCTGAAAATTGATGTTTTCCTACAATTCGAAAACTACTTCTGCAGATTTTTTTAAAAGAAGCTGAATAACAACAGCAAAAAGATTTTGAAAGAATAAGCTTAAAATAAATGATAGGTGGTAAAACATCAGATTTCCTAATATTTCTATCTCCAAGTTAAATAAAATATGTGATTATCGTTGATTTAATTTTTGAGATTCAATGTGGTAATTTATCTTCATTAAAATATTGAGAAAGCCTTGAGTGTGATATGCAAGATATCTTAGAAATCACTAAGCAATATGAAAATATAAGCAGATGAATTACCCATTAAATCTACAATTTCCCCTGGAAACAGATTTTGACAGAGTTCTGACTTTTAGGAGAACCATATTATTACTTTGCCTAGTGTTACTGTCAAATGTGTATAAAATCATAAGATAATTCACAATTTTCTTTCAAATGCAGCTTTCTCATCAGTTGGCATTTTTTACTTGCAAATTTTTTTCATTTTTTTTCTGTAAAAAATATCAAAATATTTCTCATGGGAAATCTTTGTGTTATTTTACTTTAATGGTTATATTTCTATTATATTACTTTCTGATGAAAAGACATTTTCATTGATAAACCAAATATACAGAGAAATATGTATAATAATAAGCACATTTTAGGATAACATTTAATATACTTAAATCAAAATGACATTCTCAACATGTAGACATTTCCCCATCCTCTTCTATGTCTATGGCATCTTCATTTTGACTTCTTGTGTTTAAAATATCTCATTCATTATCTAGATTAGTCTTGGGACTAATCTTTGGCCTTCCCTGGTGGTCCAGTGGTTAAGACGTCATCTTCTAGTGCAAGGGGTGCAGATCTGATCCCTGGTTGGGGAGCTGACATCCCACATGCCTCACGGCCAAAAAACCAAAACATAAAACAGAAGCAATATTGTAACAAATTCAATAAAGACTTTAAAAATGGCCCACATTTAAAAAAATCTTAAAAGAAAAAGATTAGTCTGTCTAAAAAGAAATAGAATCATTTAATTACTTAGCTATAAAAATAGATCAAGCAGTCACTTTAACAGTGCATATATTCAACCTATATTTCCCAGGTCATCATACCCATAAAATAAGCAGCAGACAGATCTCCTGCCTCAGCCCACC
Source organism: Mesoplodon mirus (assembly GCF_964341445.2). NCBI lineage: Eukaryota > Metazoa > Chordata > Mammalia > Artiodactyla > Ziphiidae > Mesoplodon > Mesoplodon mirus. The sequence goes on along the minus strand of NC_138993.1, from coordinate 72,160,076 downwards.
TAGAATGGTCTACTATTCCATGCTTTCAGGCAATGATTCCCAGAGGATGGATATCTATTTCTAGATAATCAATTTTTAAGGTATTTTTGCAGAAAGTTTTCCCTTTTGCTTTGTAATAAATATATAATACCAAAGATACAGGCATCTATTACTATATAATAAACCAGACCCACATTTAATGGCTTAAAATAATAATTATTTACATTGCCTCCAAATTTGCACTTTGTATAGGTCTTGGCAGGGATGGTTCATCTCTGTTCCACCAGACATCACCTGGGATAGCTTGACAGGGGCTGGAAATTCCACTTCCAAGAGGCTCCCTGGAATGACTGTTTGCCACAGTCAGTCTTCTGCAACATTAGCTGGGGCTACTGACCAGGGGCGATCTTTCTTTTCTACATTGGCCTTCCCATGTGGATTTTTAGGTTTAAATATATTTTCTCCTGTATCAACTCAATTCTCTTTTCCAAGGACATTGGCATGTAAGTAAGATTTTACTTTTTCATCTTCTGCAACAATCAAGATTTCACTGTTCCTTCTAATTCTTTGGTTCCATCTATTTTGCTTCTTTTCTCAGTTTCTTTTTCTTTTTTTTCTCTAATTACTTTTGTAATTAAGCTGCTTTTAGTGTCGCTGTCATACTCTTGAAGACGTTATTTCTTCCTTGGTCTTTTATGCTCTCTGTAAGTTCATGTTTTACCTCCATCTTCCTATTTCTTCCCTGAATCTCTTTGAACTCTTGTTTCCAAGCTGATTTGCTTAGGATGTTTACTTTGTCACTTTCAGATATTATTTCCATTCTTTTATGCATCAAACACAAATAAAAAATACTTTATCATGATGACGTGTACCAGTGCTTTCCAGACCAGTGTCCTCCTGATTGCTGTGTATCTGAAGGTTAAGAGAAACTCATTTGGAAAATAAATTGGTACAAAGTTGTAGCCCAGCTTTACTATACATTTTGTAGGTACTTAGCAAGTTGTTTGGTAGACATTACTAGTATTTACCAATGCCTATTTTTTTCTTTGTTTCCCTTTTAAGGTCTGCACTTATCCTTATGACTAGGGTAGAAATTAGTACTGGTCAATGACATGAAAATGCGTCAATTATTGCTTGTGACAGTGAAAAACCCATGGAGTGTTCTCTAGTTTCTCTCTCTTCCACTGTTGTAAAGATCTTGGAAATAGACTTGTGATTCATTTGTTCGGGCAAATGAAATAAGAGCTACCTGGATTGTTGAGTCACTGTATGGAGGATAGCTGCCCTGGAGAGTGGTCCAGGACCCACAGTAGCCCTGTGTAAGTGGGAAATAAACTTTTATTCTATGATGTCAATGAGAATTGGGGCTTGTTGCTTCTGCATTCTGATTAATAGAACTAGGCTCATAATCATGGTACCATTTTCTGTTCCTGTGACCAAGAAGAATTTCATGTGACTATGGGAATTTGAAATAGTCTGTTATTTTACTTTGTTTTTATCAATCTACAGAAACATGACAACCCGTAATCTTTAGAATGACTATACCCAGAATTTTCTTTCCTCTGCTCTTACCTAGTTAAATGGTATTCAAGATTTCCATGAGTCCTTGTCATTCATCTTTTCCATCTCTGTTACCTATTTTACTTCAAATTACAGTACCTACTAAATATAGAAGACATGCCTCGATAAGGATGGAGGAGAGGAAGAGGGGTGATTCTATCTGTCTCAAAAGCCCTTCTCATGCTGTTCCAGGTCATAGTAACAAGGGTGCACATCCCTCCAGTGTTCGTTTGCATTGAGATTGAGAGCAAGGTGCTGTTTCTATATTGTGTTTTTTTTTTTTTGCCTTCTTCCTGCAAAGTGATATCTCTTCAGAGACTGCTGATCACTTAATATATTTCTGCTATAGTTAAATTAATTCCTCCTTAACCTTACCTTATGTACTGATTTTCTGAAATTTCTGTAGTGTTATCATTTTAAATCTGTGTGAGTTTTTTTTAAGGGGGGTCTTTATCAATGAAAATATATGGAAGTTAAATTAAAATTAGTTGAACAACTTTCATCATAAATTTAGTCTCAAAATAAATGATTAAACGGAGGCCACAAATATCTACTCAGGTTTCTCCTATATAAGAAGTACGTATGAATATATGTGTAGAAGGATGGATATTGATATATATGTGTATAGATATCAACCTGATATACTCTCTAAGCAAGCACTGAAGCTACATTAAGAGTTTTAGTAAATGTTACTTAAATGTTTTCACATTACCTGTTCAAAAAAAAAATGAAATGTTTCCTGTTGTGTTAAAAATGCACACCTTACACAGACTGTAGGGGTTCTGATTTTCTGACAATTATGTAAATTACTTTAGTCTGTGACTTTGTGACATATTTTCTTACTCTAGAATGTTAAGCATCAGAGTCTTCACTATAAATATGTTAAAATATAGATGGCTTGTTTTCATAACCACTGTGTGAATCCTAATTTCGAGAAGGTTTCTTTCAAATGCATGCATTTACTTATATTGGAGGATGGGAACATTTGATAAAAGACTAAGAATAGTCTTTTACCAAATCAAAAGTAAGAATAAATTGGGGATAATTTATCAGCACTACTGGAAATACAATTATTTTCACATGTTCCTTTCTATAATGCTTCCCATTATGCCATTCATAGAATTTAATGAACAAGGATTGATGAGCATCTTCTGTGATGGGATGCTTTTGGAAGAATTGGAGAATTGAGTAAAAGAAAAAGGGTAAACTCTTGTTTCTGATGGTGCTCCATGTTGGAATGCTTTCAATTTAATGATGTTACCAATGAATGGATCTTCAAGAGCTAATGGTGAAGATACACAATGGTGTTGCCCAGATTGGCCATGGTCTTCTATAACGATGCCCTTTGGATCAATGGCAATAATCAGTCAGCTTTTCTGCAACACACCATTGTACAGAACATCCCCTATGGACTCTTGGGCTTCTTTACTCTTTAGACAGCTGAGATGGTCCCTCAAAAGCAGATCAAATCACTTTGTTCATATTGGTTCATATTTGACTTCTATCCCCAAATATTCTCATCCAAGAAATTTCTGTATTATAACTAAAATCAGTTAAAAATTGAGCTAAAAATTACCTCAAAGCTGTTTGTGAATATGAGATACATGATTTGTTTGCCACTTTTTACTGATTTTCTTGAATATGAGCAGCATATTAGTATGACTAAAATGTGCTAAAACTGGAACATTACAATGTTCCATTACAATGTTAATAAGGTAACATTCTTTACTTGATAAAACTAAATTCTAATTGTTTTTCAACTGAGCATTAGATACTTCAATGACCACTTCCCACAAGACACTTGAGAACACCTGTATAGCTATCACTATAGAAGAGTTTTCTGAAAACAAATAATCTCCAATCAGGCAATTTTCCTATATTTACAGGCAATTTTATATTGACACAGCATAGAAAAATGATATGATTGATGTCCATCAAAGGGGCAAATACAATGGTTGTATACTTGCTAAACTTTATACAGATATGATAGTATGTTTTAGGTGTTGTATTATCCACTGTGTGTGTGTGTGTGTGTGTGTGTGTGTGTGTGTGTGTGTGTATCTTGCAAAGTTCTCAGAATTCTGATTCTGGTCTCCATTTTGAAATGTATAATTTTCCAAAACATTTGAGATGCTGAATTTTTGCTATGAAAATGTCATTGTCATAGTTAATTGATAGCTATAACCTACTATGGAGAAGCATATAATTTTTAATGGGAATATCTTAGCTAGAGACCAATTAGTACTAAGGCAAATGTGAAGCACTTTCACAATCAAAATGTCATCAAGGGTTTCCTTATGTCTTTGTCCTTTTTTTATGGGTCTTTTAATGTCACACACACTATTACTTAGATATATGTATATCATTAAAAATAGGTTCAATCATTCAGGTTTATTCATATTTACCTATCTGTAAGCAGTACTCATTTTCAGAACAATGTTTATTATGAAAATAGTGATAAGAAAAATATCAAATTTTATTTAAGCTTTGTGCAAAACTTATTTAAGATAAACTTCTGTATACCCAAACTCATTGATCATTAAGAAGACAGAAAATATAGAGAAAGTAGAGTATAGACATAACAACAGATGCAAGAAAAAGAACTGATAATGTGTTTTTTAAATTTCTTTCCTGATCCATCTAAACAAAATTATCTCTATTGGTTAGAAACCTTTTCTTTGTTAATTTTTCATTTTAGTTAGGTGCTTGAAGTTGGCATTTGCACTAAATAAGGTAGTTAATTAGATTCAATGTTTTATATATATTAAAAAAACTTGCTGAGAAATGTAAAAACTAAAATGAATTGGAGAATGACATTTAATCCAACATAAAAAAATTTAAAGGAGCAAAATGGTTAGCTTTATCTTAATATTTCCATAAATTGGTAATGGTTAATTTTTCACAAATAGGCACCTAATTGACATTTAATCAAGCATATACAAGTGTATGTTAAATATAAATTAATTACTGTATGTTAAAAATACTGTAATTTTATGGTGTGTAAACATGTAAGTACATTTTAGTTACCATTTAATCACTGATTTCACAGACTATAAATGTATAATTACCTAACTAACAATTCACTACCTTTCTAAGGAAAGCGTTTTTCAGGTTAAATATGATGTAAAATTAATTTGATGTTATTTCTACAATAATACTTAAAAAGTTGTAAGTGATTTGGCCCATCTATTTTACTCCTGAATTAACTCATCCTCACCGTAATATATGTGGAAATTATAATGTGCAGAAAGACTACTTATAAATGCACATTTATATAATTGTGATTTGATTACCCAGCCCAATGCAACAGTATGTTCATGGAAAATACCAAGAAATATGTCTTGGGGTTTTAAAATAAAATATTATCTATTTCTAAAGTTAAGTTAAAAAAATAAAGGTGATTAAATAGCATAAAAAAACCACATTTTAAAATGTATATTTCTGTAAGTAACGCAGCAATATAAATCATCTTATTGCATTTTGCATTATTACCTTTTTCTTTATTTTACCCTCTTACTGCTCAGTGTTTTTCTAAATACTGGTTTTCCACTATCATTTACCTTTTCCATTTTCTTTTATGTCTTCAAATAAACAACCTTGAATTCAATGTGGAAGGAAATGTTGCAAACTGACCTCAATCAGTTTGGTCATGGATAACAATTCTGTTCTTTTTGTCAGACATCAGTAACCTTGTGTAGGGTCTGGGTCTTCTACCACACAAACTCTAGAGCTGGCAGTAAGTTATAGAGAAAGCTAATTCCAGACAAAATTCTACCATGCATACAAGTGTTTACCAGCATGCAGGCAGGAAATCCCTCACTCTACATTTATTGTAAGCTAGCAGAATCCTAGCACTGGCTCTTCATATGCTATGGAAATACCTTGGCTGACAAGTTCACAAGAGACAACTGCAGCAATATCTCAGCAGCAGTGTTCATCTAACTTTCTCATTGGAGTCAGATTCTCTGTTGAGTGGTTTCATGGAAGACTGTTTCAGAATCCTAAAGCCACGTTTCCACTTGAAGTGGTGCAAGCCTTTGGGCTCAGTAGAGAACACAGATCACAGAATAGTCATGATGCTCGGACAATATTTCTAGTCAAGGTAAGAACCTTAGACACCACTTAATTCCCTTTAACATCCGTGTTGCTAATCATGAAGCCAGCTAGTGTGGATCAAGATAAAGACAGCTGAACACTTACAGTAACAGGTTACTGGGATATAATCTTCTGACTACAGTCTACCAACTGGGTACATCAAATATTAACAAACATTCTTAGGTTGCAGATGGCTGCAAATGACCACCTATAAATATATGGAACTGCACAATCTGAAGTATTTGAAATTAAATTACAGAAAATATAGCAGATATATGATATATTTTGTCACTATAACTATTGTATACAAATAATCATTTTTAAGTTGCCCAAGTAGTTTATAAGCATGGGAACAACCATTTTAAGCAAAAGGAGGAACTATTTGGGGGAATACAAAGCAAAGTTAAAGGTTGATTAGGTCTACATTTACAAAAACTTGGGACGAAAGTATTTTCCTCTTATTAATAATCAAAGATGAGATGTGGATCCGTGCCTTATCTAAACAAAATGTTATGAAAGGTACAGAGAGGCATCCAAAGAAAGCTAAACTACAACCTCATCCCTAAATAAGTTTATTATAATCTGATTTTGGAAACAAGATTCAAAACATAATTAGAGGCAGAGAAAATTAAAGTTACCTAGTGAGCAATGGAAATCCACATTTGATTGAAGCGGTAAGTTGCTTGATAAAAACATAAGCCCAGAGAGAGTTCAAAAAAGGAGAAATCACAATTATTTAGGAAGTCTTCATGGAATAAATATTATGGGAGTTATAAAAGCACTCATAGCCAATTGTAACTTTTAAGAGCTAAAAAGCTTTTGACTTTTTATTCAGGAGGTGCTTGAAGGAAGTCTGTCTTCTAGAAAGTTTCCTGGAAGTACACACTACAATGGGAGCAAGGGAGTAAATGTATTATAACATTTGTCTATTCATCTCCCCCTAACATCTTCTAAATACAATTTAAAACAACATCATCTATTTTCAGTATACGAATATGAAAAAGCACATTTTTGTCTTCTGTTTTGTAGGGTGGCTGTGGGGCTGCAGTTTTTAAGCTATTTGGTCTTTACATCCTAAGAAAATATTGAGGACTTCAAAGAGCTTTTGCTTTCCTGAATTATATCTACCAGTATTTAACACATTAAGTCAAAAAAAAGTTGAAAAATATTATTTCATTAAAATGACATTGCAAAATATGCTAGATGATAAAGTAATACACACTCTTTAAAAATAATGATGTTTCCCAAAATCAAAAAGATGAGTAAGGAGAATGGCATAGTTTTACATATTTGTAAATCTCTTTAATGACTGGCCTAATATAAAAAAAATCTATATTCTCCTAACAACTTCTGCATTTAATATGTGGCAATTCAGTGTTTTAAAGTATAGGGAAAAAACAATCTGGTCTCACGCAGATACGTACCTGGAAACTCTTTGAGATAATTGCAGATATTCTTCTTTTGATATCACACCAAAGCTTGACAAATGGAATTTAAAAAATATTTGTTACAATGTGTAATCTAAAGGCATATTAAAATATTTTTAAATGGATTTACATGAAAAGACAATGTTCTATCTTGCACTTTGAATAAATCTTTTACCCTACAGTGATTTTACACCGTCATCCGTTGGTCATTTGGAAAATTAGTTCACTGACTTATGCAGATTTTCCAAACTTGGATACAATTTACTTTTTAATCTAAAACAAAAAAACACATTCACTTTCTCATCAGAAAAGCCCATAAGTATTGGAATGCTGTAAAGCTTGTGTTGATAAACAGAAGTTTTCTAAGATTTTAATTATTCCTTGAAAATTTGAATTTTACCATTGGCAACACCTACTGTGAGTTGCTCTCCTGGAAGTGACAGAATGATTTCATTCATTTTTTAGTAAGTCTGCCAAATACCCAAATGTGAACAACCTTAGTTTGCTCTCAGTAGTTCTTTCAAGTAAAAGTGGTGTTCTCAAAAAGAGAAAGGGCAGCTCAGCTCACCGACCCAACAGATACATTAGGGATTTTCCCCAAGAAAAACACCACGCACCTATATGCAGCCCACATGCTTTCAGATAGGTTCCATTTTCCCACATATTCCTAAGTAACATAAAAAACATGTACGTAAGCCTCAAGGTTAATTACATTAGGAGCTTGTACTGTTTCATCAGGACATTCTTATGGGAACTTGTTTTTTCCTGGGAGTAGGATGGATGACAAAGACAACCTGTTAGAACAGTCGGGCACCGCTTTCCTGACTGCTGCTAAGGCACCCTCACTAAACACGTCACATGGTGAACAAGGCAAATGGTGTCTTAACTTTACTATGAAAATAGTTTTAAACATCATACCCCTTTGGGAATTTCCCAGGGGTCCCAAACCACACTTTGAGAATCACAGCTGAGAAGAAACAGGAAAATGGAAAAACAACTTTTTTATTGAAGTATACTTGATTTACAATGTTTACTTTCAGGTATACAGCAAAGTGATTCAGTTATATATATATATATATATATATATATATAACCTTTTTCATATTCTTTTCCCTCATACGTTATTACAAGATATTGAGTATAGTTCCCTGTGCTATACAGTAGGTCCTTGTTGTTTATCTATTTTATATATAGTAGTGTGTATATGTTAATACTGAACTCCTAATTTATCCCTCCTCCCACCTTTCCCCTTTGGTAACCATCAGTTTGTTTTCTGTGTCTTGTGAGTTTATTTCTGTTTTGTTAATAAGTTCATTTGTATCGTTTTGTTAAATTCTACATATAAGTGATATCATATGATATTTGTCTTTCTCTGTCTTAATAGTAATAATAATCTCTATGGCCATATATTTTAAAACCGCTTCCATTTCCCCTTCTCACCGAGACTTGTCTGTTTTTAACCATCTCTGCTGTAGTAGGATGGTGAGTGGAATGACTGTGAATAATATTGATTTTTTTCTCTCTCTAAGTTCTAGTCATGGGGTTGAAAATAAATTTTTTCAACTTTTTTTTTTTACTTATTTGTCTTTTTTCTCAGAGCAAGCTCATTCAGACAGACATGTTTATGTAGTTGCTATTTTTGTAAAGTTACAGACTCTCCCCCAATCATCACTTCTGCTAGAGTCTCTGAAAACCCAAATTTACTAAAAATACATGTCCCTGGGATTGCCACGTTATCTTCCTCAAAGAGTTGTGACTATCTCATGAAACGATGCATGAAAACCTCTTAAACTATGACTGCAACATACCAAGCAGGTCCTCCCCCTCCCCCTTCCTCCGCCCTCCCCCTCCTCTCTCTCCTCCTCCTCTTCATTTTTCTTTCTTGAACTTCCCCTGAGCTTAGCACAGTGACTGGCACATGGCAGATAATACGGGTGTGATAACTGTCTGTCCAGTAGGTGACTTCTGAATGCAGCTGGATCTCAACTTTTCCACATCTTATTCTCACATCTTCTTTGTTATACAAAGGTGGGATCTTCTTGGATTTTGGCAATGTGGCTTTTTTTCCCTTATTTTTGCTACTGAAATAATAACCCATTATTTCCAAAGTTCATGACCTGGAGTTTATTTTTGGTATCAACTATACTTAGGCATCATTAGACACAAATAGAACAAAGGCTCATAAATATATTTACAAAAACTAAGCTGAAAAGCAAAATAATGATTTCTACACAGGATGCCACAAGTTTAGGACCTTGGGCTAAGCATTGGACTTGGCCTGAGTTAACAGATTTTATATGCACTTTTAATGACCTTGTCTTTGAAAGGTTTAATATGAAAGCCACTCTGACATTTTTCAATACTTCAGAAGCCGGAAAGAATTGTGTGTGTGTGTGTGTGTGTGTGTGTGTGTGTGTGCATGCTTTTCACTTGACTGGTGAGGAATTTTAAATGTATGTTTGTGCCTATGAATATATGTATTCTTATAATGCAGGAACATGAGTGATGCCAATGGAAAACAAAATTAGTTCACTGACATAGTATTAATTCTGGAACTAACTTATTCTCTTCAGGCCTCTTATAAATACAGTTACCAATGCATCATATCCCAGAGAAAGAAAGCATTTTGGAGGACAAATAACATATGTGAAATTTGTTCTTAAATAACTGCTTTTGGAAGAGTGAAGGAACAAAGTATTCAAGTGGAAGAAGTAGTACTTTAAAACAATTTTAAGGGGCTTCCCTGGTGGCACAGTGGTTGAGAGTCCGCCTGCTGATGCAGGGGACACGGGTTCGTTCCCCAGTCTGGGAGGATCCCACATGCCACGGAGCCGCTGGGTCCGTGAGCCATGGCCACTGGGCCTGCGCATCCGGAGCTGGTGCTCCGCATGGGAGAGGCCACAGCAGTGAGAGGCCCGCATCCCGCAAAAAAAAACCAAAAAAACAAAACAATTTTAAGCGTCTATTTTCAGAAAAGGTATAAATGAGATAAAAAAAGGAAATTATTTGAATACTGTGATACAAGTATATATGTATATTGCTAATAGCAGTGATCTGAACTTAAACTTCAGTATGTATGTTGTTTGTTTTCTTATAATAAAATACCAATTCATCTAATTTCAGTTATATTTTTGTAGACATTTTTATATTACCTATGCATTGGACTCCAAAGTCATAAGGAAAAGGAATATTCAAAGGTAGTCAATTTTATAGAGATTGGAATAAGTATCTTGTAGCATCATCAGCCTCCTAGAAGACAAGTAGGTCACATAGAGAAAAGAGCATCTTGCAAGACAGGAGTGAACTCCCTGTTGTAGTACAGAGAACATGTGCTTTGGAATCAAGGAGATTACATTTATTTATTTGTTTGTTTGTTTATTTTTTTGCGGTACACGGACCTCTCACTGTTGTGGCCTCTCCTGTTGTGGAGCACAGGCTCCGGACATGCAGGCCCAGCGACCATGGCTCATGGGCCGAGCCGCTCCACGGCATGTGGGATCTTCCCAGACCGGGGCACGAACCCGTGTCCCCTGCATTGGCAGGCAGACTCTCAACCACTGCGCCACCAGGGAAACCCAAGGAGATTAAATTTAAAAAGTAGCCCTGGTGTCTGTTAGTTCTTAGTCCCTGACTATTTACCCTCCTGGACCAACTCTGAAGATTAGATAGTCAGAATAAAGCTTCTAGCACTTAGTAAATATTCAGTAATAGTCTGCTCCTTTTAATTTCCTCACACAGATTTGCAATCTTAATTTCTGAGTGACCTACTTTAAGCTCTATTCAGTTTATCGTTATTCTTTCAGAAAATTTCTTCACCTTTGACAACATAATATCATTTTAAATTCCCACTGTCTGAATATACCGTTCTTTATCCTGTTTCATGTCAATGGATTTCTAGGCTGTTTACAGTTTCTCAGGACTTTGAACACCATTACAGTGAGCATCCTTTGACGTGTATACTTCCACACTTGTGTCATTATCTCAATAAGATAAACTCTTGAAAGTAGAACTTGGTTGGCCATTGCTTTGCTCAATTAAAGTTTGATTTATATGGCAAAAGTGCTCTCCAAATTTTTGATTAGTTGCTCCTATTCTTAAATAATGTATGATTTAGTTATTTAAACCTTGGAAGATTTCAGACTCATTTCTTCAAATGCTTACTAATATGGTGCTTTCTAGGATATTTAAATATTTGCTAATCTAAGAGGCAAAGAGATTTTTAATTTTTTAAAAAATATATTTGCTTTCCTTATTTCTTTGATTACTAATAAAGTTAAATATCTTTTTATATGACATTAATTTTACTTTTCTTTGGGATAATGATGTTCATAGTCTGTGCTCTCTTTTATATTGGTAACCCATCCTTTTTAAAAATATCTCTGTAAGAATTTTTTCATATTAGAGATATAATAGTTTGTCATAGTTATTTTATGCATTAAATTAAAAAAAATAGTCTTTTAACCTTATGATTTTTTGATAGAAACAACTTTTTATAATGTTAGAATTGTAAAGTATAATTTTTCTATGCCTCCTAATACTTTTATTATGCATTTATTCATTCAATATTCCATCCATTTGGAATTCTTTTGATGTTTGATGTTAGATAATGAAATTTATATATTTTTTTCAGATATTCTAGAGTTCTAACACCATTTTTTGATCAATTTGTTTTTTTCTCCTCAAAATAAATATGATTTTTGAAGGATATTGAAGCTAGTATAATTTTTGGAACTGCCATTTAGGTCTCTTGCAAGAATTCTATTAGCAGCCTGCTTTATCAAAAAATCAAGAACATTTTCTACATTTACAGTTCAGTGTTTATTCATTATTTTTTCCTACATCTATGTGGAGCATTGGCCATAATCAGGATACTATGCTAGGTACTACTGATGGAGAAAAGACAGAGAGGAGTAGAGAGATAAATATAATGTGGTCCCTATTCTCCAAGGCAAATGCCCATTTGTTAGATACCAAACACAGGATCATAAACACGTCAAAGGAAATACAAATATATCCCATTGGGAATCAGGAAAAGAAGATGATACTTTTGATGATAAGAAGAAAACATTTAATGTGAATCCTAAACTCTTAGTATAAAACTGACAATTGAGAAAAGAAAAGAAACACTAGTTGGAGGAAATGGTGTAAAAGACTACGAGGAAAATGTCAGATACGTTTTTGAAAACAAAACCAAACCTAGATTAGCGTCTACACTCAGAGGAATTAATGGAGGAGAAGGGTTAAAAGAAAAGTCTGTGGTAGAGACTGGAGGGCTTTATTATGAGTGCCAGATTGAGTTCAAGTTTAATTAATGAGTGACTGAGAAATCATGAAAGTTTTAATGACAAGAATTTTGATATGATCAGATTAACAATTAAGACCAGTGTCAATTATGAAGAAGTTTGCAAAACCTGCATAGATTCTTAGCAAACAAATCAGAGGCATAAACCCTTGACATATGACATTTTGAATGCCCTGGTGACATCTATCATCCTTTTCTTTCTAAACAGAAAAATATACCTGATTTTAAGCAATCTGATGTGAAGAAAATTCATTGGTAAATGTTACAGATTTGTCAGTGTTTCTTAAAATTTGGACATCAATTGCCCTTTAGTGAATTATACACATGTAGTATCAATAATGGAATAAATAATTTGAAAATAATAAAATAAAACAACTAAAATATATTTTAAGTTAAAGAAAATATAGGTGTTATATCAATGTAAGAGATGTCATCATTTCTGAAAAAATATCTCTGTCAGTGGTGTTAGACAATTTGCTAAGTCATAACTCACGTTAAGACTGATAACAAAACAAAGATTTTTATACCAAGAAATTTTAGTTCAAAAAGTTGTTGAGTATTTCTTCCTTAAAAATGTTCTGCACATATCAAGAATTGATTAATATTCTTAGTATATATTATTTTATTTGACTATAAAATAAAATGTATGCTAACATAAAAGAGGATAGTAGTTCATTTTTCATATTGTGCATAATTAATTTTGTTATGCTTAACATTGTAATTTGATTAAAAAATTTTGCTAGAAGCCTTTTGTTCTGATTTCAAATACTATATATTTATCATTAACTTCTCAGAAATATTGTGACTTGTTCCTGTTTTCATTATTAGAACTGTGATTGTCAATAATGCCTTTGTAGCTATGTTCTCTTCTCTACTTTAAACAATAAAATTAATTTTGTATGAAAAATTTATTTTTTAACTTATTCTTGGAAAATTTAATTGATTGATTAGTTTTAATGAAAATGAATGCTTCCGTGGATTCTTGTTTCTGTTCGACAAAGTTTTGTAACACACATTATACGGGGGATCACCTGGCCTATAATACCCAGTTTTCACTTATGTTATCATCATGCTTTTGATCTGAGCTTTGATTTTCCAGATGTTTCCATAGAATCATCACACTCAAGTACTGAATTTATCTCACTCTATGCAGATTCACATTCCTCATTTGCACTGAAGTTACCATATTGCTTTTATTATACTTTATAGTGAGGAGTACTTTTAAATTACTATTCTTCTCAGCACTTTATGTTTTAATTAACCACTTTTGAAGGATATAATCATTTTGGTAGACATAACAAATATTAATAAGGAGAATATAAATTTAAGAAAACTAAACAATGCCATCCAAATTATATTAAAAAATATTTACAAGCCTACTCTTTATTGTCAGTCATGATGAGCTGAGCACTGCAGCTCTTGTAGCTTATGTATAACCTTACAGAGCATAACAGTTTTTAAATCTAATTAATTACTTTGTGAAAAACATAACTAGATAATAATAATTATTATTTTAATAATAATTTAATTTAGTTCCACAATATTAAATGAAAACAGGGACATGTTTTCATCTATTTTTTTCTTCAGAAACCAACAGTTTCCTTCTGAGCATAATATGAGAAATTCTTATTCTTCCCTCAATTTTGTTATCTACCTGCTGCTGTTACTTCCTTTATGATATCAGATGTGGCAGCCAATCCACTCTTTCTATGCCACCAGTAGATGTCTTAAGGCTTACCTTCCTTCTCCTTTATGCATTTGTATCATTCTCTTGGAATGACTGACCCAGGCGGGGTGATACCTTCAAGGAGTACAGAAACTTAAATAAGAATGAACATGTTGCCAGGGCTAAGGCATATTCTAGACCTATGAGTCACAGCTCTCACAAGAAGTAAAAAACATTAGCTTCTAATTTCCCTTTATTGACTGGATGTATGATGGATTATAGATAACAGTGAACAATGGAAAGGAAATCCAAGTGTCCCATGAAATACTGATATTCTGCTATATCCACTTAAAGCTGAAATTTATCCTTTGCTGGTAGCATCTTCCCTTAAGTTTACAATAATATGTTTCCTTTTACTTATGAGTTCTGTGTTTCAATGATTTAGTTACTATTTTATTCTATGTTTAGGCAACTATTTTTATTTAGACAACTATTTCTAATATTTTCATTAGTAGAAAATAAATTCAAGTGTTGAAGGAACATGTCAGTTACTAAAATCAGGACTTGATATCTTAGCATATAGGTCATGACATAATGATCAAGGTACAATCAGAATTGAGTCAGCAGAATAAGCTTCCTGCCCCTTCTGGGAATCCCAGTGGTGCCATACTAATGCAGATGTTAACAAGGGGGAAAACTGCGTACAAGGTATATGGGAACAACCTGTATTATCTTCAAAACTTTTCTGTAAATCTGAAGCTATTCTAAAATAAAAAAGTTTATTTAAAGAAAAAGAGTTGAGTCAGCAGATAGTCAGGAATTGTTCCTGCCATAGGTTGAAAGAGAAACAATAGGTAGAAATGAGAAACCGCTGGAAACAAATTTTGCTCTAGCAAATGAAACCCAAGAGTTAAAGTGGACAGTAGAAAACACCCCTAAAATCTTGGAGACATAGCAGAGAAGGCAGTGGAATTCAAAGACCAAGTAGTAAGCAGTGCTGAGCACTGCAGGTGCATGCCAAGTTTAGGTGTGAGTTCCAGAAGTGAAAATGGGTAGAAAAATTCAGACAAGAAAGAGCCAGAGAGATACAGGAATGACGATGTGGGAGAAAAGCTTCTCCAATAGCCAGATGGATTGTGATAAGTGAATGTTTCCAGATGGTGTTGGACTAGATTTAGTCAATTATGTTTGTTCTTTACTTCTCCTGTTGTAAAGAGTTTCTATCTTGGTCTCCAAGGGGTGGTTGATTCCACTGGTAATAGTTGAACTCGTAGGTCAGGGATGAAAATACTGGGAAAGCTTGTTAGTGATGAGATGAAGATTTGAAAAAGGCTGAGCATGAGCAATCAACAGTGGGAAAAACAAAGAAGAAACAGACACAAGAAATGTTTATAAGGCAGAGTTAGGACCCCTTGGTGACTAACTGCACACAGAGGACAAGGAGAGAGCAAATAATCTTGCAAGATTCTGAGCTTGAATGATGAGGACATAAAGGTGAGAAGGAAGAGAATACATTTACATTCAGACGTGCTTCATTTAAAGTTGCAAGGCTACACCCAGGTGGGGACATCTGCAAAGCATTTGAGTGTATTGGTTGAGAAAACTGGAACAAATCAGGGTTGAAGATAATCATATATACAGAAGTAAATGTCCACGATTAGGAGTGGATGAGATTATTAAAGCAGAGTTTTATGGCAGGAACATGATCTAGGGCAGAGTTTTGAAAAATGTTTAAGGGCTAGGTTTATGAAGAGAAGCCAGTTGATGAGATGAAAGACATGGTGGTCAAAGAAGTAGGAGACTCCGGAATATGCAATAACGTGTGAGTTTAAGGAGATGTTTGCACGGCTTTTCTTTCTCAAGGGCTGGAATAATTTTCAGGTGAGGTGCCTGTGGCTTCACATGAAGTCTTTCACTGTGTATGTTAGAATGAAAGAGAGGCAGCTACACATAATCATTGTATAGATCTTCATGATCATCATTATTATTACTATTATTATTATTCCAAGGATAAGGTATGTAAGCACAAAAACATTAAACAAACATCATTTGATACATTTTGCAAACTTGGAGAATTCCTAATTGTCCCACTGATGTAGTGGATTTTCAATGTATCTCATGCCAAACTGATAAATGTGTTTCTTCTCTCCTCCTCTAGGGTAAGAATAGGTTTATGCTGTCTTCACTAACTCGCACCCAAACCAGAGTCTCATGGGTCTGAGCAAGGGATGGATGGTATATCTAATTCCTGGTGTTATATTTACCAATACTTCCCTGTTGCAAATATCAAATTCTGAAACTAAACTTAAATATTTAGTGAGAGGCAAAGGTGCCTCTGAAGATGCACTTCTCTCTGAACAGGATTCATGCTAGACAGAGGAGATGGCTACAAAAAAAGCAGAGGAGGGCAGTGCCTGGAGAGGTCTTAAAAAGAAGAAGGAAGAGGTCGAGGAGGTGGAAGTGTTGAGGATTGGAGCCCAGACACAGGACTAGCGACAGAGCCTTGAGGAAAATTTCTGATAAAAGCTAAAATGTCCTAGCATCCTTCATTTTAAAGGTCTGGGATGGTAAAATGCAAAATGAAACTACACGAAGGCCCTCTTTTCATCAATTCTACATCAATTCACAGTCCAATAAAAAGAATGCAAATACAATGCTTGCTTGTTTTTTTTTTCCTTTATTAAATACAAGGAAAGCTTTGGAACCAAGTCCATGTCCAACTCCAAGAAAACACTTGTGCATACTGCTTTATGCCTTATTATTTAGGCAGTTGGTAATTGGGCAAATTAAAATTCAGAAAAGAAACTGTTTCTGGAGAAACAAACAAAGATATTTTGTATTTTCTTGCTTTTCACATTACCATCTCATGATTTCTTTCATCATAAAGGCATGTCCAATAGTTTTGATTCACACATACCAAATCTGTTAACTTTTACCAAGTTACCAATTCCAAATTTAAGAAACATTTGTAAAATCACCTGCAGTCTTTCAATTTCATGTAAATAATAAGTTTATATAGTCATGTTGAATATAAAGGCTCAAATATATTTGGATACAATAACAGTAATCCCAATCCACGATTCTTTACTCTAATTTTTTCTGACAATATTATTACCTTAGCATACACATCATCCTGCCTCTCACAGAAAGCAACTCTATTTTTTTTGCCTATGTTCCTACATAACAGCAGTCATTAATTTACTGATACCCTGTCTATCAGGCCCACATCATCTTGATTAGGGCTGTTATCCTAATCAAAAGGCTGATAATTAAGACTATCCATCTGTAGAGTTCTAAGTGCTAAGATGAGTTGAAGATCCTAATTAAGATTATTTAGGTGTTACTTAAATGCCATCATTTGATTCAGCTAATCATACCAGTAGGTACATTAGATTTGCATTAATGTTCTTCTGAAGCCAGCAGCTATTTAGGTAAATCAGAAGTGTATATTGCAGACACTATTTCAAACATCCTTATTTGAAAGTGATATTGAGAAAATATGGTAAGATAAGCAGGCTGTTGGAACAGCTAGGTTATTTCAATGTTTCTTAATTTACTCTATGGTAATAAGTGGAGTATTTAAAATAAACAGCCTTTTATTGAATTTGCTGTGTATCTTTCATCATCTTGCACCCTCGCTCTCTCATACACGCACACACAGGCCAAAAGTGATGCATTTTTACCAGCACTTCTCATTTTTTTCACAGAAACTTACTGTAATATGATAAAAGTCTCTGAAAACTAAGTTTCCTAAATAACAATGCTTATGTTCAATAAAAGGTATTCGTCCCAATCAATGCCTGATACTGCCTTGCAAAAAATTAATAACAGAATATTTAGTTTGTTTTTAAAAGTCACATGAATATCTAATTATCCTCTAATAAAAACAATCATGAAAATTAGTACAGTAAAATATAATTTATTAATATCTTCTTTTCTCTTACTTTATCCTTGGTTAATAGAAAATACAAAATAGATTACTCTGTTTAAAATTTTATAGGTATAATGGACTAAAGTGTGTTCTTAGTAACCTATGCTGTGTTGCTTTAATTTACCTTTACCAAATTTTGATGATGAATAATGTTACTACTTGTAGAGAAGACGGGGTTGCATTTATTTGAAAGAATTATTCTTACAAAGTATGTGATCTATATTTTGAGTTCTCTTGTTCTGGTGTGAAAAGGAAAGAAAACATATACTTGAGTTTTCTGTTAATGTGTAACTTCTGACATCATATTAAGAGATGTATTTCAAGTGCGACCAGCAGAACAGATAAAAAGGGATATTGTGTAAGGGAAGGGAAGTGAACTAAAGTTTATAAAGTTTCTGCTTTGTGCTCTATATGGTTTGTAACATATATTGTAGCTATTACAACTACTAATGACAGGCTACTAATGACAGCACTTAGTAGTCTCAGTTTTCTTGAAAAGTGACAAAAATTCCTTATTTATGGCTCCTTTTTTATAATGTGACCAATGCATATTTTGCCTTAATGGTTTACTAAAATTAATTTGCTTTTACTACAAAGAATACACATTTATTTGAAATTTTATTTACATTGCCAGTAAAACCCTAATTACTTTAAGTTAACCTGCAGCCTTCTCTCTTTTTTTTTGCGGTACGCGGGCCTCTCACTGTTGTGGCCTCTCCCGTTGTGGAGCACAGGCTCCGGACACACATGCTCAGCGACCATGGCTCACAGGCCCAGCCACTCCGTGGCATGTGGGATCTTCCCAGACTGGGGCACAAACCCGTGTCCCCTGCATAGGTAGGTGGACTCTCAACCACTGTGCCACCAGGGAAGCCCACCTCTAGCTTTCTTGATAGATGTCTATTTCATTTTGTTGAATGGTACTTTTGTTTTGAGAAACTTACTAATATTAAAAATTGTGAATAAAAATGAACATAAATTCTAAATATAGGTTCAAGCATAAAATATTGCAAATGTGCTAAGAGTAAGGTTACCGTTATTTATTGGGCACGTACTATTGTGTATTAGGCACTTAATATATATTTTACTCTTCACCACCCTGTAAATGGACATGATTGCCCTCCTTGACAGCACTAATATAATTAAGATCACCCAGCTAACTCTCAGCATTTCTGAGAACATCTTTATCATCTACAAAGTGGGAATAACAGTATCTACTTTTTAGAGATATTTAAGACTCAAGATTCTTGTTTTCACATTTTTGTTCTTAAAAAAAAGCTAATCTTGCAATCTTTCTCCTCTCAGTAAATGACAACTTCATTCTTCCATTTCCCGGGTTAAAAACCCTTGGAGACATCTTTGATGGTTCTCTTTTCTCTTCATTCCATAATTATTTCATAAACAAATCCCATTAGCTTCCTTTCATCATGCATCCGTATTCCCACTTCTCACCATCATTACTGCATTAATTCAAGCCCATGCTTCGCTGGTAGGATGACGGCAGTAGTCCCCAAAATAGTTCCCTGTTTCCGCTCTCACCACCATGTCCTACCCACCCAGAGTTTTCAACCAGTAGCCAGAAGAAGCTGTAAAAATGCAAATCTGCTCATGCCACTTTCTGTGGTTTCAATGTTTGTGTTCCCCCCAAAATCATACTTTGAAATCTTAAATCCAAATGCCATGGCAGTAGGAGGAGGGACCTTTGGGAGGAGCTTAAGTCATGAAGGTGGGGCCCTTATAAGTGGGATTAGCACTCTTATAAGCAAGACTCCCGAGAGCTGCCTCACCCCTTTCAGCATGTGAGCATTCAAAAAGATGTCTGGGGGCTTCCCTGGTGGCGCAGCGGTTGAGAGTCCGCCTGCCAATGCAGGGGACATGGGTTCGTGCCCCTGTCTGGGAAGATCTCACATGCTGCGGAGCAGCTGGGCCCGTGAGCCATGGCCCCTGAGCCTGCATGTCTGGAGCCTGTGCTCCAC
Organism: Mesoplodon mirus; assembly: GCF_964341445.2. NCBI lineage: Eukaryota > Metazoa > Chordata > Mammalia > Artiodactyla > Ziphiidae > Mesoplodon > Mesoplodon mirus. Next base: position 72,140,140 of record NC_138993.1, on the reverse strand, counting down.
AATGGGAGAGGTCCCAACAGTGAGAGGCCCGCGTACCGGAAGAAAAAAAAAGAAGAAGTCTGGGACAGAAGAGGGCCCTCACCAGACCATGTTGACTCCCTGATCTCAAACTTCAGCCTCCAGAACTATGAGGAATAAGTTTCTATTTTTTATAAGCCATCCAGTTTGTGGTACTTTGTTACAGCAGCCTGAATGGACTGAGACACCACTCCTGTGCTCAGAATCCCCCAATAGCTAAGTCAAGATGTTATCACTGCCTCCTTCCTATATTACCCACCCACCCACCATGACCCTCAGCACTCTGTTCCTGGACATGAAGACCACTCCTGATTGCAAGCACCTGTAGCTCTTCTCCTAGGAATTACACTGGCTGTACAGTTGGTGATGGCTGCGACAGAGCAGCCTGGAAGCACAAAGGGTTGATACCCCTGGGAGCAGCCCTCAGCCAATGACAGAAGGAAGTGGTGGATTCTACACCAGCATTCTGAGCCCTCAGGTGAGACGGGTCTGAAGTCTGCCATGTTATCTCCCAGAGGCCTCAACAGAATGCTATTCCAGTTGTCCTGAGCAGTAACCAGCTGCTGAATGATTTCTATATTTCCTCCCTCTCCCACTTCAGTACTGGTATTTCCTAGACTCTCCTCCCAAAGGAACACCTCGGCCTCAAATCCTTGTCTCAGGGGTTGATTCTGTGTGAGCACTTCTTGCCCAGAGACAGCATCCTAAAAAATCTCCTCTGAAAGTAATAAACAGTAATTAAGTACCAAAAAGGATGTAAACAAAGAAGATACAAAACAAAGTTATTAGGTTAAAATGAAATTAATTTGGAAATTTAAATAAAGATTAGAATTGTGTGTGCTTTTTTACAGACTCCACACTAATTCAATTTCATTTACATAGACTAGAAACATATATGATTTTGATTACAACGATCATTCTCACAACTGTAAAGGCTTTTTGGGTGATTTCAGGGTATTTGCTTAGCATAGGAAAGTTTACTTAGAAAGGACGTTTAAAATTTTTTTTCACATTGGCTAAAATATACAAGCCAACATTTCCTGCACTTGACCTTAGACGCTTATCTTTCTGGAATATTTCTTTAGCCTTTGCCAAAGTGTTTACTTTCCTAATTACCTCCTGTTACGTTGGTTAAGTTCCCTCATGCTGGCCTGAGAGTTCTTCTAGTCCACTGGTATTTGCACTTGGAATTTAAATATTTGCCAGAGTACTTGCCCTGTTCTTTAGCCATCAGTTAGCAAAGTCAAACATCATTTAGTCTCATGCTCCACAACCAGCATGGAGGGAATGCTAGTCCATCTTTCCTTTTTTTTTTTATCTGTCCTGGAACAACATACATTTTCAATGGCAGGGTCACTGATTATTCATTCGTTCACCATCCACTGAACATCTATATGACAGGCACAAAATTTGACCTGCGAATTTAAGGAGCTTTACCCTAATGGGCAGAGACAGATGTGAGCAAATAATTACAAGGTTATTGGACATGTTCTGGTGTGCACAACATGAAATTAACACACAGAGGATGAAGAAGCAGCCTCTGACTTGGAAAATGGAGGATGATGAACTGGAGGTAAGAAAAAAAAAAAAAAAAGTCCTGCAGAAAGAAGTCTAATACCTAGTTTCTACCTTTGTTTAACAGATTGAGATATAATAATCTGTGCATGTTTAAAATGTATACTTTGATATATTGTATGTATGTGTTTAGACGTATGAATTCATGAAACTCCACCATAATTAAAGTAATGGACATAGGCATCACTCCCAAAAGATTCCTGATGTTTTTTGTAATTCCTCCATACTACCAACTCTTTGGATCTTCTCTCCTCCATCTTTTTGTTCTGGAGGGGAGAGGGGTGGGGATGAGGAGTGGGGTTATGACTTCTTTCATTCAGAATAATTATTTTGAGATTGATTCTCCTTGTAGCATGTATCCCCGGTTTATTCTTTTTATTACTGAATAGTTATCATAGTTTGTTAATTCTTTCATGTGATGATGAAGAGTTAGGATTTTTCGAGTCTTGGGCTATTTCAAATAAAATTGCTATGAAGAATTTTACACACAGAAGGTATAAGTATTTGTAAGAATATATGTATTTATTTCTCTCAGAAAAGTATTGAGGAATGAAATGACTAAATCGTATGGTAGTTTAAACCTTTAAGAAACTACTAACCTGTTTTCCAAAGTATTTCTATGATTCTTTACTTCCACTACCAGGATATGAGAGTTCTGGGTCCTCCATATCTCTGCCAATATTTAGTATGGTCATTAAAAAACAATTTAGTCACCGTAAAAGCAGCGAGTGATACCACATTGTGGTTTTAATTTGCATTTTAGTGACTAATGTTGGTTACCATCTTCTCATAGTGTTGTTGGCTATACATATATCTTCTCTGGTAACGGATCTCTTCAAGTCTTTTGCCCATTTTTTGTTGGGTTGTTTGTTTTCTTAGTGTTGAGTTTTGATAGTTTTTTTGTATATTATAGGTATAAGCCATCTGTCAGTTATGTGATTGATAAACATGTTCTCCTAGTCTGTGGCTTTCCCTACATTTTCTTCAGAGTGAGAACTTTTTAAATTTGATGAAGTTCAATTCATCACTTTTCTTCTTTGTCTGGTACTTGGCGTGGTATCTAAGAAATGATTGCCCCATCCAAGTTACAAACGCTTTTCTCACATATTTTCTTCTAGAAGATTTAGAGTTTTAGGATTTATATTTACAGTCACAATCCATTTACAGTTAACTTGTCTATCAAGTGTGAGGTCTTGATAGATATTTTTTGGCTAATAGATTTACAATTTTTCAAGCCCTGTTTATTTAAAGACTGTCTTTTCTCCACCCAGCTGCCTTTGTGCCTTTGTTGAAAATTAGTTGTCCATAAATGTGTAGTCTATATCTGGACAGTTTATTCCGTTCCAATGGTCTGTTTGTATCATTACATGTAGGACCCTCAGCAAGAGTTAAAATAGCCCCCTAGATAAACCACAGAGACATTCTTCCTTCTCTGGCAGGTCCAGATAACTCACTATCCTCCAGTTTTCTTGTACATTCTCTCCCCCATCCCTAGTTCTCTTTTATGTTTCATCACAGATTGTCTCAGAAGTCTGAATTTTTCACCTGGAAATCCTGCTAAAATGTTTTAAATTAGTTGTGTTTGGGGTGGACTCGCAAACTGCATCCCTGAGAACAACACATGTGTATATCCCTTTACAGTACTTTGTCAAATCAGTACTTAAGAACAAAGTTCTTATTCCAGCAGATTTGTTCCAGTAAAATCGGTCAGTGGAATACTGGGAAATGTGAGAAAAATATTCCTAACATCCTAGGATAACTGAGATACTTGCCATCAATTTTTTTTTTTATCACATCACTGATTCCATCTTATGAAAGCATGTATCTGTTTTGCAGTAGATTTTTAATGTGCTAGAATTCCCAACACATATTAGGTGAATTTTAAAATTATATTAAACGGAATTATATTTTATAATAGCTTGAGTAAGAATATTCATATCTGATAAGGAGTTAATGCCTGAAATATACAAGGAACTCATACAAATCAACAGCAAAAACACCCATAACTCAATTAAAACATGGGCAAAGGATCTGAATAGACATGTTTCTAAAGAAGACATACAAATTCCCAGCAGGTACATAAAAAGGTGCATCACTAATCAGCAGGGAAATGCAAATCAAAACCACAATGAGATATCACCTCACACCTGCTGGGACGTCTATTCTCAAAAAGAATAGAAAAGCAGTGCTGGCTAGGATGTGGAGAAAAGTCAACCCTTATGCACTGCTGGTGGGAATGAAAACTGGTGCAGCCACTATGGAAATCAGTATGGAAGTTCCTCAAGAAGTTAAAAATAGAGCTACCATATGATCCAGCAATCCCACTCCTGGGTATATACTGAAGAAAAATGAAATCATTATCTGAAAAGGATATCTGTATTCCTGTTGTACACAGAAGTGTTATTCACAATAGCCAAGGTATGAAAATAGCTTATGGGTCTGTCAGTGAATGAATGGATCAAGAAAATGTGTACATATATTCCATTGTATATCGTCCATTGTGTATATATATATGGAATGGACTATATTCAATGGAATATTATTCAATCTTTTAAAAGAAGGAAATCCTGTTATTTGCGACAACATGAATGAAAATAGAGGGCATTATGCTGAGTGAAATAAGCCAGATGGAGAAAAATAAATACTGGATGGTGTCACTTATATATGCAATCTTAAAAAAAAAGGTTGAACTCATAGGAAGAGCAAAGTAGAAAAATGGTTGCCTGGGGGTGGGAGAAATAGGGAGAGGTTGGTAAAAGGGTTCAAACTAAGATGAATAAAGTCTGAGTGAATGTATAACATGGTGACTCTAGTTAATAACACTGTATTTGATAATTGAAATTTGCCAAGAGAGTAGGAATTAATTGTTTACACCAAACAAACCAAAAAAAAAAAGGGTAAATATGTGAGGTGATAGATGTGCTAACTAATTCAGTGGAGAGGCATCCTTTCACAAGGTATATGTATAACAAATCATCACATCCTACACTTCGAATATCTTACAACTTTATTTGTCAATTATACCTCAATAAAACAGAAAGAAATAAAAGGTAAAGCTATCTTTTGGATTACAGAAAGAAAGAGTACCAGTCCTATTCAAACCATTAAAGACAATTAAAAATATGGTTATGATTAAGTGAAAGAAAATTGAAATCAGTTCTTAATGATTATGAAGGCATGTGACTAACAGCACTAAGATAGCAGTAAGCCTGTGAACCCTTGGAGAGGGGAAGTAATTTACTCCAGACAAATGAGCTCATCCTCACGGGCTGCTTTGCAAGGCGCTCTGGGAGCAGTCCTGCTTCTCTTGCTGTACAAACCTGGTGCAAGTTTCCAGACCTGCTGAAGGTGTCACCTCCTCCTTGTGGCTGGATTTTTCCCCTTGTTCTGTGGGTAACTGTGAGGCAGTCTTGGCACCAAGCCAAGCATTCTGCATCCCAAGTGAAAAGCACACAATAAAAACACCCTCTGCTTGTGAAGATAGTTTGAAAGCTTGTGTGAGGGCTCAACACATTTCTTGCTGAATTCTCTGTGGATTCAACTTTACTTCTTGCTGAGAAGTGTTCATTGACATGGCCTTCTGGTGTTGAAATATTTGTATTTAATTTACCTCAGCATATGGCACAGACACACGAACCCTGATCTGACTCATTTAAAAATTAATATTATTTATACTTGCTTGCTTATAGGTAGAGTTTCTATGTTCATACAGGCAGCATCATTCCAAGACATCAATCTATCAAGTAACCCAGCCATGAAGTTATTCTCAAAGGTTAAGTATTTGTTAAAGAAATATATGTCAGGGTTGGAAAGACACGGACATTGTAGTAACCATATCTTATTAGGCTTTTGGTATATGAAACACATTGTGTGGCTGGGGTCAGGTCCTGTTTAAATGCACGTGGGATATTTGCCCTTGTTTAGACAGCCATACGTGGCCCAGGGAATCATTTTCATGTCCACTGTAATGTAATACAAGGATGCAAATGAGAATTTCTATTACATAGAAATGAAGTACTCTCCCCATACCTCTTTAACTCTCCAACACTTCGTATATCATCAAATATTCCTGGAAAAAATGTATGTTAGATGGTAGATTAGAAACGTATATTTGTGCATAATAGGTTCATGGAAAAATACAGCCACATTTTTGGTGGCTGTAATGGAGAATTCGGGAAGTCTTTCCCTGTGACTGAAGGATGACTGAAGAAATGAAGGGTTTTTCTATTTACTACAACTTGCTCCTAGCTTTGAAGAATACTTTGCTCCAAATCTGTGACTCTGTGTGCCTCCTTAGCCTGGTGGCCTCTTAGCTATGTTCTGACTTCAGTTACTTACTCTGCAGCTTAAAATGACACTGCAAACTTTTTTCAGCTAGGGAGACTGTAGGAAGGGAAGAGAAAGCAAAATCTGTAGACTTTATTTCTCATTCTTTTCATTTCTTTTCTCTTTTGGATACGTCTTTCTTCCTGCAGATTTTTTTTTTCTGTTACAGTTTGTGTCAAGGGAAAGGAGAGTTTCTGACTTCTTGGAGATTTTCTCTTCTTATCACTTTTCAGAGGAACCCCCCCCCCTGCAGTACTTCCCGTCATCAATTTTCCATCTCCCCCAACTTTGCCCACAGCTCCACTGCTAGGAAACTTCCTGTGTCATATGTCTTCCGGCCTGCCCTGTGGTTAAGATGTCAGGCCTGTTTGCAGGATGACACAGAAGGATAAACGCCATGGAAAAGGAGCCCACAAGCACGGCAGACATATGTTCGATGTGTACTTGAAGGTAATGTGATGAAGATCACATTTTGCATCAAGGGAAAGAGGGATACATTGGTTAACAGATGGTACTGGGCCAATTGGCTAACCATGTGGAAAAGGAAATGAAGTTAAACCCCTACCTCACAACATGCATCCTAATAAAATCCAGATGAATTAAACCACAGAACTACTGAAATAAAACAGAAGTGAATATATACTGTTGGCATAAAGGAAGCCTCTGGAAGCACACATGCAAAGGCAGAAAGTAAGGGAAAGAGCAATAAATCTGACCACATAACATGAATTTTCTCCATGGTAAAGAAGCTAAACTACAGGCAAACATAATTTGTAATATATAGCTGGAACATTAATATTTAATTTATAAGTATCTCCTAATATTAACTAATGGAATACGTCACTAGAAAATCAAGCCTAAGAAAGTGTAGGCGAATAAGCAACAAATACAAGTTAATGCAATGGTCAAATTTTATTTTACCTACAAGATGGGGATTTAAAATGCATTATCAGTATTTACAAGGCTGGGGGAAAATACAGCCTCTTATATATACCTTAAGGTTTAAATTGGTTCTTCATGGTGAGCACTTGGAAAATTGTATCAAAAGTCTTAAAAATATGTACATTTTTCTACCAAATTCCATTTTTAATATTTAAGGAAAATTTTAAATCAATGTTATTTAAAATATTCAAGTATTGAAAACAATTTACATATTAAATTATAAAGGTTTGCCTAAATAAATTATAGCACAAAAAAAGGGGATGTTATATATCCATTTTAAAGTTTTTGTAGGATATTATTTAAAACCATGGGTAAACAATTGCTACTTAGGTATTAAGTATGAATTAACGGCATACAAGAAATTAAAAAAAAAACAGTATATAAAGTCTGACAGCTTAAAATGTATATATTTATACATTTTAACTAACTGATGAGGTTTATTTCTTTAAATGCACTTTTTAAATCAAATAATAATGTTTAAAAAGCGTAATCACTATTTGTACATATCACACAATGTTATAATAGGTTTCTTTAACATTAAACAAATTGATTGACAAAAGTCCCTTTCATAAACTTTTTTTGATTATTGCTGGCATGTACTTAGGTGATTAGAAAAGGATAAGCAGATACACTGGGGAAAATACGGGAAAATTTTGCTTTTCAAACTTATTTTTCCTGCCAGTTTTATTGAAATATAATTGACAAACATACTGTATAAATTTAAGGTGTACAGCATAATTCAAACTTTTATTCCTTGGTTGAAATAAACCATGTTTGTTCCATGCTTCTACCTTTCCATGAAGTTCCACCAACCACTGAGCCCTATTCACAAATTTTGCAATAATTAACCTCTATCCCTTCTTTTCATTTTCTCTGATTTTAATTCATGAATGCATTTTTTATGTGACTTCCTTAATTTCCTGGTACATAAAATGGGAATAGTATTCCCAAGTTTTAGGATTGTTTGAAGAGCAGATATAATGCAAATACAAACCCTTGTGCGTGTTGAGGTAAGTTGATCTTTGAAATTCAGTCTTGGAAATCTACTGGCAAGGATCAGGGGACTTGATGTTTAACCAGTTTCCCAGGCCTCTAAATCTACAGGCTCTTGCATGGGCTTTCCTGTTCCAAAACTCAGTATCCAATGCATTACCATTGATTTTGCTCTACAAGGCAATTTATCCCAGCCATCTTTGATTCAGTGAATAATTATCTAAAAGTGGGGAGACTGAGAAGTTATGAGAACTCTTTCGAGTCACCCTATTCTTTCTGTAAGAATGTGTTCCTTTTTCTAGCTGCTTCCCTTTAAGCTCAGTACATAACAATTACCACTGTATCTAAAACCTCATTAATTTGCTGTCCTAAATGATAATCTCTTTCAACTGTTAGCAACTGGGAGAAAGAATCAGAGCCTTTGGAAGTTTGATCTCTCTCTTCTTTCATCCCACTAGTCTCTGTGAAGTATAGAGTGATTGCAAAGATTTATTTTTCCCCTAAGATCGATTGGCTTGTTTTTCAAAACATATTGCATGTTTTCTCCATTTTACTGGAGAAATTAAAAATTAGTATTGCACCTAATACATAATATCTACTAATTATTGTGCATAAAATTGCTAAATAAAAGTTTGCTGTTTTACTGTTGTTTTCTTAAATGATTTTCATTTGTCAGCTATTACACCAGAAGACCAAATGCAGAGACTCTCAAGGAAACTGTTTTTTCTTGTATGAGCAGTGGTCGTTGTCCTAAAGACATGTCCTTTTTGATAAGGCAGGGGTGTGAATACACATGTTGTGCTTCTGTATGTGATAGACACCGATCATTACAGGTTTGCTACAGGAAAAATCTTTACAGGGTTTTCTGTATTCTCAAAAGGTAAAAAGAGAAAAGCACAAGGGATGAAATGAAAGTAGAAAGTTGCAGTCATGGAAACCTGAAAATTCCACCTCAAATAGAAAACGAGAGAGTCCTTTGTCCATTTTGGAGTAAGACTGTCTACTTTATTCAGTATCACAGAATTTAAAAAAAAATTGAAGAAGATATGATTTGAGGACTATGATTAAATTTCCTTTCTATGTAACATATTTAGAATGCAGAACTGGATCTCCAAGTTCATCATCAGACCACCTTCACAGCCTTTAAAAGGGCCACAGGTAATCTTGCCAAGGCAGAAGAGTATCTGTCTTATTCATATTTCAGAAGATAAGGTTATTCTACCTTACTTAGTAAGGTATTTATATCTTTGCTGAACTAGAAATCATGCCCTAAGTCTATCTAAATCTCCCTTGCTGCATTTCAATAGATTGATAACTAGTTCTGTTTAGTTTGAGATTTATGTGTATTCCATTTGATTCAAGGAAGTTAAAAGTGTTTATGATTATTTATCACATCCTAAGAACCTCCTGGTATGCAGGATTTGGAATCAAAATACATAAATTCATACCCCATCTTCGTCATGAATTCACTGTATCACATTCAGCAAGTTATATCTCCTTTCTAAACTTTAATTTCTTCCTCTGCAACAGTAGAACTTATTTTCTGAAGTTGTGAGACAAAAAATAGGATAGTTCATACAAAGGACTTTGTAAATCAAAACACGATACCACCTAAATATTGGCCACTTTTAGTACAGTAAACATGTTCAGTCAACATGATATCTTGGATCATTCTTTTTGATAATTAAAAAAACAGCAACATTGTACCAGATTGGTTTGTCATGCCAGACTTTGTTTCCGCAATGTTAAAAACCTGCCAATTTGTATCAGCAATATATTGTCCTTATCTCAAAATATAGGATCATTGTTTAACTTCCTCTTTCCGTATTAGTTTGTATGTCTATAATGATTAAGTCTGTTCATCTCTCCTTAAAATGTCTCTCCCATCCATCCCCCCCTCCATCCCTGTATGTTTCCTGTATCTTCAACTTTGGCCAAGGAGAGGTAGATGTGTCAGACAGACTTATGTTTGAATTCTCCATCTGTTGGTTCCTATTTGTGTGACCTTGGTTATACTATGTAATCTTAAACTTCAATGTTCTCACCTATAAAGTGGGGATAAAACAAACCTGTCAGAGTGGTTAAATTTAATGAAACTTCCATTATAAACTTTCTGTGTTCAAAATTTTCATTTTTTCACTAAATAAAGTTTAAACTTCCCAGACAGACTTTTGAGACCTGTCTCCTATTCCCCATCTAACTTTTATCTCTTAATTCTTCTCTGATCATTATCACCATCCATGAGATTTTGCTGCCTTGACATTAGAGACACAAAACTTACATCCTAACAATACCTCTTAAAATAAGGTAATTAAACCTTTGATTCCCTTGTTTTGATATGGATTAAGGAAGGTTTTCTGCATGTATCACACAATTTTTAAGGAAAATGTGCTAATCTATATCATAGAGTATTGGAAGATCCCAAAACTACTTATTTGCATTACTAATTGGCATACCCTTTGGCTCATAATGCAACTGGCTGAAATAAATTTTTCACCATTCCTCTTCAGTCTCTCTAAATGAGAGTGACTGACTACAAGCAGAGAGATGGAATCTTTTTCATCCACCATTCTTTACTATCAATTAGATGCAGAATCAAACTAAAATGTATAATATTCATTCACCCATCAGATTTATTCACATAAAGGTTGGGGACCAGATGATGACATAACTTTATTTTTTACAGTCTACTGAAGCTCTCAGGCTTTAAACATCTAAAATATTTATAGTTGAGAAGCATTTCTCACGAGCAATCATACACAACTATAAAAATATATTAGGAACAGTGTGAAAAGAATTGTTTCTTTTCTATGAAACATGCCTATTCCATACTGTACATAGCACAGTGCCTAGCCAATAACTCTGAATACATGCTCCTTAACGACTGAATTAAACATATTGTATATGTTTTCTAAATGCATTTCTGCCTAATTAATCACATTTAAATGATCAGTATTTAGATAATAGGCTTCACTGTGCATTAATTTTAAGCAAAGAGCTAGAACTCTGAGCACTCAGATAAAGCTAGGGAATGGGTACTGGAGGGGTGGGGATGAAGAATGTTTCTAGGAGGGTTCCAGCCCAGAGAAACATCAAGGTCTAAGAAGAGTTTAATTGTGGAACTAGGGGTACTTCATTGTAGACCTGCATCCATTTATCCAAGGTCAGAGCAAGGCCATGAAACAGATCATGGGAGGTTCAGAATGAATTCATTTACCACCTCTCAAAAACAAGACAGGTAACGAGGTCAGAAACCAGGCAGCAGAGATGAACATAGATGAGATGTTAAAGAATATAGGCACAGATGTGAAGTTGATGTCAGGGGCCGAAGAGACCGGACAAAGCACCTTGATGGGTAGAACATCATCACTGCACACAGTGATTGCCTACAGAGAATGCTCAGTGAACGCTAGGGAATCAACAAATAAATTAATAGGACAAATACAAAAGCATTACCATATAGAGGATCTGTTAAAATTAGCTTCTTTAGAACTGGTTCTTTAAGGCTGGAGCCCATCAGAAGAAAATTTACAGAAAAATTCTAATTTAATGTAAGACGATTTTAAGATTCTATGTGGCTAGCTTGAGTCTTTTATGTGAAACCCTTTATGTGGAGCCACCCACTGAAGCGAAGAGGGTGTGAATAGGTAAAAGTGGCAGCTAAAAGTGAGAACATAACCACATTGGTCAGTTTTGTATGTATTTGAATAGCCAAAAATGACCAGAGCTAAGAAAATTAGATCCCAAAATCAAAATCAGCTTTCTAGTTCCACCTAGGGACTAGCCCTGTTTTCAAGAATCAGTCTTTCCAAGTGAAATGCTTAATCAGTTTAATTATATCAAGAAAGCTGAATTGTCGTTTCTTTTATTTCCCTTTATTTTTTAAAATACTTTAAGCAAATTGATTGTTCTTCAACCATGAATAAAAACAGCAAGAACATTCTCAAAAAAAAGCATATTCCTTCTCAGCAATAAGTCTGGTTCCTTTGATGAGCAAAAGAAATACTGGTCCATCTTAATGGATTGTTGGCTTTTCATAGAGTAAGGTTATGAATTTAAATTACAAAGAGGGACAACTGGAGAATTCTGGTGTAAACAAGGTGGTGGAACAGTGACCATTGCCAAGGCTGAAATTATTTAGGGGTTTTATAAATGATCCAGAAAGATGGCACAAATTGAAATCTCCTTCTCTGCAGATGACATTCAGCTTTTGGGGGTAAAGAAAAGCCAAGATAATAGAGGTAAATATCTTGTTTTTTTCTAGCTGTTTTGTATTCCAGCTGTTACTTTTGGATGTGCCATTATCAACTTACTGATATACTTTACTATATAGCATGGTGTCTATCTTTCAAAAAGTGTGAATGTGAGTTCTTATTTACAGATTCAAAAAACCAACATCAGAATACGTTAGATGTCTCAAGATTATCTGAATAAATGTTCTGACTCTCCCATTATGATTTTGAGAATCATACCGCTTTTTGAGAGGCAAAGAGAAAAGATTGAAATTTGAAGATGATGTTAACAATCCTAAAATGCTTTTATAGGCAGGACTATTATCATATATTTTTAATCAGAGGCATATTTAATATAAAACAAGTAATTCATGGTGGTGCCTTAGTTGGGGTAAGAAAAAAAAATGCCCTATTCCCTTGGTGCTGAAATTACCTGGTTTTCAATACCTTATGCAAATCATTTAATCTGTTTGTATCAAAGTTCATGTTTCTTATAATTAAAAAATACTAATGATTTAAAATAGCTCCCATAATAATTGAAAGTCAAACTAATTTTCAAATTATCCCTCCTCTCTTCTGGTAAGGAAAGGGAATCAAGAGTATGTGTCAGAAGGAACTTTGCTGATGATAATATGACAAATATCACTCTATTAGTATTTCTAGATATTAGCTAGATATTTTTGACAATTCTATTGTATTTTGGCTAGTGAGTTATGTGAGGTTTATGTTATCTTAATTTTTGTCCTTTCCTTACAATATATCTAAATTTTTAAGAATATATAAAGTAATAATTGAAAATCCTCAAAGTAACAAAAAAAGATTGTACTGTGATATTTGGCTGGGTTGACTTAATCAAATTATTTATATAATTATATAATTCATCCCCCTTAAATTATAATTTTGGTAAATTATTTTTAAATTTTGGTAAAACATGTATTCCTTTTGAAAAGAAATTATCCTATATATTTTACATATTTTTGGCTAACTCAATCTTTGATTAAGGAATAATCAAAGTTTATAAACTGTGTCTACATGTACAAAATTGCTCTGTCAAAAACAGCTTTTAATGAACTCTGCACAAAAGCCTGGATATATTTGCAAAAATTTGAGAATAAAAATTGGGGAGTAGGCAAAAGTCCTTGAAGCCCATACTGTGCAGTTTTCCAGTTCTACACATGAACCTCCTATAACCCACAAGTCAAGGGTAGAGGGTAGACTAAGTAAGCAGGCTTAAGAGTCTCCACACCTTTTCTTTGTATAAAATAATTTGCATTGTTTGGAGTATCCACACCAGCCTTCTTAGAAACTTTATTATGCAGTTTAACAATGAGAACAAATTGACAATCAACTCTATCACACTCATATTGTACATGAGAATCTAAGGTCCTGAAAAGTTATATGGTTTTTGTAAAGTCACACTTGTTGTCGATGGAAAAACTAGGATTAGAATCTGTTTCTTTTTTTTACAATATTCCATGATTAAAAAGAAGAGTTGCAATAAAAATGGCTGCAATAGTCAGACTTTCTACAATGTGGGTGGTAAATTTAGAGAACTAACCTAAAAGATACATTTCAACAAATCAATTTTTAAAAAAAGTCTAGCCTATGATCAATTGAATAAAGCTTATATTTTTTCTAAAGACAAAATTACTTGTAAGTATTTCTGACTAGGCTCTGTTAACCATGATGAGCTCCTGCACAGCACTGTGGGTAAATGCAATGCTCCCAGGGAAATGAACATCTTTTTCATGACTATGCGGGGCTTCACTGTGTACTAAACAGTGCATGGAGTGATGATGCATTCATGATTTTATCACAATCAATCTTGACATGTCAGGTAGCTGCTGGCAGCTCATGACACATTGGAAAAGCTCAGTGATTCAAGTACAAAGATGAGAGAAAAGAAGTCAACAAAACCCCCTGAAACTTGCATTTGTTTTTCCTGACCAGTACATTTTGGTTCCAGAAACAGTATGTGGCACATAATTATCCTCGTCAACATAGATTCATGAAATGCAGGGAAAATATATGGGGGAAAATGGAGATACTTCTTTTCTGCCAATCCACCTGGTATTGATTTGCCAGGAGAAAATATTTATAATTATGTGTGTAAAGATAAGATATATGCATATATATTCATAATGCACATATAATATAAATTTATTTATATATACATATATGAGTATATAAATATTATATATATATATTTATACACATACATATATGCATCTAATTCTCTGCAAGCCCCTGGACCTATGATTCTTCAGAATAATAACATCACAGAGGAAAATTTTTCATCCAGATCTAATGATGCTTGACAGTGGGACGCAAGTGTTGGCTGCATTCACCGTGACATTGTATTGACCTAATAGCTTGCTTTGCTGCAGTTTCCTGCTTTCTGTTGCTGTTTAAATGAATATAAATTTCAATATTTCGCTTGCTTGAAAAATCTGGTATCACATTCCAGACTGTTAGTAGCTTTTCCACATATATATTATTGGGCTATCACTTCACCAAATCTGGCACACTGTGGTTATTTTTAGCATTCTGTGCTTCTTCCCAGACTTCTTTTGGTGGCATTGCTGTTACAGACCCATTAGAGGGAAGAGAACTGCTGTAACTGCACAATGTCAGTGATGTATATTAGGAATCAGATTGCTAAAAGCATACATATTTAATGAAGCAAGGCTAAATACAAGGTTATAATGTTTAACAGCCCTAAAAGGCAAAAATATATACTACAAATCATCTCCATGTCATTGAATGCTAGACCCGAGAATTAGGGAAAAAAACATTCTTTGTGGGAATTAAGTGTCTGTGACATTTTTCTGCCAATATAACAAATAAAATTAGCTTTTTTATGTTATTAAATTATTAATGCATGGCAGCATTATAAATATTTGTAGCAATTATAATTAATTTTATGTCTCAGTGTATGATGTAAGTAAATTATTTCTAAGGACAAAGCATAGTGTATATAAAACCCTCTGTAAAATAGCATTTATAATATTGGTATCTCCGTGTTTTTTTTGTTGTTAAATCATGAAGCCAAGAAAGCAACATGCTTTGTATTTGTTTACGTTATCCTTTTTTCATTAAAAAAATTGCATGTGTGAGGTAAACAGACATGTTAAAAGTGTAAACCAGTGAAACTAAATGAGGAGCCTTTTTAAAATTTGTGCTGATTTTATTTAATATTAAATATATGTGTTGATTTTAAATAAACAGCATTGCATTTGGCAACTTGTATTATTTTATCTACAATTGGAACTTATTTCTAATTATTTCAAATTTGGCAGTAGTTTTTATGTCATACCCTTAAATATGACTTAAAAAATTCTGATGTCATCCTGATGACTGATGAACCAGGATTGGCAGTTTTGGTTAGCAAACCTTAAGCAAGCTTTATGCAAAAAGGCTTTTGGGAATCCAGAATTTACCTGTTCATCTATCATGTGGAGAAAATTTGAGATAGCATATCTAGTGTCTAGAAGAATTTCTTTCCTCAAAGTAAATTCCAGACAATTCAGTGTGGACTGTTGACCAGTCATGACATGACAAATAGGTACTGCTCACCATCTCTGACCTGGGCCTCATTAACCATTCCTGATATGGTCATCACTGACCATCTCTGTCCAGAGATTACAAACCATCCTTGTCACAGCCATTGCTGACTTTCCCTGACATGGGCATCACTAACCGCCCTTAACAAGAGCATCACTAACCATCTGTAAAATCCCATCACTGACCACCCCTGACCTGGGCATCTATTGCTGACCATCCCTTTTATGAGTGCCAGTCACCATAGCAACCTTTTGTAATAGGGAAACAGGCTCAGAAGGTTAAATTTCTCATAGTCTCACAGCTAATAAATATCAAAACAAACATTTAAAACTAATTCAATTTTTTTAATTAAGAAGTTTGGAGGTGGGATAGGGAGGGTGGGAGGGAGATGTAAGAGGGAGGAGATATGGGGATAGATGTATATGTATAGCTGATTCACTTTGTTATAAAGCAGAAACTAACACACCATTGTAAAGCAATTATACTCCAATAAAGATGTTTAAAAAAAAAAGTTTGGAATTCTTAAGTACAGTAAAATTAGTTTAGTCCAAAGTACACAGTGATAAATAGACAAGTACTGAAAGCATACATCTATCAAAGCTCTGAGGTATTTAGCTGTGAATGAAGATTCTTTTAAGACATACTACGCAAATCAACATTCACATAATTTCCTTATGTTGACATTAATGCTGATACTTTTTCTGTTTCATAACCAAAGTGTTATTGCATACACTTGATTATAATTTTAAGAGTAAAATCTGACCTTGCATAAATAATCTTCTTAGGACAAACCACATGATTATTTCAGTAGGGAAACTGATTTCCTTCTCAAAAGTGTTTGAGATAAATGGAGGAAATCGAGCATCCACAGAGATCATTTGTTTAAAGAAGAATTTTTTAATAAAAATAATTTGTCTTTATTTCAATTTCCAGTGAATATATTTTTAAAGCAAGGATAGTTAACCTTTACATTGTGATAAGATCAATGTTCAATTAATCATTTTCTTCTTCAAAGCCTTGAAAGCCAGAATATTTTGTTTTCTATCTTTTACATTTTACCATTTTCCCCTTAGATTACATCCACAGGCAAGGAAGATTTAGGAATTCCAAAAAAAGAAAAAAAATGAAATGCCCCAAAATGGGTTATCAAATGATTACGATGTAGCAAACGATCTTGAAAGTCATTTGTAGTTGAGTAAAATAGCAGAATAAGAAGCATTATAAATTATACTGTTAGAATTTGAAAAATGGAAACCAAATGTAATTGTATGTGGCTGTCTGTTCATACATTCCCATATGTAGGTGTGTTCAACTTTGCTACTTTATTTATTTTTGCTACTGCTCTCTAGTTAGCCAGTCACTAACAAAAGTTGTTATCTTTTCCTTAAAGTCCTTCCCTCTCCTGCTCTCACCTAAAAAGTGAGTTAAAAACAATTACTCACAGAATTAGATGGGGACCAGTCTTCCTAAACAAATGGTTTATCTTTGAAATCACATTACAGAGAGCACTGTATTAAATTATGAGAACACACTTTCCCCAATGATTTTTCCAGTACCATGTCTGTAACCTTTATTTTCAAAACAACCAGAGAGTAATTGCAGTTATAGAACAACTGAACTGTTTACTGAAGTTGAGAATGCATAACATATATTCTAGGATGTACTCAATGTCTAAAAATCAAGTTCATCCGTACCCATTTTGAATAAGAACTTTCACGTGTACAGGGGCCAGAACCTGATACATGGCAAAGTCTCAGTCCAAATTCACTCCTTTCTTTTCTCATCAATTCCTTCTCAATTTTCATCATATTTTTATAGTATCAATTCTTCCTGGAGACCCACACCCAGACTTTGGCTTCTACATTTGTCAAAAAACTAAAACAGGAGAGAGAGATGGGAATTTTATAGAGGAATGTCATTCTTAAAGTAGAGAAAGTAAATAAAGCCAGGAAAACAGTAAAACATTATAGTCTGTTCTTCTCCTTGATCTGATCAGTTCCAAGCTTGGAAGTAGTTTTCCCTTCCAAGTTTCTGACATGGCAGACATTAAAAGCCCTTTTCTATATTCAAACCACTAGAAACAAGGTGGTAACTGATACATGAGTTCACTCAGTTAGTAATATTTTTGCAAATAAATTACCTAAATTAAGTAATATTTGAAAACTCAATGTGATTGAGAAAAAGTTCTCTCACTTTATTTCCATACATCCAAGAGTTCAGTACTTATTTGTAAAACTACTTATAAAGAGCTTAATATGAACCAATGCCCTATAGTATCTATCTGTTCTGAACATGTGGACTGATCAGTGAGCAGAGCAAAGTGGTTTCCCACCTAGAGTTCACCTTCCAGAAAGGGAAGCCAGGCAATAACATGCACAAACAATATAGAAAGTGATGTTACTGTTACAGAAAAAAGAAACAAAGTAAAGTGAGGGGGGAGAATGGGAACTGTACAGGTTGGGGTGGTAGAGATATATTAGTTGGGATGGTGAGGAAGGGTCTCCATGATAAGGAGACAGTTGAGTAGAGACTATGGAAGGGAGAAAGTTAGCCATGTGGGCATCTGGTGGGAAAGTCAGCAGGAAAACCAAACGTCAGCCCAACAAGGATTAGGCTGGTGTGGTCAATGGAGAGCAAGGAGGCCACTGTGGCTGAAGCCAATTGAACATGGAAGAAGCTAGAAAAAGAGGTTGGAATCTTAGTCATTAAAAAGAAAGAAATATAGCCATTTGCAGCAACATGGATGGACCTGGATATTATTATACTAAGTGAAGTAGGTCAGACAGAGAAAGAGAAATATAATATGATATCGCTTAATTACAAAGAAGAAACAGACTTACAGACTTAGAAAACAAACTCATGGTTATCAAAGGGGAAAAGTGGGGAGGGGGAGGGATAAATTGGGAGTTTGGGATTGACATATACACACTATGGTATATAAACTAAATAACCAACAATGTCCTACTATATAGTACAGGGAATTATATTCAATATTTTGTAGTAACCTATAAGAGAAAAGAAACTGAAAAAGAATAGAAATATATATATATATATATATATATATATATATATATATATATATATATATATAACTGAATCACTTTGCTGTACATCTGAAACTAACACAACATTCTTAATCAACTTTACTACAATATAAAATAAAAATTAGAGTAGCATATACATATATACACTACCAAATGTAAAATAATTACCTAGTGGGAAGAAGCAGTATAGCACAGGGAGATCAGCTCGGTGCTTTGTGATGACCTAGAGGGGTGGGATAGGGAGGGTGGGAGGGAGGCTTAAGAGGGAGGGGATATGCGTGCATGTGGCTGATTCACTCTGTTGTTCGACAGAGGCTAGCACAGTATTGTGAAGCAGTTATACTCCAATAAAGAACTATTAAATAAACAAAAAAACAAAACAAAACAAAAAGAAGTTGGAGATTTGAAGGGGAGTGAAGTCATGTAAATTCTAAGGGGAGATTTTAATGAGGAGTGAGATGGGAAGGCGCTGAGAAGGTAGAAACAGACTCAATAAAATTAAGATATTTTCCCAAGCTCACAAAACAAGAAAGGGAAGATGAAGGTCCATCTAATCCCATGGCTGGAGCACTCAGCAAATCTGCTATGTATGAGACAGAGATCCACAGTCATCTCCGTGTAATACTGGAGTTGTTACTGGAGATAAATACTGGAGATAAAATACAGCTAGTTTTCGTTTCCATTGGAGATACCAGGTATTCTCTAAATTTTTCTCTTACATACATTTTGCTTTCTTCCATGTCAACATTCCAGTTTCCAATGATACATACATTTGTTTTTGCCTAAATACATGTACAACAGTCTCTAGGTAGCAATACCAAGCTTTGTTTGGAAGAGAGCCACTTATGAATCAAGAATCCCTAAGGATTTTACTAGAGTAGTGTATAAACTTCTATAGTGTAAGCTTTTGGGACTGAAGAGTTTATCTGTCAGAGCAGCTATTTCTTCATTAATACATATAATACCTAAATATGCTTTTGTTATACCCTGCATGCATACAAGTTTGTAATATCAATGAGTATTGTGAATAAATGACCTACAGTTCAACAAGACAATGAATTTGGTGACTTAAGCATCAATAGATACATATTGAGATCTATGTGAAGGGTCAAATACAAGTAAGGATTTTACCCTATAGGGCTAGAAAAATCTTTTATCATAAGTATAAACAGAAAAGCTAGGGCACATAACCAGGTTGAGAGATGAGTTTATATCATGATTCGATATTAGCTTCAGTTTCCTGGTGGAAAAATTCCTAGTGAACAAGTGAGTGAGATCATCTGATGTGTTCAACTGAAATTAAGAAAATATAAAAAGTTTAAATTGTTGGAGTGGTAACCATGTAGTGACTGTATGTTTGCTTTCGGAGTCAAAGAATATAAGAGGTGGAGAACAAAAGACCAGGCAGAAGCATCTGACGAATGTCCAATTTAAGTGGTGAGAGAAAGATTTGACAGAAAGAGATAAAAAGTAGTAATAAAAGGGAGGTAGGAGAAGATAATGTGATATGAAGGGACCCACAGGAGAAATGTTTCAAGAAGGAAATGATATACTAAATGAGACAGAGAAAGTGCGGATAACAAGACCACTGAATTGAAAACTTAAGACATTGCTTGAGATTGGTGAGTGACATTATCAGTAAAGCAGCTGTAATCAAAAGAGGATTAGAGGGTGATCAAGGAAAGTATAAGAGATAATAACTTTGAGATGGTGACTGTAAAAAAGAAGAATGACAAAATCTTAAGCAGCTCTGCTCAGACCATCTGGTGAAAACAGATACCGTCCCATTTTGTTCTAAGATAAAGGGTCCCTCAAAGTTCTAGGATCCCACGGGGCCATTTTGGTTCCAACTCATCCTTTATACGTACTACCTCGCAATAGCTGGTTGGACCAGGAGTGGGAGCTAAGCCCAATGCAGGTAATCATAGGATACACAAGGGACTATTGATCCATGAGGTGGCTGGGAAAACAAACAAACAAAACAAACAAACAAACGAACATAAAAGCAACCAAAGAAGCCAGACTGGACTTCTTTTGGAAATGTGAGACAAGTAATACCGATGAAATAAGACAGCAGTGGGAGCTAAACTTAGATGTCATTTGTAAGTCATAGAAGGGGAGGAGTCATCAGTGTTTGTCTGAGGATATAGGAAGTCAGTACATCAGCGAGAAGAGGTTTATTCCAGAAGTGAAACCATGGGATTACAAGTGATAGAAAGATGCTGCAGCTCAAGACACAAAGATGGAGGGAGTAGATGGTTTTGAAATGACCTCAGATCCTGACAGATCTCTTCTTCATAACTTGCCAGTGGCTCTCTGTGGTTTTGTTTTGTTTTGTTTAATCAAAATAGCTTGGAAGAATCTGATGTCTTCTGCAGTCCTGGTTCTAGCTGTGTCAGAGTTAGATGACCCCAGTAGTCTGTATCCTTCAAGAGTTGATAGAGCGTGTATGGCATGCAGGGAAAGAGAAAGAAGCAGAGAGGAAAGGCAACAAGTGAAAGGTTAATGAACTTTAGCTTAGTGAGAGTGATGAGGAGAATGATGCCTTCCACATGGCTCCAGCTCCTTTCTGCTTCCCTCAAAGACAGCTACAGCATGAAAAGGGAGAAAACAAATGCACATGTTCTAAACCAGGTTGAACAGATCACACTCTTTGAACATGTCCTCATGCCCCTTTCCAGAGAGAGAAAATGATCTGTCCTTTTATGGTCATGAGCACGTGAAAGCACCATGCTATTCCTCAGGGAGGTGAGAGCACCGTTGAAAATAGTGTTGTCAAACATTAAATTATTGAACACCCAGCTTACAAAGAAAAAAGGCTAGAACTGAGAACCTCTGAACCTTTACAGATCGAGACCCACAGTAGAAATTGTGACATGACAGGTTATGAGTTTAGCCACCTGGGTGAGGTAACAAGACCTGCTGGAGTTTTATATCTGGGAATTTCCATTATGTGATGTCATCCTCTGTTCAGACTATGAGAGGAGCAGGAAAACAGCTCCAAGTTGATGTTAAATTCTCCCATCTCTGTTGAAGGTGTAGTTCAGGTCTTACTTGTCCCTTTGGATTATCTAAAGGAACTCTAATCAATTGATAAAATTTCCTTCTAACTGAGTTAATTTTCTGGAGCTGTAAACAGCCTTCGGATAACCAGAAATTGATCTCATGAAGCTCTTTTAAATAACAGAGTTAATAATTGGATAATAATGGGTTTTCTTATCCTTCTAGGAATATCCAAATCTAAAACATACCAGACAACAAGACGTCTCCCAGATTCGAAATACTGAGAATCAACAGGCATCCTATTCTGCCAAAACATAGACTATGGCATATGTAAGGTGAAAAAAAAAAGAAAACGTATTATACAAATCTGGCATGTCCTAACTATTACAGTTTCAGTAGGAAAGCTACCAGTTAATTCTAAAGTAATATCCCCTGTATTCTTATCTTTAACAGGCAGACCGCTGTTTAAAAAGTCATTGTAGAATTCCTTTGGTAACACTAATCATTCTTAATTAATATTCAAATAGCCATTAAAATATTTTCCCCTCATGTCATGGTTATGTGATAACAACAGCCAATAAATAAAAGTACTTTTTTGAAAGTCCTCTTGGACTGGGTAGTTATGTAGTGTTTTACAAATTATTTACTCCTTTAAGTTCTACAGGTTATAATCAATGATGATTTTCCACTGATAATATGTTGCATATTCATAGCAAGCATTCTAGGTTTCAGAAATACTACCCCTGGAATTGAGCCTCCTGAATATTTTGTGTAGCATTCCAAGCAATAAAAAGAGAAACTAATGCCTATTCTCTTATCTGTCCTTAAATATAGTTGTTCTTTAATACAAATAATAAGGTTTTCTTGTACCTGTTTTACAGATAATATGAAAAATATGTTGCACACACATTCAAAGTATTTTACACAGTAAACGACACTACTTCTGGAATACTCTATTCTGAATATTTTGTGGAGCTTAAAGTAATAATCTGAGCAATTATAAATTAGTAAATATCTACACTGAGCACATAATTTATATGTGCTTGCTTATTTAAAAAATAACAGAAGTGATTTTACACAAAAAAATTGACTCTAGTAGAAGATAAGAAGCTTAACTGAAATATAAGATCTCTGTGTCAGACATTCTAATTCTGCCCTTCCAGTTTCACTCTACTCTTTTTCTGCCTGGGCTCTGCCCCATGAAGCTCCTTCTCTGGGTAGAATCAACCCACCTTCCTCGTCCTTTGTCTTCTGGGTGATGTCAACCAATAGGCGGCAGCAACAGCCTTAGATGATAGAAGAGAGAGAAGCCAGAGTGTTTATTCTACTGGCTTCTTCCTGTCAGCCTGTGTTTTGGCTGTGGCCACACCCCTCAACCAAAAGCACAACTTCTGCTGGTCAGCCTCCCACCAGAACCTGCAGCTACTGGTTTCTGTGGTCCAGCGAGTGCTCTCCTTGCCCTTTCAAACTTAAGGTGGTAATGCTTTTCCCCCTTACTGACACTGGGGCTCTTACCACCCACAGTTAGCTAAATAAATTTGCCTTTTCATTAAATTCTATTAGAGCTCTTTAATTCCCCTCCTGAGAGTACATTGATTTATTCTAGGACTTTGATATAGAAATTGTCACTAGGAATGGCCTCAGAAAACAGAAGCTCAGAGTAGAATTTTGTCATAGGTTGCTCACACACTTGATGAGTGCACTGATCATCTCCTTGCTGCTGGGGCGTGCTGATCTGTGGCATGTGGTGGCATCATGAGGGCAGGTAGAGGACACAGTGCTCTTAGAGCAAATGGCTGTGACACAGAATCACTGTTACTACGGTGAGAAGTGGAATAAGCAGAGCTAGGCTGGCTATTTCTGAAAACCTTAGAGACTACGCAAGAGAAATGGATCAACTGAAGGTCTTGAACGCATGCCCAACTCAGGGCATGTGTGGTACACACAGATGGCCACCAAGACAGCTTTATTTATTTATTTTTAAAATAAATTTTTAATGGAGATAATAATTTATGTATAATGGAATGCTCAAATCTTTTTGTTTAATTTATTTATTTTTGGCTGCTTTGGGTCTTCATTGCTGTGCGCAGGCTTTCTCTAGTTGCGGCAAGCAGGGGATACTCTTTGTTGCAGTGTGCGGGCTTCTCATTGTGGTGGCTTCTCTTGTGGACCATGAGCTCTAGGTGTGCGGGCTTCAGTAGTTGCAGCACACAGGCTCAGTAGTTGTGGCTCACGGGTTCCAGAGTGCAGGCTCAGTAGTTGTGGTGCAGGGGCTTAGTTGCTCTGTGGTATGTGGGGTCTTCCTGGACCAAGGCTCCAACCTGTGTCCCCTACACTGGCAGGTGGATTCTTAACCACTGCACCACCAGGGAAGCCCAAGACAGCTTTAAAGATGCCCTTCATCTTCTGTAGCCGCACAGAAGACAGAGCTGAAAATTAAGCCCCGGTCTCACCTGCAGTTGTCACAGAGTTGCAGCATTGATGAATGGACCCTACAGGATTCTTACAGGAAAGTAAGAGAACTTAGAGGAAGAGGGGTGCTGCTGTGACATGGGATGGGACATGTGGGTAGGCAGAATGGAAGCTAAGAACTTTGAACCCCTAAGTTTTCCTATAGGGTCCTTGTCTGTTAACATAACTCCTCCCCAATGAATAGAGAAACTAGGCTTCTCCATCATGACACTCTTGTCGTGGTTGTACCTGGAGCAGTTGCCTGACTAGACTAGGGATGTCTCTTCCCACCACATTCATGGATCCTTGGCCCACAATGAAAGTCAGATCCCAACAAAACCCAGAGAGAGAAGTACATACCAGAGAGGGTCTCCTCTGAGAGAAAATTCTCTCTACCCCAGGAGAGTTGCAGAACATCTTCAATCTGAACCGGCAGGAAACTGGGAAACATGTTGGAGTGGGTTCTGAGGATGACAGACCAAGAAAGATTAAGAAAATACTTAGATACACTGTCTGGAATTGAGAATTTCATATATTAGCTCAAGCCTCTGGGAATGGCATTGATAGATTGTTAGTTTAGTTAATTAAGTGTGATTCTTCTCAGTCAATGGCATTTAATAGCCAGAGCTGCTGGGCATAGTCTCTATCACAGGTCAGCCCATGGGCCAAGTCAGGCCATCCAGTTTGTTTTTGTAAACAAAGTGTTACTGGAACACAGCCACATGCATATTATGCATGGTCTGTTCATGTGTTTGCATGGAAATGGCAAAGTTATATAGTTGCAACAAAGACCATAAACCCAAAATATTTACTATCTGGTGCTTTATGTAAAGACTTTCTGGCCCCTGCACTAAAGGCAGGAACCAGAAACTCTAGCAGAAAGAAACCTTAGAGTGGATTAATTTTATAAAACTGCTCAGGCACCCTTCCTGCCCCCACCCTGCCCCCATCCCTGTCTAAGCTGGACATCAGCTCCTTCACCACAATGGCCTGAAAATGAAATAATGTCCCTCTTCCAAGGGCCATGCGTGGCATTGGCCCATGTTGCAATCAAACTAGACTCAGGAGTGGAGCAAGGTTTTGTGGCTTCTGTGACATAAAATTTTGGAGTCCTCCTTTAAGTAAAAGCTGCAATATTATACATGCAAAAATGCAAAAATTATAATTGAATTAGAATGATTAAAAATAGCCATGATAATAACAAACCAGTTTTAAAGCTGTCAAAACTAACATCACAAGATCTAAGAAAATAACTTTTAAAATATTAATTAACTTTATGATGAATTCTTTAATACTTCTTTGTTTTTTCCTATTGGGAGAGATTGTTTGTTTTTAGTTTAGTTTTGCTGAATAAGACTTCTTTTTGTAACAGTGATCCTACAGTGGTAGAGGCCATGTTTCACTATCAGATGAGTTTTGCCCAATTACCATTATAAGCTGAGGGTATCTGTGATTGTGGCTGATTCATCATAAATCCCTAGCAGTGACATACATGAGTAGTCCTTTTAGGTCTTGTTTGACATATACAATTAGACAATTCTAAGTCTTTCGGGTTGAAATTGACTCGTGTTGCATTAGTGAGGATTGATGGCCTCTTGCTCAGTTTCTAACCGAAGTCAGTTCACAAAGCTGGTGTCCCTTGATTGATAGGAAGTTATGTTACTTAAGGAAGAACCCCTATCACATCCCACTTCTGCTCTCATTATAAAACTGGGACAACAACCACAGGATGGTTGGTGGTTCAGCTGGACTCCCATGAGGTAGACTTGGGCCAAGACTTCATTTGTCAATTGATTTCTATACCTTTCTACTCTGAGCAATGGATCTTAGTGGAATCTCAGCAGATTAGTAGAAGAACAGAGACAGTATAAACTTGTTAACTCTAGATATTGATAGCCATATAACTAATGTAGGAATTCAGGTAAAAGTCTCCAGATACCTTTAGGGAAAGACTACAAGGAGGGAGGAGGTGAGAGAAAATATATTTAGTAATATGCAGAATCTCTACATTAGTAACCAGATCTGTGAAGAGTCATAATGTTAGGAAGAGTCAAGTGAAAGCCCTGAAGCTATCTCCTTTCACCCCTCATTCCCCATTTTTGCATCTATGAGGAGACAACAGAACTTGGTGCCATGATCAAAGCCTTGAGGGATTCAGAGGTTTTCTAACTTGTCTGTATATGACCTGTGTACTTGTCCAGTGAAAAAGCCAGGTGGGCCTTGCAGAATGACTAGGGTTTTTTTTTTTTTTTTTTTTTAATTTATTTATTTATTTTTTAATTTTTTGCCTTATAACAAATTTAATCAGTTATACATATACATATGTTTCCATATCCCCTCCCTTTTGCGTCTCCCTCCCACCCTCCCTATCCCACCCCTCCAGGCGGTCACAAAGCACCAAGCTGATCTCCCTGTGCTATGCGGCTGCTTCCCACTAGCTATCTACCTTATGTTTGGTAGTGTATATATGTCTATGCCGCTCTTTCCCTTTGTCACAGCTTACCCTTCCCCCTCCCCATATCCTCAAGTCCATTCTCTAGTAGGTCTGTGTCTTTATTCCTGTTTTACCCCTAGGTTCTTCATGACATTTTTTTTTTCTTAAATTCCATATATATGTGTTAGCATACAGTATTTGTCTTTCTCTTTCTGACTTACTTCACTCTGTATGACAGACTCTAGGTCTATCCACCTCATTACAAATAGCTCAATTTCATTTCTTTTTATGGCTGAGTAATATTCCATTGTATATATGTGCCACATCTTCTTTATCCATTCATCCGATGATGGACACTTAGGTTGTTTCCAGCTCCGGGCTATTGTGAATAGAGCTGCAATGAACATTTTGGTACATGTCTCTTTTTGAATTATGGTTTTCTCGGGGTATATGCCCAGTAGTGGGATTGCTGGGTCATATGGTAGTTCTATTTGTAGTTTTTTAAGGAACCTCCATACCGTTCTCCATAGCGGCTGTACCAATTCACATTCCCACCAGCAGTGCAAGAGTGTTCCCTTTTTTCCACACCCTCTCCAGCATTTATTGTGTCTAGATTTTTTGATGATGGCCATTCTGACTGGTGTGAGATGATATCTCATTGTAGTTTTGATTTGCATTTCTCTAATGAGTAAAGATGTTGAGCATCCTTGTGTTTGTTGGCAGTCTGTATATCTTCTGTGGAGAAATGTCTATTTAGGTCTTCTGCCCATTTTTGGATTGGGTTGTTTGTTTTTTTGTTATTGAGCTGCATGAGCTGCTTATAAATTTTGGAGATTAATCCTTTGTCAGTTGCTTCATTTGCAAATATTTTCTCCCATTCTGAGGGTTGTCTTTTGTTCTTGTTTATGGTTTCCTTTGCTGTGCAAAAGATTTGAAGTTTCATTAGGTCCCATGTGTTTATTTTTGTCTTTATTTCCATTTCTCTAGGAGGTGGGTCAAAAAGGATCTTGCTGTGATTTATGTCATAGAGTGTTCTGCCTATGTTTTCCTCTAAGAGTTTGATAGTGTCTGGCCTTACATTTAGGTCTTTAATCCATTTTGAGCTTATTTTTGTGTATGGTGTTAGGGAGTGATCTAATCTCATACTTTTACATGTCCCTATCCAGTTTTCCCAGCACCACTTATTGAAGAGACTGTCCTTTCTCCACTGTACATTCCTGCCTCCTTTATCAAAGATAAGGTGACCATATGTCCGTGGGTTTATCTCTGGGCTTTCTATCCTGTTCCATTGATCTATCTTTCTGTTTTTGTGCCAGTACCATACTGTCTTGATTACTGTGGCTTTGTAGTATAGTCTGAAGTCAGGGAGCCTGATTCCTCCAGCTCCATTTTTCGTTCTCAAGATTGCTTTGGCTATTCGGGGTCTTTTGTGTTTCCAAACAAATTTTGAAATTTTTTGTTCTAGTTCTGTGAAAAATGCCAGTGGTAGTTTGATAGGGATTGCATTGAATCTGTAGATTGCTTTGGGTAGTAGAGTCATTTTCACAATGTTGATTCTTCCAATCCAAGAACATGGTACATCTCTCCATCTATTTGTATCATCTTTAATTTCTTTCATCAGTGTCTTATAATTTTCTGCATACAGGTCTTTTGTCTCCTTAGGTAGGTTTATTCCTAGATATTTTATTCTTTTTGTTGCAATGGTAAATGGGAGTGTTTCCTTGATTTCACTTTCAGATTTTTCATCATTAGTATATAGGAATGCCAGAGATTTCTGTGCATTAATTTTGTATCCTGCAACTTGACCAAATTCATTGATTAGCTCTAGTAGTTTTCTGGTAGCATCTTTAGGATTCTCTATGTATAGTATCATGTCATCTGCAAACAATGACAGCTTTACTTTTTCTTTTCCAATTTGGATTCCTTTTATTTCCTTTTCTTCTCTGATTGCTGTGGCTAAAACTTCCAAAACTAGGTTGAATAAGAGTGGTGAGAGTGGGCAACCTTGTCTTGTTCCTGATCTTAGTGGAAATGGTTTCAGTTTTTCACCATTGAGGACGATGCTGGCTGTGGGTTTGTCATATATGGCCTTTATTATGTTGAGGAAAGTTCCCTCTATGCCTACTTTCTGCAGGGTTTTTATCATAAATGGGTGTTGAATTTTGTCGAAAGCTTTCTCTGCATCTATTGAGATGATCATATGGTTTTTCTCCTTCAATTTGTTAATATGGTGTATCACGTTGATTGATTTGCGTATATTGAAGAATCCTTGCATTCCTGGAATAAACCCTACTTGATCATGGTGTATGATCCTTTTAATGTGCTGTTGGATTCTGTTTGCTAGTATTTTGTTGAGGATTTTTGCATCTATGTTCATTAGTGTTATTGGCCTGTAGTTTTCTTTCTTTGTGACATCCTTGTCTGGTTTTGGTATCAAGGTGATGGTGGCCTCGTAGAATGAGTTTGGGAGTGTTCCTCCCTCTGCTATATTTTGGAAGAGTTTCAGAAGGATAGGTGTTAGCTCTTCTCTAAATGCTTGATAGAATTCGCCTGTGAAGCCATCTGGTCCTGGGCTTTTGTTTGTTGGAAGATTTTTTATCACAGTTTCAATTTCAGTGCTTGTGATTGGTCTGTTCATATTTTCTATTTCTTCCTGATTCAGTCTTGGCAGGTTGTGCATTTCTAAGAATTTGTCCATTTCTTCCAGGTTGTCCATTTTATTGGCATAGAGTTGCTTATAGTAATCTCTCATGATCTTTTGTATTTCTGCAGTGTCAGTTGTTACTTCTCCTTTTTCATTTCTAATTCTATTGATTTGAGTCTTCTCCCTTTTTTTCTTGATGAGTCTGGCTAATGGTTTATCAATTTTGTTTATCTTCTCAAAGAACCAGCTTTTAGTTTTATTGATCTTTGCTATCGTTTCCTTCATTTCTTTTTCATTTATTTCTGATCTGATTTTTATGATTTCTTTCCTTCTGCTAACTTTGGGATGTTTTTGTTCTTCTTTCTCTAATTGCTTTAGGTGCAAGGTTAGGTTGTTTATTCGAGATGTTTCCTGTTTCTTAAGGTGGGATTGTATTGCTATAAACTTCCCTCTTAGAACTGCTTTTGCTGCATCCCATAGGTTTTGGGTCGTCGTGTCTCCATTGTCATTTGTCTCTAGGTATTTTTTAATTTCTTCTTTGATTTCTTCAGTGATCACTTCGTTATTAAGTAGTGTATTGTTTAGCCTCCATGTGTTTGTATTTTTTACAGATCTTTTCCTGTAATTGATATCTAGTCTCATAGCATTGTGGTTGGAAAAGATACTTGATACAATTTCAATTTTCTTAAATTTACCAAGGCTTGATTTGTGACCCAAGATATGATCTATCCTGGAGAATGTTCCATGAGCACTTGAGAAAAATGTGTATTCTGTTGATTTTGGATGGAATGTCCTATAAATATCCATTAAGTCCATCTTGTTTAATGTATCATTTAAAGCTTGTGTTTCCTTATTTATTTTCATTTTGGATGATCTGTCCATTGGTGAAAGCGGGGTGTTAAAGTCCCCTACTATGAGTGTGTCACTGTCAATTTCTCCTTTTATGGCTGTTAGTATTTGCCTTATGTATTGAGGTGCTCCTATGTTGGGTGCATAAATATTTACAATTGTTATATCTTCTTCTTGGATCGATCCCTTGATCATTAGGTAGTGTCCTTCTTTGTCTCTTCTAGTAGTCTTTATTTTAAAGTCTATTTTGTCTGATATGAGAATTGCTACTCCAGCTTTCTTTTGGTTTCCATTTGAATGGAATATCTTTTTCCATCCCCTTACTTTCAGTCTGTATGTGTCTCTAGGTCTGAAGTGGGTCTCTTGTAGACAGCATATATATGGGTCTTGTTTTTGTATCCATTCAGCCAATCTGTGTCTTTTGGTGGGAGCATTTAGTCCATTTACATTTAAGGTAATTATTGATATGTATGTTCCTGTTCCCATTTTCTTAATTGTTTTGGGTTCGTTATTGTAGGTCTTTTACTTCTGTTGTGTTTCTTGCCTAGAGAAGTTCCTTTAGCATTTGTTGTAAAGCTGGTTTGGTGGTGCTGAACTCTCTCAGCTTTTGCTTGTCTGTAAACGTTTTAATCTCTCCATCAAATCTGAATGAGATCCTTGCTGGGTAGAGTAATCTTGGTTGCAGGTTTTTCTCCTTCATCACTTTAATTATGTCCTGCCACTCCCTTCTGGCTTGTAGAGTTTCTGCTGAGAGATCAGCTGTTATCCTGATGGGGATTCCCTTGTGTGTTATTTGTTGTTTTTGCTTTGCTGCTTTTAATATGATTTCTTTGTGTTTAATTTTTGACAGTTTGATTAATATGTGTCTTGGCGTATTTCTCCTTGGATTTATTCTGTATGGGACTCTCTGTGCCTCCTGGACTTGATTAACTATTTCCTTTCCCATATTAGGGAAGTTTGCAACTATAATCTCTTCAAATATTTTCTCAGTCCCTTTCTTTTTCTCTTCTTCTTCTGGAACCCCTATAATTCGAATGTTGGTGCGTTTAATGTTGTCCCAGAGGTCTCTGAGACTGTCCTCTGTTCTTTTCATTCTTTTTTCTTTATTTTGCTCTGCAGCAGTTATTTCCACTATTTTATCTTCCACCTCACTTATCCGTTCTTCTGCCTCAGTTATTCTGCTATTGATCCCATCTAGAGTATTTTTTATTTCATGTATTGTGTTTTTAATCGATGCTTGATTCATCTTTAGTTCTTCTAGGTCCTTGTTAACTGTTTCTTGCATTTTGTCTATTCTATTTCCAAGATTTTGGATCTGGGAAATAGAATCTTGGATCATCTTTACCATCATTATTCTGAATTCTTTTTCAGGTAGACTGCCTATTACCTCTTCATTTGTTAGATCTGGTGGGTTTTTATCTTGCTCCTTCTCCTGCTGTGTGTTTTTCTGTCTTCTCATTTTGCTTATGTTACTGTGTTTGGGGTCTCCTTTTTGCAGGCTGCAGGTTCAAAGTTCCCGTTGTTTTTGGTGTCTGACCCCAGTGGCTAAGGTTGGTTTAGTGGGTTGTGTAGGCTTCCTGGTGGAGGGGACTAGTGCCTGTGTTCTGGTGGATGAGGCTGGATCTTGTCTTTCTGGTGGGCAGGTCCACGTCTGGTGGTGTGTTTTGGGGTGTCTGCAGACTTTTTATGAGTTTAGGCCACCTCTCTGCTAATGGGTGGCGTTGTGTTCCTGTCTTGCTAGTTGTTTGGCTTAGGGTGTCCAGCACTGTAGCTTGTTGGTCGTTGAGTGAAGCTGGGTGCTGGTGTTGAGATGGAGATCTCTGGAAGATTTTTGCCGTTTGATATTATGTGGAGCTGGGAGGTCTCTTGTGGACCAGTGTCCTGAAGTTGGCTCTCCCACCTCAGAGGCACAGCACTGACTCCTGGCTCCTCAATTTGGGATGATGTGTTGTCTATTCATGTATTCCACAGATGCAGGGTACATCAAGTTGATTGTGGAGCTTTAATCCGCTGCTTCTGAGGCTGCTGGGAGAGGTTTCCCTTTCTCTTCTTTGTTCTCACAGCTCCTGGGTCTCAGCTTTGGATTTGGCCCTGCTTCTGCGTGTAGGTCGCCGGAGGGCGTCTGTTCTTCACTCAGGCAGGACAGGGTTAAAGGAGCAGCCTCTTCGGGGACTCTGGCTCACTCAGGCCGGGCGGGAGGGAGGGGCACGGAGTGCGGGGCGAGCCTGCAGCGGCAAAGGTCGGCGTGACGTTGCACCAGCCCGAGGCGCGCCGTGCGTTCTCCCAGGGAAGCCGCCCCTGGATCCCGGGACCCCGGCAGTGGAGGGCTGCACAGGCTCCCGGAAGGGCGGTGTGGGCAGTGACCTGCGCTCGCACACAGGCTTCTTGGCGGCGGCAGCAGCAGCCCCAGCGTCCCACGCCCGTCTCTGGGCTCCGCGCTTTCAGTCGCGACTCGCGCCCGTCTGTGGAGCCCTTTTAAGCAGCGCTCTTAATCCCCTCTCCTCGCGCACCAGGAAACCAAGAGGGAAGAAAAAGTCTCTTGCCTCTTCGGCAGCCCCAGAGTTTTCCCGGACTCCCTCCCGGCTAGCTGTGGCACATTAGCCCCCTTCAGGCTGAGTTCTCGCCGCCAGCCCCAGTCCTCTCCCTGCGCTCTGACCGAAGCCCGAGCCTCAGCTTCCAGCGCTGCGCGCCCCGGCGGGCGAGCAGACAAGCCTCTCGGGCTGGTGAGTGCCGCTCGGCACTGATCCTCTGTGTGGGGATCTCTCCGCTTTGCCCTACCCAGGTATGTGGGGAGTTTCTTGCCTTTTGGGAGGTCTGGGGTCTTCTGCCAGCGTTCAGTAGGTGTTCTGTAGGAGTTGTTCCACGTGTAGCTGTATTTCTGGTGTATCCGTGGGGAGGAAGGTGATCTCCGCGTCTTACTCTTCCGCCATCTTACCCGGAAGTCCGGGGTTTTTAAAAATATAACTAGATGGTGATATCAATTCCAGCTGTGATTGCAGGTGTGCTATCTCTACTGATCAAATAAAGAAGCCTCTGGCATCTGGCACATAACTATTGACCTAGCACCATGCTTTATTTTCTAGTGCCTTCAAGAAAGATATTCATATCATTTTGCCTCATAAGCTATGGACAGAAGTCTAACTGCCTTTCTGTATATCAGGACTGATCCAATGATGTAGGAAATTTAATAATATTCTGTTGGACAATTTTCTGTACCTTGCACTGCCTACCATGGAGAAAGAAGCACTTTTCAGTAGGCTGCTCTGATCCGCTGACCAAAATTTGTTAGGCTGATGCATTTAACTGGGACTGGGACCAACTAAAACCCTCTACTAATTCCAGGATGTAGTACAAGGGACCTTGCCTCTTGGGTCTTATGTCTTAGAAGTATCAAGGGCAGATAAGAAAGCTCAATACAGCCTCTGAAAAGCCCACAGTGCTGTGCTGTTGATAATTATTCTCCATTTCAAAAGCAGTTCCTAAGACTAAGCATGTGACTCAGTGACACATGTAATGAAATGACTATTCAACTTAACTTTCAGCTATGAACTGGTGTTATATGACCCATCAAACCACAAAATTGAAAGTGCACACAGCATTTTATTGTTAAATGGAAATAACATTTATAAAGCTGGCTTGTGCAAGTCCAGAGGACCTAAGTAAACCCTACTTTGTATCTAGGATATATCTGTTGAGGAAAATGGTCGTTTCTTCATATACCCTACATATAACACACAAAGCAGCTGCATTTGACTCATAATTGTCTGCACAGCTTTGAATAGACAACTGAGAGTAAAATTGGCCATTAGTTATTAATAATCTTTTGAATAACTTATTTATGAAGACAATATTATTTGGGGGGAATAGTTTCACATGGCTGAGAAAGGGTTCCTTCTTATTTATCTTATACTGTGGTAAATAACTGTATCACATTCCTCTTTTACCCTTAGAAATTGAATTTTAACAAGAATATTCTGATGACTGGTGCAGTCTTTTTCTTTTTTGAAGATATTTACAGTGTTTGGCTTGTACATGTTTTTTTTTGTCTTTTCATACAACGTTTTACAATGTCTGATTTACTAGTTAAATGTTTGTTTTCATCATTAAGTCTTTTAAATACTTAATAGTCTTTAGATTTGTTGTGAAAAACTACAGTATCACTTACATATTTCATTCTATCATTCTTATTGAACATGCAGATGCTCATGTGTACATATAAATGTGTTTGGAATAGCTTGTCCTAATGGTTTGTCTCTTTTTAGACACATTAACTGACCTGTACAGAACCCCCTTTAACAGCCCAAATATTTTGCATGGTTTCTAAAAACAAAGTTCCCTTTGAATTTGTCACCAACTCTAATTCTGACAATCCCCCTGGGGTCAGATGATTCTTGGTATTCTTACCAGATCAATAGTGATTAATCTACTTCATTCATCCAAAGTCATCCTGACTTGCCTGCATGCTGGGTCTTTGAATTACAGTGAAGAGAGTGTGATTCATTATTAAAACTTGTACTCTCAGTCATGTGGCACCCTTGGGGAGTGAAGACCTCCTTTCAATGAGTTTTTTCCCCCAGTCTTGCCAGGAGTTAGCATACTTCGAAAGAAATTGCATCAGTGCTGGTCCATGCAAGACCAAGAGGTAACTGAAGGCTTAGAAAAATCCTCATGTGCACATTGCTTCAAGTCTGCATTTCAGGGTTAATAGAATAATAGGTTACTGAGGTTGAACTTTGAACATTCATAGGTATTCCCTTAGACCTTCTGAGTATCAATATGTGTGCCAGAATTTGAAAAGAAAACAGTATTGAGAGAAGTCCAGAAGGTTAAAAAAAAAAAAAAAAGGATTCTTTTTAGAGGGTTTGCTTAATTCCTATACCTCAAAGCTTGTTTCTCCCTATAATGGTAGCTTTCTATTTACATTTCTATTTACCATGCCCATTTCTGGTTGACTCCTATAGCTGTCAGGAAGTACTCTTACCCTTCAGTCTCCTCTCTAAGCCTAAATGGAGACATCTGTTATGAATAATTCTCTTTTGAAGCATCCTTCTTGATGAGACCATCAACTTGTCTCTGTGATTTTCTTCAGATATCCCTTATTATCACAATTAACTGGGTATGTTTCTGAAACATATTCCCTTATCTGTTTTACTCTGACAATCAAGACTGTTTCTCATTCATTACAGTGGATTATATCCATCTCAGAATTCATGTCAGAAATGCAAAATAATATGTGGAGGGTACAGATATTTGGATCTCACTTACACATGTAAAGATGCCTACACAATATAATCATTTTACTTAATCTTGTTTTCAGAATGCAAGGTATTACTTTCTTTTCAATAGCATGATCTAGGAAAGTACTGGGAACCAAAATCCTAAGTTTCCTACTTCATTCCTTTATCCCATTATGGGTCTATTTTACTTCGTATCATTCTGTCTCATCTGATGTTGAGTTTCCTGAGACTCTAGCCTTTCTTATTTCTTACATATCTTTCAGTGACATCCTGGACCTTTTAGAAAGTCAAAGAAGACACTTCTTGATTCCATATTTTATTTCTGCTGTCTGTACAAGCCATTTGCAATGCTGAGGACTGATCACTTTGTGCAAATAATCACAGACACACAGGACACCAGGAGAATGAGATTATGTCTTTTGGCATTCTGTGGTTCTCTCTACTAATTTATTCATTGATAAAGAGACACAGAAATGTTGACCTACAATCTCTGTACCAGTATCAGGTAGACACTCAACAAATGTGCCATAGGCCAGAACAAGCGTGTTTGGAATCATAAATTTATGTGAACTCAAACCTCCTCCTCCCATTATTCCCCCTCTGTGTATTCCTCAGCTTTCTACTTGTACTAATCATGGTCCATAGCATACCCTGGGAGAATCCCACGGACAGGTAAATTGGGTCTGTATGTCTGTGCTTTTTGAGTAATTTGTCAATAACTTGGAAAGTGACTTAGCTTATTTTGTTTATAATATATGCCTAGTTCCTTTTTGGTCACTATACTAATGCCATTGGCTTATTTACATATTATGCTTCCAAGATAAAATTTATATTAGAACTAGGAATTTACATTTGTTTTTTTCTTAGAGACAGCGGTTGGTATTAAACTGTAGTGTCTGTTATTTTATTTCATTTTCTGTGCACTTTTGCTTCTGCTTGATACCAGGCTCTTTTCCCATGGATTAAGTTTGCTTTTTTTTAAGATGCTATTAGAACACTCTACTATAGACTGAATGTTTATGTCCCCCCAAATTTCATATGTTGAAATTCTAATCCCCAACGTGATGGTATTTGGAAATGGGGTCTTTGGAAGGTGATTAGGTCCTGTGCCCTCATGAATGGAATTAGTGCTCTCATAAGAGACCATAGAGAACTCCCTTTCCCCTTCTACCTTGAGAAGACACAGAGAAAAGATGCCACCTATGAGCCGGGAAGTTGGCTTTCACTAGACACAGAATTTGCCACTGCCTTGATCTTGGACTTCCCATCCCCCAGAACTGTGAGAAATTAATTTCTGTTTATAAGCCACCCAGTCTATGGTATTTTTGTTACAGCAGCTGCTCAAACAGACTAAGATGCACACTAATATAATTTATTGCCAAAAATTTGCCAATAAATTCTCATTATTTTACTACTCAATAGCTCTAAATAATAAATTTGACATGGGTGCTAAAACAATGCCCCTTTTTATGAGTTTTGAATTCAAAGAATTATTGTGTATCGTGGAAAAAATGTTAGTTTCTTTGTCATATTCATCAGGCACCCAACACAGTTCCTGAGACATAATATAAACGGGTATATGCATTGGACCCAGGATACAATAATACTGAACCCCAGTCATTCTGTTGAATTACTTAAATTGGGCAAACAAATCATTTGAACAGAGAAA
Source organism: Mesoplodon mirus (assembly GCF_964341445.2). Taxonomy (NCBI): domain Eukaryota; kingdom Metazoa; phylum Chordata; class Mammalia; order Artiodactyla; family Ziphiidae; genus Mesoplodon; species Mesoplodon mirus. Next base: position 72,103,159 of record NC_138993.1, on the reverse strand, counting down.
CCTGAAGCTGACTCATATTAATTTATAATAAATAATAATATCTAATTGACAGAGCTGCTGTGAGAATTAGTAAAATTGTGCTCTAAAATAGGAATTATCCTTTCTATCAAAGCATATTAAGTTGTAGTTGACCAGACTTCCCACTGAGAATAACTAGAAAATATGTGAAAAATAAAATTGTAGAAGGTCTGGTATTCGACGCATTCGAGACTTACCCAGGTTGCTAGGACTTGAGGGACCAATGTGTGGAGATCAGGGAACCTCACAGATGTAGCGTTTCCTTCTCCAGCATTCAATGATTCCTACGTGGCATAGCAGAGAGGCTTAGAAGTTGAGTGGAACGTGCACACTGGAAGATGCACACCTTGGGCAGGGAGGTGACAAAACTCATACATAAAATCATGCATCTTGAAAAGTGATTCTTTAAGCAGACTGGCAAGTTGGAGAGTAAAGACCAATACAGATAATATTATATTTTATTTTATGTGACTAATAGTAGCTTAATTTCTTTTTGGAAAAAAAAATATATAATTGACAAAATTGAGACCAAGAAAAACTATCCTAGATTGCCTTGAATTAACATCAGATGCTTATATGACACAGTGTTTATCTGACTTTTTTTTTCAGACTCCAGTTCTTACTTTTGTGCTTAAGAGAGTAATGTTCATGTATTGAAATTATAAACACAGTGAAAGGCGTAGCTTTGCAATCTTAAGCCTTCGGTTGTTACTTATAACTTCTTTCCTATATCCACATGCAATGAAATTTAATAAGACAAAAACATTTGTCTGTTTTGAGTCCTCTGGTTCATATGGTAAATGAGAAGGTAAAGAATGACCCACATATTTGAGAGAGGAAGGAAACGAGACTAAGATAAACTATCACAGAAGTATATAAATCTGAATGTCTTAAGTTTTTAAGATAATAACAGTTTTTTAAACTCCCAGGGTAATGAAATAGAATTATATTTATTGATGCATAAATATTTCCACAAAAAATGTTAAAGTCTTAAAAAGTTATATAATAGCATATATATCATGGTCATATTTTCTTTAAAAGCTATTATGCACCAAAAGATAAATATCTCAAAGATCATGCAGCAAGAAATCTAAGTGGTAGACAAAGTGTGAAAAGATTATTGCATTCTTCATATATACTTCATTTTCTGTTTTTTATCAAGCATGGGTTATGCCAATAAATTAAATCAACAATGTTTATGTGAATGTCACATCAGTTATATTAATGCTCTTTCTCATCATTTAGTAAATAAAGTGGGTAGAATCTATGTTTTTTAAATGTATTTATTATTTACTGTTTGCCTCTTTGACATGGATGCTTTGTCCTTTTCTCATAGACTCTTAGATATTACAATCTGAATCAATCTGATATTAATAATCAGATATGAATCAACCTCTTACAGAGGGCATTGTGAAAGTGCAATTAGGACATCTGATCGCTGAAGATTGAGTGATAATATATGCCACGGGCTGCCCTGTAATATCACCTGTGTCAACCTATTTCAGCCTCAGACAACTTTATGAAGTAAGCATAATTCCTAATACTTAGTAATAACTTATAAAATCAAAACACCTTGTGAAACACACAGTGCATTTTATTTGATACTAGCAGCCATTCACATGTGTACTATATCTCCATTTTATAGGAAAGCAAGCTGAGCTTTGAAATGTTCATGCAAGTCACTGACAGCCATTCACAAATTAACTATCAAAGTGAGAATTCAAATACAGATTCTGAATACTAGAGATATATTGCTCCTTCTTTGTTAACCTTTGCTTAATTCCTGGAGAGGACTAAGGTGTTAAGAGGTTAAATTATTTCTCCTAGGGACACTGTAGATGAGAGCTAGAATTCTGTTCTAGGTCTTTGAACTCTTTTCAGTAAAACTGTGCTACTGTGTGGGGTTGTGTAGGGTGTGTGTGTGTGTGTATTTGTGTGTGTGTATACCCCATAATACCACATATATTCCATAATATCCCCCAGGGATATTGCCATTAAAATTAATTATAGTACAGTAGTATATATTAGAGGCTCCTAAATAAATTTTTTGTCAAACATATATGATACTTTATCTTGTTGAGGCAAATGCTACTGGATTCATCAATATCTCAGTTCTTTTCTTCTAGGTTTTGGGAGGAATAGATTTTCCCATGCTTTGGAAGGTAATTATAATTGAGTGATATGAGAACACAGCACTTCGAGGTGGAAGCATTTCAGAGCTGATGGGTGATTCTTGATGTTTCTTTTCCTACGCTCTGGCAAACCTTGAAAGCTTGCATTGGACTCATAGTAAGATGATGGATCGTCTGTTAGCTGGGACCTGTGAGCAGATTCACCCAGTCTGCTCTAAAACTTATGTTCTTGGTTTCTATACTGTGCTCTGTCATACACATTTTAAAATAAACAACAGAAATTTACCTTAGAACATTTGTTGATATGCTTTTAAATGCACACCATAGTTATGCACCCCACAAATACTTAGATGCATAATGTTTGTATTACAACTATAGCACGGATCAAAATCTGAGTGTTCTCTTATGACATGAGTTACTTCATTGGCAATTATAACCAAAAATACCCTTAGTGGTAAAACAGCATCATGTTCAAGTTCAACTCAAGCCTATGGAACAAGCAGCGGTAACTCATATTTTCACAATATGCTTAGAAAATGAACTTTGAAGAACTGCCTATTGCATGTTTCATAAGGGCCCTGAGAAGAAATAGTACAGTCATATGAATTTTATATGAATAGGTAAGAAGTTTAAAATGATGTCCTTAAAGGAATGATTTTTTAAAAATTGAGTTTATCTTCCTTAAATGCTCGAGACGTGAAAATATAAAAATTGTAAGAAGAGGCACCTTTATGCTCTGAAACCAAATTAAATATTCTGAAATGCCAACTTAATTTTGATCCTCTATTTTTCTGATTGCTATAGATTTTGCTTTCTACTTTATTCCAAAAGGACTTGCAAAGATTTAATGTTGAATAATTGGCATGTGTGTATTTGGTTTCTTCTGTGTTTCAGGATCCTTGGACGTGAACGTTCAAGATGTCCTCTCCAGGCTAAAATGCCATTCCCTGATTCCTTTTGGGTTGGGCCTCCTTCCTTTTTAGAGACTTAGCCTTGCTGTCATCTTTTTGGAGAACTCATGATCCTTTCCACTCCTTGCCCACCTGACCTCCATCTTGTTGAGGGCTCCTCCCATGTGATTTGCTAATACAGTCTGCATCATACTTCAATTAACTACAAATTGCAGTTGGTTACTTATCTTTGTCCTCAACCTCATTGTGATTTTCTTGAAACCAGAGTCTGTTTTATTTTTTTAAACAGCTTTATTGAGATATAATTCATATACCATACAGTTCACCCACTTAAAATATACAATTCAATAGTTTTTAGTTTATTTATATGATTGTTCAATCATCAGTGCAATCTAATTTTAAAAGATTTTATCCTCTATTAAAAAAACTCCAACCCATTAACAGTCAATCCCCATCCTCCCCCCATACTTCTCCGTCCCAAAGCAAACACTATCTTTGCATTACTTGGAACTAGTACAATGGTAGATACACAGTAAATTATAAATACACATTTGCTTTAATTTGCATTTATCTAATAATTAGTGATGTTGAGCATCTCTTCATGGGCTTTTTGGCTATCTGTATGTCTTCTTTGGAGAAATGTCTACTTAGATCTTCCACCCATTTTTTGACAGGGTTATTTGTTTTTTTGATATTGAGCTGCATGGGCTGTTTGTATATTTTGAAGATTAATCCCTTGTCAGTTGCTCCGTTTGCAAATATTTTCTCCTATTCTGAGGGTTGTCTTTTTGTTTTGTATATGGTTTCCTTTGCTGTGCAAAACTTTTAAGTTTAGTTAGATCCCATTTGTTTATTTTTGCTTCTATTTTCATTACTCTAGGAGGTGGGTCAAAAAAGATCTTGCGATTTATGTCAAAGACTGTTCTGCTTATGTTTTCTTCTAAGAGTTTTATGGTGTCTAGCCTTACATTTAGGTCTTTAATTCATTTTGATTTTATTTTTGTGTATGGTGTTAGCAAGTGTTCTAATAAAAGAAGAGAGGGATAAATTGGGAGATTGCAACTGACATATGCACACTACTGTATATAAAATAGATAACTAATAAGAACCTGCTATATAGCACAGGGAACTCTACTCAATATTCTGAATGCCCTGTATGGGAAAATAATCTTTAAAAAAGAGTGGATATATGTATATGTATAAATGATTCACTTTGCTGTACAGCTGAAACTAACACAACATTGTAAATCAAGTATACTCCAATAAAATTTAAAAATAAATAAATAAATACATACATGTTTGCTTTAAAATACAAGTCATATGTATTAGTTTCCTAGGGCTGCCCTGACAAGGTATTATAAACTGGATGGCTTAAAACAACAGAAATGTATTGTTTCATAGTTCTGGAGCTCAGAAGTCCAAAACATGGTGTTGGTAGTATCATGTTCCCTCTGGAAAGTGCAGGGGAATCCTTCCTTGCCTCTTCCAGCTTCTGCTGGTTACTGGTAATTTTTGGTTTTTCTTAGCTTACAACTGAGTAACTCCAATTTTTGCCTTTTTAATTACAAGACATTCTTTCTGTAACTCTTATCTTCATATGGGCATCTTCTTATAAGGGCAGGAGTCATGTTGGTTTAGGACCTTCCCTGCTTTTATGTGACTTCATGTTAACTAACTACATCTGCAATGACCTACATCACAAATAAGGTCACATTAGAGGCACTGGGGGTTAGGACTTCAATATATCTTTTGGAGGGGGGCCTGGGGTTTAACAAATCAACCATTATAATAGAATGAATTAATGATCAATGTAATTTTTCTTTATTGTTTGCAAAGTCTTCCATCTTAAACATGGTGAAAATGAATAATTATATCATTTTTACTTCTCCAGACAGAAATATTTCCACAGCATATATGTTTTTAAAGTTATACCCTGAGTCACTCAGAGTAAACTATTCCTAACATAGGCTGCTCTTAGATGAAAATTAACTGATGAATTTTAATCCAAAAATTTTTAATGTTTTTATTTCCCATCTACAGTCTGCAACTTGTTTTTAGGAATATCTCCAGTGGAATTATAAGTGAACGATTCCACCTGTGCACCCCAACTATACTTTTTTTATGGGAATAATGTTGCCTGCTTGAATAATTCAAATTAGAGCTGCATTATTAAAAATAAGAGTGGTGAAATTTGGTTACATTTTTGTGTCTTCTCGCTTTCCTTATGCAATTTTCTGGTGAAAACCCAAGATGCTTCTTAGCCCAAGGGTTATTCTGGTACCTGAAGAAAAAAATACCGACCCAGGAACTCTAGCTATCAAAATAGGATGGCTGATGAACAAAAAATGAGATAGTAATTAGTTTAGAAATTGGAGCAGAAATTAATTTGAAAACTGTACTGTAGTACCCAGTAGATATCACTCACCAAGTCCAATATGAGACGTTGTTAGGAGTTAGGTGAAGAAGAAAATACAATGTAATTTTAAGGATTGAATTTGGAACTAGAGAGGTAGTTGCCAGATACTGGTATCCAAAAAACTCTCTGAGGAGATGAGACCACCAAGGAAGTGTGTAAAGAGGAAGAACAACAAAAAAACGGAACTGAGGGGGAAGCTTCTTCAGGTTTGCATTTATTAGGTGTTTCTGTAACTGTAATCAGTTATAGGGAATTTATGGCTGCACTTTTAGGGTCATATCTCCAAAAGAACTAGCTTGAAAAAAGAAACTAGTTTAAAAAACATACTTATCTAAGTGAGCCATTAATCTTGTGATGTTTAATCTGAACTACAAAAGAAACTTTTATCTGAATCAAAGAAGAAATTCCAAATAAATCATGAGACGATCTCCTGTTATATTTTGTAATTTTCTTTTCATAATTAGTTTTTTGATTTATAAGATGTTACTTTCTCTTGATTTCAAGAAACCTGAAACCTTGATAGCTTAGTGTTTTTGATGGCCTGGTTTCTTCAAATATTTCCTTTACATATTAACCTATTTTTTCCCTTAACATCGACTCAAACATGAAAGGAGGTAGCCTCTTCTGTTATATTAAAGGTATTATAAATGTTTTTTAAATGTATTTTGGTTAGAAGCATTGCATTCTAATCTCCAATTGACTTTACTATGTTCTGATATCTATCTAAATCTCTGTCTGGAATTCTAAAAATTTTATCTGAGGCCTTAAATATTTTATTACATATAGAAAAACTGAAAAAATCACATTTGTTGTTTTTCTTCATCACTTAGTTCAAGAGCTGAATTAAGATGGACTTTTAAAAATCACTTTGTTAATTTTATTTTATTTTCTAAATTTTGAATGCCTACATTTTCCTCATGACTAAGAATGTGTTCTGGATCATATGGGGATTACATTAGCGAATAATGCATAGTTACTTCCTTCAAGATTTCTTAAGTCTAGTAGTTTAATAAAACAGAGATGTGAGCAAAAATACTGAGGGTCTGAAAATCAGTTCTGGGCCAGAACATTGATGGGGACGATGCTGTTTTTATAAGTTCAGATTACTTACAAACTTAATACATAGATTCTTTCTCTCCAAGAGTTTTACTTTTTGTAATTTGACCTCAATATTTAACAGAAAAATTATGGCAAAGAATAGCTATCTGAGTGTTTGTATAAGTGGATTAATGAACGTAATTCAGGCACAAAGTAAAGAACACGTAGACATCAGTTGAAAAAAGCATTCTTTCTGGAATTAAAATCTTTTAAAATGTTTCATTCATCTGCTTACTTTTTAATAGAAGATAAAGATTTATAAGAATTTAAACTCTAATTTTTAGACCTAGTCTTTGTAGGTCAACATGAGCAAAGTTATAGTTCACCTACTATTTGTTTTAAGATGAACATAAAAGTTCTTTTTCACTCTTATCAAATTTCAAACTTTTTTAGAAGCAGAAAAGTACACTCAACAAAAACGATAACATTCTTTTGAAAGAAACTCTTGCTTAGAAATGTGAGTCTGTAAGGTTTTTGTGTATGTGTTTTGCCTTTTATTTTATTTTTTTTTAACCATAGGAAACTCCTGTTAGTGCTATAGTAGAGATTTAAAATAATGAGAAACAAAAGATAAGAAAGGCCAAATGGTTTAACGTTATTTTATCTCTGGAAGTATCCCAATGACAGCCCGATACTAAAACAATCTACATTGTGTAGCAGAACAGTTAAAATCAGTGTGGCCATCTGGAAACATTCCAAGCATTATGGATTGATGGCCAAAGACAATTCCCTTTTAACAACTGAGCACGTTCACGCAAAACCTTAACTCGAAGTCTATGAAAAAGAAAATGTTTGTATAAAAAGGTAACAGGCTGAAGAAGAGGATTCTCTACATGGAGGAAATAAACCTTTCAAAAATTATTTGGAAGAGTAATGATGATAATAAGAAAATCCAAATTACCAAAATTGGGTCCATATGAATATTGGTCCTAGCATGATATTTTCTTTTCATTTAATGCACTACAGAGAGAGAAGAAAATAAATATGATATATCGCTGGACATTGAAATATTCAGTAATGTCATAATCTAAAATAAATGTAAGATAAAAAAAGACCCTGATAGCCTCATATTAAATTATGTCACTGACCCAAAGAGTGGATAGAAGTACCACCAAACTCCATTTTGAAAACGTGATTAATTAGAGTTTCATCTTAATTAGTCTGTACCTCTATGCTTTTGCAAACGAAATCCAAAAGAATGCAGCTAAATCATGCATCAAGGTTAAATAATTAAATATTGACAGATGTTTTTTTCTACAGTGATTATGAAGAAGGTACTTTTTAACGTGGAAAATGGAAGATGGCTGTTGACAAGCAATGTCTAAAATGTTCAAGTGAATCTGCATGGAACTGATCTGCGAGTTTGGTATTTGCTTCTAGCATCAATGCTTAAAACTATTTTTGAATGCAATTAAAATTATATAGGTGGCATAAATCCAGAGAAGAACAGCTGTCCCTATTGATAAGCCAATTGTGCAGAAGACAGTCTCATGGTTATTTTCACCCTTCCATATTCACTATCTTTAAGAAATTTGGGAATAAATAAAAGCTATCATATTTGAAACATTAAAGTAAAACTTTATAGAAAAATATTTGTTGATAGTTTGAAAATCATCATCAACCAAAAATTGATGATATATTAAATATAATAGGAAGAATATAAGATTTTTTGGATGCTGTTATGATTTATTTTGTAATTATCATTAATTTGCATGAGCAAGTACCCAGTTTTGAATAGAATTGCTTCAAATTCTATGAAGACTCAATGGACAAATTTTGTACGTTACAGAGATCTTGGCTGTTGATCATTGTTGTTACACTATATTTAGTATTAATCCTTTTATAGAATTGAGGACAATAGCTTCTCGGGATGAGTGAATCAGATTTTTCCAGTGCCTAAGATACTTCTTTATTATGACCTAATAGCTATTCTTTTTCTACTTCAGTGTCATGACATAATTTATTTTTTTATTTTATATTTTATTAGTTTCTGCTTTATAACAAAGTGAATCAGTCATACATATACATCTGTTCCCACATCCCTTCCCTCATGCATCTCCCTCCCTCCCACCCTCCCCACCCCACCCCTCCAGGCGGTCACAAAGCACCGAGCTGATCTCCCCGTGCTCTGCGGCTGCTCCCCACTATCTATCTACCTTACGTTTGGTAGCGTATATATGTCCATGCCTCTCTTTCGCTTTGTCACAGCTTACCCTTCCCCCTCCCCATATCCTCAAGTCCATTCTCAAGTAGGTCTGTGTCTTTATTCCCGTTTTACCCCTAGGTTCTTCATGACATAACTTATTAAACGATGAATTTTGTTAAAAGGCAGCCCATCATGAATTGTCAAAAATATGGAACCTGTCCCCAAAATAATAATAGAGGTTTAACTCAGAGTCACACTAAAATTTCATTTTACCTTTAAGAAGTTTATTACACTTCGTGAGCATATAAATGTTCCTTGTTTTTGCTACTATCACAAACATATCTTAATCATTCCTAATGGAATATTTCTAATATAAAAGCCTCCAGGTTTATCAGGAAAAAAATAAGTGAAATTGTGAGTTACTCAGATCTTTGTCCAATTTCTAGCTTTATAACTTATTTGAACTGTGATTTTGCTTTTTAACCTATGGACCTTACAATGATAGGGATTAAAAGAGAAAATCAATGAAAGAAGCTAGCAGTGTGCCTGGCTCAGTTTAAGCAAAATATTTGAAATAAAAAAAGAAAAAGACATATCTCATCAATGGGATTTTTTTTGTGCAGTTTCTAAATTTCTGATCCTACATAATGCTCTAGGCTCATCTTGCATGTTTTTTTGCCTGAGTCCTAGAATCAACCATTCATCCAAATAGCCCTGGTACTTATTAATGAAAACTGCTATTAGAAACCATGATCTGATAGGCTGTTTACTGCTAGGGTATAATTTCTTTTGGGCACTCTCAGTTCACAGAACAGTTCTTATGTATACATGTATCCCTAAATACATCACATAGTATGTGGCTTTTTCATACTGGCTTCTTTAATATACATTTAAATATCCTCCATGTCTTTCTTGGCTTGCTAGGTCATTTATTTTAATCACTGAATAATATTCCAGTGTACCACAGCTTGCCTATCCATTCACCTATTAAAGACTACCTTGGATGCTTCTAGTTTGGGACAATTATAAAAAAGCTACTATAAATATTCATGTACAGGTTTTGTGTGGACCTAAGTTTTCAAATCAATTGGGGAATTACTTTGGAGCATAGTTGTTGCATTGTATGGTAAGAGTATGTTTAACTATGTGAGAAGCTACCAAACTGCCTTCCAAAGTGGCTATACTATTCTATATCCCTATCAACAATGTATAAGAGTTCCTATTGGTCTTCCCTGGTGGTGCAGTGGCTGAGAGTATGCCTGCCGATGCAGGGGACATGGGTTCGTGCCCCGGTCCGGGAAGATCCTACATGCCACGGAGGGGCTGGGCCCGTGAGCCATGGCCGCTGAGCCTGCGTGTCCAGAGCCTGTGCTCTGCAACGGGAGAGGCCACAGAAGTGAGAGGCCCGCGTACCACACACACACAAAAAAAAGGGTTCCTATTGCTCCACACCCTCATCAGATTTTGGTATTGTCAGTTTTTTTTGGATTTTAGCTATTCTAATAAGTGTTAGTGGTGTCTCATTATGGCTTTAATTTGCAATTCATTGAAGAAAAATGATGTTGAGCATATTTTATATGTTTATTTAACATTCTGCATATCCTTTTCACTGAGGTGTCTTGTTCAGAACCACTGCCCGTTTTTTTAGTTAATTTTTTCTCTGTATATTGTGAATCAAGTCCTTTATCAAATACGAGTTTTGAAAATATGGTCGCCTAGCCTCTGGCTTGATTTTTCAGTCTTTTAAGAATGTCTTTTGCAGAGCAGTGTTTTTTAATTATATATATATAATTAAACATTATAAAATTATATATATATATATATATATATATATATATTTCTTTCATGGATCATGCTTTTGCTGTTGTATCTAAATACTCATCACCAATCCCAAGGTCACATAGATTTTCTCCAATGTTTTCTTCTAGAAGATTTGTGGTTTTGTATTTATATATCTATATCTATCTGTATCCGTATATGTAATCCCTTTTGAGTTAATTTCTGTGAAGTTTCTAGGTCTGTGTGTAGGTGTTTTGTTGTTGTTTTTAGTCTTGATTTTTCTAGCATCATTTGTTGAGAAGGCTATCTTTTCCTCCTGCAATCCCTTTTGCACCCTTGTCAAAGATCTGTTGATTACATATTTCAAGCCTATTACTGGAGTCTCTATTCTGTTCCACTGATATATTTATACATGCTTTTTCCATTGTTAGTCTGCCTTAATTCCTGTCATTTTACAGTAAATCTTAGAGTTGGGAGCATCAGTCCTCCAACTTTGCTCTTCTTTTTCAATATTGTGTTAACTATTTTAGGTCTTTTGCTTTTCCATATAAACATGAGAGTCAGTTTGTTCATACCTACAAAACAGCTTGTTAGGATTTTACTTGGAATAGTAATATAGTTATAAACCAATTAGGAAAGAAGTGATATTTTAATATTGCGTCCTCCAATTCTAGAACATGAAACATCTTTCTGTAAATCTAGATCTTTGATTTCTTTTTATCAGGTTTTCTGTATATATATAGCATAATATTTTATTAGATGTATATCTAAGTATTTCATTTTTTGATGCTATGTGTTTTTAATATTAAATTACTATTTCTCATTTTCCTTTATAGGAAAACAGTTGACTGTTTTATATTAACATTGTATCTGGTGACCCTGCTCCCACCCCTTATTGGTTGCAGTTTTTCTTTATTTGCTATTTCCATGAGATTTTCTATATAGAAAATCAGGGCATGTGTCAAAAAAAAAAAAGAAAGATTAATTTCTTCATTCTCAGTCTGTATGCATTTTATTTTCTTTTGTCTTATTACATTAGATATAATACAGTTAACAGTTGATGTGATGCTAACATGTGGGAAGTAAGAGAAACACTCTGTAATCTTATTACTAAAGGTCAATGTTTTAGTGCTCCTATGTGCTTCGGCTGTGAACTTGACTATTCTTTCTTGCCTTCTCCCTGACACCTTAGTTGAGGCAGGAAGGCTAGAGTGTTCTGTAGTTGGATAATTTCCTCCCCCCGCCACACACACACACCATAGGCTAAACTTCTGGACTTGTTTCAGAATGATTTCTCTCCCATCCTCCTTCCCTCCCCTCTTCCCTCAGAACCCAAACCACTAAAGATTTGTTGTTGTTGTTTTCTCTGGACTCTCCTCTATGTGAAATTGGTAGGAGTCCTGGAGGTAAATTCCATGAAGGTGCTGGACCCGCCCCTGAGGCATCACTGCCCAGAATTTCCTCACTCTCATGCGAGTCCATGCTCTGACTCCAGTAATTCTTCAGTTTCCCTAAGCAATCCTCAAGGATTGTGACTCCAGGGCTGCTGCTGCAGGGAAACTGATCTAGGCTGTAATTCTCTGGATTGCCCTGTCTCTTCAGATTTTGGGATGGTGATTTGACCTGAATCCTCAGTCTCTGATGGGTCCAAGTAAAATCATTGAAGTTTAGGTTTTTTTAGTGGTAAGGATGAAAGTGACAACTTCCATTCTCCTTACCTTTTGGAGCTGAACCAAAAGTTAAGTAATCTTTAAAAATATACACCGCCTCTTTTTATTCCAATGACTTGATCAACATTACTCACTAAGGAAGCACCACATTTGAATTTTATTTTTTATTTATACAAAGCCCAGAGTTGAAGTTTTAAAACATCTTTATTCTCTTTTTTCTCTTATTTCCCTGCTAAAGCTAGTGTTGACTTCACAGCTGCCTTTCTAAGGAATACAAGAATAAAGAGCTGTCCTCTTGGTACTTATAAAGGGGAAAAACAATACACTAACAAATGTAAGAAACAAGGATTTAGCAAAATAAATCAGATACCATATTTCTACCTTTGAATTACTTATAGAACGTGAAATATCTTACTATTTAACATGCATTTCTTGAGCTAAATCTTGCTCAAATAACAGAAGGGGTGTAAAGTATAATATCATCTTAAATAATAGTCAACCTTCACCAGTACCATAAAATGTATTTGCAGATTCCTGATTTTAATTATACGTCTTTTTTTCTTTAAAAAATTTCTTTTTCTTTCTTTCTTTTTTTAAATTTAAGTATAGTTGATTTATAATGTTGTGTTAGTTTCTGGTTTACAGCAAAGTGATTCAGTTATACATATATATGTTCTTTTTTATTATAGGTTATTACAAGATATTGAATATAGTCTCTGTGCTATACAGTAGGACCTTGTTGTTTATATATTTTATATATAATAGTTTATATCTGCTAATCCCAAAACTCCTATTTGTCTTTTCTTTAGGAATATTATCACTACAAGTTAATAACTTTGATCTTGTTTCAAACTTTCTAGTTTTATCTAAGCATAGTATTGATTCATTTAAAACATTCAATCCACGTGCCTAGAAATTACTGATGATCAAATTCATGTGCTCTCCATAAAACTGAAACTCTGAAGTAAAGGAGGTTCACCAGGAAAGTATAGCTTCATCTGAATCAATTTTAGTTTTTTAAGCTTTTCATCAGAACTCAAGATGAAACATTTTATGCTCTCTGACCAGGATGCATTTTTGCAGACAAATTTCTGGTGTTCTTCAGTTCGTAACAAAACTTTCGTTATAGAGATCAGAAGAAAGATATTGTAGATTTGAAACTTCACCAAAAAATGAAAAGCAAAGTGTAAAATAAGCTGCAGCATCACATTTCTGTACGGAAACTTGAAGTTAAAAAAATAGTCATGGTCAACTATCATTGGCAGGAAATCCTACCTGCTGAGGGTGAGATTTGAAAAGTGATACCATGGAAAGGGATTAATATTTACTGAGAAAATCCTATGGACTTGGATAACTGACTTACCATCTCCTGACTGAAATTGGATATAAAGCAAGAAGTTTAAAAGATTCAAGCTCATTTTAATTTTCCATGTCCAGTTAAATCCCACACGGTGACTGTTATGAAAGTGGTTTTCATTAGAAGTATGTTGTTTTTCTTTATACTTCCCTTTTTCGAAAATGGATAAAAATTTTGATATGTTTTAATCATATGCTTATTAACTGTTTCCTCAGAGAAACACCTGGATTTATCACAATTTTTTATAGCACCACCTTTTAAACTTGAATGCATATATAAATTACTTGGCAATCTTGTTAAAATGGGTTCTCTGATTCCATAGGTCTGGCAAGGTGCCTCTGAGTCTACATTTCTAACCAGTTCCAAGGTGATGGTGAGGCTGTTTGTTAGGGACCATGCTGGTATAGCAAGTGTCTAGACTCCTGAATAGACTTATGATGTTCTCAGAGGCACCTTGTGCTTTACTTATTTATCCTCCCATGTTGGGCATATTTTCAGAAATTAATTTCTAATTGGATTGGTTTGCTACGCTGACTACCCGTTATTAGCTAACCACAGACATTCAAGAAATACAAGGTATTTTAAGTGCCCCATCAATCCTACTATAGTAATATGGCTAAGAAACTGTAGCAGTAATATATCCAGTTTGTTTCCAGAAGCTGTGAGTACTCTTTTTCTTTCCTCTGAGTGACGTCATGAATGCAGTTAAATTTTGTTAAATATCTACTCTTGGCAGGGAATTATGTAGAATAATGTGTATACAAATGTGGCCCCGCCTTTCTGGAAAAGTGCCAATAATTTTGTATATTTACAAAATATGCATTTCCTGTGTTTTTAAACTTCATTAGTGTTTTAAAACTATAAGCTATTTAAAACATAATGAAAACCATAGAAATTATAGCAAGCATATGTTAATATTTTGTCTTTGTTATTTTCTCACTCCCTCTTTTCCTTAAATGCAGCTGTTGATACTCCCTAAAATAAGCTCCTTCTTCTTTCCTCTTGGTTCTGTGGTATGTCTTCTTTTATGTCATACTCCTGGACTAGTTCAGATTTTTTTACATAACTATAACTATATCTAGACATAGATCTCTCTACAGATAATAGGTAGATGATTGAAAAGTAAATATTTAATATATAATATGGTTTCTACTTGCTTTTTAAAATTTAAATAAATCATATCATTATTACATGGATTATTTCAACTTGTTCAGTTCAAAGACGATGGTATGTGTATCTAGACAATGCATTTGCAGACCTGATTATAATTCTATTGTTCAGAAAAACACATTTATTAGTTTCTGTTATGTTAGATAAATTTCTGCTAAGTTCCTATTACAAAAAAAATGATGCAATAAGCATCATAGGGCAAGTGTCTTTGTGCACATGAGTGATGTCAGGGTACAAGTGTCCCTAAGTGTTGCCAATACTTCAAGTTATTAGATTTGTACAGATTTGACTAACTTGATGGCTATGGGATCTTTACCATACATTTCTTTGTTTACTTGTCCAAATAATAAACATTCATATCTTTTTCTGTTCAGTTTTTCTAATCAATGAATTTCTTGTTCATATCTTTTGACCATTTTTAGGGATTTCTTTCACTTGTGAGTAATTGTTAATTTAACTATTCATATATTGAGGGCACTAATCCTTTTCAGCTATGTTTTGAAAATACCATCTTCTGGTTGTGGATTATCTTTTAACTTAGTGCACCATGTTTATTTCATTGTTGAAAAATTTTCTAGTTTTAACTTTTTTTTTCCCTTGAGGACCTTGTCAAAAATATCTTATTTAAAAAAAAATTTTTCAAGTTATATTTTTCTTTTACTTTTGCATGTATATTTTTAAGCCTAGTAGATGGCAATTTGTGTACACTATGCAATTGAAGTGTTTTTTTTCATATGGTAAACATTATGTCCAGTACCATTTATTGAATATGCTGACTTGAAATTTTATCTGTTATATGAAAAGTTATAATACCTACGTGAGTTTGCATGTGTGGATATGCTTCCTGGCTATTTCCTTCAGAAGGTGTATTTTGTTTACCATTATACCAATACACACATCACTGTTATTTCTTCATATGAGTTTAACTGAATAGTGGGGAAATTTTAGTTCTTCAAGTTCGTTTTCACCGTTCTTGGGCTTTTCTCCCTTCATAAGAAGCTTAAAACCATTTTGTCAAGTGTTATAAACAAAAAGACTTGAAATTTTTATTGGGGTTGAATGAAATAATTCGCATGATTTGAGAAAAGAATTATTTTGAATAATATACTTCTATCTATGAGAAGTATATATCTTATTTGTTAAGTCCATTGAAACAATTTTATATTTTATCTATTAAAAACTAACATATATTTGTAAGGTTTCCTCCACCTAGGTATTAGCAGAATTTGATGGTACCTTCATTTAAATTATATATCCACATATTTTTTGATTATGAGAATGCTGTTGTTGTTTGTAAAATCTCATATTCTCTTGCATAGCCTCTTACAGGATCACCTTTCTTTTGTTTTGGTAGCAGGAGTTTCATTTTTTTTTCTTTTCATATCTTTATTTACTTATTTAGTTATATTTTGTTTTAATGTCCCGGGTCTTGTATACAATGTTGTGCATAAGTAGTAATGGTGTTAACCCTTGTCTTCTGTGGGAAAGTGTGGGTTCTGTCTAGTAGGGAATTTCAATAGCTTCTTTGCCATGTATTTTCAATGTTTGCCACATATGTTGAATGTGGATAATTAGAAAATATCTTTGAATGAATGAAAGCATGGTCTAAACAATGTTTTGCTTGTTGAAAATAGTTCTCTCCACTCTTTCTTTCCTCATTTTCTAGGTGTATTTCCTGAGAGAATTGATATCAAGGAAGTCTGAACTAAACTATTCCACTTTTTTTGTGTGTGTGTGGTACGCGGGCCCCTCACTGTTGTGGCCTCTCCCATTGTGGAGCACAGGCTCCAGACGCACAGGCTTAGCGGCCATGGCTCATGGGCCCAGCCGCTCCGCGGCATGTGGGATCTTCCCAGACCGGGGCACGAACCTGTGTCCCCTTCATCGGCAGGCGGACTTTCAACCACTGAGCCACCAGGGAAGCCTTTCCACATTTTTCAAGCCAGTGATGGGTGGGTTAGGATTGTCTATAGATATGAGTTATCTACATCCATAGATTTTGTAGTGGAATAATTTTTTCTAGTACAGACTCAAGCTTCAATTTATGCAATGAATCCATATTCCTTAAGAGCTTGCTCTGTGCAGAATGGTACTAAATATTTTCAACAGATTACTACAGCTGTGTTCACAGGTGAACCTGGCAAAGATAGTGAGGGGTCAGAGTTTGAATTGCCAGATGTGGGTTGACGTGTATGAGGTCAATGGCTTATATTCTTTCCCTTGTCCTTCACTTTCTGCCTTTGGTGACCTCATCCTGACCTTTATAAGGCTCTGCGTAGTTATTTTACCTATGAGTACTCTGTTTTCACTTGTCTGCGTTTGGTTATGTTTTCTTTTCTTTATTAAGAATCACTTTTCTTCATTATACAAAGTAATCTGCTGGTTTGTTGTTGTTGTAGTAGCAGTATATTTTGTAGTGATATGTAATTTTATTTTTGGATTTTCCCTTGTGTAGCTATGTTTCCAAATTCTGTATTTATTTACCTGTATCTATATTCATTTTATGCTCATGTAAATTTTCAATCATCTTTGTGATTGCTTTAAGTATTTTTAAATTTTGTAATTCATTCTTTAATATATCTTTGTTAACATTTTCTTTGTTTAAATTGATTGAATTTTTCTTTGCTTAACTATTTCTAGTTTTAAATTTCTATTTTATACTCTGCATTATATTATCTTAATTTTATAGTTTTATGGTTAAAATTCCTATTTTTATTTCTTATATATATTTTTATATTTCCACCGCTATTTTTATTTCTCCTGTCTGTTAACTTTTGTATGAGGACTTATATTTTAACATGTTAATTTTGATTTACCCATGCATTATTTATTTTGCAGATTTTGAAATTGTTTCTTTAAATTGCATGGATTATTTTTCATTAACAAAAAATTGAAAAGGCAGCCTCCTGTATGAGGGAAAGTATTTTCAAATCATATATCTAATAATGTGTTTATATCCAAAATATATAAAGAACTCACACAACTCAATAGCAAAAGAATGAACAATCCAGTTTAAAAAAGGGCAAAGGATCTGAATAAACACTTTTATAAGGAAGACACAGATGGCCAACAGGTACATAAAAGGATGTTCAACATCACTAATCATCAGGGAATTGCAAATCAAAACCACAGTGAGATATCACCTCACACCTGTCAGAAGGGGAGATATTATTAAAAAGCAAGAAGTAGCAAGTGTTGGGAAGGATGTGGAGAAAAGGGAACCCTTTTCCCACTGTTGGTGGGAATGTAAATTGATGCAGTCACTGTGCAAAAATTATGGAGGTTCCTCAAAAAATTGAAAATAGAACTAACATATGATACAGCAATTCCACATCTGGGTATTTATCTGAAGAAAACAAAAACACTAATTTGAAAAGATATATGCACCCTCATGTTCATTGTAGCATTATTTACAATAGCCTAGACATGGAAACAACCTAAAGGTCCATCAGTGGAGGAACAGATCAAGAAAATATGGTATCTATTTTTAAGTGATTTATTTTATGATGTTATCAGGAGGCATGTTTGGAAGTTTCAGTGTGGAAAAGTCCACACTGCACAGTATAGTTTGGAATCATTTCATCTAGTTCTTCCTGTAGCTGATCATCCTCAGCTTCTATCAATAGAAAATTGTCATTTATATCATGCATCCATCTATCTTAAACATTTTTATGAGGTTAATGTGTGCAAGGGAAAGTGCTGGTAGTTGGATGGAGCAGTGGAAAATGAACTGGATCTTAGCCCATGAAATAATCATGCAATGTAAAATGAGATATACACACAAGAAAAATACCATATGGATATAAGAGTAGGCCAAACATAATCTGCAAGACCAGCAAGACGAATTTGGGAAAGTAGGTGAGCAGAATCTTCTTGGAGGAGAATAGGAGTTGCAGATGCCTAAGACAGGAAAGGGGTTTGTGGTATTAGAGAAATAAAAAAGATCAGTAGAACTGGAGAGTAATGCATGGGAGTTTGTCTGGAGTGTAAAGAAAAAGTTGATCCTACTTCTGGAGTTTTAGCCAGAGCCCAGCCATGAAGTACCTTGTAGATCATACCTGCCTCTCTAACAGTTCATTCTGGTTCCTGAATGGAGAATTGCTTTAGGAAGAAATGAGAAGAGAATCGTTGGAAGGTAGTGTGCTAGAGAGATGAGAGTGGCTCCCTAGGGTGGTAGAAATGGCAGTAGTAAGAGGATGGATGTGGAAAATATTCAGGAAGAAGAATCGGCGGGCCTTGGCTTTGGGAGTTAGGGTTCAGCTTCCAGCTGAGATGGGGTATTGGAGAAACAAGTTTGGGGCAAAAGACCTTCTATCTGTTTAGAGTATGTTTAGCTTAAACTTGCATCTTAAACACAGTAACTCACAGAAAACTAATCATTCATTCATGCGTTTTCCTTTACTTATCTCCTGGAAGTCTTGCCCCTCCCTTTCATGATATGATAACTTAGAAAACTGTATTTCCAATATTTTATACTCACCACATTCTGTTCTAGTCTGTTTTGCTTATCCAGTCCTACTATCCTCTATCATCAGGTCAAAAGGACATTAATAAATAAACTCCAGGGAGTAAAAATAACCCACAAGAAAAAGTGTCAATCTTGCCTATTCTATGACATATTCATTATTAAAAATCAGTTTGTGTTAAATTATATGCATTAATAGTTAATCTTTATATTATAATCAGTTAATTAGTAGTAATTAGCAGAGTTTAGCCCAAAATAGCTGCCTTATATTTTATGTGCTCTTTGTAATGTTACTTATGCCTCTGCAACATTTAGCTCTCTAAAAAAATTCCTTTTTGAAAGAACAGTTTGAAACATTTTAAATATCATTGTTTTGTTTTGTATTTTCCAAATTGACAATGCCTTAAAACGAACTCTAAAGAGCATGGCTATGTTAAATGATGTCAACTGGAATTTGAAAGGATGGTGTATAATTTCTATAGTACTTGTAGTGATTAGAATAATCCCCCAGAGATGTCTATATTATAATCCCTGAAGATTTAACATGTCAATGTACAAGTCAAAAAGGACCTTGTAGAAGTGATTTAGTTAAGAATCTTGTGATGGGAGATTGTACTGGATTATTCTGGTGAATCCAATGTAGTGACAAGGATTCTTATAGGAGGGAGGAAAGAGAGAGAAAATGAGAGGTAACAAAGAAAATGAAGGCCAGACTTAGAGACTTGAAAATGCTACTTTGCTGGTTTTGATGATTTAGGAAGGTACCTTGAGCCAAAGAATGTTTTTTCTGATGCTGGAAAAGCAAGAAGATGGAATCTCCCCTAGAGGCTACAGAGTACTCTCAGCCCTGATGACACCTTAATTTTAACCCAGTTACACCCATCTCATACTTCTGAACTCCATACTATAAGATATTAAATCTGTGCTGTGTTAAGCCAATAAGTTTATGGTGATTTGTTACAGCAGCAATAGGAACCTAATAGGGCATTCTATAATCGCTCTGTAATGTTACTAATGCATTATTTCAACACAACACACTTTGCCAGTGATTTCAGTGTTGGTTTATGTAGCTGTGGCTATTTGTATTCAAACAGTGAAGAATACTGAGGTGGAGACAGAGAGAGGCCAACTCTACTGTAAATATGAGGTGACTTATGAGGACTGGGACAGTCAGAGGAGCAGACAGAACCAAATCTGTCCTCCCTGATGACTGGACACATCAGAAACGCCACCTTCTGCCCAGTCTGTGGACCACATTCTGTTATAGAGCATTTCCACATAGCACCTCTGCTACTGCATTTTAATCCATAGTCTCAACCCCTACAAGAGCTCACAAGGACTCCTGACATCTTAAAAGAGCCTCTACCCATGAAGTAACTGAAAGGGAAAAAGAGAAACGTACATGATATTTGCTACTGTTAACATTCTCATTCCTGTGACAATCCTGTTACTCTAGTGTTTTATAAAATCCAAAGAGAACTAGTCTTTTCTCTTGGAGGTGGGGTGGAGGTGGGAGGTAGGCATTTATTTACCAATCCTGAAGCAACTCAGAAATTATTCTGAAAATATAACTGCGGATGTGGAAAAAAAATGTAAGATGTTTCCGTTTCTGACATTTAGCTGACTGTAAAAAATTTTTAAAAAGGAAATATTTTTTGAACTGTAGGAAGAATGGAAATACTGGGAAAGTCCGAATTTGAACGCCCTTTAATAAATCAACAAAAGCTTTGTGCTTTATTCTTTTCACCTGTGTTCAAAGTTTGACTATGTCTTTTTTCACAAAAAAATTGCCAAAACGGTGCCCCACATAAAGATTCATAGCTCATTGCATTTCCAGGTTAACTAGAGACACAAAATGATGACATTCTATCATTACATCAGAATGCCCCCATTAACGTAAGACAGAGCTCTTTACAGAAGTATGAGAGAATAAAGGTGAATAAATCTTATTTAGCTGACTCAATTTAACACTTGGAAAATCTATGAGTCATGCTATAAGGGCCACGCATAAAACACACAAAGAAAAAAGAATTGTTCCCAGTGACAATCAAGAAGTAGTTGGGCTTGATGGTTTTTTAGCAGCTGTGTGCAAATCATTATATATCAATGGCCATTGGGAAACATTGTCAACATCTGGAGTTTTTATTAAACAGATACCAACAGCTACCATTTGATTGCTCTTTCCCAAAGCAAAGATTAAATAATAGTCCATCAGACACCTGCTGCATGAGATTCATCACAGCAGCCCGTCCTCCCCATCAAGCATAAAGTAGCATCTTCCTTGCATTCTCCAACACACAAAATGTGTGTGTCTGTGTGTGTGTGTGTGTGTGTGTGTGTGTGTGTGTGATTAATACTGGAAACAGAAGAAAAGTTTACTGATTAATGAGAAACACTGTTTCTTCTTTAGTTAAATAGGAATTTAAAAAAACTGACACGGAGATCATTGCATTATAACATTGTCATATATTTTCCTGTGAATTTTAGCTGCCATATGCTCTTTTATTATAGTATTAACGTGTTTTGAAAGATTATTCACACACAGTAGGACTTGGAATGAATCATAATGAGTTCTAAAGACAGAGGTTTTGGGGACCCATTAAAACAAAAGCTATCCGATTTAGAGGAGGGAGACCACTTATTTGCATAAATGTGTTCACATAAGTTTAAGAGCTATATGTTTGGGAAATCAAGCTGTTGATCTAAATATCAGCTGGAACTTTGTCAATGCTATGAAATGGTCATACTAGATACAAACATGGCTTTGACCTAGCATATGGAAACACCTTTCCCAAAGACAATTGGTCTCTCCAGTATGAAGAATTGCAAATATAACAGTGTTATTAATGAGTATCATTTGAAACCGTTTATATCTGTGCTACTGAAAATGTGGCCCTCAGACCAACAATATCAGAATCACATGGAAGCTGGTTAGAAATGTAAATTGCTGGACTCCACAAGTAACCTACTGGATCAATTTTTGCAAATGTGACCTAGTATCTGGGTTTTAACAAGTTTTCTAAGTGATTAGTATGCATGATAAATTAAAGAACCACAGGTTAATGTGATTTGGGGTCATCAGTAACTTGAATTTATTTGTAAAATATTGAGAATATTCAAATTTAACACAACCTCCAGATGATTGGTCATATAGGGGTTCATGGTCTATATATGTAGTTTTCAAACACACCTCATTAAAGAACTTCCCTCGTATCTCATTTTGTAAAAGTATTCAGATATGTGGGACTAGGTCCATCTAGACCTTTTCCCAAATTTAGTTTTAAATGAAGAAATACACGTTTTTAATATGTAGTGGGAGTGGTTCATTTAGGTGAAATGGAATAAAAAATAGTTGGAGTAAAAACAATTGTCAAGACTAAAGGAAATTATTCTTGGTTATAGAGTGAAAGTGCTTTCTAGATTATAAACCTAGATCTGATAGTTGAAGTTATATTTAGAGTGAAAATTGAATTAATATTACTCTGACTACTGTGGTGTAGGCTTTTTGTTGTTAAGATAATTGTGAAGAATATTTAGATGCTAGTAAGTGCATCATTTAGGTATGTTTTCAAATGAAGTTAGTGAACTAAGCTTGGCTTAAAAATGGGAGTTAATTATATTCGCATAACAAAAATGTGTTGCCAGGAAAATTGCTGGAATAATATCAGCAATTTGCAATTCTCTTGCTTTGCCTCCATGGTTGCAATACATCAGCAAGTTCGTGTTCAAGGGAAGTAGAAGGGGAGAAAGCACAGCATGAGACCCTTTCGTCTCTTTAATCAGAAAAGCAAATCCTTCTTTAAAACCTTCCAATGAGCCTTGGATTAAGGCTCACGGCCCCATGAAGCCCCCTTGAATGGGAGGGAGACGGGGGTGGGAATGACTTTTACATCAGCCTGTCAACCACGCCTGAATAGCCAGACTAGGGCTGCCACAAACAACATGGCCAAAACCCAAATCATTTTTCAGATCAATAATTCTATAATCAATAGATATTTTTTAGTGGTTAATGTCAATTACCAACATGTTCTTGAAACAAGCTATTTCTTGAAACCCTGTAAATGTGTTTAAAGAGGAACATCTGTTTATTGGCTCTTCATCTCTGAGGATTCTAATAATTGGTTGAATACATGTGATAGGAAAAACCTAAGTAGTCATTTTTCCCATAGGAAAAACCTAAGTAGTCATTTTTCCCATTTCCTATGTACAAAAAGAGAGACTAATATAAAACAGATGAGATGTTGGTAGCCTACGCCCACACTTATCTAGGGAGATGCACTGCATGGCTGTCCTCAGTGACCTATTCTGGTATCTCTATGCATATTACCTCAAGGATGCTCATCCAGGACATCGGACTTTGTCAAGCACAGCCCTATCAGCTACAGGGAGCTGAACTCAATGAACTTTCAAGGTCTCTTTTAAGGCCATTATCGGATTTGCCTGCCTGTGTAGTCTCAGGACTTGTTTATATCCACATGAGGTCAATGCTTCCTCTCTGCTATTAATTTTCCTACCATCTGTGCTGCCAGATGTAGTGAGAAGAGGGGCAGCACTCCGCCCTGGGGAAGAAAAGGCAACTCCGCCCAACAGCTCTGCCCCTGCCTCAGAATTGATTCTTCCCTTTGTTCCAGGAGATCTGCACTCTCATTTACCAAAAGTAAAGGTCTGAGTGTACAACCTAGTTGAAAATAGCTATCCATTTGGTGCAAAGAAGAGTCAACCTGAATGGATAACATTGCACATATTTCTTCACTTTTGCTATTCATAAAATATTTTGGAATTTACCTGTCAGCTAGAGATATGCTAGAATATGGCTTCGTATTATTGAGTGATTGACTGAAAAGAATTGGGGTAAGATTCACTCAGAGAAGGAATTAAAAGGAGCATAAGGTAAGGATCAGGGCCTGAAACTATTTTATGAAAAGGACAGAAAAGACATAAGTTTCCACTTTCATTCCCAGAGCAAACCTATAAATTATCCCCTAAATGTGAGATGTACCAAAATAGGGAAGTTGTACATTATCAGTGACCTGCATTCCTCTGGCTCCTCAATGTTTTTGTTATTCATTTTGTACTCGATATTATAGAACTGAGAATAATGGGAAGTGCTGGGAAATTATTTCTTAGCTTTGAGTCACCCTTTTGTAGACTGTGTGAGCTAGAAAGGTCTTCCAAGGTCATCCATCTGTCTCATTTCATGTTACAGATGCAGCAACTGAGGCATGCAGAGATGAGGTGATATTCCCCAGCCCTTTTTCATACAGAGCTACCTGTTATAGAGAAAATGGCTCATTCTTATAATAATTAATTGAACATGTTAATATTTTAGTTACCTTTCACACATCTGTCTACAGATCTTACCAACAAAATTGAGCTTTGTATTTATTGAGTAGAAAAACCATTTCTCTTTATATTATACAAATACTAGCAGCTTCTAGGAATAAGTTTACACTAGGATCGAACCATACCTAATGGTGTTCACAAAGATGAGGTGTTCAACTGTGCATTTAAAATTTTATATGTTACTGAGCTTCTACAATCAAGTGAACAATGCAACTGTACAGTGGTATTTGATAGGAATCCTCAGGGAAAGTACTTCTCTTAGGATGGAAAAAGAAACCACAAATAAAGTAAAGCACACATTGGGTTCCTTAGCAGAGAAGTGCTGAGGAGACTTTAGTTTGTTCCTGAGGATTAGAAAGACATTTCACAACCTTTGGTCAGTGCTCTTCAATGTTGGAAGCTTATACTTACTGAGAGCAGGCAATCTCACTCAACTTCAGAAGTAGTTCAACCCTGCTCTGATGAAGAACACAGTGGCAGATCTTAACAGGCATTAAGATAGGGACCAATGTGTCCCTTGGGCTATTCTTTCCTTGGATAGTTGTTGCTACACCTGGGAAGGACATCCAATATGGAATTTTTTCCTGTTTACCTTTGGTGCTCTTCTTCCTGTCCTTTGAGTTACTTTGTCATTCTCTTCTCAGGGGTCTGCTAAATCCATGAACAGATACTGAAGGAGTACCCTGTTGTGAGAAAACACAAGGCTCATAAGATATTTCTTTTTTAGAGACCTGCAAAATATTCTTACAATGGTATAACTAAAGAAAATGTTATAGTTGCATCTTTATTCAAGAGTAACCAATACTAAAACAAGAGGCTATGGACATATCATATCCAAGATGAATATCCAAGTTGTTATTTCCATAATGGCAGCTGTGATAGAATAAGAAGAGTTCTGGATTTGGAGACAAAGAAACTAGTCTTACATCTCAGCTATGCCACTTAATATGTGACCTTGGATTTTATGAACCTCAGTTTACTAATAAAACAGAATAAAGATAATCTCTTCCCCAGGATGTATTTAATGACAAAAATATAGGGCCTGTAGCAGCACTGATTGGCCCAATGTAAGCATTCAAGAAGCATGGATGAAAACCAGCTACATCTAAGTTTACATACTAATTCAGATCTCCTTCAGTATTTGTCTGGGTGTTAACTTCCTTTTAAAATACGTAACTCAACCTTGACCATATACCTAAAAGTTACATTCAGACTAAGTTATCTATAGAATTTCCCAATCAGAGATTCATTCCATCTACTCACTACCTCTACCTCTTCAAATTGCTTTGGACTAAATCATATTCTAGGGATGCAAATAGTCCAAATTCATCAGCCATATGTAGTCAGTGGAGATTGCCCACGCCCACCCCCCAAAAAAAACTTCATCTACAAGGAAGGGACCATTTGTTTTCATGTCACTAAATCTCAAGATCAGCAATGGGAAAGAATGAAGTTCACTGCTTATTATATGAGATTGCCCTGCCTAATTGAGTTATTGACAATCAGGCTTTGTATAATTGTTTTTCTTTTCTTTGTATGATTGTATTTCATTATAAAACACTTTACTTATTAAAGATTGTTTTATTAGATAATTGAGGCTACATATTTTTAAATATCAAATGGAAAGAGCAGGTTGCACAATGATGAGCCGTATGCAATAACTGTTATATAAAATGTAAACATTTTATATTTTGGAGAAAACTATTTGACAATTGTTTTCAAGATGAGCACTAAATTGAAAATAGTGATTATTTTTGGAGATAGATGAAAAGGAAAGAGATTAGGGGAGAGGGGCTAAAAGGGGGCTTCGATTACACCCACATTTTTTATTTCATTAAAAATACGAAGTGAGAGAGTGGCATGGACATCTATACACTACGAAACGTAAAATAAATGGCTAGTGGGAAGCAGCCGCATAGCACAGGGAGATCAGCTTGGTGGTTTGTGACCACCTGGAGGGGTGGGATAGGGAGGGTGGGAGGGAGGGAGATGCAAGAGGGAAGATATATGGGGACTTATGTATATATGTATAACTGATTCACTTTGTTATAAAGCAGAAACTAACACACCACTGTAAAGAAATTATACTCCAATAAAGATGTTAGAAAAATACGTTCACACAAATATGACTAAATTACAATATTGGATGAAGTGGTGAGTAAAAGTAAATTCATACACTATTTAAAATTTTTTTTCTAGTTTTTGAAATATTGAATCTCAACAACATGTTAACATAACCAACCATAAGTTTAAAAAAAACAGAGCAGGTCCTGAAAAAACAAGCCAGAAGACATTTTAAAGTGTTTTGCAATCCTGAATAAACTGAGTCTCTTTAGGCAACTAAACTAGTATGAGTGCATTTATTCAATTATAGATTTCAATGAACTTGGAGAAGTTTCAAGGGTCAAGGTTTCACAAGTTTGAAACAGCTTCAGAACAGGTTTTCACTGTTCATTTTTACAGTGACATGAACATCTTGAGGTAGAACTTCCTGGATTGACATTATTCAACATGGCACCAACCCCCACTTAAGAGACTTGGTTCTCAAAATAATATCAAGTCTTCCACTGTGCCTGCGAACACACCTGCACATGAGGCTCCCATAGTTTCATATTGTTATTTCAGCTGGCTGCCTTCCCTCAAATTTCCCATAAATCCTAATAACACTGCTGCATTGCTTCATGACATCTGGTTCTTGGTGGAAGGTTATGGCGTGAAGGGGAGACTCGCTACACAAGGATCACTCATTTGTGCATTTTCAGTGTGAATAGAACCTGGATGTAACTCCAGGGTCCCTATGCCCTCAATATGAAAAATAAAAATATATATATATGTGATAAAACAATCAAGAATAATAATTTTGATTATTTTCAATTGAATGAGCATTTATTAATGGTAACATTTTTCTAGATCTAGTGGGAAACATGAAGATGTTTAGACATAATACATAGGCTTCAAGAACTTGATGTTTGAAAAGGGACACAGGGAACATATAAATAATAATATGAAACAGACAATTCTTGGGACATGAAGTTTCATACAAATGTGTATGTACAAGAAAATTAGGAAGGCATTCTGGGAATGATATATTTCAATCTGGGCATTGATGGATGGCTAGAAAGTTCACTTGGACATACTTAATTCTCTTTGTTATCAAAGTAATATGTATTCATTTTAGGGACTGGGGAACCATTCAGAGAAGCACAGTGGAGAGGATTTCTTATTGTGTATGATGTGCTCGTGTATTTCAATGCATGAACAATCCTCATGTCCCTTCCCAAGAGGGGTCCCATTGGCAAAAATACTTCCTGGTTCCCACAGGAATAAATGCAGCTAATGGAACTGGGAAGGCTCTGACAGTCCCAGGGAAAAGTTTATGCTATGGCATGTCATTTTTCCTCCAAAGTAGAAAACAGATTCCATCTTCTCCTTTTACTATGGGAACACTTGGAAAAGCTATCGGAAAGCAAAATACATAACTCGGAGATATCATGGGTTCGTTCCAGAACTGCCACAATAAAGCATATATCACAATAAAGTAAGCCACACGAATTTTTTGGCTTTCCAATGCATATAAAACTTTTGCTTACACTATACAGTGGTCTATTAAATGTGTGATAGCATTGTGTCTATAAAAACAATGTACATACACTAACTAAAAATACTTTATTGGTAACAAATGCTAACCATCATTTAAGCATTTAGTGAGTCATAATCTTTTTGCTGGTGGAGCCTCTGAAATATTGTGAGAATGACCAAGATGTGACAACGAGACACAAAATGAGCAAATGCTGTTGAGAAAATGGCGCTGATAGACTTGCCCTCAGCAGAGTTGTCGCAACTTTCAATTTGGAAAAAATCACAATATCTGCAAAGCACAATAAAGCGAAGTGCAATAAAAAGAGGTCTTAATGTAAAAACTGCAGAAAGAGGAACAAACATTGAGTGTTCAGAACCTGGTGGGTGACCTGAACTGGCTCAAAACTGCGAGGCAGCTGACGGCTGTGGTGGAGTGAGAGGTTTTGTGGTTTGTAGAAACTGTTTTGGAAACATGCCCAGGTTAAAAAATATGACCACTTTACCTGACATGTTCTGTTTCTCATAGTGATAGATCTTAGAGCTTTTTCATAGAAAAGTTTTGTTATGAAAAAAATTCAACCCAAATATTCTCTTTTCAGTGTGTCTGTTCTTTACTAGGCCTTTGCATGCATACGGTTCTCCCGGATTTTTGCTTTTTTCAGTGGTGACCGTGCATGAGGCTCTTCTCCATGTCAACTGCAGAGTTAGGAAACATGATTACAGGAAGATTCCTCCCTTCAGAGGGCTTGAAGTCTAATGACTGACCTCCCTGTCTTGCCCTGGTCTGGAA
Source organism: Mesoplodon mirus (assembly GCF_964341445.2). Classification (NCBI taxonomy): domain Eukaryota; kingdom Metazoa; phylum Chordata; class Mammalia; order Artiodactyla; family Ziphiidae; genus Mesoplodon; species Mesoplodon mirus. Next base: position 72,074,285 of record NC_138993.1, on the reverse strand, counting down.
TCACTGGATTTTCTGTCGTGTGCCCCTCTGATACCTGAGTCACCTTTGAGTGGGTTTTTAATCCATCATGGCACTAGGTTGAGCCTGCTCCTGAAATCATGAAAGAAAGAATTCAAGACACAAGTTAGAATTCAGGCTTTTGAGGGTCGGGCTTGTCCAGCTCAGCCTGCTGTCACCTGGCATATCTGAGGCCCAGGGCCATCTCTGAGTCCACAAAACAAGCCTCCACCTCCTCTTAAAATCTGCATCAGAACTTCAGATTTTGTGAATTAGGATTTTCAAATATTTCCTTAGCAGGTAATACTGCATTTTGCACATTTCCTCTGACAAGGATGTCATAAGAGCCTTTCACTCCGCTGCAGTCAAAACCAAACATTAAATGTTCTTGGTCACTTTTCGAACTGCATTTCAATAAGGAAATTAAAAAGTTATGCTTCTATACCTAGGTAATTTTTCTATAACACACACACATATATTCCTTAAATATTAGGTACAAATTTAATTCCTATATAATGATTTATAGTTGAAAACAAAAAGGAACATACTGCTCAGAGATTTTCCATGTTGCCAGGTTTAATTCATTGTAAAATAAATCTTAGTCTCTACATTTATCAATATTATAATTATTATTGTTATTAAATCTGAATTTCATTGATGTCTTCATGTGACGGATCAAAATATAGACAAGTCCTGTCTTTCTAATGTATTTTAATCCTGAGACTTCTCAGAAGACCTGAAACCATTCTTGCATTTGTTATGAACCGTGGATTAAGTTGATTGAATATCTAGCTTGTGAAGAAAGGAACGGAGAGGCCTCTCTTCATTATGAATAAAAGAGCACAATTTACCATTTGTCTTTAAAGATAGGGTGTTAGAAATAGTATCCATAATGGTTTTATTATTTATCATCCTGTGCACACACAAAAAAAAGAAGAAGAAAGCGTGAATTTCCTCTAAACCGCACTGTTGAGAAAATACGAGAGTCACAAGTAACTTATTACTGTAGGTGACTTTGTCAATACTCATATTATTCATTCTCAACTTTTTTGCTCCGCTGTATGTTGAAGCACAAAATCATGCTTTACCTGTCATGAGTGTGATATCTACTCATGGGCCAGCCAGTGATTCAATATTTTCCACATTACCCTGGCATCTGATAGAATGTTGATGTTATAATTGTATTAATACAATTGTCAGAACAGTAAAGAGGATGATGTACACACACAAAACAATTGTTGCTTTATATTTATGTATTACATTTGCATACTGGAAGCATGCATATAAAATATATATGCATATATTATATAAATATATACACACATATTTTTGAACTTTTTTTTTACCATTTATCAATTTTCAGTTAGTACAGTCATCTGTGCAATTATTTGCATTTTGACAGATCATAGAGTGAGCATTAAGACTTTTGGCTTCTAGAGAAGACTGGCTTACAGTGTCTCCTGAATGCAGGAAGTAAGCAGAGGATGGTCAATTCGAAAGATTCACGTTATCTGCCAACAGCAGAGTGATCTCTGTCTGTAGAGAGTTCAAGGGTATCAATAGGAAGAAATTGTCTGAGAGGAAAACTTTAAGAAGGAAGAAGAGACTGCACACTTAAGGCTGTCCTCTACCCAAAGACAAAAGTTTCTTTGGAGAGTACACAGCAATACTAACAGTATTCTAAATTTAGAGGAAATATAAGAACATATTAAATATAGATTAATATTATATGTTATTCAGGGAATATTTATGTATATGCAAAGCAAATTTCCACAATGTTTTCTATGTTTCTGTAACATTAGAATCAGAGCCTTTACTGGCCTTAGCTCAGTGTCAAAACTCTCAGCGTCCCAGCTGAAACCTAATTATATTTTCTCTCGGAAATCGTTTTTGCTTAAGCCTAGAGATGGACTAATGTGCATTTGAAGGTAGTATAGATTGTTTTGATTTTGTTTGCATATACATTTCTGGAAACATTTGCAATATTTCAAGGAAATGTAAGGTGAAAATTAATTTAAATATAAAAGTTCTAGTAGAATATTTAGAAAGATGAAATTCCTCATTTATCTTTGGGCCAATTGCTTCTGAAAATACACACACACATAACACTGAGTAAAACCTCTTAGAAAACATATATTTTACTCATTGCTCTACAAGAAATCTCATTCCCTGGGGCCTATAATCTATGAAGTTACTCTGAGGCAATAGCAATGTATATAGAATTCCCCAACATTTAAGTCTTTAGAGTTGTTTTAAAGTGAAACCCTAAAATAGTGATTACAGTTTTAGTCAACTAGTATAGATCTACAAACTCACACAAACTTTATGGTTTACAAGTAAGATTTCAGTGACTTCATTCAACAGGAACATATTGTTAGTTATTATTTTACAACTCTATTTTTCACTAAGCATGGGAGTTTGATCTATTTTAGCTAAAATAGCATCCATTTTATATGTAAAATTATTTTTAAAATACCTAATTGCATGCTTTCTTCTCCCTAAATTAGCTATTATAAAGAAGAAAATGGCACACTCTATATTATAGTACATCACACTTAACATGACTATATATACTATAAAAATGCATACACACATTTAGCTAGAGAGTGTGTGTGTGTGTGTGTGTGTGTGTGTGTTTGGTTTAGATGCCTCTGTGACACAAGATACAGAATATTCACTCTATTTCATATACAGATCATTTATTCCCTACAATTTTATTCCCATTTCCTCAAACTTGACTAAATTTTGGCAGGTGTTCCACAGTTACAACCATAGTATCTGCCAATCCCTATCACTTTATTGACTTTCATTGTCTTGTTGAACTAGCTAAGGCTGGCAGTTTGATGTTAAAGCAGAGTGGTGAGACCATACCCTTGCCTTGCTACCAGTCTCAGGGGAAAAGCATCCAGTTTCCCACTGTTAAGTAAGATGTTAGCTGTACAGTTTGTAAATATTCTTTGTCCAGGAGAAATACCATTCTATTTCTAGTCTTTTGAGAGTATTTGCCATGAATACATGTTTGAATTTGTCAAATATTTTCCCACATCTATTGCTATCATCATATGATGTTTTTTTTATTGTGTAGGTTCAATTGATTTTCAAATGTTAAGTCAGCCCTGAATATAGGTCATATATCTTATTGGATATGGTATTGAATGTTTTTGTATATTGTTGAGTTTAACTTTTTACTATTTGTTGGAGGATTTTTGCATTCTATGTCCAGGGGAGCACTAATGAAAAAATGGACAACATGCTAGAGTAGAAATACAAGCAGAGATGGAAATGCTAAGAAATAGTCAAGAGAAAATACAAGGAATAAAAAAGTGACATAAACGAAGACTCCCTTTGATGGATGCATCAGTGGACTGAACACAGCCAAGGAAATGATCAGGGAGGCTGCAGAGATATCACTGCCTGTTTTAAATATATGATCTGCTAATTCCAACATCTGTGTCATCTGAGCCTGGTTCTGATGTTTGTTGTCTCTTCAATGCTGCTTTCCCTTGTCTTTGGGCATGCGTTGTGATTTTTGTTAAAAGCTAGACATGATATATAAGTTAATAGAAACTGAGGGAATTAGGCCCTTAGTGTGAGTATTTATGTTAATCTGCTTAGGATTTTGACTGTGTTTAATGTTTATTTTAGTTCTTGATTCCAGAGTTTTCAAATTCCTCTATTATCCCTTTTCCTTTCCCCTGTTTTCTTTGGACTTTCCTAAGAACTCCTCTTTAGATAAAGACTCTGCCTCTCAGCTCTTTCAGTTGTAATTTAATGTTTATTGTGGGAGTCCTATCAGTGTGGCAGTAAGGCGGGAAGAGGAGAAATTTTCTAAAATCTTAAAATTAAATCCCAGTCTTTTAGTTGATCTGAGTTTTTGGACTGCGATCTTCTCAAGTATTTCTTACCTTTTTTTTTTTTCTCCTTTCCTTAGGGCATCCAGGTTGGCTAGAGTGTGCTGGCCTTAGGATATTCCCTCCCCCAGGTGATACGTGACTCAGGTAAGTTCGTCTCCCCTGGAGACTGGTCCTTCTTTATGGAGAATGCTCTAGGATAATTTAAAATGGTTACCAACATCCAAATCAAATACTTCTCCATGGAAGTTTTCATTGTTTTCTAAGATTCTGATTCTGAGGAAGCAGGAATTCTAAGACTCTTTCCACAAGTTTTCCCCTAATCTTTGTATTAACCTACAGATTGGATAATAGCTGCTTTGGGATAGATATTATAAATTTGAATTATAAATTGAAATCAATTTAAATACACAGAAATTACACTAGAGATTTTTTTAGAGTAACCTCATATTATAAGCTATGGGCCAAGATGTCATGGACAGTTTGATAACAGGCCCAAAGGATTATACATGCTTTACCTTAGATCCACATTTATCAGTCTACCCAGCAAGGAATGGTACGTGCCCTCAAGCTACGTCTTTTTTAGGTAGAAAACAATCCATGCAGTAAAATAACTTCTTTCTTTTCCAAAATAGAGTTGGTTGATGTTCAGACTTATTTGTGGGTGACATGGCTGTATAATACAGAATGCTGCATTTTAAGTTACAAAACTGTGAATATTGAGAGGCATATAAATAATGCTCTATATAGCATTCTTAACAAATGCACCAAAACCATACTAATTATACTAAATAAATAGCACTGATGGCAACAATGTATAAATGCAGGATCTGGTAGGGGAAGGGAAAAAAAAAAAGGCATCCAACCCTGTAACTGAACCCTGCTGTTTCCTGGGATAGCACCACATATGGTCCCCAGTCTAAAAGCACCGCAACAGAAGGCAGTATTACATGCCCTAAAGCATCTTTAACAAAAAGATTATAATGGTGTGGTATGGAAAGTATGGAAAGAATTTCTTTTATCTATGAGCCAGGAAAACCTATAGTAAAGTAGTAAATAATTTTTTAGGAAGTTTTAGGGAAAAGATAGTTTTATAGAACTCCACTTTATGAAAATTAGGATGTTGTATAAAACCAAAGGGAAAATGCAAAACAAATGACATCCTTCACCTTAAGATATTTATATTTTACTCTTTTGAGGACAGGCATATTATGGCACAAAAGTTTATTACGATGTAGAGAACAATGACAAGGTTTTGATTGTTGCTAAAAATATGTGAACTACCTGAACAAGTTGATACATCAAATATTTCCTTGACAAAAATGAAAATTGGGATTGATAGTATTGAAATGCTGTTAACAATAAATTTGTGCTAGTATGTAGTATAGTAGCAAAGTCAAATCTGTCAGATAGGAAGCCTTCAGCTTTTTATTTAAGTGATAGACCCGTACTGTTATGTTAATGCTTTAATGTTATGTTATGTTATGTATAATTTATAACTTGCTTGGCAAAAATGCATTAATGTGGACCCTTTGATTAGATCATTTCTGAGCTAAAAAGCCTGAAAATACTGCATTTTATTTTTATTTTATTTACCAAATCAACTTATATGATGTGAAATTACATACTGGGTATCTTTTAGAAGACTCACTGGGGCACAGGGTGTTTTATCATTAGAGAGGTACCTAGAATCTTGGTATTTCAATATTCCCATGATCCCTGTTAACAAAAAAGAATATGAATACATTATCATAAACAGTTTATTATACTTGATTAAGACATTTCCTCACACTTCTTGCTTCTTACACAAAATGTGTCTGTGCCTTCATCTCTGTGTTTGAAGCAGAAATACAAGTTTATAATGAGAATTAACAGATTTAAATCACAAGTGCCTTTTGGATTTTCAAGTTACAACTTGAGAAGCATTAATTTTTATGGGATTTTGTATTTGATGAGAATACCATTTTGTCGCTCATTCTACATTAATCTTTTATGAGAAGTCAACATTAGATAACATAGAGATAATTATTTGTGGTAAGCTAAAATGACAGCAAAACACTCCAACATTAATTTACTTCATTGTAAATTATAAGCTCAGCTTCTAATAGAATTAACTGAAGACCAAGCAAAATAACATAATTTATTGTATAATCCTGCAAATCTATACAAAGGATAATGAGAAAATATGTACTACATTACAATCATGAATTTGAATATTGTTCATAATCACTGAATCTTTGACCTTGTTATGTTCATGCAAAGTGGATGGGAAAGGAGAAATTTGATTCTTTGGATAAGTGGAAAAGTAAGGAGATAAATCAAAAGAATGGGATATTATTTAAAATTATTCAGTCAAATAACATAATAACAGTCCAAATGTAGGCATAAACTTTGGATTCCAATGTTAAATTTCAGAAAAACTGCCTATGTGCTAATGGCTAAACGTATCTCCTTACTGTATTGGAGATATTCCTTATGCCCAGGAGACAAAAATAAATTATCACAATGTCATTTTTTTGTCTTCCCTCTCCGCCTCTTGCAGATCAAAGTCACATGGAAATAACCCAAGCAGGGGACAAAATGGTAAATTTAGAAGCTTATTTGAAATAGATGATTTTCTAAAATGATAATAATGCAAATTTCAGCTTTCTGATCATTTTCAGAAAATTACCCAAGTTTTATCACCAGATCTCTTTCGAGCCAAAGTTAACCTGTCTTTAAGGCTGGCAGCTTAGGGTCCTTCATGTTCTCTGTGAATAATGAAAATAAACTATTGCACATTTCTGTGCTTTTAAACTTGTCAATTCACCTTTATCATACACTTTCACCAGGTTCTATGAAGAAAATAGAGTTGACATTAATCACATTGGTCTAGAGTAAAATTTAGAAAGTTTAGGTAAATCTACCATTCACTGAATAGCTAACTACTTGTGTCAGATGTTCTGGTAAGTATTACATATATGTGACCCCATTTAAATTTTTCCCAGAAGACTGCAAAGTTTAGCATGATTTCTATTTTGGAGATAAGGACAATGAATCATGACAATTTAGCTTGTTATCGAAAGTCACAGAGCTAGGGATAGGATCACCACCCTGATCTGTCACCTGCAAATCCAGTCTGCTTTCTCCTACAAGATGGCTTTTAAACCTGGAGCCATGTTGGAAGTTTTTTCAAAACTCTGGGGGTTGAAGCGGTCTAACTCTTGACCCCTGGTCTAAGCAAGACATGCCTTTCTCTCATATGTTGTACATGTAAAAGTTTTGCTTAAAAAAGGACCAAATCCCATAGAATGTACAACCCCAAGAGTGAACCCTAATGTAAACTATGGACACTGGTTGACAATGGTGTGTCTACATAGTTCATCAGTTGTAATGAGTGTCTCAAAGTGGTGTGGGAGATTTATAGATGGTGATGCTCTGTGTGTGTGAGGCCAGGGAGTATGTAGGAAATCTCTGTACCTTCTGCTCAAGTTTTGCTGTGAATTTAAAACTGCCCTAAAAAGACAAAGTCTACTTAAAAGAACAAGGAAAAAAAAAAAAAGAACCAAAGGTTTAAAAGTGTTTAACATATCTATCCTAAAAAAATGACTTTCCCTGGACAGCAAGATACAAGATTTCACAGTGTATGAGAAAGTGAGATCTAAAACCCATTTTTTATGTCTCACCACCCTATTCGTGTCAAATTAAAAAATAGCATCATCAGAATGTTTTCCTCCACCTCCATTTGGTTACTTTTCTGTCGTTATTTACACCCCAAAACAATACCAGAAACAAATAGGCGTTATATTTTCCTCAATATTTGAAATATTTTACCTTTGGGAAGTTTGTAGTTTGCTATTTTAAAGTGTTTCTTAAACTTTGTCCTCCAAATTTAGTATAAGATGAGAAAATAGGTTCACGTTCTTCTTTATACTTATGAGAGTAGTTCTCAAGTTTACCCGTTCATCTTCCCCAACTTCATCAGTGTCACTTTACCTGACCTCATAGATTCTGTGTTCCTGTCCTTTAGTGATTTTCACTGCTGTGCTGTGTACCTTCACCAAAGTCTTGACAGTTCTCTTACATATTGGAGTACAGCCTGGTACACAGCACCTTAACAAGCAGCAATGCCAAAGAAGTAAGAAGATTGCTTCCCAGATTCTTCCAGACCTTCATCTTCTCACCAGAACCATTTCATAGCAGGATTTCTTTGACTCTTCATAGCGATCATGTGGTTCACTAGGACCCTCTGTTCTTCTTCTAATATATATGTAAATAGAAATTTGTATATGTGATTTTCCTTTGGAGACTTTATGAACTACTTAAATATTATCTGTGCAGACAATTTAACTTTGTTGGAAGAGAGAGTCTGATATGATAAGAATGTTGTAGATTTTTAAATCAGAGAAAAAGAGTTTTGGATCCAGTCCCCATCATTTAATTGCAATTTATTAAAACTCTCTAGCTTCAGTCCCATCATCTGAAAAGTTATTTACAAAGTCCAAGAAAATATCTTTTTTTCCAGAAAACTGCCACTTACCTCGATGACATATAAAGATGTACTTGCCCTGCACAGAGCATCAGTGACAATATTTGCCTCTTGGAGTTAGTTCTAATAAGTGTGACTTGTCTCCAGAGCATTCTCCACCTAAAAAGAAATGGACAAGGGTATTTTTGGAGAATTCGAAATTCTAAAATTGGGATTCACATCTTAGGTGAAACTCTTACTGCTTAAATAACTCTGAGTAAATCAATTAATCATTTAGTGTTTCAATTTCCTTAAATACCGTAATTATGATGACCTATATGTTTTAAAGTAATTATAACAAATTGAGATAACATGTGACAGCCATTTATATAAGCTACTATAGAAACAGAAACTACAAAAATACTGTATTTGAAATTAGACCAGGATAAATATATATACTTATAATATATATCTTTCTGTATGTACATATAGCCATAAAATCTTCTTGTCTATCTCAATATATAAATTGTATAATTATAATAAGGGTGTGTATATTTTCATTGGAACTTCTGTACAAGATACTCAAACACACAAACAACACAAATATTCAATCTCACTGCATTAAATTTGCTGCTTCTGGAATATTGTGTATCTTATTTATAAAGAATGCAGTGTTGTTTACTAAATCGAATGTGTTTTAAAGCTGGGTGTGAGAATCTTAGCCCTCGAAACTTAAAACAGGAAATCACAGTGAAAAGTTCTATTGGCAAGTGGTTATAACATTCCATTAGAAATGATCTCTTTGAAATGAGAGTGACGCCAGGGAACATGGCTATTGTGTTGACGTTAGAAAGTAAATAGAGAAGCACTGATGATATTATTAGCACTTATCATCTCCAAGTCTTTTGCAAATACTACCTAATTTTTATTACATCTGCCAACATTCTTTTGCTTGGGCATTAATGCCTTTTTTCGCCATGGGTAAATTGATGAACCTTTATACATATGTTAGTGTATGGGTGATAAATGCATTTTATGAGTCTAAGGAAAATATTAATAACAAATAAGCTTGATGAGGATCAACATGTGAAAAAGTATACAGCCATCGTCAGATATTTGGCACAAGGTCTCCTACACCCTACATTTAATCCATCAACAAATACTGTTAGGTCCACCTCCACAATATATCCAGAATCTGACTACCTCTGAAATCCTCCCAGCTACTACCTGGTAAACCACAATCCCTGTTGCTGGACTTAAGAACCAATTCTCCACCCAACTGCCAGATTGACCTTTTAAAAAGTAGCTCAGATCATGCCACTCTTCTACTCAAAACCCTCCAGTGGTTGGTTTGCAATCTCATCCACACTGAACCATAATCATCACAATGACCTACAGACCTTGCAACATCTGGTCTTGATCCGGTTCCTGACCTCTCCACCCAACAACTCTCTCTCTCACTCTCTCTCTCTCTCTCACACACACACACACACACACTCACACACACACACACACACACACACACTCTCTCTCTCTCTTGCTCTCCCTTTCTCCTTTCTAAGTCTAATTCCATCACTCACGTCTCAAAGCTTTATGTGTTATTTTCTTTGCTTGGATACTTTCCTGGAATATGCACATGGCTCACCTCTCATTTCTTTAGGTCACCACTGAAACTTCATTTTATAAGGGAGGCCTTTCCTGATTTGGCAATTCCATCCCACTCTTCACTCTGGATTTTCTTTATTCTGCTTTATTTTTCTGCATCATCCTTAATTTCACCTAATGTTCTACACGTACACATATATAGGAGCACACTTATGTGTTTCTCTGCATGTGTATCCACATTGTCATATGTTAAATTTAATAGTGATAATATTTATGTATATTATGGTTCTTTCTTTGTTTTAATTTTTAAAGTATAGGAAATTGCCTGATTAGCCTTCAAGAGCCACACTTCAATTGAAACACAGGAAACTTTAGGAGAGTATGTGTTCAGACAGAGCTAGTAGGTCTCATCACACGTATCCCCATGACACTAGATAAAGATCCTTCAAACGGGGGGGAAATGAAAAGGAAAACTGTAGGGTAGATAAGAGGGAGTGATGCTGAGAAGGGACCTTGCACCCTGCTATTCTTTGGGGTTGGGTCTAAAATCAAAGTGAGAACCCAATTTGGGACATTTGTGTATTGAATGCCTTTAGCACCCTGTCAGAGAGTACTTGTCACCATCAAAATGGACAATAATACTTAATCTTTTCAAAACATAAATGCAAATCATCAGAGATGGAAAAAGAAGGAAAGAGTCCTAAATTGGCAGAGCTTACATGATAAAGGTTGAAAGGTAATTACCTGATTGAATTTTCCTTAATTTTCAGGAAAAGATTTCTATGAGCAGGACAAATGGAGCTCAATATAAAGAATTAAATAGTGTAATAGAAAAACAAAAAATAAAGAGTTACAAGTCATGCACAGCTACTGCTCGTGGCCTGGATATAATTTCCTAGAGTCCTGTTTCAATGGAGAATATATTTGTACATTCTGGAATTACACTTCAACTTTTTTTAATATGTAGTAAAAATATATGAAATGGGATACAAAATAAAGAAACTTTTATTGCAAAATGAAATATGTCATAATGAGAAGCACTATAATAGATTCTTAACCTTTACAGGAGAAAATCCTTAATAAAACATATTGAATGATGTTGATCTTGGCCATCTCTTTAGAAAATGCGATTCACATTCACAGAGAAATGCTGACATGCCTTCTTAAGAACATGCATTCATCAGGAAATTGGAAGCACACCCTCATTCTCATTAGAAGCACAATTCTTACCTCTCCTCAACACCTACCATCCAAAAAAGAAAGGAAGGATTGTTTGTTGATGCAAAACAAAACCCCACAAAAACAAAATAAAAATCAATCAATTAATCATACCTGTAGATTTCCTGACCTCTACCTCCCTCCTGAAAACTCTATGATTTCATTCACTCAAAGCTTTAGTATATGTTCATAGATTTCTCTTTACCCTCACTGACTTCAAATCCATGTGGGTGAAATTTCCAACCACTTCTTTTTTTCTCATCACTGTGATCACCTCACATTCAGTTTTCTTTTACTCTCTTTTCTTGCAGCTACTTATTGCCAAGATGACATCATGCACATTTTCATCACCAAAAATTGCAGCATCCTTGCAATCACTTTCTTATCTAGCTTAATCACTGTAATCACTCTTTTAAAATACCCTCACTTCCTTTGCTTCTTTCTCCTTCCATCACACTTGGTCCACCACATCCACAGCTCTATAAATCCAACCAGCTGAGTATCTAAGTCTGAATCTTCTTTATATATGCAGCCAAATGTTCCTGAAGAAAATCAGAGCTAAGAAGCCTGAATCCACTTATATATTCACTGCCACCTGCCTGATACAGGACACCTGTCAGTCCTTTTATATTGTTTGAGGCAGCTTGGTCTTCTGCTGTCCACGATGTCTGCTACAGACATACTCATTCCCCAGCCTCCCCTCATGCACCACGGAGACATATATTCTTCTAAATATTCCATGGGACATATAGGTACTAAAACATTTCTCACTGCCATATAAAATTCAAATTTCACTAAGGATCCTATATTTTTATTTGCTAAATTTGTCAACACTGCCACTACTTCTTCTTGAAAGCCAATTCCCCTGCCTCTTCTTCATTGAAAAAAAAATGTTGACATCCTCTGGACATGCCCTCATTTACCTTTGAGCACTCTCTCTGGGTCTCCACACTTAGTCTCATCTTCCTTTATATTTCTATGGAAAAAGAAAAAAAAATATTTTATGGTCAAAGGACAATATCATGAACTTGAGATCTTATACCCCTGTTTCTTTGCTGACCCCTCATACATTAAAACATCGTATTGTGCAGTAATATTCCTCTTAGCCCACCTTTGATTTTTATCTTTTGTTATACAACCACAGCCAATAAAATAAGAGATGGTAGGTCGTTCACACTTTCTCAGCTGCCTGAATAACAAGATGCATGTTTTCTCCACTCCCACATCCCTTTCCCTTCCAATTATTTCTGCTTCCATACTCTTTGTGTAATCTTCTGGCTCCTCCACCATGGGCATCGAAAATTCTCCTCTGCTTTGGTGATGTCAACTCTCTCTGAGGTATCACAGCCACAGATATGCCAGCAACACCAAGCTTTATATCTCCAGCTCAGCCAGGTCCTGGAGTTCCTGTTTATTCAGCAAACATCTACATTTAAATGCCTCACAAATACCACAAACAGAAACTGTCCAAATAGAGCTCTTCTCTTTCTCCAAAGGATGCTTCTTAAAAAATAGTCCCGACTGGAAGGGGGGTCACCATTTGTTTCCCCTCTCACTCATCCCATAGCCAGTGGATCATTAGACTTTATGCTCCCACATGGGGCTGGAGGTGGTGGGGAGGGTGTTTGAATCAGTAGGAGGCTTTGCACAGGCTCTTCCCTCTGCCCTCTTCCTGGCTATTTCCTATGTTTCAGTTTTCAGTTCAAATATGAAATCCTTAGTAAACCTTCCGAGACTACTTTATGGGGAAAACCCTGCTTCCATTTTTCTCTCACCACATCCTATTCATATTCTTATCATTTTGCCTTTTTGCTTAATTGTCTGTCTTCTCCATTAGGCTACTGTTTGTTTCACTACTGAATTTCCTGTAGTATCTAGCACAAGTAGTACATAACAACATGAAATAAATACTCATTGGATAAATGGAAAAATACATCAATAAATAAATTATTTGTGGAAAAGTATTTTTAAATGTAAAACACTTCTCAAGTCTGCAAAATTTTATCATGGATTATGAAAATAATTAAAATACTAAGCTTATATCTTTACGATATATAATTATACCTTCTGCCATTAGGTTAATATATGACACAAATGTTACCAGATAATAGGTTACAATAATCATTTAGGTCCTAAATAAAGTAACTCAATAAACTAAGATAAATAGCTAAAGAGATCTAATGGGAAAAAGATTGCATCTATTAAAGCGATAATTCTGAGCTTTTAATTAAACTTGTTGAGGGTATATTTCATTGTGAAGGTCAGTTGTCTAGAAGCCAGTGTTTTACTTCTGAGGCACATTTGGGGTTGTTTTTGCAAAGCCCCGGTACAGAAATTTATTGTTCTGTGATTGCATCAGCCACTATCACCACCAAAATTATTTACAACTTATAAAACATTACTAAACAATGAAAAAGATTTAATAGCCCATTTCTCTTTTACTGATCTTTTGCATAAGAGTAAGAAATTTGTTTTCCCTTGTATAATAACACAGTCTGAAAGAACATCATCAAACTCTAGAATAATAAAGTATAAAAAGTACATAAATTTTATTTTACTCCTAGGATTAACAAAAGTAATTAGTAAAAGACAAGGTATCCTTTAATTTATTAGAACACTTCTCATCCTACTCTTTTCTTGTCTTTTTCTCTCTTTCTTCTTCAGAAATCTCTCCTGACCCATCAACACCACACACACGTGAGACACGTTGTTTCTCCCATCCAAGGGAGAAGTGATGACAATCTGGTAAACAAACAACACTGGCACTGACTGACTTCAAGAGCTATATCTTATTACATAAGACCATTTGAATTTTCAAAGATTCTAGGAGGCAGTGGCCAATATTTATGACAGAGGGAAACATGACTAGTGGAATTTCCACCCTCAAAGGAGGAAAGAAGGAGCTGGATTTTCCTGCGGCAACAAAATCTGCCCTAGGCTCTTGCCAATACCGTCCATGCAGGAAGAACTCTCAGATCTCGTCTTGGATGGGACCATTTGATTAGATTATGAATAAATGATAGTATGATAGTATATTACTTCCTCATACTTAATTCAAATCATCAGCAGGCTTGTTCTGCTTTCCAGAGCAAAGAACAGCCCTTCAGAGTGTATCAACTGCATCAAGTACCAGTAGGCTGTCACTAAGAGTGCCTTGTTTTCTGATACATTTAGCTGGACCTTGCCCTTAATTACACTGTGACTCTCGTCTGAACATTTTGCAATTGCTCAGACCCCTCTTTACTCTAGAATGGAAGTCAGTCTAACTGTTAATAGAGTCTGATTTCGGCCAAGAAAGATCAAAGGGATACTTCACAGTTTAAAGGACATGCACATTGCTTTATCAAGTAGACTGTTTGGTACTAACGTTACAATTACCTATCATTCTTCCAGGTGATATGTATGGACCAGGTGATGTGTAGCTTGCAAAAACTATAAAGATATTTATGACAAAGCCCTTGACCTAATGAGCAGACAGGAAAGATGAGTCCTCAACCCAAAATAAAGCCACATGTAATAAGTGCCAAGTGACAATGTCACTGCTAGGGAGTCACTCTCCAAAACCAGACATAAATTCACTGCATATTTCACCAGTATGTACTTTTAAGCTGTTGAATTTATGAAAGTGACTGCACTGTAACAAGAGTCTAAAGCTTAATTCAATGTTCTTGATTAATAACTCTGCTGTCATATAACTCAATTTTGTGTTGTATTTAATATCTTCATGTCACAGAATATATCACTACTCTATATTTAATTTGTGAGTTCTTCTCATCAGTGGTGTGTGTTATGTAGCTAAGTCTACATGAAAATAAGGCTATAATCCTGTGATAGTATGGTCCATTTATTTAGGAAAAAAATTAATAATTGGGTAGTTTTACCATTGCTTTTTTTCTTCTTTGCGGTACGTGGGCCTCTCACTGTTGTGGCCTCTCCCATTGGGGAGCACAGGCTCCGGATGCGCAGGCTCAGCAGCCATGGCTCATGGACCCAGCCGCTCCGCGGCATGTGGGATCTTCCCGGACTGGGGCACGAACCCGTGTCCCCTGCATCGGCAGGCAGACTCTCAACCACTGCGCCACCAAGGAAGCCCTACCATTGCTTTTTTACCAGAGAAAACACATTCGCTATCATCGCTTCAGTTCTGTCTGCAATTAGCTTTCTTTTATTAAAAAACAAAAAGCAAAAACACTCAAACACTTGTCATTTTGTTTTTCTCTCAAATCTTTTAGAAGAAAATGAAATGTAATTTGTTTTCATAGGTAAAATGAAAAAAAAAATTCTTTGTTTAAAAGAACAGATATCGAATCACCCCAACTGCTTTAAAGCAGCAAAAATTTTAAAATAATAAAAAAATAAATTGGAATCACACAATGTCTCCTAACTTTGTAAATTAAATTCTTAAAACTTGGGGAAAAAATATAAATCTTCCAGCAAAACAACTTCCAGCAGGGAAAACGGAATGACTTAGGGTCTAATGAGGAAAGTTTCTCAGGATCACTGAGAAAGGAAGTATGCAGTGTACAGTATGAAAAGTTGCTGGTGTTTACACAGTGATAGAATGACTTTTAAACTAGTCAGAGTTTTCTGCAATATCGCTCCACAGATAAATGAAGAAGGAAACCCAATTTTTAATAAAACTGCATGAAAAATTTGATAAACAAACAAAAATCCTTCTAAGAACAAGAAGGGTTTAATGAAAACTACATGCAGAATTATCATTTATCTGAGGTGCATCATATCTAGAAAATCAACTTCCCATTGACTTATATTGGCTAGGATTGATAAATGATGAGAAAAAGAACTTGAAAGCATATATTTGCCAGAGTTCCGCATTTGAATAACTTGAAGGCAGGTAATTTTATCTTTCTAGTGGTGTCCAACTCCAGGCAAATTCAGTAAAATAGGCAGGAATTTTTAGTTTCCCCTCCTCTATCCTGTGGTTTTGCATGGACTTCCATAAATATTACTGGATCTCCCCAACTTCAAATACTCTTTTCTCTTTTCTCTTTTTCCTAAGTATATCTGCATGGTGCTGAGGGGTATTCCAGCCAAAAGACCACTTTGATAGGACATCACTACTGATGCAACTCTTTTGCAAGAAATAATCCCAATACTTTTCAACAGCGTGATCAGTTCCTGCTCTGTCTACTATATTCTGTTTCTGACTTTTGTTTGTTGGCTGGTACCAGCCTGTACAGCCTATCTCATCAATTTGATCCCCTTAACTCTGTGGTGGGCTGTGAAGTGTTTAACAACCAGCTCTCCAGAAAAAATGAAATGCTTATGTGTATATAAGTTTATATTTTATTGAAGTAAAAATGTATGGTAAACAATTTACAAATAGTAATAAAGTACACAGTATCTTTATTTTAAATTCTATACAGCCAATTGATTTTCACAGAATCCTTTTATTTTTAGTTTTGCCAAATTCTTGTATCTTGTCCACAGCCAACTGATGGAATGAGGCCTAAGATTTCTCTAGGGTCCTTCCAGGTCTAAAGTTTAATGATTCCATGATTCTCATTTCACTGTTGCTCTCAGCAACTGCAGTAAACTGGAAATGTTGTCTCTGCCTGCCTGCTGCTTAAGCAACCCTGAATCTGTGGAAACAACCTCTGCTGTTTGGTTTAATGGGTCCGTGAGCTCATCAGCTACAGAAGCATAGCAGAAAACAATGCCTTACAATCCAAAGAAGGAAATAAACAAGATTTTTTCTAATCTTAAAATATGAATTTATGTTTCATCTATAAAATTAACTTTTATTTTTCCAAAGCAGAACAAGTGATCTCCTGGGTAATATATAGTAAATTGGTAAACACTGTGAATATTGGTCAGACAAAGTCTCAACCTGGAAGTTGCAACCATAAATTACACCTCATATGTGAAAATGACACTCACGTTTGTTGAAAACATCATCTTACTGAGGAGGAATTAGGCAAAATAGTGATAATTATAATGATAATAAATTAATAGTACTGAACTAAGTAAAAAATTAAACTGATTTTTAAAATATTTTATATTCTCATTCCATGTAAAAGATAAATCAGTGAAGTAAGCTACTGAACTGTGGATATTGGCTGTCAGTATCCTTCTTGAAATGTAATTCACTGGATCCTGTATTCACCAATGTCTTCCTTACTCTATCTGAACATTTATATTGATATCATTGATTATTCTTACTTAATTAAATCTTTCTTCTTTGGGATTTTTCATCAACATGCAATCCTCTAACCTTTTATAGTATCTCTTATGCTGGCCCCCTCTTCCTTTGCCAACTTCTTATATTTCCTAAGTTATTTCTAAGGATCCTACTCTTTAAGACCTTTCATCTTCTCTCGCTATTCTTTTTCCCTGGATGAGCAGGTCTAATTCTGATGCTCCAATTACCCTCAGCAAGCTGATGATTCACACATATATTCTTTGGTACATATAGATATAGCATATAGATATACTATATATGCACAGTATATACATAATATGTATATAATATATACATAATATACATTTTATATACATTTTATATATAATGTATATATACATTATATATATACTATATATGCACAGTATATACATAATATGTATATAATATATACATAATATACATTTTATATACACACAGTAACATATAATAAAATTGTGTATGTTGCATATATGTATATGCATCTCTATGTATGTATATGCATCTATATATATATAAGTATATATATATATATAATTTACAGAAATATTCTTGCCTCCTGCCTTTGGATATCTCTTGTTATTATTTTTAAGTATAGTTGATTTACAATATAATGTTCGTTTCAGGTGTACAGCACGAGTCAGGCATATATATATATATATATTCTTCAGATTCTCTTCCCTTGTAGGTTATTACAAAAGTTTGAGTATCATTCCCTGTGCTATATATTCAGTATGGATGTCTGTGGTAACTTGCCTAAATTAACCTCTCAGAGACCTTCATTTTCCTTGATGTCCTCAGTGTCAATGTCAAAACCTTAAATGTCATTCTTGACTGCTTTCTCTCATTCATTCTCCCATATTTTATCAGTCAGTAACTTGTATTGATCTTTCATAAAACTGTAGTTTTCTCCATCTCCACTCCAATTCTTCTGGTGTAAATTACCATCAAGCATGGCAATAAGCTGCCTGCATGATTCCCTGTTTCAGGCCTTACTGCTCCCACCCCAAATCCATTCATCTGACTGCAGCCAGAGTGTACTTTCTCCACGTGTGATCCCATCAAGCCCTCTTTTACAATTTCCTCTTAACCTTAGCCTATATAGACCTACTTATCTTGTTTACGTGGGATTTTAAGATTCATATATCAAATTTCCACCTGCTGTTCAATGCTCTGGGAACATAAATTAATTATAATTCCTCAGTGATGTTCCTTTATGCTTTTAAGAGCTTTTATAAGCTTTTCCTTCTAACTGAATAATTATTCCTCTTACCACCCTCCTGTGATTTATAATTCCATTTTTGGCTTGGACACCACATCAATATTTCCAGACAGAAATATTGGACCACCCTAAAGAGGAGTTAAATATACTTCTCAGCATCCATATTGCACTAATTTATTGATATTATACCTGTCTAGATAATTACACATCTCACTGCATGGTAATGTCTATAAGGACAAATAATATTTATGTCTTGTTCACAGTTGTATCTCTGGTAAATTTGGCAAATTTAGCAAATAAACATTAGAGAAATCTATGTAAAGTTGAAGTTCAGATGAATAACAATTGTCTTTATGTCCCAACATTTAGAACATATGCTAGAAATTTGCTTGTTACCTAAAATTTAAATTTAACTGGGCATCCTGCATTTATTTGACAGTCTTAGTATCCAGATCTTGAAAAACATGCCCATCACATACTAGTTGTTCAATAAATATTCAATAATACTAGATGGCAAGAGAATTATTATAAGATTTTACCCTGTTTCTTCAAAATGTCACAATACAATTTAATATATTCATTTTGGGTAGTTAGCAACACGTGTTCTTTGCTTTATTTAACAGTAGAGTCATTTTAAGACAGTTAATATTATGGGATTGATTGTGTATATATCACTTAGTTGCACACAATATGCTTGCATACAAGCCATTACTAGCGGATTCAGAGACCATGTTTTTTTGTGTGTGTTGTGTTTTTGTTTTTCTCACAGGTCAGAGGTAAGACCTGTCTAACTTGCTGAGGAAAGCTCTCCTTAGGTTTTCATTTCACACATCCTTATGCAGAACAGTTCCCTCCATAGCACAGCTGCAGTCAGAAGCACTCCAATTTCTTACAAAGGAGAGAACAAGGGCCATCTGGTCCTGACCTGGAGGTAGCCTCTGGGGAGCAGAGGATCATTTCTTAACTTTCCACTCTGTCACTTTGATGCATACATCCTAAAATCTCATAAAGACATGCCTTGGTTTTCTCTGAATTATTGTGAAGGAAAACTTACATAAAATATTAACCTAATTTTGTTGTGTTATGAAGTCCACTCAATAGAGTCTGATTTAAGAAAAAAAAAATGAAAAAGATTAAATATAGCAGATGGTCTCCACCCATAATATGAGTAAAATGACTTAATGAAATTGATGAGAAGAGTATTCATAAATCTTTTTGCATATACACACGTATTGCATCTTTTTGAATGTACACAAATTATGTTGGTTGGCTTATGGCTTTCCATTTGTGATAAGCATGAATGTTAATACAAAAGTGGATGACCAAATTCCTGTGAGGTAGCAAAAATAATAAAGAACACCAAAAATCTACCTCTCTATAAAAGTAATGAAATAACTAGGAGAAAAAAATCAAACTGTGAGAACCGACTTTTTCAGAATTTTGGAAACTATTCAAAAGCTTGCAGCAACCAGGGAAAATTCATTCAAGAAAAGTGTCTGGATCTTGGCAAGAACGGAGAGCTATGTGTCATTTTAACTTACCCTAGTCCCACGTCCCGATCCCCAGCTTAGTGGCAGCCTTGAAAATGACAGCCTGGATTCCACTACAGGTACAGGAGGAAGCGGAACTGACCTCATTTGCAAAGAATCCTATGTATTTATATTTATTTGCATTTATTGGTTTGTTTGTTTACTGCTTGCTGGTGTCTATCTCTAGAAGGTTGGCTCAAAAAGTTTACCTAACTCAGAATTTACCCAGTGCTAAAGCTTCTACTTGTGAACAACTGTCCAGAACATACACAGAAACATGTTTTAGTCACTGCTGCCTGAGGCAATGGATAACAGTTGGGAAAAAAAATACATTAAATAAAAAGATTGTGTGGAAAGTTTGTGGAATGAGATGCTTTGGAGAATAACGTCTTTGAAAAGCACCAACACATTCTTCAGTATCAAGAAAGACACACATGCCTATGCTGTATATATATATGCTCAGTAAAGACCTGAGAAGACCCTAAGCTCTCACCTCTGGTTGACTTTGAAGCTCTGTACAAGGAAGTAGTGAAGGCTAAAGCAGAGTTGTCAGCTGCCTGTCTAAGTGCTGAAGGTGCATTTTAATGCAGACACAGAGACCCTCTGCAAAGACTGAGAGATTTTTGTTGGCACTTTCTAAGTCATTCCATGAATCCAATATTACCATGATATCAAAGACAGATAAAGGTGTTACAAGAAAAGGAAACTACAGACCAACATCCATCATTAATATACATGCAAAAATCCTCAACAAAACACTAGTACGGCAAATCCAGGGTCCATATTAAAAAGATTGCACACCACGATCAAGTGGAATTTGTCTCAGGAATGCTAGTTTTTTTTGACATCCAAGAATTAATTAATGCAACATGCTGTATTAACAGAATAAAGAAAACAAAAACACATGATCATCTCAATTTATATAGAAAATACCTTTGACAAAACTCCAACACACTTTCATGAAAAAAACAAACAAACAAACACAAAACTAGGAATATAAACTAGGGATAGAACTAGGAATAGAAAGGAACTTCCTCAACTTGATAAAGGGTATCTATGAAAAACTCATAGCTAACATGATGCTTAATGGTGTCAAAATGAAACTTTCCCCCTAAAACTAGGAAAAAGAAAATGCCTTTTCTCACTACCTCTATTAAATATTATATAGAAAATCCTAGCCAGGGCAATTGAGCAAAGAAAGAAATAAAAAGCATCCAAATCAAAAAGAAAGAATTAAATGTGTCTTTAAAGGAGCCCTGGAGCCACAACTAAGGAGCCCACCTGCCGCAACTAAGACCTGGTGTAACAAAATTTAAAAAAATATATATCTCTATTTGCAGATGACATAATCTGAAATATATAATATTCTGAAGAGTCTAACATTAACATCCAAAACAATAAAATAACTGCAAGACTTGTACACTGAAAACTGCAAAATTTTGCTGAAAGAAATTAAAGACTTAAGTAGGTATAAAGGCATCCTGTACTCATATATTAGAAGAAAATATTATAATAATGACAAAAATCCTCAAATTGTTCTATAAATTCGTCACAATCTCTATAAAAATTCTGCCTTTTGCAGAAATTAACAAGTTAATCTTAAAACCCATATGGAAATACAAAGGACAATAAATCATTAAAAGAAACGTTAAAAAAGAAGAATGAAGTTGAAAGGCACAAACTTCCTGATTTAAAAACTTCCTACAGATCTAAAGTAATTAGATGGTGTGGTACTGGCATTGAATAGACATATAGATCAGTGGATTAGAATTCAGACTACAGAAATTACTCACATTTACCGTCAATAGATTTCCAACAACGATTCCAAGACTATCCAATGGAATAGAATAGTCATTTCATTATACTGTGTTTGTAAAACTGTATATCCACATGTGAAAGAATGAATTCAGAATGCTGTTTCACAGCATACAGAAAAATTGACACAAGGGGATATATGTATATGTACAGCTGATTCACTTTGTTATAAAGGAAAAACTAACACATCATTGTAAAGCAACTATACTCCAATAAAGATGTTTTAAAAAAATTGACACAAAATGGATCAAATATCTAAATGTGAGAGCTAAAACAATGAAATCCTCAGAAGTAAACATCAATATGCAAACTGGGAAGGAGACCATTTGAAAGGGAATATAGATGGAACTCATGAGCTGATCAAGCATATATTCAATGAACTTCCACAATTGCCCACTGGGTCCACCACAGAGGGAACATGGAAGTCCACCTCAGATGCAAGAATGGGCCAAGTCATGAGGACTCGCCCTGGAAGAAACAAAAGCCAAATGTATGGTACAGTCATGGGACGCCTGTCAGGGACCAAGGGCAAACAACATGGCAAACTGGGCCACAACAACAGGAGCGTAAGTCTTGTATAAGTGTGTCAAATTGACCACATTGCTCAGCCGGTCCCCAGTCATGGATACAGGTGGTGATTCACCACTGTGGGAACATATGTCACATATGAGATGGGCATTTCAGTGCACCATGTAGATACTGGAACAACTATCCTGACTTTAGGAAAACACCTTTGCCTTGTGTTCGGATATCTAGCAGGATTCCAGTCTTGATCAAGCCATTGTGTTCACTGCATAAGCTATCCAGCAGTGGGCATGCTCCCATGGCATAAGATGGATAGTTCATACTCCCCCAGGCAAATGGATAGATAGAATGATGGGACCTGCATATCCATCCAGAGATTCCATAGAAGAGAAAACTGATTAAGAAAGCTCAACATCCATCCTTTAAATTCTGAGAACTTGTGTGAACATCAAGACTGGTGACCACTTCCATACTAGCAATATCTGAGTTTGGAGAAAGCTTCAATGAAGAATGAGAAAGGATAATAGTTTAAAGTACCTGAAAAACATGTGACTTTGTCCCCAATGGATTTCTGAGCTCCTGGAAGAAAATCTAATTGGTGATTATGGATCCACATGAAGAGAAATGTAGAGTTCCGATGCAGGAGGTCTAGACAAAGCAGGAGAACATCTGAGCTAGAACAACATTGGGAATAATGGAGCATATGGAACTAAGAGAGAGTTTCCTCTCTCTGGGGCATCCTCATATTGAAGGAATCTGAATTCAAAGATGACGGAGTCCTCTGGACCACTGGATGGCTGAGCTCTGTTCCAAGCTAACTAACTATGAAATTGTCTTCAAGGAACTGGAGGTGCAGTAGTTGCTCTCCTGTGAAGACCACTTGTGGATCTTTCCCACTGATGTGGAGAAGCTCTTTCTTTTCTTAATCAAGACCATGTTAAAGACAGTGACTAATGGTGCCTAATGATGGATGTGCTAATCCAGAGCACTGAGCTTGACCTTGACTCCAGAGCTGAAGTCTTTATATTTCAAATCGTCAGGAGTTGATTGCTTTTATGAGTTTTTTTTCAAGAGGAGCTTTAAATCAATATATCACTGAATAGTAATTCCAATCTTGTATAATAAAATCGTTTAAACTCAGACAACAATGCCATACAGTAATGTTTCCCAAATACAGAAGAATTAACTTAAAGTTATTCTCCTTCACAATTTCTAGCTATGAAAAGAGGAAAGAAGAAACAGGAGGAAAGTAATTTCATAGCCTCATTTTCTATTATATTTCAATTTATGTTAATGTAGGATGAAAAATTACTTTTTATTGGTCATGCAAATTTCCCATAAAAAATAATTTCCCGTGTGTCACAGTTAATATTAACATGTTGACTCTTTTCTATAAAAAGGTGCTTTTGTCACAATGAATGACTGTCACTGAAAAAAATAGTGGTAATGTATAACTCAATAGTCAAAACTAGAATGACAAAATTCCTGAAATAAATTATTTTAAAAGAGAAATAAAACCTCTTACGAGAGTACAAATAAAAATGAGTTAAGGGGCAATTAAAGTAGAAATGTATTCCTCCACTTTTCAAAATAACTTCATTTTTTATGTAAATATTTGTATCCATCTTATTACTTAAATATGTTTGTCTCTAAAGAGAGCAGAAAAAGGGACAGCCTTTGAATGAAGATGTAACTGTTTTTATTTATTTTTCTTATTACTTAAATATGTATGTCTCTAAAGAGAGTGGAAAAAGAGACAGCCTTTGAATGAAGATGTAACTGCTTTTGGTTTTTGTTTTCCCACTAAGCCTGTTATCACAGGTAAAATTACACTTATCTTTTGGTTCAGG
Organism: Mesoplodon mirus; assembly: GCF_964341445.2. Classification (NCBI taxonomy): domain Eukaryota; kingdom Metazoa; phylum Chordata; class Mammalia; order Artiodactyla; family Ziphiidae; genus Mesoplodon; species Mesoplodon mirus. Next base: position 72,050,045 of record NC_138993.1, on the reverse strand, counting down.
AAGCCAGGAATAAAAAATTCAATGAACTTTTAATGTGTTTATATTTCAAGAATGCATTTCAACTTACCGTGTGCGTATACATTCTAAATTAAGACAAGTTAATTAACCAAACTCCAGGAGCTTAGTGCTCTGCTATCCTCATCACTAATTTGCTTTTGAGGAGTTTCCAAAATGTGTTTCAGTGTGTAGTTCTGCCACACTCTGAACCTTCTTAATTTGGTGCACAAACCATTGTTTATTTTAGTCTTTTCTTTTTATTCTGCCCGTGTGCTCACAATTACTACTTTCTTTATGGGGAAAGTATAAATTTTATGGCTTTAGACCTATTTACACAATGAAATTGGTTGCCCATTTTAACATCTTTTGTAGACTCCTCAGTGTGCAGACAGATCTATGTAATAAATAATTGTTGTCCTATGAATATTAAATGATTGGCATGGTGTGGATAGCTCTCTATAGGATCATACCATTTCCATTATTAGACACCTGTCAACTATATCATAGATTTCTGTCTGTTACATAATGGTTCTGAACCAGAGGCATATGGTGAGGTATGTCTAGTGTAGACTATGGAGGGTCATTGTTGCTAGTTTCCTTTCCCTCCTCCACCTATGATATAATCTCTCTTGTATGCAGGGCAAATGGACTTATTTTTTTCTCTACTACTTATTAGCCTTAGCCATTACACATTGTCATTTATAAGAGTCTGAAGCACTATTGAGTTTCATTCTAATGGAATATTTTTTGTTGAATGTGAAAGTTCAATAAAGAGATATTAACATCGTATTGTGAAAAATATTACACCAATCAAAATTGTGTTTTATTCATTCTTGTGTTTGGAGATTTTATGTGTGTGTGCATGCATGTGTGCACTGTTTTCCAAAGCCTCAACCACGTTGGAAGAATAATTGTTAATATTTACTGCCCCAGCCCCGGGGAAAGGAGTATTATGTCACTTAATCCCCAGAGCAAAGTAAAAGGGATTTAGGGGCTTGACATTTGATTCCATTATTTTAGCACTAATTCCAGGGTTCCTGTGTGTGTGTGAAGGAGCCCTGATTGTTTCTCCCCCATGGTTGATGTTGATTTCAGCTTTGATTTTCCCACTGTCTGAGCTGAAAGCTCCAAAGTATCCTTTCTCACCTCTGAAGTAAGGCATAGGCTGAGCATCCCTTTGGGGTGTTGAATATTGGCTGCTGGCAGTGAATTTGTTCATCTGCTCTGTGTACCCAGGACAATGTAAGTATGGGACAATCGTCCCCACTTCTCTGTAAGGCACTGTGTATTAAGACTGGGCTTCCCTAAAGCATGGATCTTAAGAGATGAAGACTTTTTCCAGAATCTCACTCCCGTTGATTAAGTATTCTTCCAAGGAGCCATCAAAGGCTGCTTTCTTGCCCGGGCTCTGGTGGGCAGAGCTGGGGGGTGGGATTGAAAGGGAAGGTAGGAGACTGGGGAGTGGTGTACAGCATTGGGGTGATGGGGCTTCAGAACTTGCTCCTCAATCATGGTCTCTGGTACTAGTTTCATTTTTAAGCCCAAGTTACATAGAACATGTAATAACAAGTCTTAAGCAGCTTAAATAAATTGATAATCTGAATTTTGAAGTTACAAAAACTCAAGACAAATTGACATTTTGAATACGGAGGAGCAAATTACCTCCTCGTTTTTTGTGTGTTTGGGTTTTTTTTTTCTGATATTGTACTCTATAACAGGAAATTATTTCATATGATGAAATAATTTAACTCCAACTCTGCTTCAAAATACAGGCGAACAAGTGTAAAGGTCACAACTGGGGACACATGTAAAATAATTCTGGTAAAAAAGGATATTATTATTATCTATCTGAGTAGATATTTCATTATACTCTGAAAATAGGATTCATGAAAAGCTGTTTTATTAAATTTACCCACAAGATTATTCGAAATGGAAAGAATAGCAAGTTCTTCAATGTGTCTTATTTGTTACCCAATTATCTGATGGAAGTTAGGTTGGAGAAGGAAAGGGGAAAAAAAAGAAAGAAAATCACTTCTAATTATCTTGCAAGTTGCTTTAATTTAAATTGGAGTCTAATTTGTTGTCATAACAGATTAAGAGAGGCTGCACAATGGAATGTAATGAATTCAGTGCCTTTCAGAGCTAAGGGCTAAAACTTGGATTCACTGCGGGCATGCCCTATATTCAACTTCAGACTTCTAGAAAAAGAAATGATTTTTAAGTCATAAACATAAACAAATAAGGAATTTAAAAATCAAGCAAAATTCAAACCAGTGGCACAGGTATTCAGGACAATGTCATAAACAGCAGTAATCCTATTTCATTTTTTTTATTAGCAAAAATTCAACTGTTTTATAATACAGCATTGATTTGTGCTTAATCTGAAATAGCCCTCTTTATTAATATTATACTAAACCCCAGGAAATGATGCCATAGGCTACAGATTAGTGCCAAAATACATATGAAGCCAGTTGATTCTATTTATTAAGACCATATAAGGTCCCTGACCCTGTTGCCATGAACAAACACAGAGCCAGCTGCTACATAGCCCTTCTTTTATACAAAACTGTTCACTCATATCTGTTCTCAACTTTTCCTTTCATCGGGGTCAGAGCAATCCAAATCTGTGCAGGGACCCAGCGGTGATGAGCAGGATTGGGTTAGCAGAGGGGGGCCTGCAGCAAGTAGGCCAATTAGCCACCACGACAACTGGGTGCTAACCAAACCCGGCTTCTTGCAGACATGTGTAAAATAGCACCTGGGGGCCGTCACATGCAATGAGGTGCCCTTCAGTGATTTCTTTTTTCCTTGGAAAAAATTCTTTTGGCCATTTGAATGGAAGTACTCATTTTGAATAGAAAACATAGCATGGGAAAATAAGTTTCCTTTTTTTACATCTTTTTATACAGTTCAGGATACGGGGCAAAAAAAAATAGGACTTGTAATTCAAAATACGTATCATTTTCTACCCAAGTGACATAAGAGTTAGATGGAAGAAGTGTGCAAATACACACCAATACCACTTCATGGGTATTTTTTTTAAAATGAACTCAGCATTTATTTATTCATTTTGTTTCTTTTTGTACTTAAATCTGCAACCTGATTTTAAATATCTTTAAAGCTTTCCCACTGCAGTCCTTATTTCTCTTTTCCAGAGTGAAATGTTTATATCACATAGAATTAGGGGACTCATGGGATTTCAAATCAAGTCAGTGGAGCAAGTGCTAAAAAATGCCACAGAAATGATAACTTGAGAAAGAAGCTCTGAAGATACATTTCTACAGGGGAATTGCTTGTCTGTAGAAATCAGTTCAACTGAGTAGAGCATGATGTTTTCAATTTATACTTAAGTGCAAGTGCCTTTCCTTTATCCACAGTACTTGATGACTAAATGATTCAGCTTTTTTTGGCATTATTGAACTTGGTATTTGACAAAGAACCGTAAGGTAAATGGTAGAGAGACTATTAACCTAGTCTGCTGGTAGGCGTGGAGATGAGATGCTTCTCTTTTCCTTCAAGGAGGACTTTGTGTGAGGAGTGCATTTTGCCCACAGCCTTCAGCCTCTCACCCTAGGGACCCACTGCAGCTTTCATAATGAAGCCAGACTTTAGCATTGATGAGCATTGAAGTACAACTACAGTCAGGCCATTCCTGGTCCCCATCACACTGGCCGTGAATCTCTCAAGGATGCTCTGTAGGGTGACGTTCCTCTTCCACAACCGACTTCCTTAGAACTGCGGTCTGGTCGGCAGGCTTTCCCCTCCTCTGCCTTCTTCCTCTATCTTTATCTTTCACAGGTAGCCCCTCACCTCACCTCAGAAGAAATGGTTTAATTACATTATATCTCTTTTTTGGAGGACTCAAACCCATAGTCAGGTCTTTCCTCTCTTTGTATTTATTTTCAGAGATTCTAATAAGTAGCTGCATTTCCCCAACTATCAACTACCTAGTATGAGAGAAGCCCACCTTAAAACATATATTAATTAAATGAAATCTGGATATGTCCAGAGAAACGATTATTTAAGAGTTTTGCAACTGACTGTGATGTTATAAATTCTATTCCCATGCGGTTGTCCATTTTAAACTTGTGAAGTAATGTATGCCAGCACAGAGGATCCTCTAGCTGCAACTCCCATTCTCCCCACCCACCAACCCCAGTTTATTCCACTGGGCTTTCATGCAAATTTATTTCAAATAAGTACTTCGAAAGTATTTCCATTAATCCTGCTGAAACTGAGAATGCATCCCCTTTCAAATAACAGTCAAAGAGAAATCTTTTTAAATTGTCTCAATTTATTTGCCACCTGTTTCTTATAATTATTGATTTTTTTCACACAATACCCAGCATTTCATAGTGCTAGTTGTTGCCTTCCAAAATAAAACATCAACAACAGCACACAAACCCCCCAGGAGCCCAGGTCATCCATCTGGATCCTTGACCAATTCCTTTCTGTACTCTTCACTAATGAAACAAAACTCCAACCTCAGCCCCAAATAAAGGCATTGCCCATGATTCTGTACAATCTGACCTTTCTTTTTTTGTCCTTTAATCATTTCACCACTTACCCAGAGTTTAATTATCTCTCAGTTTTCCACCCATTTTGTAAGTTTCAGTGGCACAGCTATGATTTTATCCTGTCCATCACTGTGAGAGAAGCTGCCAGTAAGTCAAATATTCAAAGCTTTTAAAAGAGGAATATTCACATTAATGTTGTAGGGCCTACATTTCACATCTCTGGCTCTATGCAATATCTAGCAATGGCAAACAATTTCTTGAAATTTGTAATAATATAATGAATGCAAATTTGACGTTTTCTTCCTTTTTTCTCCCCGTTCTTACTCCCCAATAAGTTACATACAAAAACTCAGTCTAAATTTCCTGTCCATATAGAGCCTCTTCTCCATCTCATTGCTGTAGTCCATATTTCAACTTTTATTATAATTCTATTTCTTCTATGACACCTCCATTAATTTCACACCAGAGCTGCACTTATTTAACCAATATTTGATTGTATTCATTTACTCAACCCATGTTTCCTGAGTCTCTACTATGTGCTTTGTACAGATAGCAGATATATTCTGATGTCAAGCAGCTTGTGGTCTACTGGAGACAAGTGCTAAATAAATATGTAATATCAATTTTGCTAGGTTCTTGGAACAAAAGAGCTTAGAAATCAAATGAGGAGCCATGATTAGAAAAAGTATTTATAAAATTTCTCTCCGAGAAAATATTTAAGTTGAGACCTAAAGAATGAGGGGATGTTCAACGTTGACGCCGCCCAGACACATCTACAAATATACATACGTTTGCATCTATTGTAGCTTCCTTTGCTTCAGAAACCAGGTTTCAATTGGTCACTATCAATTAGCAAAGATAAAGCATGACTGTAGATAAGAATATAGATGCGAACAAGCCACCAGCCTCTCCATCTGCTTACACCTCCCTCCCTCCAATGTGACAGAAGGAGGGTTTTTGGTAATTAATTGGAAAGCAAGAGATGGAAAGGCAGGAGGGCACTGTCTGGCATCCTTCTCCTTCTGCGGTGCTCTCACCTGATTCCTGCCATCACTGCCACTTTTCAGCGGGGGAGGGAACACTCCCAACAGCTCTCACGAGAGCTTCCTTTCTACCTGCTGCTCAACCAAACGCCTTGCTAAGATCCCCTCATGCTCGTCCTCATTTTCATGCTCAGCCACTGTCTCCTTCTGTTTATTCCAATATCCCCCTTTTTTATTATTGATGTTTTTAGTGAGTTGAGAAGGATGTACGTCTTCTATGGCTCTATTACCAGCAATTTAGGCTGTAAGTCTTCTTCAGTCAATAGGCACCTGTCCATCACAGAAGGATAGCTAGAAAGGTTCTTATAAATTCCTGAATCTGCCCTCCTTTCTTATGTTGGTAGGACAGGAGGGGTAGGAATTTGTCATGCCTGAATCCAGTGACATGGCCTAAAACCCAGCTCTCCTGATTCTGTGTATAGGATGAGCATGTGTTTTGGGGGTCTGCGGAAGTCCTGGTTTATTAATAATCTTGTCTAATAAAAACAGGTGTATGTATGCCTCTTGTCCCAGTGAAATCATTACTAGAAACACTTTCACCTTCATGCATCTCTCCATTTGGAGACTATTTTAGCTGCTCCGTCTATATAGAATCCACTTACCTTTTTACTGCACCACATATACATGTTTTGAATTTCACTGATGTCTTCGTTTATGCATACGCTGTGTTTCGGAATGTAACACATTGTTACATGAAATAAATGGTGTGGTTTTTTCAAAAGTTCCCAAATGCATGATTTTTCTTACATGGAGGAGAGAGTCCCAGAATGGACCCATCCAGAGGTCTACGTTGCTCACTTAAGCACCTCTTCATATGCCTGTTAGTTCTTCAAAAGAGCAACTGTATAGAAAGTTAAGGCTGTGATATGAAGAGCAGACAGATTGGTGGCACTTCTTTTCTCTAGGATGGAAATGGAAGGCAGGCATACATGTGGACCTCCACTGAGAGTCACCGATGGTGAAAAGGGCTGTGGCTTTTAAAAATATACAATATCTACTTACTCAGTGGCTGTCACTGCTCCAGGCCCTTTACTGGCATCACCTCAGTTGACACAATGTCCTTATAAATTATGTACTTTATTTCCCCCATTTGATAGATGGTGAAAGTGAAGCTAAATGTGTCTGACTTAATAGCTTTTATTCCTTCCGTTAAGCCTGCTGACTCCATTTTTGGTTAAGTTTATAACATTCCCTGTTGTTTGCATTTTTCCTCTGTGTCTTCTATTTATTATTTCCTTCCTTTTCCTCATATAAATCCCAAAGGGTATTATAACGAAAGCAAGAGTATCTTTCTTAGGGGGCAGACAAGCAGGGAGAGATGAATATGGGTAATTTAACTTTGTGTTCTATTTTCCAGTTACTTTGGGATGAATCTGCGTCGGTGACAACAGTGATTTTTAATAGTTACTAAAGTGATGGGCAAGTGGGCTGAGAAGTTTTGTATTATTCAGAGGAATAAATAAAGGCACTGCGGTCCATGAGAGCGTCAGAAGGGGCTGAATGGCAGACAAGCAACCAAAAGGACAAGATCTTCTGTACAAAACTGCCTGACACCTTCATTTATTATTTCATCAACAGCAAAATAATAATTGAAGGACATTTACTGAGCTCCTTGGGGTGTAAGTGTTCAGCCATCTGACAAGGCTAGGGAATAGAATTTCCCTTTATTTAACTATTCTCTCTAAGATTTATAACATGTATTACTAGGGTTTGTAACCCCATAAAGAAAATGTCTCTGTATAACTACTTTGAAAATAATTAATTTTCCTATGATGACTTGAAAGGAGGGTATTTCCATTGGCTGAGAGTAAGCATGGTCAGAACATTGATAAATGTGAGATAGGAAGTTCCTGGTCATCGAATACTAAATATGCTTATTTTGATCATTTATAAACTCAGTTTAGGAATAATATTTTTAGATTTTTCTGGTTAATTATTCCTCTGTTCATTCACCAGATATTTGTTAAGCATCTAATGTCGTGTTACTTGTAACTGGAAATATGAAAGTTTATGTTATGGTCCTTGACCTAAGGGCTTATAATCCTAGAGGAAGAAGGAACAAAGTAGTAATTGAGTTGCATTTGTTCTTTCTCCCTTCCTTCTATCCTTCCTTCCCTCCTTCCTTCTCTCTTTCTTTCACCTATTTATATATTTTCCTGAGAATGAAGAATAGATTCAGGGATTAGAAAGACTGCTGAGGCTTGGATTATAAAACAACATGATTTGAGGAGTCTCAAAATTAAGGAATCTGGACATGGCAAGGTTCTTCATATATCTTGTCACATTTTATTACAATAAACTTGCACTTATATATAGGTGGATAAAGGAAGAAAAAACATTGATTGAACACCTACTCCATATCAGGGGCCATTCCACAAACATTTCTCCATGCACTTCTCACAACAATTGAAATTTGGTTTTCAATTTCCAAAATTGAAGCTTGTAAGATAAACTACAACCACATTTGCATTCTCCAGAATGTATTAAAAATATACACAAAAGGACAGGAGAATAGAATCAAAAAGGAATGCTACAAAAATTAGTTGCACAAAAAATAAGGTATTAAGGGAATAACTGAGAGATAAAAATACTTTAAAACTGTTACATGAGACAAAAAGGACATTATCTACTGAGAATGGGTCAATTTCTTTATCAGGCAACAATTGCAGATCTCCATGCTTTTGGGGTCGGCTACTGGAAGATTATTGTGATCCTTTGATGGTGTCACCTTTCCTTGAATTTTTATGTCCCACAAAGTCTTGCATGGCTGGCCTTTCCTTGAATTTTTATGTCCCACAAGGTCTTGTGTGGCTGGCTTTGCATTTGTGGTAGCAGTCACCTCTTTAGTCATTACTAACTGACTTTGGGAAAGAATTGCCCTTTGTCAGCCCTGCTGGAGGTTCTGGGGCTTTCTCAGACCTTCTGTGGTGAGGCTGTTTCTTGCTCCCTCTGTGGCAGAATTCATAAGCTTGCATGCCTTCTCTCCATCCTGTGGTGCACCAGGCCACAGGCTGACCACCTGCCTTTTGCTTTCCCATGAGCAAGACTAAATCTCCCGTTGTGGTCTCTCCCTGACCCCCAGATTCGAGCTGCTTTTCTGGTGCCACTAGCCATCTGCCAATGCCTGCCTTCACCACGGGCAGAGCCGGCACAGAGAGCTGACTCCAGGGTGAGTGGATGGGGTGTGGAGTAGGGGTCAGGTGCAGAGCGCTGGGGGTGCCCATGGGCCAGTAGGGAGGCATCCATGGGCAAGGGGTCCCCAGAGGGTAGTAGGGAAGATTCTCTGTGGAGTCTGCCATTTAGTCCATAGGATCCAGGTCCATCGAACGCCCTCTGAAAGCTGATCTGCGTTTCTCCTAGCTTCTTCCCGCCCCAGAGTCTTGGAGCCCAGGACTCTGTACTCTAGATGGAGCCAGAGAGAAACGGGCCTCTGATAGTGTCTCACACAGCGGCGGAAGCCAGGCATGCACTCTTGCTCTCACCCTCCCTCCTGGGAGGAATCACGGCTGAGAAGCTCTGGCTTGGCACTGTGCTCTTTGTCCAATCTCGGGGGAGAGGGGATGGGGGGAAAGTGAAACCATACCTCTGACCTTCTCCAATGCATCCAAACTTGTATTTTTGGCTCCAACGTTGTGCTGGAATTTCTCTGCTGGAAACCCGGGTTTCCACAAAGGCTCTCTCATCCATGGGTGATTACCTAAGACAGTGTTCTCCAGGCTCCCAGATCGCAGCTGAGAGGGGCACAAGCCAGGTCGCAGCCACTGCGGGGTCCACAGCTGGGACTGAGGTCACACGTCTGTTACTAACACACAGGTGGGCAAGACTCCTCCTGCGTCTGGCGTATGATGCTACGTCCCACAGCTCCCACAGATGCACTTTTGTCCGTGGATGGATGCCAGATGGTTGTTGTTGAGCCATGTTCCTGATGTCATTCTCTCCAAAATAATGATCTTGACACATCACATTAACTTCACCATCAACAAACTTTCAGTTTGCATGCGCTGAGTTTAAGACTGTATCTTCCTTAAGGCCCAGAAACATCGTTTTCAGGTCAAAGGAACCAATAAAGTGTAAGTTTCACAATCTAATGTTAAGACAACATATGTAAAGCTTGGAAATAGGCAGAAGGACCACATCCTGTCATTTCAGGGTCCCACAGGAGCATTGCCTAATGATTACACTGTGGCTTTATTTAATTCCCCAAGAGAATAAACTTTCATTTCCTTTAGTATCTTAGATGGATTAGGGCCAAGACCATGTAATGTTGCAAACTAACTTGCAGAGTTTTAACCTGTATTTCTGTCTAGGAAGATAGAAAACAACAAAGGGTATGGTTCTATTGTGGGATATTGGCCAGTTTTTGTATCTCACCTGGTAATTTTATTCCAACATTCTTTCTTTCAGGGACAATATTTATTTAGTCCCTCGAGCTATATTTTCAACCAGATTTCCCACCCTGGTGATGCTTTCATTGAGCAGTTAAACAAATCTTTGACACAGGGTCACTCCATGTTTGTATGAGATTCATCATTTTTACTTTCTGTAAATTGTACTTTGAAATGTTTCATGTGTTCTTCTATGCCATTTCTATGGATAACTCTCTGGGGTTAAAGAGAAATTTACTGGTTAAAAAGGCAAACATAAAGGAAAGCATATTTTCAATGTAACATGTGAAAGAACATCTAAATGTGCTTTATCCTTGTGTGTTTATATTATTATTCATCTTTTCATAGGGTTTCTGTTTTGTTGAACTTTTCCGTTAGCCCTGTGTTCAATGTTGATCACACTACAAATGAATCTGTTTATCAAAACCTTTCAGTGCAAAAGAAACTCATTAATACTTAGTCCATCATTTTGTCACCTTTGTCTGAGCTGTAGCAGAAATCTGAGTATAAAGGAAATATTGCATTTCTAAATTCATTTTCTTATACTGTGTAGCTAACCTCTAATCTACCTTCCAGGTAGCAAATTGGAAGTAATTATTACTTAATTTTTTTCAATTAAGTTCTAAAGGCGGAAACAGTAATTTAGTTTTCCTCCCACAGTTAGAAAAGTACATGGAAAAATTGAAAGAGTAAATACTACAAAAGGAAATAGAAACTGGCTACCCCATTAATTTACAGCCAGATTGTTCATCAAAGTTTTGACATTAGTATTTGATTTGAAGACACAGCTTTTATTAATAAGAAGTAGACAAGAAAAACAATGTTTAAAAAGTGCTTATGCTGCACTTGCATCTCCAAGTTAATAGCAATAGGAAAATATGATACAAAAGCCTTGCATGTTTTTATTAAAAATTTACTGTGAATTTTCTGTAAGACAAGATAGATACAAATTAAGGAATAGTTTTAAAGGCACTTGGAAAAAGTGTAGAACCAAAATAAATTTGCTTGAAGAACTACAAGGGAAGATTTAGATAGCAGTACAATTTTGTTTTAAAGCACTCACTATCTTATAGCAATTTATCATGGCAAAATCAAAATTGAGACATTTTGCACATGCTAATGATTTAAGGGGTGATGAATCCAATGTCTAGTGAATTAGAAGAAGAGGATTTGAAACTAATTCCAGTGACTCCAGTTGTTTCCCATCCTGTCTTGGGCTGCTACTCAGGAACACAGCTCTCAGTCAATTGTTCAGCAATATGCACCATAGAAAGTCTATGGTCACCCATTCACACCTCTAGAAACTGTCATGAACATGTGTGAAAACTTCAGTGTGATTCAGTGAGTGACACTATGGATTGGATGTATCAACCTTGCTCACCAATATTCAACCTCCTACTTATGTTTGTTGTAGATAAACAATAAGTCCATCTATTATCTCATAGTTCTGGAGGTCCGAAGTCCAAGCACAGTGTGGCTTTGGTTTCACAGCGTCAATATCAAAGTATCAACAGGGCTGCATTCCTTTCTGGAGGCTTCAGAGAATTTCCTTCCAAGGTCATTCAGGTTGTTGGGCAAATCCATTTCCAGGTAGTTGTTGGCTGTTGGCCAGGGGTTGCTCTCAGCTTCCAGAGGCTCTGCCTGTGCTCCTGAGTCCATGGCCTCCTTCCTCAGTCTCCAAGATAGCAATGGGAGGTTAAGTCCTTCTCACACTTCAAATCTCCCTGGGCTCTCTTTCTCTGACTCTGGTTCTCCTCATCTCTCTGAATCCAGCCAGAGAAATGCTTTTTTACCTGCTCATGTAATTCGATTGGAACCTTGTGGATAATGTGAGAACATCTCTTTATTTTAAGGTCTTTTTATAGTAACTTTAATGATGTTCACAAAGCCCCTTCTCAGCAGTACCTAGATTAGTGTTTGATTGAATAACCAGGTGATGGGGTTACAGGGCACATCTTAAGAATTCTGCCTACCTCAAGTGTTAAGAGCACGATCCACAGAATGTCACCCTATTAGTAAGCTAGCATTTCTCCTTACTTGATAATGGGAATGTTGGAACAATTAGCTTGGTCAGGTTGCCCTTTGACTGAGTTACATACTATTTGCCAAACGATCCCCTGAGCTTTCCTCTGAATCTCTGCTTCTCTATCTCATATATTAAATGCTTATGTACCCAATATAATGCTATTTATTGTCTTTGTTATAGCACCTTAATATAGGCATTATTCAAAGGGACCTTGCTTCTTCTATTGTCTCAAAACCCCTCTTTCTTTAGGAATATCATGGTCTCCAAGTTCACCACCTTCCTGTACGTTGAAAATCTCTGAATGCTTTTCCCTTCTTATCTTCATCCTGAACTTAAGTTAAAACTTACTACTATATTTTCCTCTAGTTAAGCAGGGGTCCTTAACATGAGGTCCTCAGAGGATCTTTATATGGAAATTAGTTAAGATGGGGAAAATTTACATCTTTCTTTACCTTAACAGCTAGCTGAAGTTTAGCATTTTTCTTAATTAAAATGTGTTTCACAAGTCATAGTAGTATTAGCAATACCCTTGATTTTTACACCAAAAAACCTCAGATATTTCCATATAAATGATGACTACTGAAACTATATAAAAATATTATTTGTAGTAGTTGCTACATTGTGACTTTCTTTGTAATTAATCCTTCAGTATACTACCATAGAGTATATATTCTACTACTATGTGTGATTGCAGCTTTTTGGCCTCCAAGCCATCATGGGACCTAACTTGTCCACCCTTGTGTTTTTTCTGCATCCAGAAGTTGTTCCATCAAACAGTGTGGAGGCCTGTCCTCATATTGGTTAGCCAGGATTCAACATTGCTTTGTGCTATTCCCTCTTTTTTTTTTTTTTTTTTTTGCGGTAAGCGGGCCTCTCACTGCTGTGGCCTCTCCCGCTGCGGAGCACAGGCTCCGGACGCACAGGCACAGCGACCATGGCTCACGGGCCCAGTTGCTCCGTGGCATGTGGGATCCTCCCGGACTGGGGCACGAACGCGTGTCCCCCTCATCTGCAGGCGGACTGTGCTATTCCCTCTTGACAATCATTTTCTGAATAATATCTGGAAGGATGTGGGTCAAAGATTACCTGACCATTTAACATTCATATTCAAGCTGATGAATAACAGAATTCACACAGGGATCTCATTTAAAAATAAAATATAATTTTAACATGTCTATATGTTAAATGTCAAATAGTTTAATGCATTATAAACGTGCACATATTACAGTATCACATTTTAATGTTTTGACAAACACATTTTAATACAATTTGCTCTCTTTGTAATTTTAGGGATTTATATACATTAAACCAATTAATCAAAAAAGGAGTTCATAGGCTTCACCAGACTGCTTAATGGGCTCTATGGAACACAAAAAAATGGGTTAAGAATCCCTGAAATACTAAAGTGTATATGTTAAAACCAAACAACCATACTTCTACTAATCCATCTTTTCACTTGACTTCTTAATAATATGTGTCACACACTTTTAGCCTATATAAATCTCATTCAATTTGAATCTAATTTCTCTATTTAATAAATTCTCAACATTCATTTCATATATATATGTCATATATATAAAATTATAGATTGTATATAGTCTATGGTCTCTCTCTCTATGTGTGTATATATATAGTATCTTTTTATTTTATAAATTATTTTATAATTTTTATTACTGGTAACATCAGATATACACAAATCAGAAGGATGCAGTAAACTCTCATGTTTTAATTATGGAACAGCAACAACTGATAACCCAGGGCCTATCTTTATTTCCATCCACTACCCTCACCCTAACTTCCCAGCTAATTTTGAAGTGAGCCTTAGATATCATGTATCCATTAATTTTTTAAGTATGTACCTAAATGATAGGAAATCTCAGACACATTAAAAAACTATACTTTAACAATATAAAATATTACAGTAGTCTTTAAATTTTTCTAATTTACAAAATTTGATTAGCTGTTTAATTATATGTGTAATTTTTTAATTAAATACTTTGAGATAACTCTATATTTACATGTAGTTTTAAGAAATAATACAGACATCCTAGGTGCCCTTTATTCAGTTGCCGCCAATGGTAACATCTTATACCACTATAAAAGATACATATCTATATCTACATATCTCACAATCAGGATACTGACATTGAATTAGTCAAGATACACAACATTCACATCAGCACAGTGATCCCTTACACTTCTCTTTTATAGACATAACTTCCAGCTCCCATCCTGCCCTTAACCCCTAGAAATCACTAATCTGTTCTCCACTTCTATAATATTGTCATTTTGAGAATGTCATATAAATGTATATTAAGTATTAACATTTTAACATTGGCTTTTCCATTCAACATAATTCACCTTGCTCAATATTATTCCTTAATATGGATGCATCAGGTTTTTATTTCTTTGTATTTTTTTTTTTAAACCGTCAGCCATTAAAGGACATTTGGGTTGTTTCCAGTTTTAGGCTATAATGAATCAAGCTGCTATAAACATATATGTACAGGTTTGGGGTGAATATAAGTTTTTATTTCTCTAGGATAAATGCCCAGGAGTACAGTTTCTGGGTGGTGTGGTATTTGCATTTTTTTTGACTGCAAAATTGTTTTTCAGAGCTGCTGTACTACTTTACATACCCACAACCAATGGGACATTGAATATTTAGTTTCTCTGCATCCTCACCAGTAGTTAGTGTTGTCACTAGTTATTTTAGCTATTTGTAGTGGTATCTCATTGAGGTTTCTATGTGCATTTCTCAAATGGCTAATGAAGGTGACCATTATTTCATGTGTTTATTTGCCATCTTTGTAGCTACTTTAGTGAAATTTGTATTCATGTATTTTTGAGCAGGAGTAACATATATATATATATATATATATATATATATATATATATATATATGGCACAGTGATGGAAAGAATGAAGGAGTATAAGAGTGTTAACATCAAGACTCCCAAGAAAATGAATCAATAATTAATAATTCCTAGATCTCTGCTTCTTAAGTGGGCGATCAACAAGGGACAGACCATTTGGCTGACTACAAACCATGAAAGACATTTTTCAGTTGTAAAATTCTGCTCATAACATCAGGGTACATCAATTCAAATAAGAACTTTGCCAGATGTATTTCCTTAGAGGAATCTGGTTTGGAAGTTATATTGCTACTATCAACGATTCTATGCAGCATTTTCCCTTGACAAAACATAATATTTTCTGAAATACACATCCTTACTCTAACAACATTTATGGTGTCAGAAAAATCTCCTATGCTCTTATATAAATCAAAGGATTTAAAAGATAGAAAATACTAATATGTCAACCACAATCTTCAGTATGAAATCACATTGACCATTACGAGTTCACTGGAAATGACTTTTTGTTGTTGTTATAGAAGAATCTCTCCTATAGGCTCAGGATTTTTGCAGTCAATAAAACATTTCTTTTTAAAGTAATAAATAGTTAATTTCTAGTTCCACATTTCACTGTATATGTTTTCATCTTATTTTTTTTATTGATTGTGTTTCATATGTCTATGATTTGCAGAAATGTTATTTTGTTTTTAATAATAATCAGTTTTGAAGATTCTGCCAAGTTGATTGAAAGTTGGGAAATGACCTTAACCAGATTACTTATATCTGCACATTACTAAGGAGCTTATTATATGGATGCCTTTATTAAACTATTGTCAGACACAGTATCTAGAATGACTTTTGATCCTGTACATTTTTCTTGTATCATTATAAATTAAGGCAAATTAATAGGCAAACTATTTGTATTAAAAAAAACTGTGAAGTCATTAACTGTCAGGTGATCAAACTTCAAAATATTGCCTGGAGCAGTAACATTATCTTGAGAGGAGCCTTCACGCAAAGAAAAGAATAACATCATTGTGATGAGAGAAATGAAAGTGTTTTTGTTTGTTTGTTTGTTTGTTTTTGCCATACGCGGGCCTCTCACTATTGTGGCCTCTCCCGTTGTGGAGCACAGGCTCCAGACGCACAGGCTCAGAGGCCATGGCTTACGGGCCCAGCCACTCTGCGGCATGTGGGATCTTCCCGGACCAGGGCCCAAACCCGTGTCCTCCACATCGGCAGGTGGAGTTTCAACCACTGCGCCACCAGGGAAGCCCAGAAAGTGTTTTTATAGAGGTTAGATGAAATATTTAATGGTTAATTTTATTTTTTTGTTTTTGTTAATTCGCATGTAGAATTCCTTTTAAAAAACTGGGAAATGAGGCCCGTGTTATTGAATATTGTAACTTTTGCACACTTGCAAGCATCCAAATACACTTGAAATGCCCTGATATTTTCATGTAAAATTTCAAAGTTAAAAATAATTATTTTAAGAATTTATAAAGGTTTTCTACTTTCCTAAAATTCACTAAGTGAACTTGATTCCATTCCTATTAAGCACTGTTAGAATCAAATAAGTTTATAGATAACATAGGATAGATTCTCTTAAATTTAGAAAAGAGCACTGAGATTAAAATATAGAAGTAATAAATTGCCTCAGAGTAAGTGAAATAATCACATAAATCAGGTAAGATTCTTTTTTCAAATATGTCTATTCCAAATGTTCTCTTCTGGTCATAAAATAATTATAATAAAGTCAAGCCATACTTATGAAAATATCCTAAAATGATTTTAATATATGGGAAATTTATCCTTATTGTTAAATTAAGTTACTGCATATATACTGAACTCTTTGTATTTCCAACATATAATTTTTCACCTCTTTTGAATGATCTAAGAGACCCATTTAAAATTTCTAAATCTGCAGTGGGTTTTAAAAGAACTAATATTTTGGCCCAAGACCTTTGGCAATTACAGTGCAATACATCTGCAAACATAATGGATTCTGTTCTACTCTTAACTCCAAAAATGTGAACTTCAAAAAGTTCAGAGAAGATGTATTGCATTCTAGCATACGTATCTGTCATGCATAAGAACTAGTTAACTAATTTGCTTGCTTTGGGGTCATTTTTTTTCTTAGAAACTATATATAATTCTTTGAATTCAAACTCATAAAATCTGTTGATGAGATTCAGCTTCAGAGGACTATTTCCTGGTTCATAATATTTCAAAAAACACATTTCTGGAAACTTTACTATATTAAATCTTATTAATACTGAGGTCTGGAGCAATCTTTATTGAGTTGTCATCAGAGTCTACAGAATATAAATCTAAACAAATGCGTTTAGTATAAAAAGAATTCTTTATTAAAACCACCTTTCTTTAAGGTTCTATTACCTCAGTATGTGACTTTGGTGTGTTTAAACCAGGGCTCTCCCTTATGTCACTGTAACTGGTCACTGCTTGCTTGCATTCCATCAAAACTGACAGCATTAAGAATTTAGAAGAACCACTTGGAAAACTCCCTGTTCTCATATAAAGTACACTTAGGGAAACTGATCATTTTAGGTACAGTTTTATTAGAAAGGGTGGATTACAAATATTCCTGTGGTTCAGGCAATTAAGTTTCTCCAAATGTCTGTGATTGTTTTTAATTCCCATGGCTCTACTTTTTTTTTCAATCTGTTTTCCTTTTTTGTAAAAATCATTCTTTTTTCCTCATTATCACATTCCAAAAGATGAAATCAGTCATCAACTAAATGTCTGTTCTTTAAGCAAAGTGATCTATTTAATAACAGAAACTCGAAGTTTATCCATATTAGTGGTTACTTTTCTTAGGCTACTTAACATGCTGACATTTGATCCTCATCTTGCAAAATGCACCCGTTTTTAAAATGTGTTGCCAAGGGAATGAAAAGGTTGAGCTTCGGAGACCCATAGATTGTTATATGTGATTTGCTACAGCTCACATTACTGCAAGGTGGAAACAATGTCAGTAGGAACAAAATCAACTTTTTATATAACTCATTGTACATAATAATCCATGAGCTAATAAAATCAGCATTAATATGCTGCCACTGTGCATAATAATTCTTAAATACTAGTTTCACATTTTAAATAGGGCAGGTATGTAATATAACCAGTTATAATAAACTCTGACTTCACCGCTGCTTGTGAAATTCTTAAACTAAGCCAGAATTAAATATGTATTTCCAACACTCTAATGGGCAGGGAAGGAATGCCCAGTGCTATTTTATTTCAAAATAAGGAAGGCACCATATGCTTTAACCAAATTAGGGCAAGAGAAAGTTCATCTACCATGCAGCAGCTGATATGCATGTTGTCGTTCAGTTGAGTAAGCATTTCTACATTGAAACTAGAGCATTCGCCAACTGTCTTTAAGAGAGGGTGATACTTGAGTTAAATTGAGCTAATTGTTAGGAAAAGAATACACCTCAGCATCTATGTTTGATCAGGCTTCCTCTATGTCTAGAGTGTATCAATTATTTTATTGTGAAATAGGACTATAAAACTAGACAAAGGCACTTTCACAGTTGAAATTCTTTCAAAGATGTGGAATAAAAATCTACATGTGATGAATGCCTCAATTTCAACCTCCCTGAGACTGAACAACCATTCTTGTGGCTGAAAGTCCAAGATTGATAGATATCCCAAAACAGCCCTTTACTTCAGCACTTGCAATAAAATTAGGAAACCCCATTCAATTCTTGAGCACATGTTCTTAAAATACCCAGGACCTAATTTCCCTATGGTCTTATTGGTTAATTTTAAGACGTTTATTGGTAAGGCACAAGAGTTGTCTGTGACTGCAGCTAGAGTGAATCTACCTTTGTATCCTGTGTCAGGCAACCAGACATTACAGGTGTCAGCTCAAAATTAAAAAGGAAAAAAAAAAAGCCTTTTATCTGTAGCTTTCAGTCCATGTTCCCAACATTTCGAATGCACTACTGATCCTGTGAGATTGGAAAACCTTGTCCCAATGTACACTGAGCCTAGAAACTGCCACACCTTCCAACGTGGTGTTACATTTGGAAATTATGTGATTTCTTAAGGTAAATGACTATAATTTTTACAAGTACAAATTAGCTTCAGAATATGCCAATTAATCATATGTTAAACCATCAATGTATTTCATTAAATTTCTAGGAAAATGTCGACTCTTGATTTCCTAAGAAGAAAATCTTCAGCAATTCCACTGAGCCCCATTTCCTCCTACGGTCAGTTTTACTAATTGTCTTGTGTCTCACATTATTTCCCCCAACCAAATTAAAGTCATATTAATGTCAATACAAAACAAAATCTGGACACGTTATACCCGCACTGTCCTTTGGGACAATTTCAATTGTTAAGCTTCTGAATATGTATAATTTTGAATTTATTTATATTTTCATTCTTTAAACCATAACCTATTCTATTGGTGTGGGTAGGTTAGATTTTTTCCTTTCTTTTTCCTATAATAGGTTCTAAAATTATTTGTTGTTGAATTTTTTTAAGATTCTGAGTGAAAAGCATCACATACACACCAGTTATACAGAAAATAATTTATTTGACACCAGAAGTGATCATATATTGTGAATTTGCAAAACAACAAAATGAAAGCTCCCAGTAAGTTTTGATCATATATAGTCTAAACATTTATTTTTTTATATACAGTATTCAAATGTACCACTACATTAATGTATTATATGTACTATGAACCACAAAAAAATGAGATATTTAAAGAAAGAGGAAAACTTGAATTTAACAATATTTTTAGCATAGAATTATTTTATTTTCAGATTTTCTAGGATAGCATTATGTATGACTGTTTTTAATTTAAGAAAGCAACTCTGTGCTTTTTTTATCCTTTGTTTTGTTACAAGTTTTGTAAGAAAAGTTTCAGACATGCTAAAGCATTTGAATAATAATATAATACCTAGATATTCACCACCTAAATCCAACAGTCATTAACATGTTTATTATTTATATTTTTGCATTGTTTGTTTGTGTGAGTGTGTGCAAGCACAACCATATGAAAATAAGCTAAATTATTGGGACATCTCAAATTTAAACAACTCAGCTTGCCTGTCTTATAACTAAAGACATTCTCTCCCATAATCAAAATGTCACTAGCACAGCAAATGAAACTAACAGTAGTTTCCCAATCTTACCTAATATTCAATTCATATTAAAATTTCCTAAATAAGCCCCCAAAGTTGTTTTTGAAAGTATATATTGATCCAGCAACAAGATCTTTAATACATATCACTAAATAATGGTATGTATGAGAAGTCTCTAAATAAGACATACTTTCTGTTGGGGAAATAATTAAATAATATGTAATCAAATGTAAAGCATTAGAAATAAAGTTTCCTTTCTTTGGTTCTGATCAGAGTGCCCTGATTTTATTTTAAGACATAATTATATGTAGTCTTTTTTTTTTTTACCACTTTTAGTGAGTTTAGAAAATTTACTTCCACTTAGATCGTTCTATCTTCTCTACTTTTAAAACCAACGACTTTACTTTCCAGTGCTATTAAAATTTTTGTTTCAATCATGAAGATTGGTTTATAAAACACATGAAGATATGCTATTATATCTACTCTCAATTCTCCTCTTTCCATGGGTTTTTCTTCCTTTTTGTTGCACTGAGTGTTTTGTTTGTGTGTTTTTTTTATTTGCCTTTCTGTTTGAAGATCTTCCTTAAGCTGTATTTAAGGATATGTTTACTAGCAAGAAATGCTTTTAATTTTCCTTCGTTTGAAAGCATCTTTATTTCCCTATCATCCCTGAAGGAAAGTTTTCCTTACATTTTTTCTTCAGCACTTTAAAAATGGTGTGCCACCTCCTGCTGGCTTCCATGGTTTCAGGTAAGAGATCTGCTCTCATTTGGGTTTCCCAATGATAATGTGTCATTTCTCTTTGTCCACTTCTAAGGTTTTTTCCTTTATTTTTAGTTTTCAGAAGTTTAATTATGATGTGTTTTAGAGTAGATTTTTTTTAGTTTTATCTTTTTTGTGATTCATTCAGTTTCTTTGTTCTGTAGATTTTTATCTTTCACCACATTTGGTAAGTTCTCAGCCATTATTACTTTAAATACTCTCAGTCCCACTTTCTTTTGCCTCTCCTGAAATTCTATTGATAATAAGGATCTTTCATTACTGTCTTATGAATTCCTGAAGCTCTGTTCTTTTTTTTCTCTACTTTCTCTCTGTTGTTCAGATTGGGCAAGTTCTATTGGTTTGTCTTCAAGTTCACTGATTATATATCCTGTCATCTCCACTCAACTTTTAAGCCTGTGCAGCAAGCTTTATTTTTAAATTTATTTCTAACTTATTTTTCAGTTTTATAATTATGATTTGGTTATTTTAGATCACTTCTATTTCTTTGGTAAGATTTTCTATTTTTTCTTTGTTTCAATAGAATTTATAATTGCTATTTGAAGCATCTTTAGGATGTCTTCTTTAAAACCCTTGACAGATTTCAGATTCCTCTAAGGCACTCCATTTTAATGGATTAAGCATTTAAACTATTTCCTCTGAAAACGAACTGAAAACAACCAATAGAAGTCATACTATAGCCCAGTTTTTGCTATAAATATCTTTTGGTAAGTTATTGGAGGAAAGGTTTTTTATTACTTACATATACATCCACTTTAGTCTCTTACAGTAATAGATATATATTGCATATTTGTTGGATAGTTAAATTTATGAATCTAAATTTATGTATGTAATTCATAGTTTGGAATCAATTATAACATGACATGACTTGACCTCCGAATTCCTTTTTTAAATTAGTTAATTAATTAATTAATTAATTTAGGCTGCACAGTGCAGTTTGTGAGATCTTAATTCCCTGATCAGGGACTGAACTTGGGCTACCACAGTGAAAGCACTGAGTCCTAACCACTGGACAGCCAGGAAATTCCAAATCTCAGAATTTTGAAACAACTCTATGACATGCATTCTCTCATTATTTTATCACAAATTCCAATTTTAACCAATCAGAAGTCAATAATTATTTCCCCTTTGAAATCTGAGAAAACATGGATTTTTAAAATTTTAGACTAAAATGCACATCTCATCCTTTCATTTTTGCCAAAATATTGGCTTTATTGCTTTTAAGTTATTTTAAATGAGTTCACATTTTTGCTCTATCTTATTAAACACATAAGCACAAGTTTTATTAACACCAAGAGCAGAAATGTCTATATATGCATCTTTTGAAATGGTAGCATGATACAAAGATAAATGCAAATTTGGCCACATACACAAACTTTAAGAACTATTTAGATAAATATTGATAAATTATATACATATATATGTATGTAATTGCATATAGAATATTTCTAAATATATTTAATATTAATATTTGTATATGTTTTTGAGGGATGTTAGTTAACTCTCTGGTAGAAAAGTTTTGCTTTTGTTTTTGTTTTTTTATAACAGAGGATTCGTTTTACGTTTTAGGTTGACCACAGAATTGTAATCTCTCCATCACAACTGACGTATAGCCACCTGCCAGAAAAGATTCTTAATGAATAAACATTAGGTATGAAATTCCATTACACCAGAAGCAGCCCAGATTGCAAATCTTTTTACATCCAAACACCCCAAATATTTGTTAAATATCTACTTGGCTTAAACCATTATGAGAGATACAAAGAAGACCTTGCATTTTCCAAAATATAGCTTTAAGGAGGGTAAATAGAGGTTGGCAGAGTATCTGCAATTTGGTAGGCTACTTCTATCACATCCTACCAAAAATTTTAGAATTTATTTTGTTATTCAAAAAAAGCCTGCTCTACGGCTACTATTATTTTCCACCGTGATTGTTTCTCTGCATGCCCTTGTCTTCATCTCTAAGATCTCTGTAATTAAATAAAGTGGTTAGAAACTTAAGCATCAACAGTAATAACCACATCCACAATCACAGCTACCACCATCACCACAACAATATACACAGGCACTGCACACACACATGTCCACATGCACGCACAAGCTTCCAAGGCTTTCCATTAGCTGCTAGTAATTAAATATTTCTTTAAAAAATTCTAATGAATTCCAAAGGACTTATTTTGCTTACTTTGAGGACAGAGGAATAGATTAAGAAGAAATATGGGAGATTATGCGATGTCTGAACACACAAAATCACCAAGGCCATGTGAGGTACTCAGAACCAAAGATAATGGTTAAAAAAAGACAGAGCCTCCAAGTTCAAATAGCCCAGGGAACCCAGGAAGTTTGTATACTTGGTTGGAGTAGAGTTTGTGGCATTACAAGGAGTACTATAATTGTGGGCTTCATCTGACGGCTCCACTCTTTTAAAAAGGGGAGAACAGGTGGGTTGTTTCCCCACTGTTTGAGCAGACACACCTCTGTGTGCACAATGGCCCCTAACAATAGGAGCAGGACTTCAGATCTAAATGATAAATCTGCAAATCAATTTCCAAAAATCAATATATAAATAAAATGAGGACTACCATTCTTTTTTTTTTTTTTTTTTTTCCTGTGGTACGCAGGCCTCTCACTGTTGTGGCCTCTCCCGTTGCGGAGCACAGGCTCCGGACGAGCAGACTCAGTGGCCATGGCTCACGGGCTCAACTGCTCTGTAGCATGTGGGATCTTCCCAGACCAGGGCATGAACCTGTGTCCCCTGTATTGGCAGGCAGACTCTCAACCACTGCACCACCAGGGAAGCCCCTATTTCTTTTTTTTAGCTGTTTAAAAAACAGGCATTTACTTCTGACAGTGTTGGAAACTGGAAGTCCAAGATCAAAGTGTTGGCAGGTTTGGTTTCTCCTGAGGCCTCTCTCCTTGGCTGGCAGATAGCCACCTTCTCTCAGTATCCTAACATAGCCTTTTCTCTGTATGTGCATGTCATGGTGTCTTTCTCTTCTCATAAGGGACCCACCCTTACAGTCTCACTTAACCTTAAATTACCTCTTTAAAGGCCCTGTCTCCAAATATAGTCACCTTGGAGATTAGGGTTTCAATATATTCAATTTTGTGAGTGACATAATTCAGTCCATAAAGCATGACTTTAAAAGTTCACAAGATATTTTACCTTACAGATATCCTATATTTTAGTAATTCTCCTGGCTTGACAATTAGATTTTTGACAGATTCTGCTACTAATCATAGTACTGTTATCTGCATTTTATACATACATAAGCTACATTTATATTTTTATCTACATCTTTGATACTTTCTTTAGTATATGTGCACATATACTACCATTCTTTCTTTTTTTTCCCATTTTTTCTTTTCCATTATTTCTTATAAACTTTCATTCTCAAAGTTTTCCTGTCAGAAGAAGAAATAAAATACCCAAAACACTTTATTCTTACCTGTGGACACAGACACACTCATGCACACACACGGCCCTACATGTATATGAAACATGGAAGTTGTATCTATACATATAGTCCTAAGATATATTAAATGTGTTAGAAACATTATTTTATTGTTTTAAAAATTACCCTTGCCTTGCTTTGTAAGTGTATCTGTCAATTTTCTAATTAGTGATGATATAAACACAATGTGATTATTTCCCAGGTAAAAAGTTTACAGATAAAATGAACTGTAAACATATGTATTCAATATTTGTTGCTTGATACATTTCAGCTGTTTGGTTTCTTAATCTTGAGTCTGTAGAAGACGTTATTTTCATGTTAGTGTTTTGTGTCCCACGTTGCCTTTCTTGAGGCCAAATCTACAGTCATGTTTCAAAGATTTTTAAAGTTTTCATTTTTGTTTGTTTTTCTGGAAAGCAACTCAGTATGTCTGTTATCATAAAGGTACATATTTAAAAAATATTTTATTGACGTATAGTCGATCTACAATGTTGTGTTAGTTTCTGGTGTATGGCAAAGTGATTCAGCCATACATACATACATATAAGGGTTTGCATTTGCTAACCCCAAGCTCCTAATCCATCCCTTCCCCAGTGGACGGTATCTTTTCCTGAAGGTGCACAGAGTGGCTATGTCAATCCTGAATTATCTCCTGCTGCAGCCAAGACATCTACTTGCAGATGTAATCTACTCATCTTCAGCATTTATGCTCTCATCTGAAAATGTGGAGTAGAAAACAGGAACGTGAGAAAGGAACTTGAAGTTAGTTTTCTCCCCACTCGTGAGAAAAGAAAAACTGGGTACATTTGAATGCATTTACCATGGCAAAAATATGCACTTGTTATGTTAGAAAAAGATTCACTTTTGCATGTAATTGAATTCTGGTAATAGAACTCCTTCCACCAAAAACTCTTTGCCATCATTATTCAAGATAGAACTTGGAATCTAATGGCCCATTAGACTGGTCCCCAAATTCAAGGATATTAGCACAGTCTAGTTGCCTAAAATTAGACAAACATTTCAAAAATAGTGTTGATTTACTCCTGTTCACATCAGAAGTACAGAAGCAGGATGCCTGCTGAGAAGAGGAAAAACTAAAGGAAATTCCATTTTCTATTTGTGCTTCTTTAATATATGTTTGATTCCATTTCTAAATTTTGCATCAGAAAATAAACATTGAAAAAATCCTAATTCAAACGGCAATGTTTGTGCCTGTTATGATGTGTTTTATTGTCCTGCCTTTTCCCAGATGTCATTAATTTCAATTTGCTTATAGTGCAATTCTTTATTTCTATATCCTATAATACAAAACCTTATGATAGTTAGACTATAAGAATACAGATATTTGTCTCTTTAGATATATACTGTTCCCCTCACAGGGGCAAAAACAGCTGACTTTTATCCACTGAGCTGAAGCTACTAGATAGCTCACTTTGTATAATGTAGCATATAGATGAGATGGAGCAAAAGAATACCCTTAAAAACTTTTAGCTGAATTGATTATGCATATATATGTATATATCTACATATATAGATATATATTCATAGCTATATGTATGAATGATCTATAGTATCATCTTAAAAAGAGTAAAGATCTAAAGAAATAAAATGCATCTTCTATTATTTTAAACTTATTTTCGAAAATGTTCTATAAATAAAGTATTATACATGATGGAATTTAACAGGTTGGCTTTGGCCTGTCCACAGAATAGTACTCTGTGTCCTATGCCATTCCATGTCACCAGATCTAGCATCTGGCTTTAGAAGGGATACAGGAGACCCTCTTTCTTGAGTTGGGAAAATCTAACCCAGGTGTGGCAAGCTCTTTCTGTAAAGAGCCAGAGAGTAAATATTTATGGCATTGCAGGCCGTGTGGTCTCTGTCACAGCTACTCAGCTCTGCTTTCAGCAAGAAACCAGCCATAGACAATATGCAAATGAATCAACTTGGCTGTGTTCCAGTAAAACTTTATATACAAAGATGGGTGGGGCCTGGATTTGGTCCAAGGGTCATAGTTGTTGATCCCTGACCTAATCCTGAGATGAACCCCCTCTACTTTTTAGCCCATTTAACACGCAGAGGACCCTGGGGCCAAGAACTTGTAAAGAAGAAAACACACACGCACACAAACATAACATACTACCATACTATCAACACAAAATTTGTGTGAGATAAAAATACATATTACACATATTTATATGAATTTTCCACTAGTTTACAAAAAAACCACTGTATTTTTGTACCAGTAGCCTTTAAAAGCAACAATACAAAATCACTCCCCAAGTTAATACATATTTAGCTATAGCACAGTAGTTAAAAAAACAGTGAGCTCAAAACATAAAAATACTGATAATAATTCTGCAATAAGTGAGTTTTAATAATTCAGCATGCTAATTTTGGTTTACATTTTTCTTATAAACTCAATATCTAAGATGTGACCTCTCCCTATATATAACTCTAGTGTTAAAAGTAATATCCCATCCTTTGAAATTCAAATGAAATTTGCTCTAATCCCTTCTACATGCTAGGGCTGATCCCTGCCATTCCAACTTCTTTTCCTGGGATTCAGGTGGAAAGGGGAGTTCAAAGCTGGGAGAGTTTCCCTATTCCCTGGTGACTCTCTATACAGTCTTCTGCTTCCAAGGCCATTGTCTGGTCATTCCACTTGCTCTCCCCATTTCAATGACACCATGACATTTCAGAGACAGAGCACAGACCCTTATCTTAAATGCACCAAAGGCTACATTAACTTCGTACAAGAATTTTCTAAAATTTTGTACTGAGAGATTTTATAATCTCCAGGTGAATCACTTCATTCTCTTTCCAGATGCCTTAATTCCCCATTTCTGGGTCTTCTCAGCATGAACTCTCTCCCTGGAAATTCAATCCCCTTAGTTTTATTATGTAGAAAAAATTAACTCTTCCACTTTTCATTAATGTATTCTGCTACCTGATGGAGGAATTAATCTGCCCTTTATTAGTCAAGAGAAAAGCAAGATGAACAAGAAGAAGAAGGAAGGGCTTCCCTGGTGGCGCAGTGGTTGAGAGTCTGCCTGCTGATGCAGGGGACAAGGGTTCGTGCCCCGGTCTGGGAAGAACCCACGTGCCGTGGAGCGGCTGGTCCCGTGAGCCATGGCCGCTGAGCTTGCGTGTCCAGAGCCTGTGCTCCGCCACGGAAGAGGCCACAGCAGTGAGAGGCCTGCGTACCGGAAAAAAAAAAAAAAAAAAAAAAAAAGAAGAAGAAAGAGGTGAAGGTGAAGGAGGAGAAGCAGGGAGAAGAAAAGAGGTGAAAACCTTTTACCTCTCAGTGTCGGAAAAAGTCCAGTGACCACCACCTTCCTCACCGCCGTGAATAACAACATTCCCCTGGGAAGGGATATGCATCTCCTACCAGCTAATATTTGGAGTTCAGCTGCAGAGTGATGCTCTAGGGGAGAGTTACCTGTGTGAAAAATTATGCTTCCATCTAATTAATCCTAAATTCTGATGCCACATTAAATTTTCCTGTTGTGATTTGGAAATGAGGCAGAATCTGTCTCTGAAATGGCATCTATGGGGAAAATACTAGGTAGGAAAGAAGTTTTAAGAAAGTTACATCAAGAGTAGCTGTCTCTAGATAGGGAAGACAGAGAGCCTGAGTGGTCCAAGGAAGGATGTAATTTTCATTCCTAATGCTAAATGGGTGTCACCAATGTAGCCAGTCATATGGGACTTTTCAAGAAGTGGGAATTCAAGCCACGGGAAATATTCTGCATTATTTAGAGAAGGAAAAAAAAATAATAAAAGAACTACAAAACAAGAGCAACAAAACTCTCTGCTTTTGTGATTTCATTAACACAACTAAGGCATATGTATATGTATATATATATATATACACACACACACATATGATGTGTATACGTATATCTTGTGTGTGTGTGTGTGTGTGTGTGTGTGTGTTGCAAGACAGTCCTAATGCTACTAATCCTCATTAGCAGTTCTCTGGAAGCAATCACTAAGCTGGAGGTCAAAATTATGCCTGTTATTCAAAGCTTCAAAGGAAGGAAATTCATAATAGTCTCACTTCTTGCCTTTTAGTTTAAACTTACCCACTAGTTCCAGCACCAGTAACAATAAAAATGTGTAGTCACTCTTCTACATATAAAACGTGTTTCACGGTATTGATTTAACTGTACCCTGATGCTTTCTTCCCTAAATACCAGTTGAAGAAAAATATTGATTAAACCTAGAAATGCTTTATTGCAGTCTCCTTCTTAACTGTCCGTGGCATGAGGTTAATGAACATTTAATCAATTTCTGATTCATTGTGATTAGAAAATCAGTAAATTATTTCATTCAGCCTGAGAAGTACACTCATTACAAAGATATTTAGTTGACTTGAACTTTGACCATGAATCTGAAGGGGCATCAAATGGCATAATTAAGTAAATCCATAAATTTTATTTTATAAGGTGAATATTACCCAATAGGGATATGCCACGTTCTTGGTTTACATCCAGACTCCAGAACCTTGGCAGAGCTCTCCAGGGCAAATCCTACCTGTTGTGAGAAATGCAATTACATCTTTCATATATACCTACTATGGACCAGTGGTAGGTATATACTTTTCTTGTAGTATTTTCTCTCAGTAATAATTACAGAAAGAGCTGGATTCTATCTCTCCCATTTATTCCACATGGGGCTGACACCACCTTAATGCCTTTTTCCTTGCAATTCAAAGATGGACTCACTGGATCAAAGTCGAGCCAAAAATCTGCAGCTTGGGATTATGATGCAAGAGATATTTTTAAGCTGGTCACTGTTGTAGATCTAGAGGTCATTTCTAGACACACCCAACCCTTTGACCTACAGGAGTAACTTTTCATGGAAAGAGAGGAAAAATCTGGAGCACTTTATGCATATTACCTGACCCTGATGTAAATGTAATGATTTTTCTACGTGTATTATTGGAGTGCGTTTCAAAAATATGTAGGAATATAGAGATAATAATTATGTTTGGCAAACGTGCTTTCATTGTTTGGCTTAGGAAATAAGACTGTTCTATCCCTTCTGCGTCTGCTGAATTAAAACTGAGATAGTTGTAACTCTGTACCTCATTGTTCTCGTATAGAAAGTAATATTAATACACTTTGCAGTAAAAGGGTAAATGAAACATTTTAGGATTTTAAATTGGTCATAAATGCTTAATAAAGATATGGAGACATGTGATAGTAATTGTCCCTAATGCTTTTTCTGATGATGCAAGAGCAGTAATGAAAGGGTCTGTGAAGCTGTATTTGCTTCACAGCTGCAATAAGATTCCTTCCAGCATTAGGATAGGTAATGTATATTATGATGCTTATGTAAAAGCAAGAATAAAAGTGTGAAATGACACTGCAATCGCTATTAAGCTTTTCTCCTCTTTCCTGTTTGCTGTTTGTCAACATATCCATGCCACAGTAGAATATCAAGTCTTCCTTAAGTGGAATCTCTCTGTCCAAAACCAAGATCAAATATTGCCTTTGTTGTTTTACTAACTAGTACTGTATCCTTGATGTGATTCTCTGAATCTTTTTATGTTGCTAGTAATGGTTGATGATTGGTCTTGGCTTTGAAAACGTGAACACATAGAGAGTGAAGAACTTTGTGCAATAATATGAAAGGTATCAATTTCCACATGCGTTTTTCTTTGTGTTCATTGATCTTTTGTGTAAATTGTGCAGTCTGGTTTTGTTCCACAATGTAAAATAATATTTTCTTGCAGATTATTTGAAAGTAGCTGGGGAGATTTTGGTGACGAAGGTGATGATGAGGAGGAGTATTGA
The DNA here is from genome assembly GCF_964341445.2 of Mesoplodon mirus. NCBI lineage: Eukaryota > Metazoa > Chordata > Mammalia > Artiodactyla > Ziphiidae > Mesoplodon > Mesoplodon mirus. The sequence goes on along the minus strand of NC_138993.1, from coordinate 72,020,063 downwards.
TGATTTTCAAACTACAACCCATAGCAAATTTTTAAAATTCATCATTTCTTTTGGAATGAGCTTCTTGACATGTAATCACAGAAAGCAATTCAACATAAAACTGAAATGTGTATGTACCTATGATTACAACAGATCGTATATGTTGTTTCTTTCCTTTTACCATACTAAAGAGCAGTACTCATTTAAAATAAAACAAACAGACAACAATAAACAACCACTGTATTTGTTTGTTTCTGAGTTAGTCTGATCCTGAATCTATTCCCTATAAATAATTCCAGTCTGCCTGCACTCTTAGATAGTGGGACCACCTTAAATCAAACCCACCTACGCATGTCTGGCAACTCCCTTCTTTCTCATTACTTCTCACACTTACACATCTTGACAAACCACTCCCATGTCCCCTCTGTGCTATGCACTTATTTCTAGCCTAGTTGAGGGTATATGCCACCATTCAACGTTGGATCATCTCCAGGATAAAACTCCCAGATATGAATCTTCTTGTCTGTATCTCCATCAGAGATTTCTAGAGTGGCTACTCCAGCCAACCCACTTCTTCCCATTCCCCTCTTGACCAGAGACAGAGTTTCACTTTACCCAGCATGAGGAGTATAGCAGAAGATCACAGAGGCAGGAAAAATCTACCATTCACTGATTAATCTAATTTCCTAAGAGGCTATGTGTGTTGTGACCTTGTCATTAATTGGAGATTAGGCTGCTGTACTCTTTCTAGAGAATTGAGTCTCTTGGTGAGCATACTTTCCTACAAGGGACTCACTTTAAAATTTAGTCATGGTCAATCAGTGGAGAAATGACCATTGCATTGTCAATACATCTTATAAGTATACATGTACTACTGCTTCTTTTAATGGATTTATTTATATTCAATTACCTATTTTTAAATTAGCACTTAATACCTGACAGCAGCATTGAAAAGACAAAAGAATATCAAGTTAATAATTGTCATCCAGAAGATTTCAATCTGGTTGGAGATACAAGATTAAAAAAAAATACACGAAGATTAAGGAACAATGTAAATGTCAAATGAGACAGCCTGGGTTATAGGAAGTGTCAAAAAATTTCGAGCACAGGGAAAATATGATCACTTAGAGGACTCAGCAGATGAATCTTGCATCATCTCTCGGTTTCTAATTTCATCCCCAGATGTTCCAATTATTTAGAGGACTTATTACTATACTAGGCATTTCAGAATATAATAGAAGACTTTATTGGTTTATCTTCCCTAACTCTTAAATAACTCTGATCTGTGTCCATTGGTATTTTATACTCACATCCCAACTGGCCTAAATTTCACATAAAGAAGAGAATGAAGAAGAATTTTTTTCTCTCATCAATTACATATATTTTAAAAGTATTTGCTTAACAAATGTTGGTCTTAATGAAATGGAGACATGTCATTCCTCTGAATTATTTGGCTAGTCATGAAAGGCAAAATGATCTGGATTGTGTACTTTTTTTTTTAACATCTTTATTGGAGTATAATTGCTTTACAATGGTGTGTTAGATTGTGTACTTTTATTATGATTCTTACAACCACCAGAATTAATTTTAAACAGATTTCATTCAATGTATAATAACCCCAGTACATATTATACAACTATTTACATTAATAACTTGCAAAACATTATTTTTAGACTGAGTCTAAATTTATATAAGAAATTATCAGAGGCATAGCTGAATTAATCATTTTGTTCACAAATTACAATTAACAATGTAATATAAACATCACAATTTTGAAACATAAAGGTAGAAATAATTCATTTATTTAATAAATTAGGTTACTAAAATTAAGTACTTACTGTGTACTAAGTACTTGATTTGTGATGTGTTCACACTAGTAGAAAGAGTGAAGCAGTAACCTCTTCTCAGATCTTTTGGTCTAGTGGGAATTACCTAATGGTTATATAATTGTTTGGTTCAGCATTCACCAAAAATCACAATCCTGGAAATACTGATGTACATATACTAGAGTTGGCAGATTTGGCAGAAGAAATACAAATCTGACCTGGGACACACCAGGTGTTTCACATGCCTACAAGAGTCTGAATTTACATCTGCTGATATTTTTTCATCCTATAATACAGGCTTTTGTCTTTAATTTCAGGGATTTCACATTTGCTATTTGAGCTTTTCCTATTAGCTCTTCTTTAAACTCGGATCTTTTCAGTGTCCTCTAAGTAGGTCATTTGTATCTATTTTAAAAGGTCATTGTTCTCAGCTTGCACCTCTGCTTCTGTGCACTGGCAGAGCTCTGCCCCCATCCCTTCAAGGATCCCTACACCTGAGCTGCCTTCCTGCTTACTCTCAGCACTTTTGATAATGGCTGTGCTTATTAAATTTTCTGCACATTCAACCAAATTCTGGGAATTTATGACTATCATGTTTGCTGCTTTATCATCCTTATTTTGCATGCTTCATTTTTTTAATACTAGCTTTTATTTCCTGTGAAATTTATTTCTACCTGCTTAAGTAAGGTATTTGAGGCCATATGTTCAACAGCTCTCTCGGGTATCCCTTTTCCATTGGCTCTGCCACGTGGCATATACAGTTCCATTTTAAGAGAGTTATGACTATTTCACTGAATAAGCATTTAGGATTTGCTTTTGTTAACTCATTGCATAAGTTATTTATTATTAATATTGAAAAACTTTTATTTCTCCTTTATTATTGATGTTAATAAGGCTTCATTGAACTTATATTATGTGTCAAATAAGCACCTCATATTTAATAAGGATCATTGGTCACCATTATCTTGTGAATACTAATTTTATTTCCTCCATAAGTAGAAGAAACTGACATACTCAGTTGCAAATAATGAACACATTGGGCAAATGAGTGAAATTTGGGTCTCACATAGGGCATGCCCTTGATCAGGGTGGTCCCTGAAATAATGGACAGCTTGAGAATGAGTTCACAAATGTCACAGAAGAACAGGAACTGACTAACCTTACTTGTACTAGCCTAAAGGCTTACAGGTATTGAGAATTTCATACAACTGGCCCAAATCCTTAAAGTAACTGGGATAATCTTAACTATATCTGACACAATTTTAAAAGACAATTGCCACCAGTAGGGAATTGGGGTATGTTGACACTAGTCTTGTTATTAAAGTACAGTATCCTGGCTGCTTGAGGGGCCTCCCTCCGTTGCCAGCCCATAGCTGGTCTCCTGCCCTAGTATGAATTCCTAGTGTGTGCCTAGATCCCCAGATGCCTTATATTTTCCCCAGCTAGAATGTGAGCCCTGTTATTATTCTCAAGTTTTGCTGTAATCCAGTATCCCTCCCTAGTTCCCGGTAGCAACCTTCTTCTCTCATTATCTGCACTGGGGCACTGCTTCCTGTGTTTATAACTGTTTACTAGTTGGGGGGCTGATTCAGTTCACCAACATCTAAAGAAACAGAGGTCATCAGCTCTCTCTCCCCTGCTAAGCTTGTGTGTGATTTCTACTGGGGAAGTGCTGCCTGCTTGCTGGATTAGCCTGTGTATATGGAGAAAAACCAGATTAGATTATATATCTCCAAGGCATATGAGGCTTTATGATTTAAACTTCTGAACACCTGTCTTGTAGCAAAACTTACAAATGAAACAGTCTTTCTCCCTATTTTAAAAAATACCAAAAAAGAAAGGAAAAATATAGCCATTACTATGAACATGTCAAACATATACAAACATATACATGTCACGCATATACAAAAAAAGGGTAGTGATATACTAATCTCTATGTACCCATTACCCACCTCCAACACTTGTCCATTGTGATGACTAATTTTTTTGTGCAAACTTCAGTTGGGCTAAGGGGTGCTCAGCTGGTAAAATTATTTCTGGATGTGTCTATCAGATGTTTCCGGAAGAGATAAGCCTTTGAATCAGTAGACTGAATAAAGAAGATCACCCTCACCAATGTGGGTGGGCATCATCCAATCTGTTGAAGGCCTAAATAGAACAAACAGGCGGAGGACGCTGAATTTTCTATCTCTATTTGAGTTGAGACACCCATCTTCTTCCATTCTTTGACACCAGCACTCATGGTTCTTGAGCCTTAGACTGGCACTTGCACCATTAACCCCTTGGTTCTCAAGCTTTTGGATTCATCCTAGATTATGCCATGAAGAATCCTAACTAATATATCTTCTTATAAGTAACCTTGTTTCTTCTATACTCACAATTATTCCTTTCTCTCCTGACCTCTGTAGTTGATTATTTTAAAGCAAATATCCTAGGTACTTACAGTTTCATCTTTATAGACATAATTATGTAATTTTAAACCACAACTCTATTTTTTCACATAACGAGAATGTCATTATCTCTCTAAAATTATTCATAATAATTCCTTTATGTCATCAGTTGTTCAGCCACTGATTCAGATTCCCCAAATATCTTCTCACACTCCCATTA